>NC_086154.1:30961319-31585447 GCF_035149785.1 Candoia aspera | reverse complement strand
TTAATTAAAAGGTTGAAGGCTCTGGATGTAGAGCATTCAAAACCATTCTGTCATTCCTGTTGCTACACCACTACCCTCATATAAACACTGGGATGTCTTTGTCGCTTGAACCTTGATGGTTGGATTTAGGCAGTCTGCAGTCAGGCAAGGGATTAGGGCTGTGCTCTGCTTTGGGATTCAGTCTCCATAAGTTGCTTCAGAACCTGCAGGAGACAAACGTAGTTCCTGTTTGCAACCCTTTAATGCAACAGCTTCTTTCCTCAGGATCCTTATCTTTTCTTTCTCCTTGGGGGCAGTTGCCAGAATCTAACTGGTGTTTGTGGCAAAAACTGCACAGTCAGGAAAGAGCACAAAAGAGGGAGAAACTCAGACAACTATTGCGGGAACACGATCCCCACCCCCAGCGGTCTGGAAAACTAGCAGCTGTATAATTCAGAGAGACTTTGTTGGGCTAAAATGTTTATGCAAAGCACTAGATAATACAGTAAGTAACTATGATGCCAGGTAACTGAGTAAAATACATTTTTGCATTTCCTTGTGTTTTGGGTATCAAATCCCTTTTCTCATGCCCAACAATTCTAAATTTTGTTCCTTGAATAAAGAGCTGACATCTACAGTACTTACAAACAGAGTGTGCCCTCTACTGATCATTGTTAGCATTGCATGTGAAATGGTAACCAAACTTCCTAAGGTCTTTCAGTATATCCCATATGGTTATGCTTGTGTTCCCCACGTCTTTGTCATGAGAATATTCAGAGACTCCTTGGAAGGAAATCCCTGAAGATTGATGGTGCTTCTGTGAAATAAGTTTTGCCTCCTGGTGATTTCAAGGACACATCCACCTAGATTTCTTGGCAACGATACAGCTATATAAGGCTTCTTGAACTGTGGACTGTGTACCCTGGCTGATTGTAAGCAACTGAGGATGATCTGTTTTTGTTTGTTTGTTTGTTTGTTTGTTTGTTTTAACTGATCAGTTTAGCATACTGTCAAAACTTGCTTCCCTATTGCCAGGCAAATAGGGAGCAAAGCCTGGAGGGAGATTTGAAAAATGGCTAAACTCACAGTGTTATGGTAGCAGATGGTATTCCACCAGTTGATGACTTCCAGCTCAGTGGGTGGTAGTATATCTATAGTCTTTGGAGTGCTGTAGAAGAGTATATGTTAGTAAAGTCAGGGCTGCAACCGGGGGGGTGGGGGTAACCGGGGCATGTGCCCCAGGCGCCATGCTGGTGGGGCTCCAAAATGAGTGCTGGGGGGTGCCAAAATGAGTGCGGAATCCATGATTGCCCCAGGTGACACAGACCCTAGTTGCGACCCTGAGTAAAGTTCAGTATGTTTATCTATTTCTTTACATTCCTGACCTTTCAAAATAGTCATTTTGCTGTTACTGTTGAGTTAAAAAAAGCTAAAGTTGTCCAAATTACCAGTAATGCTGATAAAAGCTAGCCTAAGACAGCCTTTCTCAACCTTTTGACCCTGGAGGAACCCTTGAAATCTGGTTCAGGCTTCAGGGAACCCCTGCACATTCAGGCTGAAATAAAGGCCAGAAGTTACAAAACTATTATATTTGTTTCGTGTGTGGGCCTGTGCATATGCATTAACAGTGTTCTTAACCTAAAAATAAAGAATGAAACTTACCTCTTGAATGTGAAGTTGCCCAAATTTGAAATAATTTTTTAAATAAATCTTGATCTCCCAGGGAACCTCTAGTGACCTCTTGCGGAACCCTGGTTAAGAAATCCTGGTCTAAGATACTTTCTTAAGTATGATGAAAGGTATACATAATTTAGTAAATTGTATGTTTATTTCTTGCCCAACTCAATTCTCAGTGAAATCATTAGTTTTATTTATGAGGGGAAATCATGCACATTCATTTTAGGGGATTGTGGCACTGCAAAATTGGAGAACATCGGCAGGACTGGTTTGCCCTTGCCTTTTTCTGGAATGTTTCTGCAACTTCCAAGTCCTGGCTACAGCTCTGGAATTTCCTGATCATCTCCTATCCAAACACTAACCAAGTCTTACCCTGTTTAGATTTTCACAATCAGCTGAGGTCAGCTAAATACTGCAGCACGTATTTAGTCCAAACATTAAAAGAGGGGTTTCAGAGAAGTAAGAACCAGCAATAGTTTTTAATTATATTTAAAACATTTAGAGCCCTCTCCTCTATCAAAAGAGGTGGAATGCAATTCATGAAAAGAAGAAAACAGTTAGAAAGTTCACATTGTATTGTTGTTGTTGTTTATTTGTTCAGTCGCTTCCGACTCTTCGTGACTTCATGGACCAGCCCACGCCAGAGCTTCCTGTCGGTCGCCAACACCCCCAGCTCCCCCAGGGACAAGTCCGTCACCTCTAGAATATCATCCATCCATCTTGCCCTTGGTCGGCCCCTCTTCCTTTTGCCTTCCACTCTCCCTAGCATCAGCATCTTCTCCAGGGTGTCCTGTCTTCTCATTATGTGGCCAAAGGATTTCAGTTTTGCCTTTAATATCATTCCCTCAAGTGAGCAGTCTGGCTTTATTTCCTGGAGGATGGACTGGTTTGATCTTCTTGCAGTCCAAGGCACTCTCAGAATTTTCCTCCAACACCACAGTTCCAAAGCATCAATCTTCCTTCTCTCAGCCTTCCTTATGGTCCAGCTCTCGCAGCCATATGTTACTATGGGGAACACCATTGCTTTAACTATGCGGACCTTTGTTGTCAGTGTGATGTCTCTGCTCTTAACTATTTTATCGAGATTTGTCATTGCTCTTCTCCCAAGAATTAAGTGTCTTCTGATTTCCTGACTGCAGTCAGCATCTGCAGTAATCTTCGCACCTAGAAATACAAAGTCTTTCACTGCTTCTACATTTTCTCCCTCTATTTGCCAGTTATCAATCAAGCTGGTGGCCATAATCTTGGTTTTTTTGAGGTTTAGCTGCAAGCCAGCTTTTGCACTTTCTTCTTTCACCTTCATCATAAGGCTCCTCAGTTCCTCTTTGCTTTCAGCCATCAAAGTAGTATCATCTGCATATCTGAGATTGTTAATGTGTCATGACCCCCGTTGCGATGCAATCACGCATCACAACGGGGAACATGCCTTTCAGGAAAAGGGGAAGGAAGGAGGAAGGAATCATCCTAATCCCTTAAACACTCAAACACCAGCGCAATCACAAGGACAAAGGAGACATACCTTTGCCCTGACCAGAGAAGCCATCAGCATATCGCCCGGTCATCCATGCATTACCCCGGGGGACAGACCTGCGCCGGACATGGGAAGGAGACAGAGGAGACCAGAGATAATCATCCTGATCGCCCATCAAGACCCCGGTATCGCACTCCGATTGCCCATCAAGGAACCGGATCTGGAATGTGGGACAATGGGGGGTGGAGAAGGGCCAGGTCTGCACCGGGGGTATTTATGGGGTACCCCGCATGCCATGTGCTCATTCCCATCTTTTTGCATGTATGCACTCTGTTCTCATTAAACTGGATATACTTAGCCCCATCTAAGTGAGTCCGTGTCTTTCTGAGAGCAAGGCAACCATTACATAAAGACGGGAATTGAAAAAAAAAAATTCCGCCAGCACCAATCCAGATCTCATCTGTGAGGGACCCAAGTTGGCGATGGAAAGACTCAACCCACGAAGAGGCGGCTACCCGAGGACCAGCGACAGGTCACCCAACTCCACGGAACGAGCGATCAGCACGAACCATACTCCCAGACAGCACGAAGTCCGGGAGGGTTCAGGATCAAGCTCGGAGGAGGAGACTGGGAGGAGCAGGATTCTCAAAGCCACCAGGGAGTCGCAGGGCTAGTGGGCCACCCTGGACGAGACGGCGGGATCCCTGGCCAGAGCGTTCAGGGTGTCAAAAGAGCCGAGGGGACGGCTGTCCCCAACAACCACAGGAGCTGAGGGGAGGCGCCGGAGCAGACGGACCGAGGGCAGCTTCCAAACAGATGAGTGGCTCAGCGCCATGGAGTCGAGGCTGGAGTCAATCGAACAGCTGCTCCTGAGACTGGCGGTTGGGTGGGAAGCCTGAGAAAGAGGTGAGCTGGAACCAGGCACCAGAAACTCATCACCCCCCCCCCTCCAATCTCTGAGACAAGACAACTGGGGCGAGGACAGAGATGGCAAGAAGCTGAGGCAGCGCCAGGCAAAGTTCACCGTGCAGAACCAGCCAGGAGGTCGTCTTCCCCCCCACCCACCCGAGAAACGCGACGACTGGGACGAGGCTGGAGCCGGCATGAGACGGAGACAACACCGCCCGGAGCCTGGCCGAGGGAATCCCCACACCGAGAATGGAGAACCCCAGCAGCCCGAGGTACGCCCAGATGCCCAGATGTGAGTTGGAGCCCACCAGGAGCGGGAGTGAAAGACCTCAGGGTCAAGTTCCGTTCCAAAAAAGGCAAAATCAATGCCATAGCAAACAAACTAAAAGGAAGGGTAGCTGACTGGTATGTACAGCTATGCCAGGCAGATGCCCCAGAACTCGATTACATCGACGAGTTCCTCTGGGTGCTGGATCTACACTTTAGAGATCCCCTAGAGAAGGAGAGAGCAAAAAGATCCCTAAGGGGAATCAGCCAAGGACAACGTTCTGTGGCAGATTATGCCATGGAATTTCAAGCCCTGGCTGGAAAAGTGGAGGACTGGTCGCAGTCGACGCTAATTGAACGCTTCAAAGAGGGTCTCAACTTGAGCGTTCTGAAGTGGATGTTATGCAGGGATGACCCAAACACTGTCATTGAGTGGATAAGGCTGGCCAGCAAGGCGGAAAATGCCCAGGAAAACTTCCTGCAAGCCAAGAGGATGGCGCACCAAGCAACGACGGCAAGGGGACCCCGAACAGCGGCCGGACCGGTGAGACCAGCACCCCAATCTTGGAGGGAGGAAAGGGAGCGACGGTTCGCCAAGGGGCAGTGCCTTCGCTGTGGGAAAGAGGACCATAAAGCGGCAGCCTGCCCGAACACAAAAGCAACCAACAGAATGAGAAAACCACCGGGCAAACCACCAGCACCGCCCAAAAAGTTGCCAGTGGCTAGTGGAGAGACAGGAGTAAAAGCTTTCCCTTACTCCACTGAAGAGGAGGAGAGCGACAAAGAAGAGCCAGCGGGAAACACCAGCCACCTGCCCTAAGAAGCGCCAGAGGGCAGGTGAGCGAAGAAAATGGGCGCAGCGACATCTGGGTGAGTGACAACTGCCCCACCCTGTATGTCAAAGTTAAATTAAAGTCCCAGCTGAAGTCCATCGAAGTTTGGGCCCTAATCAACTCGGGCTGTTCCAGGTGCCTTATGCACCCGGACCTGGCGGCCGATTTAAAGCTCCGCTGCTATCCACTTCAGCACCACATAGTATTCACCCAATTGGATGGATCAGCTGCGGGAGGGGGCCCGGTCACCCAATACACCGACGAAGTGGCACTGCAGCTCGGCAGCCACCGGAAAAGACTGCAATTCGTCGTGGCACCGGTGGGCCAACCCTTAATCATCCTGGGCATTCCGTGGTTGGTATGACAGAACCCATACATAAATTGGGAAACCAGGACAATCACATTTTCAGATGGCTTCTATCGAGCACCCACAGGGGATCGGGTCCCCCGTGCTGTGGTGGGGAGGGCGGTGTCTACATCAACACATCTGGAGGCAGTGGCTCTGGAAGGCTTGCCAAACAGGTACGCGGAGTTTGCAGATGTGTTTGGGGAGAAAGAAGCAGACAAACTCCCACCCCACAGAAAGACGGACTGCGCAATAGAACTGGTCCCTAACACACCCTTACCAAAGCCCAAAATTTATGCGATGACACAGAAGGAGCTGGCAGCATTGCAGGAGTTCATGGACAAGAATTTAGCACGAGGCTTCATCGAGCCCGCAAACTCGCCGGTTGGAGCCCCAGTCCTCTTCAGGGAAAAAAAGGATGGGACATTAAGGCTCTGTATGGACTACCGCGGTTTGAATGCCGCTTCCATATCAAACAAATACCCCTTACCCCTAATCAAGGACATACTAGCACATCTGGCAAAGGGCAAGATATTCTCCAAACTGGACTTGCGAGAAGCCTATTTCCCAATACGTATATGGGAGGGAGATGAGTGGAAGATGGTTTTCAATTGCCCTCTGGGTTCATTCCAATATAAGGTGTTACCATTTGGTTTGGCAGGGGCACCAGGGGTATTTATGCAATTGATTAATGAGGTCTTGCACGACCACTTGTTCAAGGGGGTACTCGTCTACTTAGACGATGTGTTAATATACTCTGAGACTGAAGAGGAGCACGAGCACTTGGTTAAGCAAGTGCTCAGGAAACTCCGCAAAGCAGAGCTATTTGCCAAGCTCTCTAAGTGCGAGTTTCACAAATCGCAAATAGATTACCTGGGCTACAGAATCTCTGCAAGGGGTATCGAAATGGACCCGGGAAAAGTCCAAGCCATCCTGGCATGGGAGCGCCCACGCACTAGGAGGCAACTACAAAGTTTCCTCGGATTTACGAATTTTTACAGGGGATTTATCCAGGGACTAGCAGAAATTGTTTTGCCCCTAACCAATTTACTCCGCACAAAGGGCTTGGGAGACACGCGCAAGGCGCGAAACCCGGGAGCGCTCCTGAACTGGACTCCTGACTGTCAAAAGGCTTTTGATCACCTCAAAAGCCTATTTACAGCAGAACCAGTCCTCCAACACCCCGACCCCACCAAGCCTTTTGTGGTTCAAGTCGATGCCTCCGACTTTTCAATTGGGGCACTCCTGCTTCAGCAGGATTTAAACGATCAGCTGAAGCCCTGCACGTACCTCTCCCGCAAGTTCTCCGAGACAGAACGGAGATGGCACGTATGGAAAAAGGAGGCTTTCGCCATCAAAGCTGCCTTAGAGGCATGGCGACACCTCCTGGAAGGGGCCACCTGCCCCTTTGAGGTCTGGACAGACCACAAAAACCTAGAAGCGCTCAGCACCCCGAAGCGCCTCAGCCCCAAACAGGTTCACTGGGCGCAGTTTTTCAGCCGCTTTGATTTTAAGCTAAAGTTCATACTGGGAAGGAAGAACTTCTTAGCCGACGCTCTCTCTAGGCGGCCCCAGGATGCCAGTCAGGCATCCGACATTGTAGGCACTGTGTGGACCGACACACAGCTGGGTTGCCAAGCTGTCACGCGCAGCCAAACCGGAACACAGCGCACCCCGGCACAACCGCCCACAAAGAGAAGGAGACGCATGTCAATTTCACCTAACTTGCAACAGTAGTTCGCACAAGCCCTCAAAACGGGCACATGGTTGCAAGCCAATCAACACAATGTTTCTTTTGCAAATGATCTGGCTTGGAAACAAAATTGCTTATACGTGCCAGAGCAATTGCGAGCTGAGGTTCTAAGCCGTTCTCATGATGACAAAACAGCGGGACACTTTGGGTTCATGAAAACGCTGCATCTAGTCAGGCGGCAATTCTGGTGGCCCACTCTTAGGAGGAATGTAAAGGAATATGTTGCTGCTTGCCCCACATGTGCCATGGTCAAACGAAAAGTGGGGAAGCCCCAGGGACTGTTGCAGCTGGTGGCAAGCCCCTCACGCCCTTGGGAGGAAATCTCTATGGACTTTATTGTGGATTTACCACCCAGCCAGAGAAAAATGGTCATCTGGGTGGTAAAAGACTATTTCTCCAAACAGGCACATTTCGTCCCATGCGCTTCCATTCCCTCCGCTCAACAACTGGCACGCCTCTTTTTAAATCACATCTATAAATTACATGATGCCCCCTCCCGCTTGGTAACAGATAGGGGTACACAATTTACTTCTAAATTCTGGAAGGCATTTTTGAAATTAATTGGAACCAAACAGGCACTGTCCACTGCTTGGCACCCCCACACAGATGGCTCTACGGAGATTCTTAACTCCACCCTGGAGCAATTTTTACACTCCTTTGTAAATTACCAGCAAGATGACTGGGTAGACTTGCTCCCCTTTGCTGAGGTGGCATATAACAATGCAGTGCACCAGAGCACAGGTCACACCCCCTTCCGGGTGGTATATGGTAGAGACTTTGTTCCAATCCCGGAGTTGCCACAGCCAGACACCCCGCCTTGTTCCCCGGATGACTGGGCAGCACAACTAGCCAATGTTTGGCCGGTCATTCAGCTGGCTCTCTCCGAAGCTCAAGCAACCTACAAGCGGTATGCGACAACCACAGGGCGGCGCAGCCAAACTTCAAAGTGGGAGATAAGGTCTACCTCTCCACTAAGTTCATTAAGTCTCAGCAGCCCTCAAAGAAATTGGCCCCCAAGTTCATTGGCCCATTTCCAATCATAGAGATAATAAACCCGGTAACTTTCAAATTAGAATTACCGCACAACCTAAAACGCATACACCCGGTGTTCCATTGTGCCTTACTGAAACCGGTTACCTCTTCAAAGTGGCACAATGAACCCGCCCCCCCCGCCTCCGCCCATCATGATAGATGGACAACATTTTGAAATCAAGGAAGTACTAGACTCCAGAAGGCTACGGGGCACCCTCCAGTACCTGGTCCGCTGGAGACATTTCCCCCACCCCGAGTGGGTACAGGTTCGGGATGTCTCAGCACAGCAGCTTGTCAAACGCTTCCACGAAGCATATCCTGACAAACCGGCGCCTTGAAGTTTTCTTGGGGGGGCAGTATGTCATGACCCCCGTTGCAATGCAATCACGCATCACAACGGGGAACATGCCTTTCAGGAAAAGGGGAAGGAAGGAGGAAGGAATCATCCTAATCCCTTAAACACTCAAACACCAGCGCAATCACAAGGACAAAGGAGACATACCTTTGCCCTGACCAGAGAAGCCATCAGCATATCGCCCAGTCATCCATACATTACCCCGGGGGACAGACCTGCGCCAGACATGGGAAGGAGACAGAGGAGACCAAATATAATCATCCTGATTGCCCATCAAGACCCCGGTATCACACCCCGATCACCCATCAAGGAACCGGATCTGGAATGTGGGACAATGGGGGGTGGAGAAGGGCCAGGTCTGCACCGGGGGTATTTACGGGGTACTCCACACACCATGCGCTCATTCCTAACTTTTTGCATGTATGCACTCTGTTCTCATTAAACTGGATATCCTTAGCCCCATCTAGGTGAGTCCGTGTCTTTCTGAGAGCAAGGCAACCATTACATAATGTTTCTTCCAGCGATTTTAACTCCAGCCTTGGATTCCTCAAGCCCAGCAAGTCGCATGATGTGTTCTGCGTACAAGTTGAATAGGTAGGGTGAGAGTATACAGCCCTGCCGTACTCCTTTCCCAATCTTAAACCAGTCCGTTGTTCCGTGGTCTGTTCTTACTGTTGCTACTTGGTCGTCATACAGATTCTTCAGGAGGCAGACAAGATGACTTGGTATCCCCATACCACTAAGAACTTGCCACAATTTGTTCTGGTCCACACAGTCAAAGGCTTTAGAATAGTCAATAAAACAGAAAGAGATGTTTTTCTGAAACTCCCTGGCTTTTTCCATTATCCAGCGGATATTGGCAATTTGGCCCCTAGTTCCTCTGCCTTTTCTAAACCCAGCTTGTACATCTGGCAATTCTCGCTCCATGAATTGCTGAAGTCTACCTTGCAGGATCTTGAGCATTACCTTACTGGCATGTGAAATGAGTGCCACTGTTCGATAGTTTGAACATTCTTTAGTGTTTCCCTTTTTTGGTATGGGGATATAAGTTGATTTTTTCCACTTTGATGGCCATTCTTGTGTTTTCCAAATTTGCTGGCATATAGCATGCATTACCTTGACAGCATCATCTTGCAAGATTTTGAAGAGTTCAGCTGGGATGCCGTCGTCTCCTGCTGCCTTGTTATTAGCAATGCTTCTTAAGGCCCATTCAACCTCACTCTTCAGGATGCCTGGCTCTAGCTCACTGACCACACCGTCAAAGCTATCCCCGATATTGTTATCCTTCCTATACAGGTCTTCCGTATATTCTTGCCACCTTTTCTTGATCTCTTCTTCTTCTGTTAGGTCCTTGCCATCTTTGTTTTTGATCATACCCATTTTGGCCTGGAATTTACCTCCGATGGTTCTAATTTTCTGGAAGAGGTCTCTTGTCCTTCCTATTCTATTGTCTTCTTCCACTTCCGTGCATTGCTTGTTTAAAAATAATTCCTTATCTCTTCTGGCTAACCTCTGGAATTTTGCATTTAATTGGGCATATCTCCCCGTATCACTGTTGCCTTTTGCTTTCCTTCTTTCTTGGGCTACTTCTAGTGTCTCAGCAGACAGCCATTTTGCCTTCTTGGTTTTCTCTTTCTTTGGGATGTATTTTGTTGCCGCCTCCTGAACAATGTTGCAAACTTCTGTCCAGAGTTCTTCCGGGACCCTATCTACTAAGTCCAGTCCCATAAATCTATTCTTCACCTCCACTGCATATTCCTTAGGAATATTAGTGAGCTCATATCTAGCTGATCTGTGGGTCTTCCCTAATCTCTTTAGTCTGATCCTAAATTGTGCAATAAGAAGTTTGTGATCGGAACTACAGTCAGCTCCAGGTCTTGTTTTTACCAGCTGTATAGATGTCCGCCACCTTTGGCTGCAAAGGATGTAGTCAATCTGATTTCGGTGTTGTCCATCTGGTGAAGTCCATGTATAAAGCCGTCTCTTAGGTTGTTGGAAGAGAGTGTTTGTTATGCACATTGAGTTGTCTTGGCAAAATTCTATCAGCATATGTCCTGCTTCGTTTTGTTCTCCCAGGCCATGCTTACCTGTAATTCCAGGTGTCATTTGACTGCCCACCTTAGCATTCCAGTCTCCTGTGATGAAAATAACATCTCTTTTAGGCGTGTTGTCCAGTAGGTGCTGCAGATCCTCATAGAACTGCTCTACTTCAGCTTCTTCAGCATCTGTGGTTGGGGCATATATTTGGATTACTGTGCTGTTAGATGGCTTGCCCTGAATTTGAATTGAAATCATTCTATCATTTTTTGGATTGTATCCAAGCACTGCTTTAGCCACTTTACTATTAATTATGAAGGCTACTCCATTTCTTCTGTGGTCCTCTTGTCCACAGTAGTAGATCTGGTGGTCATCTGATGTGAAGCGGCCCATTCCAGTCCATTTCAGTTCACTCACGCCCCAAATGTCTATCTTTAATCTTGACATCTCACCAATAACCACATCCAATTTGCCCTGGCTCATAGTTCTTACATTCCAGGTTCCAATGGTGTGTTGATCCTTAGAACATCGAATTCGCCGTTCACCACCAGCACCGTTGGCCACTAGCCGTCGTTTCGGCTTTGAGCTAGCTGCGTCATCCCATCTGGGGCTAGTTGAACTCATCCTACTTCAGGAATTGCAAACCTGGACGGGAGATCTCTGACACGGCAACATTTATGTCATTGCCCAAGCATGTCTTAATAACAGATGCCAAGTCTGTAATTGGCCACACTGTATCCCACCTCAGTCTTTTCTCAATGCTAAACCTTTTCAGTCCTTCGGTCTCTTTTCATTGGACTAAGTTGCATGCCCTCCTATCCTTCCCCATATCTGAATCTGTTCCAGGTTTCTGAACTGTTCTTAATGTGGTGACCAGAAGGGAGACAGGTGGCATCTGACCAAGGTAGCATAAAGTAGAACTATAGCTTCTTGTGATATGGAAACCAAACCTTTCTTGATGCAACCTAAGATTGCATTTGCAAAATGATGCTTCTGTTTGTTTTCTTTTTGTTTTTAATTAAAAGTATATATAAATATTTAAATAAGATGGGCAAGGAGTCTGATAGCTACCAAGCTAGACATTCAGTGACACATGGTTACCCACACCCACAACTGGGACCGGCAACTCCATTGCTAAGTGATGCAGTCGTCAAGTGAAACATCACATGACCATGCCAAACTTACTGTACAACTTACAACGTCAGTTCTGCTGCAATTGTTAAGTGAATCACTGCCGGTCATTAAGCACATCACGTGACCGTGACTTGTGACTTCCTGCTGGCTTCCCCATTGACTTTGCTTGTCAGAAGCCAGCTGTGAAGTTCGCAAATAGCAATCGCACAACCAAGGGATGATGTGACCATCATAATATGCATTGGTTGTGAAGTGCCCAGATCACGATCACGTGACATGGGGATGCTGTAATGGCCACAAATTCGAGGACCAGTCATAAACTTACTCTTTCAGTGCCATTGTAACTTCAAATGGTCACTGAACAAGGCAATCAGTAAATGAGAACTACCGGTATTTTGAATGCATTATGTAAAGATCTAGCTTTCTTAAGAAGTCTATACTGCTGGGAAAGATGGAAGGAAAGTGAAGAAAGGGATGACTAGTAGCAAGGTGAATAGGCTCAATATATGCACTGTTAGACCTGTAGGGCAGGTGAGGGACAGATTATCCTGGAGAAAGTCTATCTATGTGGTCGCTAAGAATTGCCATTGATGTGATGGCACATAACCAATCAAATCTATCAATCCAATTCATTGGTGACAACACCATATACAAGAATTCAGTGGGACTTGTACTGAAAGAGACTTAGCATTTGAGCACAAGATTGCCATGTCAGTAGAACTCCAGATATTCATCATGAATGGAATTGTTGATTGGGCTCTTAATTACTGATTTATAATCAATTGTAGCAAAAGATGAGGGGGACAGAAGCACTGTAAAAATTGCCTATCAGTCAAATTAGCAATAACTGTTTCAAAACAGATTTGCACAACAGATGGTGTGCATTGCTTGAAGAGCAGGCTAACATTAAAAGTGTGCTGATCCCTTATCTTTGGATTTAGCTGAAGGCATAGGGCTACATCCAATATCAGGCCAATGGACCTCCAGTTGTGCAGTGTACTGAGATTTTATTTTCCCTTTTATTCTTCATAAGAACTCTATATTGATTCCAGGGTGTCCTTGGCATGCATTCTGTGGGTGGGGTGGTGGTGGAATAGAGAGTAAGACTGAATCCATTCTCCTGGCAGATGTGGCCCTACCAAGAGACTGATACCATTGGATAAACCTATTATTATTAATGATTATAACTATTTCTGACAGCTCATAGTAACCCCATTCAATTCATTGTTTGCTCAAGCAGTGCCAGCATTTCGTCCCATTAATTGTGAAGCCAAACTTACTAAGCCTTTTGTTATGCTGCCAGACAGATCCTTCTGAAGACTCCCCAAGAGACATAAAATGCCAGCCTCATGCCATCAGGCAATGCTAGAGATCAAGCTTCTTCTCCTGTTAAAGCAGTTAATAATTAGCTACTTGTAAGCCATCCAACTGTCCAATGGGAATGCTCACAAGACAGGCATCAGACAGGCTATTTATAAAAAAATCAGAAAGATGGTCTTGATGTACAGGCAGTTTAATGTCAACTTGTCATTGTCTTGGCTGAATAATCATTGCCAAGTGCCACACAAGAAAATATATTTGTTGACAGAGAAATCATGTGTCTCTCTCTTCTTCTGTAATACCATCTTTGCTGCCTGCTCCTTTAGAAAAGGATCCATTGTGTATCAGATGAGTCCTTGTTTTGTTTGCATGCTTGGAGTCCCAAGGTTCAAGAAATGTTTTCTTCGGGGGACCTCATAACAGCAGCAGCAGCAACTGCAAAGATGAGGCAGTGGCAGTGCTGTAAGTGAAGCCACCCTTTTAGAGGACAGACTCTGTAGACAACCTAAGAAACAGTGACCAACCTTTGCTTTTGACTATACGATGTGGACTCTCTGCTAAAATGGCTGACATAGTGACTCTGACCATCCCAGCATCACAGATGACAACCCAGTTGGGTTCTTCCTGCTAACCTTGTGAGCCTACAAGTTATTGCTTATTACCCTAGCCTTTATCTTTTTGTATGGGGAAGCTGGCACACATTTAAACAAATAAATAGATTGCAGACACCCCCCCGTTTTTTTTTTTTAATTAAGAATCTCTCTGCACTCCTCTGGGTTTGGATTAAAATAGTTGTCCAAGGCAGCCTTCTGGGATTTTTCCAACTTCTCCATTGAGTGTCCTCTCTTGGCATTTCAGGTGGTCTCTCATCAAATACCTAACTAGCTATGACTCTGCTTAGCCTTTTGTAGATCAACTGAGGTTGGTTGGCTGCTGCAGCAAAGAAAATGGTATTACATAGAATATTCTTGGTTCACCCTAATCAACACCATCCTAGATTGTATTAAAAAGGAGCAGTAGCCAATATATAATGGTAAAGGATCTCTTGCATTTTATATCAGCTATAGTTTTCAAAACTTTCCTACAGCATTATCTTGTATTCACACATATTGTCATGAGTACTGATGGTGAGCAGGAGGGGCCCCCTATCCAGGGGGGAAAACGCATGCGTAGTACTGAGGAGTTAAGCAGCCATTCAGAGAGACACAGATGAGACCCACCTTGACTTTTGGGGTTTATCTGTCTGGGTTTTTCCCACACTTCTTCAGTTTGTTAGGATTTTCTGTCTAATGTAGCAGTAATAAACACTAGAGACCTATTCCTTGTCTCAGTGTGGTTCCTGACTGTTAGGACATCAATCCTAACAAACTGAAGAAGCGTGGGAAAAACCCAGACAGATAAACCCCAAAAGTTAAGGCAGGTCTGATCTGTGTCTCTTTGAATGGCTGCTTAACTCCCCAGTACTACGCATGGTTTTTCCCCCCTGGATAGGGGCCCCCTCCTGCTCACCATCAGTACTCATGACACATATCACCAAGTCCCCAGTTTCCACTGGAACACTGTGCTCTCCATTCCTAATCTTGTAAGGCAGACCAGAAGGAAATGTCATGTTCCCCGTTGCAAGGCATATGTGCATCACAATGGGGAACATGCACATTAGGTAGAGGAAGGGATAAGCATAATCCCTTAATCACTCACATATCCCCCAAGCACCCATATCCAGAAGGGAATCACAAACACAATAGAAAAGCCCCTAGACCAGACTTGGCACCCATCAAGGGATAGGGGGAACGCCTTCCCATTCCCCCAGGGGATGCACTCACAGATCCCTCAGGCACCCATGTCCATAGAGGAATCACCAACACAACGGGAGCGCCCATCAGACCGGACTCGACACCCATCAGAAGATTGGGGAAACGCCTTCCCATTTCCCCAGGGGACACACCTGGTCCGGACGAAGGCAGGGAGAAAAAGGGGATCACCGGAATCGCTCATCAACTGACGCATCACCGTCCCAAGCATCCATCCGGTCCTGGCTTGAGGGTGAAGAAGCACAACGTCCGCCAACAGAGTATAAACAGGACACCCTGCCAACACATAAGGATTCCTGTCTTTTTTCTTTGCATGCACTCCGTTCTAATAAAGCCAGAAATCCTTAGACCCTCTAAGTGAGTCTGTGTTTTATTTAGAGCGTGGCTGCCCTGACATAAAGACGGGAATCCCGAAAAAAAATTTTCCCTAGCACCAATCCAGACCAGTTCTGTGAGGGATCCACGCTAGGATGGAAGACTGCAACTCACGGAGAAGCGGCTACCCGACAACCGACAACAGAACTCCCATCCCGATGAACGACAGATGCCCAAGGCCCTGAAGGCGCAACGTCCAAGGGAGCTCAGGATCAAGTTCGGAGGGAGAAGACACAGCGAACGCTACCCGTGAATCCCGAGGCTCGTGGCTCACCCTCAATGAGATGGACGGATCCTCACCTGGATCGCCCGGCACACCGGAGGAACCGCAGGACGTCCTGAAAGCAGAGGCATCAGGAACCAGAGGCAACCACACCACGGCAAGATTGCGAATGGCGGAGAGGCTGATGGCGGTTGAGGAGAAGCTGGAGGCGACGCAGCAGCTGCTCCAGAGGCTAGCAGAGGTGTACGAGTCCCACAGCTGGGAAGCGGAGGGACCAGGCACCAGAAGGCCGACACCCCTCACCCCCCCCTCGGAGAAGCACCAGCCGGAGCGACGGAGGAGAGGTCCGGAGGACGATGCAGCGCCAGGCAGAGTCCGGTTCCAGGTACCCGCCAGATGTGCTGCACCCCACCCTCCCACCCCACCGCCAAGATGACTCCAACACACCGGAGGCCGACACGAGTGGGCGCAGACACAACCCGACGCCAGATGGAGGGAATCCCCGCATCCCGACCACGGAGCCCCGACTACCCAAAGTCCCCAGCATCGCCCAGCTGCGGCTTGGAGCCCACCGAGAGTGGCGATCAAGGACTTTGGGATCAAGTTCGATGGGGACCCCACAAAACTTTCTTTCTTCCTCACAAATGCGAGGATCTACATGGAAGAATGGGGCCCCTACTTTCGAACTGAGAAGGGCAAGGTAAATGCCTTAGCTGTCAAGCTGCAAGGATGAGCTGCCGACTGGTACGTCCAGCTGTGCCAGTCGGGTGCCCCGGAACTCAAGGACTGCCAGGAGTTCCTGTGGGCAGTGGAAATGCATTTCAGGGACCCCCTGGAAAGGGAGAGGGCAAAAAGAGCCTTAAAAGCCCTCAAGCAAGGACAGAGCTCCATGGCAGATTATGCCATGGAGTTCCAAGCCCTGGCCGGCAAGGTTGAGGTTTGGTCTCAATCAACCCTCATCGAAAAATTCAAGGAAGGGTTGAACCTGAATGTACTCAGGTGGGCACTCTGCAGAAACAACCCCAACACTCTGGTGGAGTGGATCCGGCTGGCAGGGGAGGCAGAGGACGCCCAGGAAACTTTCCTCCAGGCGCAGAGGGAAGCGCAGTACGCAGAGGCGGCGAGAGGACCCCACACAGCTGCAAGACCTGCGAACCCAAGATCTCAACATTGCATGGACGACCAGGACGGTTGTTTTGCCAGGGGTCAGTGCTTCAAGTGTGGGGAGGCGAACCACAAGGCGGCGGCTTGCCCAAAGGCAAAGGCAAAAGACAGCCCAGGGAAGGTTACAAACAAACCAACACCAACACCAAAGAAAAGGCCAGCTGCGAAAGGGGAAACCTCGGCAAGGGAATTCCCTGACGTCACCACTGACGGGGAAAGCGGAAGCGATGAACCGGCGGGAAACGCCAGCCACCTGCCTTGAAGAGCGCCAAAAGAAAGGTGGAGAACAACAAAGGGCGCAACGACTTTGGGGTGAGTGGGAACTGTCCTACCCTATATGTGAGAGTCACCTTGGCCCACGGGGGGAAAACAGAGAAGGTTTGGGCGCTGATTGACTTGGGTTGCTTGAAATGCCTCATGCACCCGGACCTGGTGGCCGAGCTGAACCTCCGCTGCTATCCACTTCAGCACCATTTGGTATTCACGCAGTTGGATGGATCAGCAGCAGGAGGGGGCCCGGTCACCCAATACACAGAGAGAGTTGCGATGAGGCTCGGCGACCACGAGGAAAGCCTCCCCTTCATCGTGGCACCGGTGGGCCAACCTCTACTCATCTTGGGGATCCCGTGGCTGGTGCATCACAACCCCCAAATAAATTGGATGACAAGAGAGATCACCTTTTCGGACGGGCGTTACCAAGCACCCACAGGGGGTAGGGTTCCCCGCGCCACAATGGGGAGGGCGACAATGACCTCATTGCACCTGGAAGCAGCAACCCCAGAGGGCCTGCCAGCCAGATACGTGGACTTTGCCGACGTTTTTGGGGAAAAGGAGGCTGACAAACTCCCCCCCCCATAGAAAAACAGACTGTACCATCGAACTGATCCCGGGGGCAACTTTACCAAAGCCTAAAATTTATGCTATGACTCAGAGGGAGTTGGCAGCATTAAGGGACTTTATTGACAAGAATTTGGTGCGGGGGTTTATTGAACCGGCTAACTCGCCAGTCGGAGCCCCAGTCCTCTTTAGAGAGAAGAAGGACAGGTCCCTCCGACTCTGTACAGATTACCACAGGCTCAATGCCACATCCGTTTCAAATAAATATCCCCTGCCCATAATAAAGGACATTCTAGCCCACCTCGCAAAGGGCAAAATATTCACAAAATTAGACCTCAGGGAAGCCTACTTCCGGATTCGAATAAAGGAGGGGGACGAATGGAAGACAGCTTTCAATTGCCCACTGGGGTCGTTCCAATATCGGGTTCTGCCTTTTGGGTTGGCTGGGGCACCGGGCGTGTTCATGCAGCTAATCAATGAGGTCTTGCACGACCACTTGTTTAAGGGGGTGCTTGTTTACCTTGATGATGTTTTGATTTATTCTGAGAACGAAGCCGAGCATGAACGCCTTGTAAAGACAGTGCTCATGAAACTCCGCAAGGCAGAGCTATATGCCAAGCTCTCCAAGTGTGAGTTTCACAAGGAGCAAATCGACTACCTGGGCTATCGGATCTCGGCAAGGGGGATCGAAATGGACCCCAGCAAGGTCTAGGCTATACTAGCGTGGGAGTGCCCACGCATGAGGAGACAACTTCAAAGTTTCCTGGGGTTCACAAATTTTTACAGGGGTTTCATCCAAGGGCTAGCTGAAATTGTACTGCCTCTGACTAACCTCCTCTGGACAAAGGACCTGGGAGACACCCGAAAATCATGAAACCCGGGGGCGCTGTTAAACTGGACAGCTGATTGTCAAACGGCTTTCGAACACCTAAAAAGCCTCTTCATGGCAGAGCCAGTATTACAGCATCCCAACCCCACCAGACCCTTTGTCGTGCAAGTAGACGCCTCAGACTTTTCTATAGGAGCGCTCCTCCTTCAGCGGGATTTTGACAATCAGCTGAAGCCCTGCGCGTACCTCTCCCGCAAGTTCTCTGAAATGGAAAGGAGATGGCACGTGTGGGAGAAGGAGGTGTTCGCAGTCAAGGCAGCCCTGGAAACATGGAGGCACCTCCTAGAAGGGACCTCCTGCCCCTTCGAGGTCTGGACTGACCACAAAAACCTGGAGGCTTTCAGCACCCCAAAATGCCTCAGTCCAAAGCAAGTACGCTGGGCGCAATTCTTTAGCAGATTCAATTTCAAACTTAAATTCATCCCGGGAAGAAAGAACTTCCTGGCGGATGCCCTTTCCCGGCGACCGCAGGATGCTGGCCAGGCACCGGACATTGTGGGGACTGTGTGGACAGACACACAGCTGGGCTGCCCTGCTGTCACACGCAGCCAGACTAAAACCCAACATGCCTCAGCGCAACCACCGGCAAACGGAGGAAGGCGCAGGTCAATTTCACAGGACTGGCAACAAAGACTCACCCAAGCCCTCGAGAAAGATACATGGTTGCAAAACAACCAACACCATGTATCTATTACGAACAGGCTTGCCTGGAAACAAAAAACCCTATACGTACCAGAATCATTGAGAGCGGAGGTGTTAAACCGCTCCCACGATGATAAGAAGGCTGGACATTTTGGGTTCGTTAAAACCTTACACTTAATTAGGAGGCAATTCTGGTGGCCTACCCTAAGAAAAGATGTCAAGGACTACGTCACGGCCTGCCCCACATGTGCAAGGTCAAAACAGAAAGTGGGGAAACCCCAAGGACTGCTGCAGAAAGTAGCAAGCCCCTCCCATCCCTGGGAGGAGATTTCCATGGACTTTATAGTCGACCTGCCACCCAGCCAAAGAAAAACCGTCATCTGGGTGGTAAAAGACTATTTTTCCAAGCAGGCACACTTCATACCCTGCGCATCCATCCCCTCTGCGCAACAGCTGGCACGCCTATTCCTCACCCATATCTACAAAATCCACGGTGCCCCCTACCGTTTGGTGACAGATAGGGGCACACAATTTACCTCCAGGTTCTGGAAGGAATTCCTAAACCTCATTGGCACGAAGCAAGCACTGTCAACGGCTTGGCACCCCCACACAGACGGCTCTACGGAGATCCTCAACTCCACCCTAGAGCAGTTCCTGCAGGCGTTTATTAATTACCAACAGGACAATTGGGTGGACCTGCTACCTTTTGCAGAGGTGGCCTACAACAACGCGGTACACCAGAGCACAGGTCACACCCCATTCAAGGTGGTCTATGGCAGAGACTTCGTGCCAATCCCGGAACTGCCCCAACCAGACACCCCACCCTGTTCTCCAGATGACTGGGCAGCACAACTGGGCACAGTTTGGCCCATCATCCAGCTGGCCCTGGCTGATGCACAGGCAACATACAAGAAGTTTGCAGATAATCACAGGGCGGTGCAACTGAACTACAAAGTGGGAGATAGGGTCTACCTCTCCACTAAGTTCATCAAATCCCCACAGCCCTCCAAGAAACTGGCACCCAAATTTATTGGACCATTCCCCATCACAGATATTATTAACCCAGTCACCTTCAAACTGGACTTACCCCACAACCTATGGCGCATACACCCAGTTTTCCACTGTGCCCTCCTGAAACCAGCCACCCCTTCTAAATGGCACACAGAAACCCCCCCGCCCCCACCCATCATGATAGACAGGCAACAACATTTTGAGATACAAGAAATACTCGACTCCAGGAGGCAAAGGGGCACACCACAATACCTTGTCAAATTGAGGCATTTCCCACACCCAGAATGGGTCCAAGCTCAACATGTCTCAGCTAAACGGTTGGTAAGGAACTTCCATGAAGCATACCCATCGAAACCAGCACCTTAAGATTTTCTTGGGGGGGGGCAGCATGTCATGTTCCCCGTTGCAAGGCAAATGTGCATCACAACGGGGAACATGCACATTAGGTAGAGGAAGGGATAAGCATAATCCCTTAATCACTCACATATCCCCCAAGCACCCATATCCAGAAGGGAATCACAAACACAATAGAAAAGCCCCTAGACCAGACTTGGCACCCATCAAGGGATAGGGGGAACGCCTTCCCATTCCCCCAGGGGATGCACTCACAGATCCCTCAGGCACCCATGTCCATAGAGGAATCACCAACACAACGGGAGTGCCCATCAGACTGGACTCGACACCCATCGGAAGATCGGGGAAACGCCTTCCCATTTCCCCAGGGGACGCACCTGGTCCAGACAAAGGCAGGGAGACTAAGGGGATCGCCGGAATCGCCCATCAACTGATGCATCACCGTCCCAAGCACCCATCTGGTCCTGGCTCGAGGGTGAAGAAGCACAACGTCCACCAACAGAGTATAAACGGGACACCCTGCCAACACATAAGGATTCCCATCTTTTTTCTTTGCATGCACTCCGTTCTAATAAAGCCAGAAATCCTTAGACCCTCTGAGTCTGTGTTTTATTTAGAGCGTGGCTGCCCTGACAGGAAACCATAGTCAATGGTATTGAAAACCAACGAGAGATCAAGTAGAACTAGGATGATTGCAATATCCCCATCCCAGCTTTGCCAAAGGTCATCAACAAGCATGATCAATGCTGTCTCAGTACTATGCCCCAGTCTAAAACCAGGCTGAAAAAGGATCTGTATAATCCATATCTTCCAGGGCCTCTGAAGCTGTAGTCTGACTATTTCCTTCACAACCTTCCCCAGAAAAGGAAAGTTGGAGACTGGATGAAAATTGTCCAGGTCAGTGAAGACTTCTTGAGGAGGGAGTGCACCACCACCTCCCTCAAGGAAGCAAATACCATTGCATGGACCCAACTCTACATCACTTCCCAAGTGCCTTTTACCACCAGGAGAGGCATGGCTCTAATACAGAAGTGGCTGGGTTCATCAGCACAAGTACCCTATACACTTCCTGGGGAGTTACTGGCTCAAGCTCCTCCCAGAGAACCAGACAAGACCATGTTTCCATCACCTTCATCCCAATCAGTGAGCAAATCAGAGCAATTTTATATACCAGGTGCTTAGAACATACCTCACAAAGGCCTGCTGAATAATGCTGTGGCTAATCCCTCTCCAGTAAGAAGTGAACCACAGTTTTAAAAAAAAAAGGCCACTGGGCAGCTATCTGCAACCTGGATAAGGGTGGAGAAATAATTGCATTTTGCCAACTTTATCTCCATGATGTAATACCTAATATGAGCTCTTACTCATGCTTAGTCGAATGCACTTTTTGTCTTCCTCCAATGGTGCTCCAGGCATCTTTTATGGCATTTCACCTTCTGAAGTTCCTCTGAGAACCAAGGAGCCACTCAAGATGGAAGACCACATGGAAGAAATCCAATCCAAGGCTCCTGTTACACTGCCATTCAAGACAGTGATAAGGGACTCAGTCTATCAGATCTTCAGGACAGACCCCAAGCGCCCTCTGGAACCCCATAGCATCCGTTAGTCACTCCCAGAGAATGTTGCATAAGTCCCAAGACAAAAAACAAGTCTAGGGTGCAACCCCTGATATGTGTCAGATTCTCAATAACTTGAGTCAGGCCCATGATTGTCACAATGGCCACAAACACCTTATCTATCACAGAGTCTGTGCCACCAGGGGGCAGATTGAGGTCCCCAAAAATGATAAGTATCATGCTCCCTGATCAAATGTTCCCATAACATCTGATTGGACTCACATGCATTAATGAAGTCAACACGTGTCGAGACTTGCAAGTTGGTAGAAGGGAGGGGGAATATTCAGGAGTGAGAAGACATCATGTTTGGACTATCTTTCATACCCAAGGTCAACTGGCTGAGCTGTTGCAGACACCTGCAAGAGACTGGCACGAACTGAGGAAAAGGGCTACATACCAGAGCAAGGGAGGGGGGAATCATATACTCATTGGGCTGTTTAAGTTAGAGAAAATGCGGGAACTTTCATTCACAACTATTTTGCCATTCTGTACACTTCTTCCATTAAAAAGATTTCTACTGTATTTACATATGAATTGGATTTAATGGTAATAGAGTGTTGCAGTCATCACAATAAGCTTCAGGGTCTCCACTGCCAACCTGGCAACAGAACCTAGTAGCTCAGGCATGAATATTGTTATGCAGCCACAAAGCCAATACAGCAGCAAGCCCAACTGATTCCTAGAACCCAACTTAAACCAGAGGCTCTCAGATCCACTAATCTGTGGCACTGGGCCTCTGAAAGCCATTACAGACTCATGGATTACAACTGCCACTGTCATGAGTAAGGATGGCGAGCAGGGGGCTCCCATCCAGACTGTTAAGCGCATGCGTAGCACTGAGGAATTGGGCAGCCATTCAAAGAGACACAGATCGGGACCGCCTTAACCTTTGGGTTTTATATGTCTGGGTTTTTCCCACGCTTCTTCAGTTTGTTAGGATTCCTGTTATGTACTAGCAATAAAACATTAGAGACCAGTTCCTTGTCTCAGCGTGTTTCCTGGCTGTTAGGACAGCCACCCCACCTCCCTGCCCTGAGATCGCTGGTGCCAAACCCAAAATCCAGGTGGGCAGATTTCTAACAGGGGAACTCCCCCCCTCTAGGTCCAACTAGGTCTGGGTTATATACTTGACAAACAAATTGTGGATGAGGACAATCTTATCATAACCCAACCTGGTGTTCAATAGCAGCATCTGTAGCCCAGGGCCACCAAGCAACCAATAATCTGGCCTTGGGGATGAATTTTGAGGGCTGGAAAGTAGACACATCTAAGCCACCATCCTGCCATCTACACATGTGGCCTACCCGCAGTTTCCTGCCATATCATCCTCTGCCTGCCCTCACTTCTCCCTTGAATTCTCTTCCACCCACACCATCTTCCTCCCAGGCCATGGCAAGCAGTCATACCCTCAACACCCCTCCCCTTGCAAACCACAGTAACCTCCCCAGGTGTTCCTGTGCATGGCACTCAGCAGCTTGGGAGTAAATCCTTGCTGTGCATTACCAACCAGTGATACTCATCCCTACCATTCACTACCCCTCCAAACCAACCCTCTCCCCCACAAACTCCCTCCACACCCTAATTCCTCACAAGCACAATCCAGAGTAAGTCACAGATCCCAGTGGGGCTAATCAACCCCAGATCATACAAGTCCATCAGCAGTGGGAGATGGAGGAGGGATGAAAATGTTGGTGATTGGGAGAGGCCCAGTGGAGGTATGGCACATATGGCAGCAGAGGCCTGGGTGAAATAGAGGGCAAAAAGCCAGGGCAGCTATGGGGCTCAGGTCAGTAACAACCAGCCCCTTAACTCAACCTCACTCCTGCTATCCCAGCTGCTTCCAGCTGTGTCTCAAGGCCCTGCTCATCAACTCACCAACCAGGGAGACAGTTCTTCCAGGAAATAGAAGGGCAATGATATTACTTCCCTGGGAAAAGAAGACCCTGGTCCCACCTCTTCACAGCTGCCTGTACCCACAGGCAAGGAACAGGCCTCCACATTGCCTCCACAGCCACTCAAGAAGCCAGCCGAACTGTCCAAGGGGCCACAAGGCTGACTCAAGAGTCAACAACACCAACAGTGGGGCTGATAGGACTATCCAAGGCACAAGACCTGCAACACCAAACAAAAACAAACAAACATACAACAAACACCTGTTATGAAGAAGTTGATTCTCATCATTATAAGAAAGATGCATTTGTTCATTAATGGCAAATACTGGCCTGAGAAAAGACAATATAGAATAGAAAAGCACTGTGAGTGTAACATGCAAATGACACTAAATAGCCAGATGGTCACTTCATTTTGCCTGGAATAAATATGAAGTAGCAGCTACACTTTTATATCCCTTTAAAATTTACTACTTGTCTAGATGATGATAGCATGGGGAATTTTAACCTTACACTTAAAACTATCTGTCAATGCTCTTTTCTTTGCCCTTTTTCTAAAATATTTATAGTCCTTTTTTCCCCAAAAAACAATTAATATTCTATGTTGTTTCCATAGCCAATATAACCATGCTGTTGGTCTGTCACTCTCTCTTTCTCTTAATTTAGCCTTCCTTTTGTCCTTTTCTCTGTCTTTCTAAATATTTTGGCTCCATTAGTAATCAAGCACTGAAAACTTGAACCAACTCTATGGCTCCTCTGTTGTGGTTATTTTCAAGTCCTTTGAATCATATTGTTTTGACTGAACTGTCAAGATTTCAAAACTTGCTGCCAAGGCAAAACCATCTGCAGTCCCAGATGTAGCCAGCAAAGGAATCTCCCTGATTGCCAATAGGGGGCAGAGCATGTCCACTCAACTGTAGAACTTCTGCCTGCCTGGTCAGAGTGAACAATGGATCACCACGAAGCAGCCTGCAATACCATCTCAGGGTTTTTATTATTACTTCACAAAAGGGTACAGTATATGAAAAAGTTGGCTTTTCAGCAAAAGTCTTTATCTTTCTCTCCAGCAATGAACAACCACGACTGGATTTATTTTCAGTTTTTGTTCTGAAATAGTTAGGAAAAAAAGAATTAAGCAAATTAAAACGCCATGTCAATTTGTTGCCCTGTTCAGCTCTATTGTTTTTATTTTCCTATGCTTAGAAGGGAGGCATGCTTCTTGACTGCTCTGTACTAAGGTGTGGAAGCAAACCCAGGAAGCTGCGTGAAGGGTTTTGTAGAAGGGAGTGATCTGGAACAACCCTAGTCTCCACTGGAATCATTAGATCACTTACAGCTCTCTAAAAATGATCTCTCCCACTTTGCCCTTTTGCTTAACTATGCATGAAAAGTGGGATTTATACATGAGCTATGGGCCTACAGCCAAACTTCTAGCTGATAAATTCCAACTAATTTGAAGAATTTTCCTATGAGGATTCCAGTATGAATAAAGCTTAACCTAGCAAAATAAATATTGCTATGTGAGTGGGACACAGGTTGGGAGGATAGGAGAACCCAAAATATGTTATTCCCTCCCTCTGTGTATTCTGGTGGCCTTGTGTCAATCATTTTGAAAGTGAAATTGTATTTCCACCCCACCCACCCGCCCCAAGAACAAGCAAGCAGTTTTTGCATTCCCATGGGAACCTCCAAGATATGCAGATGCAGCTGTCTTCCAAAATTAAGTCACTGCAAATGAGTACTTTAAAAAAAAACTTAGAAACCATTGCATGTGCAAGTAATAGCTCTGCCCTACAACAGTGTGCAACCTTTCCGTGTTATCATGTCCCACTTGAGTACAGCCTCACACTGGGAGAACAGTCTGCCTCTTCACCCTCACCTTTCCACTTTAGTGCCTTAGGAAGTGGTCTGCAGGCCCTGTGCCTTGGGAGAGCAGGACTCCAGGCTAAATGAAAGAGTGGTCTGGTTCTCATCTGACCTTTCTTCTTGACTGTTTCAAATAAATGTTTCAGTACTGGAAGAACTGACCTAGCTGTTGCCCCTGTTTCAGGATCAGATCAAGTTGTTGAACTGTAACCTTTAGAACTGCAGGGCAACGGCTAGGTCAGTTCTTCCATTATGAAGATGGGCAGAGAGATGGGCAGAGAGATCCTGTTGAGAACACTGCCACTTGCAAGATCAGACCTAGGTGGGGAAGGTCTCACTCCTGAAGCTGTGCATTTTCTTCAGACTGGCTTAATATTCAGCACTGAAGTCAAGGAGGCTGTGACTTAATATTTTTCTTATTTCATTTTTGTTTGTTCTGCTTTTGGGTGCTTTAGAACCAGGGGTTATATAAAGTTATTGACAAATAGGAACAGATGCAAATACATGCCATCACAAATTCACTCTTTAGGCAACAGGCTAGAAACCAGGAGACTGAGCGTTCTAGTCCTGCCTTAGGCATGAAAGCCGGCTGGGTGACCTTGGGCCAGTCACTCTCTCTCAGCCCAACCCACCTGACAGGGTTGTTGTCGTGGGGAAGATAGGAGGAGGGAGTATTTGGTATGTTCGTCACCTTGAGTTATTTATAAAAATACTAAATGTGGGATAGAAAATAAATAAATAAAACTAAATGCCAATACAGGTAGTCCTCACTTACTGCCTGCAATAGGGACAGGTAACTCCATTGCTAAGCAATGAGGTTGTAAAGTGAAATGTCATGTGACCATGCCGACTTATGATATCAGTTCCAACTGTGGTCATTAAGCAAATCCCACGCAGTTGTTAAGTGTTACGTGACTGTGACTTGTGACTTCCTGCTGGCTTCCCCATTGACTTTGCTTGTTGGAAGCCAGCTGTAAAGGTTGCAAATGGCAATCACGTGACTGCAGGACGCTGACTGTTGTAAATGTACACCAGTTGCCAAGCACCCGAATTGTGATCATGTGACTGTGGGGATGCTGCAATGGCCACAACTTTTGAGGACCGGTTATAAATCTCCTTTTCCAGCATGGTCATAACTTCAAACAGTCATTGAACAAGTGGTCGGTAAGTGAGGATTACATGACTTGTTTCAGCCCACCAATGTTTTGATTTCATCCCTAATTGGGGTTTTAGAATTTAACAAAACCAGTAGAAGTTGTTGCCTAGATAGAGAGAGAGAGATATCCATTCTGACCCCTATGGGTGGTATGCATCAGCCTCGGGTCCTCTATCTATCTATCTATCTATCTATCATCTATCTATCATCTATCTATCTATCTATCTATCTATCTATCTATCTATCTATCTAAATTTTATATACCCTCTACCTGGAAAAAAATACCATTGTACCTATATATTATTAGATGGCAATTGCATCTGCAGCTGGGCTGCCTTCTGGAAAAGACACTACATTTAGGTCTATTTTAAGAAGCATAAAATACAACCTTATCCCACTAATATGCACTGCAAATTAAGATTTCACTTGTGTTTTTCAAATTAGAACACATTTAATTGGAAACAAGTCTCATTAATTTGAACAGAATGGACTATTAAATACAGGTATTATCTTCATAACCATTATTAGTTATAAATTTATGTTGTTCTTACCGCCAAACTAAGAGCTAAAACAACCCTGAATCCTAACCAGCAGAAAGCTTAAATATAATGGTTCAACAAAACAGGGTAAAAAAAATTCTTCCCAAACTGCATGAAAAGTATCCACAAACCTGAGTAAGAATGGCCAAATAAAGTAGTCAATACAACTGGGCTAGGGAGGAATGCCTGACACACTGCAAAAAGGGAAGGAACTCCATGAGACCACAACTGAGGATCCCCTTGCTCAGTACAGAAAGAAGTTATCAGCAGGGTGTTCCCTTCAAAAAAGCTCCTACACCACCAGAAATGACATCTCCTCTACAGAAAACAAATCTCAGTGGTAATGCCTAAAGATTACAGAGTAGTTCTTGCTTAGTGACTGCAATTGAGGCTGGCAATTAAGTCTTTAAGCAAAACAGTCAGTAATGAAACATCACATGACCGCAACTGTGCTTATGATTTTACTTCAGCTTTCCTTTGCTTTACAGCATCAGGATACAGCCCCCAATAGCCAGGTGAGCCCAAATGGTGGGGAAGGTTTCTGGAACTTGACTCATGAGGAAGCCAGGAAAAAAGGCAAATCATATAGCTGTTTTTCCTCATTCCCCTGACCTTTGGAATGGTCATCCTAACACTGGGATAATTGGCAAGAAGATAATTGATGTTTGTATTTCCATTCATTGGAGAGGAAGGGACTACAAGAGAGTAAGCAGGCACAGAATGGGGAATACACATGGAAGGGAATGCACTGGCACTGGCTGTTTGCCTAACATGCTCACCATGAGCCTCTTAGTAGGCATACAAAAGCCTTCAGTGATTAGAGTCTTGCCAGTTACAGGCAGCAGCTGCCAGCCCAAGGGTTCTTATCAAGTAATTAAGGTCACAGAGCTGGGCTTGTTAACTTGCGGTTAGCACTTTTTAGGGATGTGCTGCACCACGGAGAAAAGCAGCTCAGGAACAGATAGCTTGTTTAGGCAATCCCTCTGCTCTGTGGGGATGGGTCAGGCACAGGGCAATGTGTACTGACAGTAATGGCGAACACCTGAGAGGGATGCTGCAAAGGTCTTAAATGCAGGCATTGGTCGCAAAGTTACTTTTTCGCCACCATAACTGCAAACAGTTGCCATCCAAGGCAGTCGCTAAACAAGGACTACCTGTACATGGCTTATTCAAAGTGATTTAGCAAACTTCCAAATTTCTCTCTAATACTTAAGGCTGCAATCTTGTACCCATATATTAACCCTAGTGGATGTACTGGGGCTTGTTTCAGAGCACCATGCACAGGACTGAATGCCTACAGAGTTTACTTTTTATTGCTTATTGCCTTTATATAAGCACATTTACAGTTCATAAACCCACTGCTTACAGTATAGGGCAACCGTGTTAAAATAAAGATGTCAAAAGATCCCAGATGATTAAATAATAGGTTTATTAACAGTATTTTCACAAACATTCTAAAGAAAATTTCAGAAGTTTCTAAACTTAAAATTTGTTCTCATTTGCAAAGTATTCCTTGAAAAAAAAACAAGGAGAGAAAATTGTATCTTATAGACCTGTGTTTTGGGACACGTTTTCTGATTCCTCTGTTTCGGTTTGAGTACTCCTCTCCTTAATGCTTACAGTACATATTCAACCCTCCTCTCTTGCCAAGAGAAAGTAACTGAATATAAATGGATTTTTCGCTTGTAAGTACGTAGAAGGGGACTAGATCTTTTCCCAAGCAACACCTTTTCAACTTTTAACCTGATAGCACAGTTCTGCAAATTCATTCAAGTTATTTTGGAATACATTGAATTCAAAACCCAGTTCTCCAGAATGAAGCACACCATGCAGTACAAGAATTGTTAGCATGCACTTTGGTGATTATTTTTGTACTCCAAGGTATGTGTCTTCACTGCCAACAAAGGGAGTCCCATTATGGTTTGATTAAAATGTACTCAAACATTTTATAACATTAATATTTATTGCTTTATATGAATACTGTATTGAAAGCCCAAGCATCCAGTTTACACACAAATTATACAATTATATACCGTTTCACAATGGCAGTGAGCACTCTTTACAATCTACAAAAACCTACTTTACAGAAATTTAAAAATCCTAAATATCAAAAAGGTACAGTTGAAGAAACAGGTATAAATTTGGCAGCCAGTAAACGTGACTGGGAGGTTACGTTTCGAGTGTTTTTACACCCTGATGTCTGAAAAATATAATGTGGAGTATTTAAAGCAGTAATTGTGCTTTGAGCTGGTTTTGGAAAGAAAGAGTTAACACTGGCTGTCAAAGTGGCATGTTCAAAAATATTTAGTTCACTTTCAAAACGATGTACAAATGGTAGCCATTCAGCAAAGATACATAACTAAGGCATGCAATGCTGCAGCATTTCGTACCAGTCTGATCTCCTACTATAAAACCATTTATGTCATGTCAGAAACGTCCTCAGGTCACAGAAACGGCCTTGTCAGGTTTGCAAACATTCCCCCTACAAAAAAAGCTGACGGTGTTGTCTTGAAGTCTGTTTGCAACTTAACACAGTTTTTCAGCAGTAAAATGAAAACCGATCTTCCAGGCACCTTAGAAATGTACAAAAGGGTTTGTTAGAACTCTTGGAATGTATTGAACCTGGTACTTTCAACAACATTTGGATCTTCAGGATATCAGGCAGGCCTAATTTTATTTGGTTTATTCAGGGGTAAAAATGTTGCCTTGTACGAAAGAACTCGGTTGCTTCCATCTGGAAAAGAAAATGCATCTAAGAGTGCAAACATAGATTTTTTTTTTTTAGATTAGTATGCTATCAAGTATTATATGCCAATGTGTAGCTTTTTAAAGCACAAAATGCAGTCAAATGAAAATCTGTAAACCAGCATGGAATTCACATAGTAATGGTGAAACTAACCCAAACCAAAAATTAACTGCTATAACATTCAGGGGAATTAAAGGAGAGAGAGAAGTAACTAAGTGTGGAATCTCCAAAAAATTGTCAGAATTATAATTGTGTTCCAGTTTAAAAATTTTAATTCTAAATTAAAAAAAAAAAAAAAACTATACACAGACCAGATTTGACCATACTGAAATTTCAGTGGCAAGCAGGACCTGAAGGAGCCAATATTTCACAGTAACAAGTACAACTCCTTCAGGATTTAATGCATTGAGAAGTTCAATTTACAGCCTGCTTCTCTTGGAAAACTAACGGTCTACTTTTATTACATAAAATTATTTATACAGTGTAAAACCAGACCCTTATGGAAAATACTGCCTCTAAGTGTATTAAAATTATTAGTCTTGTTCCATAGGTTCCTCTGCAGCTTCTGTAGCTTCATTGCTGTTTTCCACTGGGGTCTCTGATGCAATTTCTGGAGTTTCACTAACATATAAGCCCAATTCTTCTTTGTCACTGCAGTCAGCTTTGTTACTAACAGATCCACTGTTCTCACTATTTTGAGAAGACAAGTCTTTCATTGCTTGAGTCTGGTCAGATTCCCCAATCTGATTATTCTCCTCAGAAACATCCTCTTTTTCAATTAAGGAGGCACTGTCTTTGTCCAGAACTTTTCTTTCTGAAAAAATTTCTCTTGACATCTTGAGAGTTTCTGGAATAAAGTTAGAATCTGTTATATAGATGTTTAAAACAAAGTTGACAATAAAAGTTTATACAGGTAATAATCACGACAATACATCCTTCTTTCGCTTTATGCCTCAGCAGGTGGCAGCATTTAGCTGACCTTGCTCATTTGGGAAGTGAAACAAGCTTTATGTTTCGGCTAGTTCTTGGAGAGGGGAACACCTGGGAACTCCAGGGCTACTGACTAGGTTGGAAAATTGGAAAAAAAAACTGTAGGGCAGCAATGGCAAACCAATCCTTTAATAATGCCAAGAAAACTGCATGGATGCAATCACCAAGAGTTGAGATCATCTTGAGGGAGTCTTTATTTGTATGGGGCAGTTCAATATCAATTAGAGACAGCAGGGAATGGTGCATTGCATGTGGTAGTCACAAGACATAATTCCCTCTTCATATAACTTTCTCATTCTCAGTAACAAACAAAACATTAGCAGAATTCATTTACATGCATGAAGCCTGGCAGCCAGAGATGGATCATGAAATTTTGCTGCCCAGACAAGAACACCCTACTCTTTCCTTGATGATGTAATACTAAACTAAATCCTTGTTCATTTACTATGCTTTAATGATACTACAAGATGAATCACATCAGATAGTTCATCTATCCAGTTTCACAACCTCCAATTTAACTAGACCAATTCTGATCCCGCACATTTGAAGATCAGCAAGCAAATGAATTAAATTGCTAAATGTTGCAGAGCTATACTGGCTTGAAGGCAGAGGGTAAAAAAAGTCAGTTTTAGTGACTTTTTATGAATTAAGGGTTGTGAAAATGTCACTGAGCAGAAGTCAGCTATTTGCAATGCTGATTTGCAAAACACAAACATACACTCAAATCTGAACATTGACAGAAACTATCAGATTTCAGTTTGAGTTTAATATGCAATCTACATGAATGTGATTATTTCACTGTACCACTGAAACACAGTATGTCTACATATGCTTACTAGAGAGACCACTCCTGGTTCTCTCACATTCCCATAATTAGGTTACTTCAGCATAATCTAACTTGCCTAAAGGTCAAACAAAATGGGGTTAGATCCTGATCTTGTTATATTTAGAAATGAATAGGATTAATTACAACTAAATTAAGCTTTACTTATGGCTAAGTTGAGAGCAAGTCTGGTGTAGTGGTTAAGGCATCAAGCTAGAAACTGGGAGACGGGGAGTTCTAGTTGCACCTTAGGCACAAAGCCAGCTGGGTGAACTTGGGCTGGTCACTCCCCCTCAGCCCTGGGAAGGAGGCAACGGCAAACCACTTCTGAAAAACCTTGCCAAGAAAACTGCAGGGACCTGTCCATGGAGTCTCCAAGAATCGGACATGATTGAACGGATTAAAAAAAAAAAGACTTAGTCTGATTTCAACTCATGGAATTCAAAATAAATGATAAACATAAATTTAAGCCAAGTTTTAAACCTGTACTCAGGAAATATGCTTTCTACTAAAATAGTATGCACCTTTTTCCTCCTCAGCTTCCTCTTTACAGTGCTGTCTCTCTCCAGTGCTTTCTTTTTCTTTATCCTGAGATGCAGAAGTTGTCTCAGTCTCTTCTACCATTGTTGAGCAAGCTTCATGGGAACCACTCTGGTTGGACACCTCTTCAGCTTCTTCCTCTTTGTCAAATTTAAGTCTTTTTACTTCATATCCTTCCATTTCTGCTGGATCTTCTCCAGGGTGTTTATTTTTTACAGGACAGTTTTGAACTCTTTCAGGCTCAGATGCTGGTGATTCACTGACAGACAAAAAATGATGGAAATACAAGGGTCATATTTTCATATGAAGAGATAAGGAGTACGTATGTATGTATGAATTATTCAAATTTAATTACCACCCATCTTCCCCCAAAAAGGGGCTCTGGGCAGTTTACAATAAAGTCCAACTACTGCATCTTAAGGAATCAGTCTTATTGATCATGGTAACTTCTACTGTTTTGCCTAAGTGTAACTTTATTAAATGTTTAGATATAAACTAAGAAAGCATTCTTGCAATGATGCATGGAAGACAAGAACAAAATGTTGGTGCAAAACCAACTGTGCCAGCATCACCATTCCAGTTCAACTGGGAAATTTGGTTCTTAATCAATGGATGCAATCCAGTATCGTGGAAACAGGGGGTTTAAATAAAATTCTGTCCGTTCTCCTCATCCCCCCACAACCCTCTGCCAAATCTCTACTCAATTTTTAAGAACACAAGGGGATGTAAGAAACGGTCGCTTCTCAGTTCCATAGACAGAACAAATTCCATCAGCAGAAAAAAAGACAATTTTAAAATGTCATCAGCATTTAATTTCCCACAACGGATATGATCTAAATATTCACACTGATTTTAAAGGTAACAACTGAGGTACTCTGGGATACATTATTTATACACAGCCCTGCAGTATCCTAATATAGTGATTATTTATGCATTAAGACTTTCTAAAATAAGAAAGGAATAGTCCATGCCCACAAGAAATCTGTGCCTTGAAAGTGGAAGTGCTTATTTCCATTTTGGAGAACACATTTTTCAAGTGCTAAATAGAAAATACTTTTTATAAATATGGCACAATTTGGTAGGAATAAAACATAAGGCTGCTTTCAAGGGAGGATGGAGAATGAATGAATATGAATATGAATATGAATATGTATGTATGTATGTGAATCTCATGAGTCTAACAAATGTCTTTGAAGGCGTATTTCTCTTACCAACCTGTTAATTTTCTCTTCAGTTTGCAAGAGAGACAGCTCCTTATTTTCGGAACTGTCTGGTAAACCATTTGTTGTCATAGGAGGTGACAAAGAAACTTTTGGTCGAGTTACAGGCCGGGGTGTCCCAGGACCATTTATATTAGATCTGCAAAGGAAGTATTTGATTAATCAAATTTAGAAAATCCTATTTCCCTTAGATCTCAAGATACACTTTCTTGACTTGTATTTTATAAAGATCTGTAGCAAAATATAACGTTTTTTTGTATCAGAACTTGATATTCAAACATACTTGATTGCATTAAATAAGACTGTTTACTGAAGCAAGAAATTAACAGTATAGTACTAAGCATATCTAATTCAGAAATAAATCCCAGTTTATATAATACAAAGTTTGCCTAACTAAGATGTTTAGAATCACAGCTTATATCAAGTAAGATTAGGAAAAAAAATATTTTAAGAAATTTTAGTATGCTAAACAACTATTAACTGGAATTCCTTTTTGTTTGATATAATTTTAATATTACTGTTCTAAAATCTGATATTTCTGTAATGGATATATCTATTTATTCTTATTCATAAGTTGGCTTTTCCCCCCAATTAATTTTAGATGTTTTATGATGAAGGCATTATAGTATAACTTAGATAATCTATTTTACATATATCTGGAAAACAATTTAATTTGATCTTCCATAAAAACTATAATTTTAGCACAGGAAATTATCTGATTCAAAGATTTTGAATTTTGCTTAAATATCCAGGTGTTTAAAAAACAAAAGTTGGAAATTAAATACTAATCCATCAGCTTGTATTGTTTAGAATATTATCATTTTAAACACTCCTTCTTACCTGTCTGAATAACTTGGTGAGTTTCCTGGAAACATTACACCATTCATCCTGTTTAAACTATTGGAATTATTTTTCCTACAAAAAATGAACATGTGATGATATTTCTGCAACATATAGTTTTTAAAAAACATATTGGATAAGAACAAATACCTCCAGATTCCTAGAAGCTTTGTTTCTGTTCTTTTCCCTAAAATTCATATAATTCTAATCCCATTATTAAGAAGAACCCACTACATTTACTTGTTTCCAACAGTACTGAATAAAAACTATACAACTAAACAAAAACACAACTCTACACTGAAGAATAAAAAACCTTTAATTTTTACCAGCTAATATACTCTCTTGCCTCTAGTTCCTCCTCCTCTTCCTGAAAAGATTCTATTAAAAATTAACAGACTATGGATAATATACAGGGGGTCCTTGTTTAGCAACTGCCTTGTACAGTGACTGTTTGCAGTCACAACGGTGATGAAAAAGTAACTTTGTGACGAGTCCTCATATTTACAAACTTTGCAGGTCTGTAAATAAAGGAAAGCTGAAGATAAGCACAGTCGCAGTTTCAGTTAGTAACTGTTTCACTTAATAACTGAGTTGCCAGTCCCAACTGTGATCACTATACAAGGACTACCTGTAAACTCTTTTCATTTGTCAGTTCTCTAAGAATTCCTTGTCAATTTATATTTGAAACAAAATATGTCTTATAGCATAGATGAAATATCCAAGATTTTATATACAGTATTGTAGAATCGGAAGGGACTACAAGGATCATCTATTCCAATCCTCTGCAATATGCAGAGAATCCAATAAAATCAACCATGAGAGGTAGCAGTCCAGCTTCTTCTTAAAAACCTATAGAGACTGAGAACCCACAACTTGCATAAGTAGACTGTTCTGTTATTGTACAGTTTTTACAGTCAGGAGATTTTGCCTTATATTTAAATAAAAATTAGGTAACTGCAACTTATACCAACTATATCTGGTCCTAGTTCTCATGACTATGAAAAATAGTTCTTGGCCATCTTTGCTTTATGTACTGGAACATAGCCATCAAATCTTCCTTGGCTACAGTTGACCTCACTCAGCAGCTTCATGTAGATATTAAATAGGAGTGGAGAGAGTACCAAACCCTGCGGTACCCAATTTAGGGGTTGTGGGTGGGACCTCTTGCCCCGATCAACACCGAATGAAACTGGACAGTGAGGAAGGAAGAGAACCAGCTCAATACAGTGCCGCCCACTCGCAACTCCTGCAGCCAGTCCAGGGGGATACCATAGTCGATGGTATCAAAAGCTGCTGAGAGATCAAGAAGAGCAAGAGTAGACGCACTACCCCAATCCCAGAGGTCATCAAAAAGCACAACCAATGCCATCTCAGTTCCATAACCAGGCCTGAAACCCAACTGAAAGGGGTCCAGAAAATCCACTTCATCCAGGATCCTCTGAAGCTGTTGCATGACCACCTTCTCAACAATCTTCCCTAAAACGGGAGGATTGGACGCTGGACTAAAATTGTCCAGAACGGTTGGGTCTCCTCTTCTTGTGGAGAGGGCAGATCAATGCCTCTTTAAGGGGTGCTGGCATCATCCCCCCTCTCAAAGAAGAATTTACCACCGCTGAAACCCAACTACATGGCACCTCCCTGGAAGCTTTTGCCAACTAGGAAGAGCAGGGATCTAACAAGCAGGTGGCTGAACTCACAGTCATAAGGACCCTGTCTGCTTCCTTGGGCCCAACAGGCTTGAATTCTTCCCAGATAACATGGCAAGACTGTGCCCCAGGCATCTCCAGACCTGAACCAAGGCTGGCATCTAGCTGGGAACAAATCCGAGCGATTTTGTCCAACAGATGCTCTGCAAACTCCTCTGCTCAGCCCTGAAGGTGTATCCCAGAGTCTCCTCTACCCAAGAGGATTCTGGTCACCCTAAAGGGGGCCATCAGTCGCTATCCATGGACGCAATAAGGGCGGAGAAGTACTGATGCTTTGCCATCCTTACAGCCACAAGGTAGACCTTAATAGCGGCTCTCACCCGTGTTCGGTTGAGTTTGTTCGTTCTCCACCAGTGGCACTTTAGGCATCTCTTAATCTGCTTCATCTCCCTCTACTCTTCATAAACCACAGAGAGTGATAGGATCCACAAAAGGAGACAGGCTGCATAGGTGCGATCCAATTCAAGGCCTTGGTCACCCTCCTATTCTAGGTGACAACTAGGGCCTCAGGAAGACCATGCAGCAGACCATGCAGCAGACCCAGGAATAACCCCCAGCTCCCTTTGAAACTCCTCAGGGTCCATCAGTTGCCGGGGGCAGACCGCTCGAATGGACCCTGCCTCCCTGCAGTTGGGGGTAGCACCAGAAAATCCCATGGTCATCAGGCATGATCTGGCCACGACAGGGGAGCCATAGAGAGTTCCCCCAATTCCAGAACACATTGCCACTGCTCTGACAAGAAAACCAGATCAGGCGTTTGACCACTGTCCCACATTGGGCACTGGATGACCTGGGATAGATCCATGGCTGTCATGGTGGCCATGAACTCCCGAGCCACTTCAGATTCCACTCCCAAGGAAGGCAGACTGAAGTCCCCCAGGATCATAAGACTGGGGAACTCCACTGCCAACCTGGAAATGGAGTCAAGGAGCTCAGGCAGGGAGGCTGGCACAACAGCAACAGTCCCAACTGATCCCTAGAGCCCAACTTAATGAACAGGGTCTCACATCCAGTAACTTGCGGAGTAGTACCCCTGAAAGCCATAAGGGACTCCCATATGACAACTGCCACTCCCCCACCCCTGCCCCAGGTCGCCAGTTGATGCCACACCTGAAACCCGGCTGGACACATTTCCAAAAGGGGCACCCCACCTTTCTGGGCCCAGCCAGGTTTCTAATACATACCAGGTCAGCCTCAGCCTCTGTGATCAAATCGCAGATGAAGTGATCTTATTGCATTCATTGGCAACACCCAAAAGCCCAGGCCTCCAAGGGCCTGCTGACCCAGTATTGGAGTAGAGATCGGGGGCAAGAGCGTGAAATCGGAATTAAGCACTGAGAGCACATTCCCTGTGAGTGGTCTGCCCTCCCCATCTCCCCCCATACCTATTACCACTGCAATATTTTGACCTGGCCCAAGCCCCCTCTGAGATCTCACCACTCCCCTGACCCATATGCTCCAGCACTCCAGACAGAGTATCCTCACATCATCATACTCTAACCACCATACCAAGAGGAAGAATGAAGCCTCAGTCGCTTCAGCCTTTGTCCTCAGTGCCACAAGGAATCCAACAAACCACCTCGTTCTCCCTTCAGCAGCCAACAATCCACACAGCCTATCCCACCAAACCTCTCTCACTGGCAGGTTGGGTGAGCTCACCACCCACCCAAACACCACCACCTTGCCCCCATTACCCCCAACCCAGCTTTCACCCAGAGGAAGGGCAGCCACCCTTACCTAAGGACAGGTAATCTCACATCCAGCACTCCCCCTCAGTTCAAACCACCTGGATGATAAGCCTTGTAGCAGCAGCAAGGACTACCACAAAATGGTCACCATGCTGTCCTTTTCCTTTGTAGATGGGAAGGAAGACAAGATGTCCCCCAAACCTCCACAGAGGGATCCACAGCATTGAGGCAAAAAGCTCTCTGCTGCTCCTAGCCCCCTACCAAACAGCAGCCAAAAAACATACAGACACCTCCTGTCATCCAAAATGTTAAGTCTGAATCAAACCTCTCTTTCTCAGGGTGCTGTGCCATTGTGACTCATCGGCATCACGCGCTGAAGCATCAGGCCGTCACTGCAGTCCGGTGACCCAATGCTGCAGCGTCTACCTGCGAGAGCCTGGTCCAGCCTGCAGTAGCTCCTTTCTAGCCAAACGCCTCCACTGCTGGCAACCGAACAACCAGCGCCGCCACCAAATGCAGCACCTCCACCACCTCCAAGCAAAGCACCAGTAATGCCTCTGTAACAAAGCAGCTGCGTGCCAGCTGTCAGAGACCAGCATCCACCCAAGGCAGTCCTGACACAGCTCCCACTCTTGATGACAGTCCATGGGAGACGAAGCAAGGACGGGTGCCTGGCACAGCTCTCTCCTTCCACAGCCAACAGCCCAAGCCACAGTCCCAGCCGCTGTCAGGGTAGCCTTACTTCGAATAAGACACGGACTCACCTAGAGGGTCTAAGGATTTCCGGGTTTATTGAAGCAGAATGCATACGGAGAAAAAGACAGGAATGCAGGTGTGGTAGCAGGGTACCCCGTTTATGCCCTGGTGGCGGACCTTGTCCTCCTCCACCCCCCATTGTTCCCCAAGCCGGGTCCGGATGGGTGATTTGAATTGGTATGGGTCTGACGATGGGCGATTCAGGTGATCTCTGATGGTTTCCTTTGTCTCTTTGCCTTCGTCCGGTGCAGGTGCATCCCCCGGGGTAATGTGTGGGAGTTCCCCTGATCTGTTAATGGTTTCCATGTCTTGTCCGAGGTGCGCTTCTATTGTCCTGGTGATTGTTTTAGAAGTTTGGGTGCTTAAGGGATGATGTGTGTGTTTAAAGGATAATGGTTATCCCTTCCTCTTTCCTGATGGGCATGTTCCCCGTTGTGATGCACTTATGCCTTGCAACGGGGAACATGACAGTCGTGCTGGTTTGTAAGCGAACTGCGGAGGTTGAATCTCCTCCACCAAAACAGCCCAATGCATGTCAGGTAGGCTCCGACACTAGCTATCTCTGCAAAACTTCTCTCCCATAAGTCCAAGCACATCTAACGTACAAAAACAATCACCAAAAAGTGAGCCCATATTACCATTCATCCACTCTCTCCACCATCTTAAAAAAAAAAAGCCTGATTTGCTGCTACTCTTTTTCCTAATAAAGAAAGCTGATACAATAAATCCCAGAGAACCTGTCAGCAGGAAATTTTCTACGTATCTATAAACTGGGTAGCAATGAAAAAATATTGTAATTGCTGCTCCCTTTCAAACACAGGGCATACCAAATGCACTGCAAATGTTGCAGTCTCAAAAATGACGCAGTCCCACTTTTTAAATAAACAGTAACAAAGGTCATACTTACTCTGAAGAAGGATATACACAGCTGACAACCATAACATTCTGTAAGATAAGAAAAAAAAGTAAACATCAGGACTTACGGAAAAAGTAGAAGCAAATTTTACAAGTAACACAATCAACCAAATTCGTCTTGTGGTCCTGTACTCTTTCCTCATTAGCACCTGAGAATCCTCATTAGCACCTGATTCACCAGCTTCTCAAACTCTTTGTCTATTCATCCTCGCTCTTCTTGATCTCTCAGTGGCCTTCAATACCATCAATCATGGTATCCTTCTGGACCGGCTTCGGGAGTTGGGGGTGGGCAGCACAGTGTTACGCTTGTTCTCCTCCTTCCTCTGGGGTCAGTTCCAGCCAGTGTTGATGGGGGGAGAGGTCCAGCCCACATCCCCTGCTTTGTGGGGTGCCTCTGGGCTTGGTTCTCTCCCCTCTCCTATTTAACAACTACATGAGGCCACTGGGGGAGGTGATCTGATGGTTTGGGGTGAGGTATCATCAATATGCTGATGATACCCAGCTTTATATCTCTACTCTGGGCTGCCTGAGTGATGCTGTGGATGTCCTGTCCCAGTGCCTGGAGGCTGTAGGAGCCTGGATGGGGTGCAATGGGCTTCAACTCAACCCAAGCAAGAGTAAGTGGCTCTGGGTATGTGGGCCTTCCGGTGACAAGGTTTTTCCGTCATTGGTCCTGAATGGGGCAGCACTGCCTTAGATGGATCCATTCCAAGGCCCAGCGTAGACTCATAGCTCCTGCTTGAAGAGCAGGTGGCAGCCATGGCTAGGAGGGCCTCTGCACACCTTTGGGTTCTGAGCCAGTTGTGCTCATTCCTGGACCAAGAAGCTTTGTTCACAGTCACTCATGCCCTTGTGACCTCCTGTCTGCATTACTGCAATGCACTCTACATGGGGCTGCCCTTGAAGAGCATTCGGAAGCTTCAACTGGTACAGAATGTGGCTGCACGGGTAGTAAATGGTGTCGGATATTCGACACATGTAACACTACTATGTCAGCTGCATTGGTTGCCAGTGTGCTTCTGGGTGCAATTCAAAGTGCTGGTTGGTCACCTTTAAAGCCCTTCATGGCTTGGGACCTGATTATCTAAGGGGCTGGCTTCTCCCAATTGTTTCTACCTGTCCAATTCAGTCTGGTACGTTGGGCATGCTACTGGTCCTGTCAGCCAAGAAATGTCAGTTGGCGGGGACTAGAAGGCATGCCATCTCTGCTGTAGCGCCTGCCCTCTGGAATATTGAGGGCCCATCAGAGATGGGCAGGGGACAACTTTAATAAATAAATAAATAAATAAAATTATCCCTTCAGAGATCAGGATGTCCCCAAACCTGTTGGCCTTCATAAGGCCATGAAGACCTGGTTATGTGCCTGGGTCTGGGGCTCTGAGTGTGTGAATGGTCCCGCTTCTTGGTTATATTAACAGCCATGCATTGCTTACTTGATGACCATATATATTTATTTTGTACTTTTGACCGTTTTAATTATTTTAACTGTTTTATAATTTTTACAATTGTAAGCTGCCCAGAGTCACTTGTTGAGATGGGTGGTTATAGAAAGCAAGCAAGCAAGCAAACAAACAAATGCATGCTACATCATGCTGGTCCTCATTTCTATCATTGTATCAAACAAACAGTCCAAAACAGATGTATTTTTTTCCTATTTAAAGCTCTACACCTGGGAGTTAATTCAGGCAATGGCAGGGAATTACAAGCATCTAACGTAGCACAACATTAAACAGCTATCACCTCTCCAGGTTACACTTCCACAAACTATTTCTGAGAATCCTCCTATTTTGAAATGATCATGCCACATCACTCCTCCCTACTACTATATACACTGGAATAGTTAGCATCAGTATTTTTTTTAATTTTGATGAAATACATTTCATCAAAAAAGGCAAATAAATGCAAATCAAATACAACAAATACAAATATTGACTCATTAAGCATCAACTGAAGACAACACTGAAATGCAATTGAAGTAGAATTGCTATTGGTACTATGTAACAATTCTAAAAAGGTTAACAAACTGCACTTTTAGTTCAAGGACAATTCACTATTACCTTTTCTACTCCTCTGAGAAATTTGTCTGTGCCTGTGTAATTCCGCCGAGGATCTGTCAGCAGCTCACAAAGTCGCTGAATAGTAAATGGGATACTGAAACAAATTCAAACAAGCCAATTTTCACTTTGAATGGATATTGAATGAGAGAGAATGAATAATCCTGATCAGTTGGTACGTTTTTTATCTATAACTGTACATGTAACACTTTCTCATTTACTACCCCTTAAAATTGTATTATGTTAAGTAAACAGTAGGTGGTGTTCCAGGATCACAGAACATGTGCTTCCCTCCAGAGTGCCCTATGATGGCTAAGCTGTCCCAAAATGTTCACTTGATTATTGCTCTCATTTACTGGATGCTTCAAAATATTACTAAGGGATGGATGGAGTGGAGAATCTCTGACTTTCAGGTATTCAGATGTGTGTGTTGAGAGGTGAAATCAGCAATATCTGGTAGTCCGCAGGTTCCGTATTCCGTTACAGGACAAGGAAGTGATACAACTTAAACTTACTCACTCATTAAAAACATGCTTGCATACACTAATATAGAATAAGTGCTTCTTTTTCAAATGGAAATTAAGCCTCATCTATTTAAAAATTAGGACATCAGTTATAGCTATTTTTGGTGAATGATTAATATACTAATAACAGAACAGAGTAGGCAGTTTGATTAGTTTGAAGGACCATGATAGGCTGCGTACTGGAAATGTCAGATCTATGTGATTTTAAATGTTGATTAAACAAAAATAACTTTCCATTTTAATCAGCCTCCTTATTCATACTCCTTGTTCAGTTCAGCAGAGGCATCTCCTATCTACTCATTTCAACATTTTCAAAATCTTTTGCATATAGTGTTGCAGTGCTAAAACATCCTTCCCAAGTGTCAGTGGTTCCTAAGTGCAAACTTTATCCCTACTGAATAATACTACAGGCAGAATCCACTCTCTGGAGGAGAAAACTGGATTCAGCTCAACATACTGATTTTTCAAAAACAATGTAGTTTCTATACAGATTATCCTCACATGTTCTAAATTTCATAATACAGGTGATCCTTGGGTTATAACCATTCATTTAGCATCCAAAGTTATAATGGTGCTGAACAAATGGTACTTATGATAGGTCCTTGAAGTTCCAACTATTGCAGTGTCCCTGCAGTCATGTGATTGAGATCCAGGTGCTCGGCTCACGATTACGTCACGGTGAGCTACGGTCATGTGATGGCAATTTCCGACATTCCCTGCTGGCTTCACAGAAGCAAAATCAATGGGGAATTCGGCAGGAAGTCAGAAGTCATGGTCACATGAAGTCCTCACTTAATGACCCATGCAGTCCCCACTTAATAACGGCAACTGGGACTGCCAGAATTGCTGTTGCTAAGAGAGGACGTCACATGACATTGTGCTTTATGACTGTGTCACTTAGCAACAGCGATTCTGGTCCCAATTGCCATCGTAACCCAAGGACTATCTGTACTGTATTGCAGAAAAGTGGAGTTTTTAAATTTGAGATTATTATTATTCTTTAAAAACTATTCTTCAGTTAGTAATAGTGAATAATAGTTCCAGCACTCAATTAATCCATGGGCTTAAAATCCAAGCATGATGCAAGAATTCAAAACCTTTGTACAAATGAGGATTTCTAAAATTAGACAATACTGCACTAAAATTAACTTGTTTTAACTGTAATAGACATCTGACTGCTGCAAGCAAACTAACCAATACTGATCAAATGAACATATAATAATGAATTACAGCTGATACATAAGGTTGGGCTGGAAGAGACTCTGATTCCACAAATTATTAGGGAATTAGGGAGAGCCAGTTTGGTCTAGAGGTTAAGGCAATGGGCTAGGAACCAGGAGATTGAGAGTTCTAGTCCTGCCTGAGGTGTGAAAGCCAGCTGGGTGACCTTGGGCCAGTCACTCTCTCTCAGCCCAACCCACCTCACACGGTTGTTGTTGTGGGGAAGATAGGAGGAGGAAGGAGTATCAGGTATGTTTGCTGCCTTGAGTTATTAATAAAAATAATAAGGGTGGGATAGGAAATAAATAAACTAACTAACTAAGGGAATCAAAGCTTTATTCTTATCAGCTCTATCTCAGGAACCCACTTTGGAAATCCATTACAATATTTCCCTTGTTGTACCTCCACAATTAAGCTACTCATTATCCCAACAGTCATTCTAAACAGGATTAGAATCCATAATTTAAGTATGATTTCATATAGTGCAAAACATCCTGTCTAATTTAAATAGCAGCTCAGAGAGGTACCACAAGTGACTTAATAATAGCGAAGGAAAACAGATGTGCAATCTGTGATCTAGCATCTGATTTCTGAAATGGTGAACAAACATTATGTCTTCAACGTGGCCTATCTATGTAAATCTTAAACAATTATGTTAAAACTTAAGAATGCAATTTCAGAAATATTTTGGATTTCACTGTGGAAAAAAAGAAAATCACAACCAAAACCATCAAACTGGCACATCCCCAATCCTGGCTTGGAGAAAAAGCCAAGTTTTTAAAGAATGACTAAAAGCTTCTAGGGTCCGACATAGAATGCCATATTTGATATAGATAGACGCTCAAATAGATATTCTGCATTCATGTCCATTAGAATTTCATGTTCATTAGAGTACAACAGCTTCTTGCATAATCTGAGCTAAGAGAAGATAAGCAAGTGATTTTCATAGAAAAGTACAATTCAAAATGTTTGTCATAAGAGTTAGAACTTTGCCAACAAACATTTATTTATACCCATTATCCATGTTGCAGATATGGCAGAAAATCAATACAATATGAAGATCAGAACAGAATCCTGAATTTGATGATAAATCAAGTGGTCTAAATAACCAAGTTATTGATATAAGATTGCATACCCATTAAAGCCAGTAACTATTTTCAGAATTCGTTCTTTCATCTCCTCAAAGGGAATATATTCCACATTGGGATTAGGAGGGCCTCTTGGCTCAGGAGCAGAAGTTCTGAAGTCATCCATCACTTTCTCCAATTTGAAAATAAAATAGCTTTTGAACTGCGACCACTGAATCCTAAAAAAGAAATATACAATGCTTACTTAACGTAATAAAAACCAAATGTTAACCATATTTATATTGAACAATAAAGCATGTTTAACAGTTTCAATTCTGCAGGCCAGCAAGAAAAAAACAGTGAGTAAATGCAAAACATTATGTTGTACAGCCAATGCAGATAGTCCTCAACCTATGACCATTTGTTCAGCGACCATTCAAAGTTATGACAGCACTGAACGAATGGTGGTTATGACTGGTCCTTGGAGTTCCAGCTGTCCCAGCATCCCTGCAGTCATATGATTATGATCTGGGTGCTTGGCAACCGGTTTGCACTTATGACTGGTTGCAGCGCCTTGTGATCATGCGATTGCCATTTGCAACCTTCCCTGCCAGCTTCCCCAGAAAGTGAATGAGGAAGCCAGCAGGGAAGGTCGCAAGTTGCTGGGGAAAGTCTCCCCCATCCGTGCATCCTCCCCAGCCCCTCTGCGCTCACGCCACGCCAACCACTTGTACATCTCTGCGCACCCTCACCATCCCACGCCACGCTTCTTGCACACCCCTAGCCTCACGCACCTCCCACACCCTCCCTGACCCATGCCTCTTGTGTACCCCCTCATACCCTTCCTGACCCGCACCTCTCACACATCTCCTTGCATCCTCCTTGCACCCTCCCCACACACAACCCTTCATTCTTTACCTGCCTGCCGGCCTGGGACTTAAAACTTCCTGCCGGCTTCCATGCTGACTTTGGTTGTGGGAAGCCAGCAGGAAGTCGCCTCACCTAACGACCATGGGATTCGGTTAATGTCAGCAACTGGGACATCAGGGATTGCCATCACTAAGTGATGCAGTTGCACTTTATGACCATGTTGCTTAGCAACAGAATTTCCAGTCCCAATTGCTGTAAGTCAAGGACTACCTGTCAGGCCCAGCCCAAGAACTTCAGAGAATCAATCCAGTCAAACTTCAGTTCTTTATTTTTTCACACCCTATAGACAGAATTTTGCCAGACTAAAGTTACTCTACCTAACCTAAGGGGAAATAACCTGGGAAGGCTCTAGGGCAGGGCTAGTCTGAACCTCTTAGTCTTCCCACGTTCCAACCCAGGACTGTTTTTCTCTTATTGCGCTCCCTTCCTTGGAACGTGCTCACTCCTCCCTGAGAACCAGCAGCATTACTGAAATCCAGCACATCACCTGTATACGAATTCTAAAATATTAACGAAAAAAGCAAGAAGACCCCAAACTATAAAGAAAAGTCTACAAACTCAAGAGTTACAAATCAAATTAAAGCACTGCTTAAACAAGAGGACTAAGCAGGTAAATAAGATATGCACTCTAGGCTTAAACAAACTACGGAACAAAGATGCTTCAACTACAAGCCGTCAATCTGAACATAAGGCTAATTATTTTTGTAATGTGGAACCAGATAAAAATGAAAGAGAATATGTTATACATCTTAGAACTACAAATACAGAAGCCAGACTGCACTGCAATTCTGCACTGTATTATTTAACCAATGGCAAATTCCACATGAATGCCTGATGCATTCAGTTTAATTAAAAATAAATATAAATAAAATCTGAGCCAAACGGGTTTTCTAAAATCTGCCTCAGGAGACTTTTGCACAGCTCACTGGGATCTGTGATCTACAGCCAAGTACAGGGCCATAAATATGCTAAAGAGCTAAGAAAAAAAGGCAGCTAAACTGGGAATTGTTAAAATTAAAAACAAGAATGGGTTTGTCCTGGCTAAATTCAGATCATGCAGAATGTAAGTCAACAAGATCATTGTTCAGAGTGTTTGTCTTGCAAGTACTAATTAGAAGAGTTAGCTATTTTAAAGGCAACAAATGGGGGACAGTTTATCTTTGCTCTTTCATTTTGTTTTCATTTGGAAGCACTCTCCTGTAGAGATGCTAAAATATTACCCAGAAACCTTATTTTAAAAACACTTTTTAAAATTTGTAAAAAAATGTTTTAAAAATAGGTTTAGTGATCACGTAGCCCCAAATGTAACATTTGATTAAGAACTTAGCTTACTTTAATGCTAATAACCAATTGTGTAAATATTGGCAATTTAAATTGATATAGCCACTGTACTTGCCTTCAATGTAACTGATTTTTGCCCATTTAGAAGTGATAATCAAAACAATATTAAAAAGCATATATTCTGGACTTTCATAATGAAGTATTTTAGTTTCCAGACTTAATCATGTCAACAGAAATCAGTGGGGTATGGTTTAAGTAAGTCTGTCATTAAAATCTAACCCCTTGCAAGTTTGAAGAGAGCACTGGTTTAGTTGTTTCATCAACAAGATTCGTTTTAAAGATTGTTCATCTCAGAGGAATGTTGAAGAACTACCAAGAAACAGGAAGAAAGAAGCCCATTATAATCGTTACATACATTTATTTCATAAAACAAATGAAGCATTCAACTAATCTTACTATTAACCTATGACCTGGTCTCTTAGAAGCAAATTTACCACACATAATCAGGCAGAAAGATTGCACTGTTGGAAGGTGCAAACTGTTTTAAGATCTTTTATCCCATACTAAGAGCTGTGAACTTTGTTAAGAAGGATGTCTATTATCCTTTGAGAGTGCAATTGGCCATTCTCCTTTCTGGCCTTAAAGCTATAGTGAGCAAGGTACCGAGGGTCCACCACACAAGTTTTTAAATTACAATTTCCAACATACTTCACGACTGGCCACGTTGGCTGAGGCTAATTAGAAGTTACAGTTCAGCCACATCCAGAGGACTATACATCACTCACACATGCCCTAAACAGCTATAAGCTCTATAAACTTAATAGACTAAACAGGACATTTTTGCTTCTTGCATAATGTCTCTTTTTGTAAGCAAAAAACAAAACAAAACAATACAGTGGCTGCCCATCAGTACTCCCTCTTCCTCTCCACTTCCAATTTTCCTTATCCATGTTTTTTCTCTTTGATAATCAGGCCTGGAAAGAAATGCAAGAAAACAGAGTTGGGCCAAGTAATTTCTGCTATCCCAATATAAAAAAGTGCCTGGCTCTTTAAAACCAGTAGACAGACATGGCTTTCTATCTCTCCAAAGTGTGAAGAAATGTCTAGTTCTATCTCTTGGTATATGACATTCATGTTTGGTTAATGTACTGGCAACCTTTGCATCTATTTCACCTGCAAACATTTGAAATAATGCTGTGTCTGATAAATTCAGCAGCACAACAAATGATGCTGCACTCTATGAATGTGTGCATGTTTGTGTACCTAATATTCAAAAAGCTTATACCGTAAAACTAAACTACAAGGAAAAAAACACCAATAATTGGTAGAAAGCATATAAGGCAGACATCAAAAATAACAATTGGTCTCAACATGTGTGTGTCCATGTTAAAGTCACAGTGGCAAATTCACACAGAACGAAAAGTTAACAAAAAAGTATTAGTAGATGTCACCATCTGTATGAACTCCAACAGATCCTAGCACTTGTAGTAATTTGACTGCAAAACTATTTTTCCTGTAGGCCATTTTCACTCATAGCTTGATTCTGCCTGCTGACGTTTTTATTCTTTGTTACCATGGCTTCACCACAACAATGCTGCAACAAGCCTCTCCAAGGAATGAACAGAATACTGCACACTAGTTTCTTCAGCAACTGAGGGCTTTATTAATATGAGAACAAACTCCTTGTATAGCATATTTATTTTTCAAAGGTATCTTCAAGTTCTCACATATCAGGCATACAGAATTTTAAAGTTCAGTATTCTTAGAATGAGCATAGTACCTCTACCAGTGTCCAGTTTCTACAAGCAACAAGAAAGGATGTGGATGTAGCCTCTTCTGCCAAGTTGTCTGTTGCTTTCTCAATGTTAATTGCACAATTAAAAAAAAATCCTTATTTACCTTTCCCTCCCCTTATAAGTCACAATGAAAACTTCCCTCAATTAGATATTCACGTGTCACAGAAAGTGCTACTTTCATACAACCAGTATTTTTCAGCCTAATTTGAATAAGACAAAGTTGTATAATCACAATCTTGGAAAAAATGAAATCATTTGCATTAATATTTTAACTTCCTCAGTGGAAGATTGCAGGATAAATACACCATTTAGTTTTATCTTTTATGTCCATATTCTGATTAGCCAGGAAAGAAAATGCATACTACTGTACATACCCATTTTCCTAGGAACAATGTCTTACTGAATTCACAGGGCTTGCCTCTCAGTAGATGAGACTGCATTCACAGGAAGTTATTTACTGTTACCAAGTAGTATGCTTAAAATTAACCCAAGGAAATAATGGTTCGGTGGATAGCACAGAACAGCTTGCATCTAGGAAACCTAAAATGAATATAGTTTACCCTACTAGAGTCCCTGAAAAGATTTTGAAAAGTCACATTAATTCTGTCTCAGTTTGCATTTTTGACACTGTAGCAATAGTTTGCAACTTTTAAAAAGCTAGAAAGGATATCACATACTAACAAATCAACCTTACACAACCCAATAAGCACCATGGAAGACTTTTGTTATGTGTCATTCATTAATTGTTTCATGGATCAACTATCAATGAGTACTATTAATGATGAATAAGCAAAAAGTATGCAGTTATCAGCCACAGAACAACATCCCTGACTCTGACAGAGTTCTGGGTTATCTCTACTACCACTTTCAGGAAAATTAAATAGGAATTTCACTCACGTGCAATTGTATGCTATGGTATTACACATAATCAGAAGACTACTTGATGCCTCAACATGCAAGCAACTGTTTAATCAGAATTTCCTATCTAGATGAAAAAAAAAACAGGTGAAAGGTCCCCTGTGCAAGCACCATGTCTGACCCTTTGGGGGGTGCAGCTTTTGTGAATCTAGATAGTCAATATTTAATGTCAGAAGTATTGTCAGAAGTGGAATTAACTCAGGATTGCAATATGATTGATGAAATCAAATTTACGACCCCATCTTAATCTCCTAATGTGCTAATAAAGATAAGTGGGTAAAGAACAGCCCCTTTCAGAGGATTTATCATAAACAAATCTAACTGAAAAGACACATTTCCCATTCACTTTAGTAAGAGCTTTGCACATGCAAAAAACCTCCCAAAACATTGGGACAGGAGAAAAAATCCATTAAATGAAAGAATGGTGTCTCGACAAAGGCTTTTATTTACTTATTCATTTATTCATCATATTTACATAGCCACCCATCTCACAATCAAGTGACTCTGGGTGGCATATAACAAAGTTGAAAACAAAATATACGAATTAGTATTAATATTAAACACTTTAAAATTATAAGAAGCACAGAACTAAAAACAGAATAAAAAAGAGATTAGGTGAAGAGGAGGTGTTAATTACTGAGAAGCCATCTCAATGTTTCACCAGTCCCCTGGGGTCCCTAGGCCTACTGATACAACCAGGTCTTGAAGGATCTCCAGAAAGCTAAAAGGGATGAGACCAGCTTCACTCTGGGGGGAAGGATGTTCCATAAAGCAGGGGCCACACCAGAAAAGGCCTGTCAGCTAGGTCCCGCCACATGAAACTCCCTAGTTGACAGGACCCACAGCATGCCTCTGCTGGATCTGGTGGGATGGGTAGATATAATCAGAGAGAGGTGGTCCCTCAAATAACCTGAGCCCATGCCATGCAGGGCTTTAAAGGTCAAAACCAGCAGCTTTCTTAATAGCTTCCTTAACTACTTTTCAGGGCAAACATTTTTTAACCACTTTTGAGAGGGGAATGATCTTTATTTTTTAAACTATGCTAAGCCTTCTTCAGGAATTTACCACAGTTTTCATGTATCTCATCCGAGATGACAGGAAACTACAGTACTGATTTTGACCAGAAGAGGTCCAGGAGTTGCAAAAGTGATTTTGCGACTCCTGGACCTCTTCTGGTCAAAACCTGCCAGCTCTGCTCTAGCTATTATATCATATTATGTCTGGCTTCAAAAACCCAATATACCATCATGTCGTTTTCTTTGTTTTAGTTGAGCATGATGTACAAACAGAGCCAACAATGGTTTATTAAAACAACAACAACCCACTGCTTATCCTAAGAAATTGCTTTTAACCATTTTAAGAAAATAGAAAGGAAAGCAATTTACATACTTTTTTCCAAATAATATTCCTTTCCCAATACAGCTCTTGGAATTTATTATGAATTGATATTTTAGTATTATAATATATTATCAAATAAATAAATCTCCTTTCTGAAACTTGTCTGAATATGTTCAGAACTGTCCTAAAAACAATGCATTCTGTTAGTACATTACAGTACATTAGCAATACTGTTGAAATACTAAATTCATAAACCTTTTGCATAAGACAATAATTGTCTGTATGAATAACTCTGAAAACCTGAATGAAACAGAACAATTTAGAAAACAAATCAGATTAACTTTTCAACATAAATTATTAGGCAGCCTACTGTAGAGTTTCTCAGGGTGATAAACAATAAAAGCAATCATATCTCCCAACTGATTAACCTTGGAAACAAATAAACAGATTCCAGGTTTTTAAGGCACCTACCGTGAATGCTTACTGGTTCATCAACTAAAAATTCCACAACATACTCCACATGCCTGTTCAAATTAACAGATAATTATGTATCTTGAGCCAAAAAGTTCCTGCACAAATATTTAGTTCTATAAAATTGCAGTTTGACACCTATTTTATTTTAGATTATATGTGAAATTTTCTATAGACTAGTGCTTTCCCAGAGCCCCTCTACACAAAAAGCTGTTTTTTAGAAAGGTAGCAATTTAGCTTTATCCCTAACTCCTACTTCATGAAGTTCTCAGAAATTTTGTTTTTATGTAAAGTGACATGCAATCCACGCAGCAGCAGCATAAAATGGTACACAACCCAGGCACACTTTGTCACTTTACTATATATACCAATGAGACAAATTTTGTGAACGCTGCAAGTACTATGACTTACAATGTGATCTAAGTTTCTTATAAATCTTGTTTATTGATAAGAGATTCTGATTAAACAAACACCACACAAAACAGTTTATTATGCCATGTCTTTGCATAATAAACCATTAAACCAACTCTACATTAAACAGTCCTGTAACAAGCCCTTTAATTTTCCCATCCATCCTGAAGGATATGCATTTTATATCTTATAAAATAGATATACTGTCAGTAAAATAATGATATATTTCTTTATTTTTTTGAAGCAAAACCAAGACCTTCTGAAGTGGGGCTATTGACCAAATCTTATCAAACCATTTTTCGAACAAGAGATCATCCAGATATTTCCACTGATGGACAATAATGAATTTTGTTGCTAAAAATAGCCAGACAAGAAGTTGCTTGCTGCATAACTTTTATTCCTTCCTTAAAATATATGATATGCTAAAACCTGGTGAGAATTCAATCCTTTGTTTATTGCTATCATTTCATTATAGACCTCTCTCCAAAATTTTAAAACTTTAATATATTTCTACCATAGATGAAATGTTTCTTTTTTATTACAATCCCTACAGTATCTCATAGAATATTTGTATAATATATGTAAGATTCTTACAGATATTAAATGCCAATAATGTAAAATCCTAAGACACAATTTTTCCACTGAAGCAAATAAGAATTCCTCAGATTTCACAAGGGTTGCTGTACTGCATCATCCAACCTCTTGGCTAAATCTGACTTCCAAACTTGTTTTAGAGTTATATTTATTTCCAACAAAACTGAGTAATGTTCTGACATTGTTCCTTTAGGTTGTACAAAATATGTGATAATCAGCTTCTCAAAATTGGACAGCAAAAGGTTTATCACCTGATTAATTCACTGAAATTAATTTACTGGAGACCAAACTAGCCACAGCACTTTATATATCCCAATCTTTGCTCCACTTCCTCCTTACTAAGTTATGTATTTTTATAAAAATCTTATTGTATATAAACCTTCTCTTCCGATAGGTTCATGGGTCCTACCTTGATTATAAAAACTTGGGTATATCACCTGAGGAGTTAGCAGAGAAATACCCATTATAAGTGCTGAGTATTTTTTCCTACATAACTGGATCATGACTTGTGTAAATTTGCAAATGTATTCATTTTACAAATATCTTTTGGTAGGAAGAAGACAGCGCTTAGGTGTTTATCTGAATACTGAATATTTTCAATTTGAGTCCATTGCTTCACTGAGCTTTCCAGACAAATGGAATAACATGCCCTAATTGTTCTGCTTGATAGTATAATTTCAAGTAATCTTCCACATTCTGAAACAGCTCGTTTGGTGTTTTTATTATATGGAATTCATGATCACTCCAATAGTGGTTTCTATATCCTTTGCAACTTCTCAGATTATTATATGCCTTAATCTTGGGGCGATTTTTGCTGGATAATCACTCATGGGAAGAGTAAGAATGGTATTGGATTTTCATTACTACATTATTTGCCCAACTGCAGACTGAGGCCAATTTCTTTGGCAATGGTTTTGTAGCCCTTTCCAGGCTCATGAGCATCAATAACCTTTATCAGATGTCCCCAGAGATCTCTTCTGATTAGGGAATTATTCTCTTCCCCAAACTTGTATCTTGAAGAACAGATTCCAATGGTGGCAATCTACATGTGTGGTTATTATTATATTTTTAAGGCAAAGGTCTCAATTATTATAATCTCATTGACTGGAACTTCTGAGTCAATTTACCCCCTTAACGAAGCTGATTATCCTAGAGATTCACATATTTTTCTTAACAAGACAGTGAATGTTGACTCAATGTGCCCAATAAAGATATAACACCATAACTGTCTTATGTATAAATATAATCCTTTGATATATTATATAACTATATAATATAACTATAATCCTCTAGATAGTTCTAGAGGATTCACAAATGTTCTCTCATAACTGTAGCCACAGAAACCAAAAGAATTAGGAATTCTAAAACCTACCTCCAAAGACTCAACGGACAATTCCTTTCCACTACTGCACAATACAAGATCACTTACATGCCACAGACACTGAAACTGTACAAAAATCACTTATAATCTACACATTATACTTTCTGAAAATAGTAAAAATACTTGTAATTGTGCAACTGAAGAACCCTTATGTGGCTTGGCTATACTTGCAAAACATAGGACACTGCCTTAGCTAAAGCATATTTATTGAATTCTGTAATCTAAAATACAAACGCACAAAGAAACCATGCCTTAAAATCAAGGAATACCTCAGTCAGACAAAATAAAAATACAACTATAAGCAGTTCTTTTCTACTTTCAGTAGCTGTCTCCAAGTAATTTTAGAAGTCCAGACTTAATAGTGCAGGCTATCAGAACTATATACAAAGAGAATGCACACTATTTTTTTTTAAAAACTGAACACATATTTTAAAAATCATTCTAAGAAAAGATTAAGGGCAGAAAGCCACCTCGGAACAGTTAGTTCAACTTACTGTAACAAAGAATCATTGCTAATTTCTATAATCTATCTTCCTAACAATTATCAAATATCACTTTTTATTGCTAAAATATATTATTTATTAATATATACCTCCTAAGCACTCAAAGCACTCAAAATATTTTCCCTTGTCCAGTATATTCCTATGTACTTTTTCAAATACAAGATTAACATTTGGAGAGACTTCATTCTCATAAAACACACTCACATACACACATATAAACATTTTTTATAAAAATGTTGCTTATTTTTAATACTTGTTTGTTTAGATATTTGCAGTAATTCTGAAAATAAATTCCTAAAATTTTATTTAAAATAAAGTCTATAGTTACATAAAAAAAATAGTAAGTTACTAGATACGCATTTTCAAAAGCCAAAATAGCTGGGTATCAGTATAAGGCCTAAGAAAAACAAACCAAAGAATATTTCTCATTAAGACACATATAATCTAAGCAATCAAGTTACAGAACAGCAATATAGAATTTATTACAATATATCATATCAACAAAAACTATTTCAGATATTGGATTAACTTGACCATGGGCCCTACATTTTCACATTCCACCTTGCAAGGTTGACAAGAACAAAAAACTTCACATTTAGGCTGACACAGACAGTAAACCGTAGTTATATGCCAACTACATACTACAGTTTAGATTTAGTATAGGAAAAATCAAGCAATTTTTTTATTAGCAAGTGGAACATTTTGATTGAAAGAACAGTAACATGTCAGAAGTTTTTTTTAAAAAAATAATAGCATCACAAAGCAAAGAATATTTATTGTCCTTGTAAGATAGAGAGATACTATGGAAGAACAACGTTCACTGAAATAAACAGAAATCCTTGCTAAAACAATTATATTAGCATTACTCCCCTTCACTATGTGTCATGACCTCGTTGCAAGGCACAAAGAGCCTCACAACGTGGATCATGAGCATTTAGGGAAAAGGGGAAGAAGATATCAAAACAGGGATTAACACAAGCACCCTAAGACACCCACACCCCTAATCCCATCAACAACTGAAAAGAGAGACGTCAGAGGAGTGAAGATAAGGAGCACCTGGTGCCCTGGAAAACGTAACCGCAGCAGGGAGACAAAGAGGACACCAGGGAAAACGCCCACGCAGCCATCAAGGGCCCCATCAAGTGGGATCGGGGCACGGAGGGGTGGGGAAGCCCGGGGCAATACAGGAAGGTATAAAAGGGGCATCCCCACACTACCTACCCCGTTCCCGTTTTTCGTTCTGTCAGCTATCATTCCAATAAACCAGAAATCCTTAATTCCCATTAAGTGAGTCTGTGTCTTATTGCGAAGCGAGGCTGGCCCTGACATAAAAACGGGAACCGCAAAAAATTTTTTTCCACCTGGTACCTATCCAACACGCTTGTGAGGGACCCAGCCAGGCATGGAGAACCAGGAACCGAGGAGGCGCAACCCTTCGGCGCCCGGCAACGAAGCCCCGCTCCCGCAGGGCGGGAGGCAGCTGAGGTCCGGGCGATGCAACGCCCCGGTAAGTATGGGACCCAGCTGGGGGGAAGCAGCGGGGGAGGGACCCACCCCGGCGCCCCGGAGCCCGCGAGGCACCGGGGGCGAGACGAGGGGACCCTCTCCAAGCCTACAGGCAACCCCGGAGGTATGGCGAGACGAACCGCCACCCTGGGCGCTCGAAGGCAAGGGCGCGCCTGGCACCGCGGCGGGATCGAGGGACGACCCGTCCTCTACCACGGCCAACGGCGAGGGCGAGCGGAGCGGCGAAAACCCCGGCGGGACGCCAGGGATGGCGGAGAGGCTCGGCGCGTTGGAGGAAGGGATGCAGGCGGTGCGGCAGATGCTCCAACAGCTGACGGGGGCACAGGGACCCCGCGACGGAGGAGGCGCAGAGGCAACCCCGGTCGAAAGGCGGCAGGGCGAGTGGGACGGCGGCGACGGCGGAACCCGACCCAAGGAGCCCAACCGACGACCTGAGGCGCACCGGGAGGCGAGACGGGGTGGAGACCCAGCGGACGGCGGCGACCACGGCGGGACCCGACCCCAGGAGGCCACCCAACGAGCGGAGGCGCGCCCGGACGTGAGACGGCGGGACAACCTCGGCGGCGGCGGCGTCCGGCCCCAGGAGCCCACCCCACGACGGGAGATGCGCCAGGCTGAGAGGCGGAGGGACGACCAAGCGGGCGGCGACGGCGACGGCGGAGCCTGGATCCAGGAGCCCGACCGAGGGAGAACCCCCCGCCCTCCCCCCCGAGCGACGGGACGAGTACCTTGCGAGGAGACCCAGAGAGAGGCACCAATGCCGCAAGAGAACCGGAGACACCCCGACCCGCAGCAGCTCCTGCAGAGCCCGAGGCACGACGCAGAGGGGGCCAGGAGCCAGACCAGGACACCCGCCAAAGACTTTGGCATAAAGTTCGATGGGGACCCCTCGAAACTTTCCTTCTTTTTGACTAACGCGAGGTACTACCTCGAAGAATGGGGTCCCTGCTTCAGAACTGAGCGGGGCAAAATCAATGCCCTGGCCATAAAATTAAAAGGGCGGGCCGCCGATTGGTATGTCCAATTGTGCCAATCAGGCGCCCGGGCGCTGCAGGACAGCACCGAATTCCTGCAGGCACTAGAAGGGCACTTCAGGGACCCCCTGGAGCAAGAAAAGGCAAAAAGGGCGCTAGAGACACTTAGACAAAGCCCGCGCTCCGTGGCTGAGTATGCCATGGAGTTCCAAGCCCTAGCCGGAAAAGTGGACACTTGGTCTCAATCGACAATGATTGAGAAGTTCAAACATGGACTCAACCTAAACGTCCTCCGGTGGGCACTTGGCCGCGACAACCCCAGCTCCCTCACGGGGTGGATCCGGCTGGCAGCGGAAGCGGAGAACGCCCACGACACGTTCCTCCACGCAAGGAGGGAAACGCAACAGATGGAGACAGCGGGACCCCCACGCACCAGCGCAAGGCAGGTGAGGGCGAGACCCCAACCCTGGAAGGAGGAACGGGACAGACGCTTCGCTAAAGGGCAATGTTTCACGTGCGGCAGGGAAGATCACAAAGCAGCCGCATGCCCCAAAACGACGCCCAGAGAGAACCCAAGAAGGGCACAAACAGCGCCAACCCCAGCGCCAAGAAAGCGACCAGCAGCAAAGGGGGAGTACCGACGCAGACACGGCCCCTACAGTTCAGAGGAGGAGGAAAGCAACCCCGATGAGGCGTCGGGAAACGACAACCACCTGGCCTAAAGGGCGCCGAAGGACAGGTGGAGGACACTGACAGGCGCTTCGACAAAGGGGTGAGTGAAGAATGCCCCACCCTCTACGTCCGGGTCACCCTCACCCATCGAAATAAAACCAAAAAGGTCTGGGCACTCATTGATTCGGGTTGCTCCAAAAGCCTCATGCACCCTGACCTGGCAGCCGCACTCGACCTCCGCTGCTATCCACTTCAGCACCACTTGGTGTTCTCGCAGCTAGATGGATCTGCAGCGGGAGGGGGCCCGGTCACCCAATACACCGGAAAAACCGCGCTACGGCTCGGCAGCCACGAGGAAAAATTGGCTTTCATCGTGGCACCGGTGGGGCAACCCCGACTCATACTGGGGATCCCATGGCTCGTGCAGCAAAACCCAGTCATCAACTGGAGAACCAGAGAGATTAAGTTTGCTGACGGGTGCTACCAAGCACCGTCAGGGAACAGGGTTCCCCGAGCAGCCATGGGGGGGGCGACGACGACTGTAGAACACAGAGAGACAGCACTGCCAGAGGGACTGCCAACCAAATACGGGGATTTCGCCGACGTTTTCGGCGAGAAAGAGGCGGACAAACTCCCCCCCCACAGAAAGACGGACTGCACCATTGAACTGGTCCCGGGGGTACCCCTACCCAAACCTAAAATATATGCTATGACCCAGCGAGAGCTAGCTGCATTAAGGGACTTCATAGACAAAAATCTGGCGAGAGGTTTTATCGAGCCAGCAAACTCTCCAGTGGGAGCGCCAGTCCTCTTTCGCGAGAAAAAGGACGGGTCATTGCGGCTCTGTACAGACTACCGCGGATTAAACGCAGCAAGCATTTCAAATAGATACCCCTTACCCTTAATAAAGGACATTTTGTCCCACTTGGCAAAGGGTAAGGTATTCTCCAAACTGGACATAAGGGAAGCCTACTACCGTATACGGATACGGGAGGGGGATGAGTGGAAGACTGCTTTTAATTGCCCATTGGGGGCGTTTCAATATAAAGTACTCCCATTCGGATTGGCAGGAGCACCGGGGGTATTCATGCAGTTAATTAATGAGGTCCTGCGTGACCACCTTTTTAAGGGGGTTTTGGTTTACCTGGATGATGTATTGATCTACACAGAAACAGAACGTGAGCACGAACGCTTGGTAAAGGACGTGCTCAAGAAACTTCGCAAGGCAGAGCTGTTTGTAAAGCTCTCCAAGTGCGAGTTTCACAAAAAACAAATTGACTACCTAGGGTATAGGATTTCTGCTAAAGGGATAGAAATGGACCCCAGCAAGGTCCAAGCCATCCTGGCGTGGGAACGCCCACGCACGAGGAGACAGTTGCAAAGCCTCCTGGGATTCACTAATTTCTACAGGGGGTTCACGCCCAGGCTGGCAGAGACTATTTTGCCCCTAACTAACCTGCTAAAGACTAAGGGCTTGGGGGACACGCGCAAATCGAGGAACCCGGGGGCGCTACTGAATTGGACAGCTGACTGTCAAACGGCTTTCGAGAGACTGAAAACCCTCTTCACAGCTGAGCCAGTGTTACAACACCCCGACCCCACCAAGCCGTTTGTGGTGCAGGCAGATGCCTCCGACTATTCCATCGGAGCCATCCTGCTCCAAAAGGACTCCGACAACCACCTAAAGCCCTGCGCCTACCTTTCCCGCAAATTCTCCGAAACGGAGCGGAGATGGCACGTATGGGAAAAGGAGGCGTTTGCAGTGAAGACAGCCCTGGAAACGTGGCGACACCTGCTGGAGGGGGCCTCCTGCCCCTTCGAGGTCTGGACGGACCACAAGAACCTGGAGGCACTCAGCACACCAAAACGACTCAGCCCGAAGCAGGTGCGATGGGCGCAGTTTTTCAGCCGGTTCAATTTCACGCTGAAATTCATACCGGGCAAGAAAAACTTCTTGGCAGACGCCCTTTCCCGACGGCCACAGGACGACACGCAAGCCTCCGACATCGTAGGAACAGTATGGACCGAGAAACAGCTCGGCTGCCCAGCTGTCACGCGGAGCCAAGCAAGGAATCAGCGCACGCCAGCACGAACGGCGGGGAGCGATCGGAGCCGACGCTCAATTTCACCGAACTGGCAACAAAGACTCACGCAAGCACTACAGCAAGATACATGGTTGCAGAATAACCAACAACATGTATCTTTCAAAGACAACATCGCCTGGAAAGAGAAAGCCTTGTACGTGCCCGAATCACTGCGGGGGGAAATCCTACACAGAGCGCACGATGACAAATCTGCAGGGCATTTTGGGTTTGTAAAAACCCTCCACCTAACGAGGAGGCAATTTTGGTGGCCAAACCTAAGAAAGGACGTAAAAGACTACGTAGCCAACTGCCCCATATGTGCCACCACCAAGCGTAAAGGAGGGAAACCCCACGGGCTGCTACAGGCGGTAGCCAGCCCCTCCCGGCCATGGGAAGAAATTTCCATGGATTTCATTGTGGACCTCCCACCCAGCCAAAGAAAAACTGTGATATGGGTGGTAAAAGACTATTTCTCGAAACAAGCACACTTCATCCCGTGCGCGACTATCCCCTCCGCACAACAACTGGCACGTTTATTCCTAACACACATATACAGGATCCACGGCGCCCCCTACAGGTTGGTGACCGACAGAGGCACACAATTCACGTCAAAGTTTTGGCGGGAATTTTTAAAACTAATCGGAACCAAGCAAGCATTGTCCACTGCGTGGCATCCAAACACGGACGGATCAACAGAGATCCTAAACTCAACACTGGAACAGTTCCTGAGGGCATTCATAAATTATCAACAGGACAACTGGGTAGACCTACTACCTTTCGCAGAGGTGGCCTATAATAACGCGGTACACCAGAGCACTGGCCACACCCCTTTTAAGGTGGTCTATGGAAGGGACTTTGTACCGATACCAGAATTGCCGCAACCTGAAACCCCGCCCTGCTCACCAGACGATTGGGCGGCACAGCTGGCAACAACCTGGCCAATCATCCAAACGGCCCTAGCAGACGCACAAACAACGTACAAAAAATATGCGGACAACCACAGGGCGGAGGCACCGAACTACAAAGTGGGAGATAGGGTCTACCTCTCCACTAAGTTCATCAAGACCTCGCAACCCTCGAAGAAATTGGCACCGAAATTCATTGGACCTTTTAAGATCATACAGGTAATCAACCCAGTTACTTTCAAACTGGAACTGCCTTACAACTTGAGACGGGTCCACCCAGTGTTTCATTGTGCACTACTGAAACCAACGAGCACATCCAAATGGCATACGGAAGAACCTCCACCCCCACCCATAATGATAGACAACCAACAACATTTTGAGGTAAAAGAAATACTGGACTCAAGAAAGCAAAGAGGAACACTGCAATACCTCGTGAGATGGAAACATTTCTCACACCCAGAGTGGGTCCAGGCACGACACGTCATGGCTAGACAACTAACAAGACAGTTCCATGAGGCATACCCGGAGAAACCAGCACCATAGAACATCTTTGGGGGGGCAGCATGTCATGACCTCGTTGCAAGGCACAAAGAGCCTCACAACGTGGATCATGAGCATTTAGGGAAAAGGGGAAGAAGATATCAAAACAGGGATTAACACAAGCACCCTAAGACACCCACACCCCTAATCCCATCAACAACTGAAAAGAGAGACGTCAGAGGAGTGAAGATAAGGAGCACCTGGTGCCCTGGAAAACGTAACCGCAGCAGGGAGACAAAGAGGACACCAGGGAAAACGCCCACGCAGCCATCAAGGGCCCCATCAAGTGGGATCGGGGCACGGAGGGGTGGGGAAGCCCGGGGCAATACAGGAAGGTATAAAAGGGGCATCCCCACACTACCTACCCCGTTCCCGTTTTTCGTTCTGTCAGCTATCATTCCAATAAACCAGAAATCCTTAATTCCCATTAAGTGAGTCTGTGTCTTATTGCGAAGCGAGGCTGGCCCTGACACTATGGCAAGTTAGGAACAAGAATATAAGCACTATTTATACACACAGGAAATCTTTCCACTCCCTAGTAAATAATGAATCAGTAGGAAAGTCAGAGAAGTACTAGAGATTATTTCAAAGAATTAAGACAAGTAAAATCCAGCTATGTTTAATAATTGTAGTTCAATTCTTAGAAAAGTACTATTGCTCACTTTATAACAAATTTTGAAAGCTAAAGGTCCCAGATTCATCGGGCACAACATTATTACATTAATACACTACTGTAAACCCTGGAAATCCACTAACAGTCCAGATACTAAACCTTTAGTATTTAGATTTAGATGTACCCACAGAATCACATCTTTCTTATTTTTTCTGAACTGTTCAACAAACCCATACACTTGCTTTCTGTTTGTTCCTGGATCTAGCATATACTTCATAACTTCATCTTCAAAATCTGTCATAGCTATGTCATCTTATTCTTCTGCTCTTATATGCACTATGTTCCTATTTGTGTCATCTCTTATCTCGTCAGTTCAAATCTATACCCGTATTTTCCATGAAGTAGTTGGCACATCACTCTCCATTTCCCATTAAATCTTACTATGAGACACTGAAATAAACTACCCATTCCCCACTGCATCTCACTTTCAAATAATCAAAGCACATATACGCATGTTCTCTAATGTCAGACACAAATTGTATGAGCAACAGAATTTCATTTTTTTCCCCATAAAAACAGGTGGTTTCAAGAGCCAGACTAGCTCCTGTCCTCACCCCAGACTACAGCCAATGAAGCCAAACTGAAGCTATTTTTTTTTTCAGTTCTCTATCATTCTTCATTACCCATATACTATAAAATGGGAGACACCCAAAGTTTTACTCACAAGTTCTTGAAACTGATGTGGCAAGCATGGCACCAAGTTAAAAAGATGTAAATCATGGCATAGTAAATTATAAACTCTTTGGAAGATTCAATGGAATCCATTAAAAAAATCAGCCACTGCCAGAGTGTGGGATATCATAATAAAGGAACATTAAAAATGTGTGATTCGGTGAGGGCTGGAAGGTCAAAACGGGCTTTCCTCATTGCTGATAATTAAGAGGCCATCAACTCAAACTTTGGACTTCAGTTGTACACATATTTATATAAAGCTATCAAACCAGAATTTCCATAAAACTTCTCTGCTACAGAACTGTACAATTACTGTTATGTAAGAAAACTAGCATTTTCTACTAGCTAGTGAATCAAAATCCAATCTTTGTCCAATATCACATCAGTGTACATTTTCACACAAGCAACTACAAAATATAGCAATAACCTGACTCAACATCTGAACTTTGAGTTAACTCTCAACTCTGAAAACTGATTGCCATGTAAAGCTTTTTTTAAAAAAATGCTACTTAAATGGGACCAAAATTATCTGAAACACAGGGAAAAAGCATCACATTTACTGTTTTAAATCAGATTAAAAATGAAAGCAACTTTTGAAAGATCCATACTATTACGTACAGCAACTTTCATAAACAAACTATTAAGTACAGCAACTTTTAAATCTGAAACAAAGTTATCTGAACAGTAAAATGTAAGAAACACTTAATTACTTGGTTCTTAATTTAGAGTAACTTTCTGATTTATTCAAGAACACAGACAAGACTATCAGTATAATTAAAATCACTTACATTGTCTCTCCAGTCTTGGCGACATGACAAAGAAACTGATCCAATATTGGACAGACTTCCTTCTTCCCCCTCTTTTCAAAGTCTGTAGAAAGGAAAGGAGAAACAGAAGGGTGGGGAGATGTAAAAGCATACCTTGTAAATTAAATATTGTCCCACCTCCACCTCCCACCCCATAGTCTAAATAGCAACTCATTTTCACAGGCACACATCATTTAAGATCCTTACAAACTTCAGAAGACACCCAAAATGAATTTGGAAGTTAATTTTTAGATACTTGCCTCAGATTGACACCAAGGTGAAAGATAGCCCATGCTCTCTGGTAATTTCGGGGGGGGGATCAGGGTAGGGAAGGAAATAAGTAGCAGAAGTGGGACAGAAGGGAATGGGATTTAGAAGGAAACCCAGAATATCAAACACGGGGAAAGTACAAGTAATCTTGGAGAAGGAACTTCAAAGGACCTTTTAAGGGAAGAGCAGGAGAATCAGAAGAGAAATAGTTGAGGTGGCGATGGCCCCCGTGCTGCCATCCTCACCACACATTTTGGGAAGCACGAAGTAGGGCTCCAGAAAGGAGAGCAGCCCAGACGCAGACTGGAACCGGAGTTGGATCCCTCGAACCGCTTCTCTCCCCCTCTCCAAGAAAATGCATTTCCTTTCCAAGCCAGGTTAGGGCCAGGCCTCCTCTTCCGCCTCCCAAGGTCGGGGGCTCGTCTCTCCCCCTTCCCCGTGACCTCGGGGTAACCCCCCCACCTCTCCCCAATTCACCCACAGCCGCCACCTTTCAGTGCCTCCTGTAGCCTCTCGATATCCATGATCCGCCGCTGCCTCCTCTTCCTCCTCCTGCCTCCCGGGCTCTCACAGGAAACAGGCAGCCGCGCAGCGAAGGGAGTTCAGGCGCGGCCACACCACCGGGGAGAGAGAGAGGGGGAAGGAGAAAGAGAGAGGGAGAGAGAGAAAGGGGGAGACAGAGAGAGAAGGAAAGTAACAGTGGAACCCCGGTGGCCGGGCTCAGCAACCTTCCAACATGGCGCCTAAGCCGTCGCCGTGCGCGCTCCCGACTCCCCTCGCAAGCACACTGACTCCAGCCTCTCCTGTTCCCGCCGGCACGGGGGCGCGCTCGTAGAGGCGGGTGGAGACGGGAGTGGGCGGGGCTGTCGTGGATGACGTCACCGCCCGCTGGGTGGGAGACCGACGGCGGCTGTTTCGGCGCTGAACCGGAGCGGCGCAGAGTCTGCTTACGCGCCAGGGGCTTGGGCTCCGTTTGTTCCGAGTCGGCTTCTGTTTCTGAATTGCAAGGGGGATTGAGGGGTGGTCGGACGCGAGCGGGATCCGGGCGTTAGCGGGTTGATACTTTCAGGCGACCGTTTAGGGCAGTGTTTCTCAACCTCAGCAACTGTAACATGGGCGGACTTCAACTCCCAGAATTCCCCAGCCAGCAGCATACTGGCTCGGGAATTCTGGGAGACGAAGTCTGCCCATCTTAAAAAATTAAATCCAATTCTGTTTTTGTCCACTTTTTGGAGAGTGGCTGCCCCTAGAACACCCAGGCTAGGATCTTGGTTGTGGAAAGGGAATGGGAGGTTGAAAGCAGGCTGCCCTTGGGGAAGAATGGTTTGGTATCTTCAGGCAGTCCCTTCTTCCTGCTTTCTCAGGTCATTTTAGATGTCAGGTTCCAGATCCTTGAGCCCAGGAGTTTCAGCTGCTACTCTTCAATGCCAGATCTGTCATAAGAAATTCCTCATCCATAACTTAATTTTGGGTGAAAGGGCAGACCTGGCATGTATTACTGAGACTTGGGTGGGAAGAGGATGGGTTTTGTACCCACCAGGGCTTTGGGTTTGACACCAGTTTTGGTCTCTGGACAAGGGAGAGATGGAGCTGTTGTCATCCACGAGACTGTTGGCATCTAGTGGTGCTACCCAAGAAATAGCTGAGTGTGAGACTTTTATTGGTATGTTTGGACCAGAGGGACCAGTTGAGTGTGCTCTTGTGCACCTTTGCACCACTGTGGCAGCCCTGCCAGGATTGCTTGACATGGTTGCTGTGTTAGCAGTGGAGTACCAGGGGACTTCAACTTGCCTTTCTTTAGTGAGGGGTCTGAAGCAACCCAGGAGATCAAGACAACCACACCCAACCCCACTTACTGAGGGCTTAACACACATGAACAGTCACTAGTTCTGGTCTTTCTCTCTGCCCTGACTCCACATAATCTGAAAGTGGAGGGTATTGAACTTTGCCCCTTCTCATGGACTGATCACTCTCTTTGCTATAGAGTTGGGTGTAGCAACTCCCTCTGCAGTGGGGAAGGACCCATTAGATTGGTCTGCCCCAGGTGCCTAATGGATCCTATGGATTTTCAGAAGGCTCCAGAAGTTCCCAAGGATCTGGCAGACAGTTTGGCTGAGAGGCTAGTTATTCATTGGAATATTATGGCTTCTGGGGGTTGGGATTGGATTGCACTTGAGTGGCTTCTCCCTGTGCCCAGATCCATTGCTGATTCTTGGTTTACTGAGGATCTCAGTAAAGAAGAAGAAGTGGCAGAGGAAATGCCTAGAGTGCTGCTGAAGAAAGGCCCCTCTTGAGTCTGACCAGACATTAGAGTGAGCTTACGTTAGAGTGAGCAATAGCAACTTGTGCAGCAAAAAATAAATATTTTGCTTTTCTTATTGGGTTGGCTGAATGCTATTCAGCAGCCCTTTTTAAGATGACCTGCTCCCTTTTAAGGAAGGATGTTTGCCAGAATAATCTGGAGGGTCACTGTAGGAACTGCTGAATAAATCTTTACCTATTGGCCTCCTCTATTCACTGGGTGTGGAATTGTTACTCCACAACATGAACAAGACGGATGGGGGAAAACAGAATTCGCACAGAGCCTTAATTTTTATTTCTGCTGCCATATGTGGAACAAGTTCTTAACCCATAATATAGGAATCAGCCCAAACCTTTAGAGATAAGAGCATAATAATAATGAGTTCTAGTCATCTGAAAAAGGTGTTAAAGGTTTTTTTTAAGACTTCATACTTTTGGAGAGAGAATCAATTGGAAGCAAGGCAGATATTTAAGAAAAATATATCCTGGCCCATCATACTGCTTATTTACAGAATGAGGATCAGTTATGAACACATAAGTCAACTTTCAAATGATTGTATTCTGTTCATTAGTCCATTTAATACATGAGCAGAATATAATTGGCTGAACTATGATCAGTAGAAGGTGTAAGGTATGTGCCTGTTTGTTCCTACTTTGAACTGTAGTTATCTATAGCTATTTTGTTGAAACAAATGTATATTCATTCAGCATGTACAAGAACTAGATTAAGTTTCCTTTAGAAATATAGCTCTATCGTTTATTGAATTGTGGACAAGGGAGCAAGTAACCTCAAATATCATAGCAGAATATAAATAATGAGGTAGAGAGGAACTTAACCTCTGTCTCACTTTAAAGTAAGAACTGAATAATCTGTGGTTATAAACAATGCACATTAATTGTGTAATCACAATTAACTATGTATTACATGAAGTTTGGGCCTTAGGTGTTCATGTATAATTGTCTTCCCTCCAGCCCTGGGCCTCCTGCTTCTGCAGTTTTACAGTTGTCAGTGTCTTTGAGAGCACACTGTTGGAGTTGTGGTTCAACACCTAAGAGGGCATCAGATTGAGCAAAGATACACTAGAAATATCCATGGAAAATTTATTATATAAAGATTGCCCAATTTCTTTTGACCAAAAGCCTTTCTAAATAGCTAAGTTGTCAGGGTAGCCTTACTACAATAAGACACGGACTCACCTAGAGGGTCTAAGGATTTCCGGGTTTATTGAAGCAGAATGCATACAGAGAAAAAGACGGGAATGTGGGTGTGGTAGCAGGGTGTCCTGTTTATACCCCGGTGGCGGACCTTGTCCTCCTCCACCCCCCATTGTCCCCCAAGCCGGGTCTGGATGGGTGATTAGAGTTGGTATGGGTCTGACGATGGGCGATCTGGGCGATATCCGATGTTCCCCTTTGTCTCTTTGCCTTCGTCCGGTGCAGGTGAGTCCCCCGGGGTAATGGGTGGGAGTTCCCCCGATCTGTTAATGGTTTCCATGTCCTGTCCGAGGTGCGCTCCTATTGTCCTTGTGATTGATTTTTTGGGTTTGGGTGCTTAAGGGATGATGTGTGTGTTTAAAGGATAATGGTTATCCCTTCCTCTTTCCTGATGTGCATGTTCCCCGTTGTGATGCACTTATGCCTTGGGGAACATGACATAAGTGTTGCCACTTTTTTTTTCTTTTGGTACCAGATTAAAGGTCATGCATTTGGAAGTCTTCACGTAATAAATGACTTCTTTTAAACACCGGCTTGAGGTATTCCTATTCCTTTGCTCTTCCACTGTTCAGTATTATCCATCCCTCCTGTTATTTCTTACAGAAATAGTACTACTGAAATAAAGGGAAAAAATCATCTGTGAATTGTCCTTGAAGTGTTAATTCTATATATTCCAGAATCTCTCTGGATACAGTTAGAAAGAACCTCTTGAGAAGACACCCATCATCTACTGAATATCTTACCCATTATTATCATAACATTTAAAAGGAAATCACTTCTAAAACAGCCCCGAGGCTCATAGAGATTTTTTTTGTCCTTTCTTTGCAATTTTCAGAATGGCAGAGCCAATTTGTCATTCCATGAAAGAAATGACAACACTCATCCATCTTTAACTATTCTTCCTGGTGATTTTGCACATAATGTCTCAGGGTCCAATAACAAGAGGAAACAACTGTCCTTCAGTATACAAAAGAAGAATTGTAGAATATTGGTGAATTGGGTGAGAATTTAGTACAGATATAGCATCACAGACCTCTCCCAAATCTTTAGTTTTTAAACCAAGTAGGTAGGTTATGCAATGCAATGATAGAAACTGCTGTTTAAGAAAAACAAGATAGCTATGATTTCATGCAAACACTTTCTTTGGATTCTAACTCCAAAGGTCTATGTAACCAAGACAATTTATACCCTACCAATGTTTTAAGGCCTATCCAGATTTTCAACCATAGTAAGGGACACTTTTGACTAGGTGCACATATCACACAAAGATTTAAAAATGGTTTTTGAATATCAATTGGCTCAATTTGCATAGTAATCTAAGAGAGAGAGAGAGAGAAATAATGATGGTTATAAATCACTGTCTGGGTTTACAAAACAAACTAAGCCAAAACTAAACCATGCTATGGCTTGTGCAGTGCGCAAACTGAATCTTCTTGTTGCTGTTAAAACCAAATACTTCTCATATCTGATGCTTTGTATCAAGAAAAGAGGTGTAACAATCTGCTCCCAATGGGCTTTGGCACTGAGGTGGAAACTATTCTCTACAATTCCCCATGTACCTCAGTCTTCCTTTCCAAAATCCTTCCTGGAACATTATTTAATTATTTATTGTGGTTATAAACAACCTTGTAATTGCAGTTATCTGCATTAAAAACATGAAATGCAAGCTAATCTTAAAACAAGGACAGTAAGATAAGATAACAGATATAATTAACAACAGTCCATTAACAGTACTTAAATAAAACTAGCAACAAGATAAAATAATGCAAACTACAGAATTCACCTTTGTGTTATTTGAAAAGACTTCCACCTGTGCAATGTGCCTGGCACAAAGAATCATGTTCATGGCCCAAATTGGGGGAAAAATAAACCCAACCACTGTGGAACAACCACTTTTTAAGACCCAGTTATTTTCCTTGATCCCTATTTGGAAGGTAAATAAACAGCCTCCACTGATCCTATCAGGTATTACCAAGCCCATATTTATTAGCACAGCAAGGATGTTAACATCACAATGGCTATTATTAAAAACGTTTACTGTTCCCATTCTGCAGTTTGGATTTTTAAGATGACTTGCAGCCATGCAACTGACTTTCAGTTCAACACATTCTCCAGAGATATTGCAGCTTTTTTGGAAAACATCTAATATCTTCCTGGTACACTGTAACTTATGATATACAACAAGTATTTTTGTACAGTATTTATTGAATGTATTTAATCAACTTTCAAGAGTGCAGTTTTTTATCTCATTACATCATGTTAATCGATGCTTGTTGAATAGACTACATTTGAATGGATTCACATATCATGATCATACTAAGACATAAGTAATGGTTAACAAATAATATTCTAAGTCATAATATGATCAGGCCTGGTGTGGCCACCAAATTAACCCAAGCATGGTTTGCAAAACCATGCTTCATGGCTTAAAACATTGTGCAAATCGAGAAAAATGTGTTTTATTCAAAAACTATGGTTAACAAATAATAGTTTTATGGATAATGTCTGCCAATTTAATGTCAAAGTGCATCACTCATTAAGAAGTTATCTTCCAGCAAAACCTGTGACTATTCAGGAACAAAGCTACAATCAAATCCTTTACCCAAGGTATGGATTGGTTGTTGTTGTTTATTCGTTTAGTCGCTTCCGACTCTTCGTGACTTCATGGACCAGCCCACGCCAGAGCTTCCTGTCAGTCGTCAACACCCCCAGCTCCCCCAGGGACGAGTCCGTCACCTCTAGAATATCATCCATCCACCTTGCCCTTGGTCAGCCCCTCTTCCTTTTGCCCTCCACTCTCATCAGCATCTTCTCCAGGGTGTCCTGTCTTCTCATTATGTGGCCAAAGTATTTCAGTTTTGCCTTTAATATCATTCCCTCAAGTGAGCAGTCTGGCTTTATTTCCTGGAGGATGGACCGGTTTGATCTTGCAGTCAAAGGCACTCTCAGAATTTTCCTCCAACACCACAGTTCAAAAGCATCGATCTTCCTTCTCTCAGCCTTCCTTATGGTCCAGCTCTTGCAGCCATATGTTACCACGGGGAACACATTTTTAACTATGCGGACCTTTGTTGTCAGTGTGATGTCTCTGCTCTTAACTATTTTATCGAGATTGGTCATTGCTCTTCTCCCAAGGATTAAGCGTCTTCTGGTTTCCTGACTGCAGTCAGCATCTGCAGTAATCTTTGCACCTAGGAATACAAAGTCTTTCACTGCTTCTACATTTTCTCCCTCTATTTGCCAGTTATCAATCAAGCTGGTTGTCATAATCTTGGTTTTTTGAGGTTTAGCTGCAAGCCAGCTTTTGCACTTTCTTCTTTCACCTTCATCATAAGGCTCCTCAGTTCCTCTTCGCTTTCAGCCATCAAAGTGGTAATATCTGCATATCTGAGATTGTTAATGTTTCTTCCAGAGATTTAAACTCCAGCCTTGGATTCCTCAAGCCCAGCATGTTGCATGATGTGTTCTGAGTACAAGTTGAATAGGTAGGGTGAGAGTATACAGCCCTGCCGTACTCCTTTCCCAATCTTAAACCAGTCCGTTGTTCCGTGGTCTGTTCTTACTGTTGCTACTTGGTCGTTATACAGATTCTTCAGGAGGCAGACAAGATGACGTGGTATCCCCATACCACTAAGAACTTGCCACACTTTGTTCTGGTCCACACAGTCAAAGGCTTTAGAATAGTCCATAAAACAGAAATAGATGTTTTTCTGAAACTCCCTGGCTTTTTCCATTATCCAGCAGATATTGGCAATTTGGTCCCTAGTTCCTCTGCCTTTTCTAAACCCAGCTTGTACATCCGGCAATTCTCGCTCCATGAATTGCTGAAGTCTACCTTGCAGGATCTTGAGCATTACCTTACTGGCATGTGAAATGAGTGCCACTGTTCGATAGTTTGAACATTCTTTAGTGTTCCCCTTTTTTGGTATGGGGATATAAGTTGATTTTTTCCAATCTGATGGCCATTTTTGTGTTTTCCAAATTTGCTGGCATATAGCATGCATTACCTTGACAGCATCATCTTGCAAGATTTTGAACAGTTCACCTCCACTGCATTTTCCTTAGGAATATTAGTGAGCTCATATCTAGCTGATCTGTGGGTCTTCCCTAATCTCTTTAGTCTGATCCTAAATTGTGCAATAAGAAGTTCGTGATCTGAACTACAGTCAGCTCCAGGTCTTGTTTTTACCAACTGTATAGATGTCCGCCACCTTTGGCTGCAAAGGATGTAGTCAATCTGATTTCAGTGTTGTCCATCTGGGGAAGTCCACGTATAAAGCCGTCTCTTAGGTTGCTGGAAGAGAGTGTTTGTTATGCACATTGAGTTGTCTTGGTAAAATTCTATCAGCCTATGTCCTGCTTCGTTTTGTTCTCTCAGGCCATGCTTACCTGTAATTCCAGGTGTCATTTGACTGCCCACCTTAGCATTCCAGTCTCCTGTGATGAAAATAACATCTCTTTTAGGCGTGTTGTCCAGTAGGTGCTGCAGATCCTCATAGAACTGCTCTACTTCAGCTTCTTCAGCATCTGTGGTTGGGGCATATATTTGGATCACTGTGATGTTAGATGGCTTGCCCTGAATTCGAATTGAGATCATTCTATCGTTTTTTGGATTGTATCCAAGCACTGCTTTAGCCACTTGACTATTAATTATGAAGGCTACTCCATTTCTTCTGTGGTCCTCTTGTCCACAGTAGTAGATCTGGTGGTCATTTGATGTGAAGTGGCCCATTCCAGTCCATTTCAGTTCACTGATGCCCAGAATGTCTATCTTTAATCTTGACATCTCACCAATAACCACATCCAATTTGCCCTGCCTCATAGATCTTACATTCCAGGTTCCAATGGTGTGTTCATCCTTAGAACATCGGATTCGCCGTTCACCACCAGCACCGTCAGCCATTAGCCGTCCTTTCGGCTTTGAGCTAGCTGTGTCATCCCATCTGGGGCTAGTTGAACTCATCCTCTGTTCCTCCCCAGTAGCATTTTGACCATCTTCCAACCTGGGGGTCTCATCTTCCGATGGTATACTGACATATCTCTGGCTGTACTGATCCATTTAGTTTTCACGGCAAGAATACTGGGTTGGGTTGCCATTACCTTCCCCAGGGATCGCATTTAGTCTGACCTCTCTGTCATGACCTTCCCGTCTTGGGTGGCCCTTCACAGTTTAGCTCATGGCATCATTGAGGTGCTCAAGCTCCAGCACCACGACAAGGTAACGATCCTTTGCTGAAGATGGATTGGTTATGACAATCTTATATACTGAGGACTTAGTTTCTATGATTTCATGTCTTAAATAGGTTATTAATATTACAATTTGGGAGCAATCTCAAAGAATAGGGTTAGGGGAAAGTCTGGGAGTATATTCCATCTTAATTGCCAAGCTTTGACTTGTGCAGAGTCAATTTTGTGCCTAAATCTATTCATGTAGTCATGTATCTTTGAAGTATTAAAACAAAACCACTTCTAGCCAAAAATAATTTGACAATTATTAGCAAGCAGAAATGAAAATGCTAATAAAAAATTAGCAAGTAGAAATAAAATGAAGCAAAGTAGGGTTTGGGTCAAAGTGGGACTGACCACTAAAATCCATCTGCTGATATAAAAGATGGTAATGTGAGTAAGAAGACAGTTTTATTCACTAGATTCAAGAACTTGACGGTACATTATGTTGTCAATTTTCCTCTTAAGGACCTATGTGTGCGTGCACACATATTTGAAACTGTCCACTGATTTTTATATAGGATCTAATGTTCCTGTAGCTATTATGCAACCTCAAAGTTTATGTGTCATGATTGTTTTACATCTAAATTAAACAAATCTATTCAGGTTAAGATACAGGATAACATTGTGCCTTGTCGCATTGTGCCTTCTGCCTTTTACAATCTTTTTGTTTTATCTTTTTTTGTGATCCACTTGTTTTGATTCTCAATAGCCAGCTTGCTTAAATCAGCTACAGAAAGCATCCTTAATATTTTCATGCAAAACCAACCATAATTTTGCTAGAGAAATTATTCATAGCTAGAATAACTCAATGATGGTGGCTTGGGACCAGTCCTCTACTTTCCCAGCCAGCGCTTTGAATTCTAGCGCGTAATCAGCCACGGATTTCGACCCCTGCTTGAGTTCTTTCAGAGCCCGCTTTGCCCTCTCTTTCGCCAGGGGATCCTCAAAGTGTTGCTTCAATGCCCAGAGGAACTCGCTAAATTTCTCCAGTTCGGGCGCTTCCGACTGGCACATCTGGACATACCAGTCTGCCGCCCTCCCTTTCAGTTTGGTGGCAATGGTGAGAATCTTTGCCTTTTCCGATTGAAAAAGCGACCCCCATTCCTCCATGTATGCTTTTGCATTCGTCAGGAAAAAGGAGAGTTTCGTTGGATCCCCATCGAACTTGACAGGGAAGTCTCTCATCCCGCCTCCCGACGGGCTGCGCCCCAACCTCGGGGCTGTGGCGGGTGGTGCTTCTCGGGGTGCCGGCGGTGCCAGGGCGGGGGTTGGCCGCCTGGGTGAGGGGGCAATTTCCATCTGGACCGATTGGTCTCCCTCTCGCACCCGCGCCGTCCGCCTCTGCTCCGGGGACTGCCCGTGGGACGAGGGAGTTGAATGCCGTTGGCTTGACCCCTCCCGAGTCTCCCTCAACGAAGTCACGTCGAGACTCAGCTGCTTCAGGATGGTCTCCAACGAGTCCATCTTCGACTCCAGCACCCGGATACGATCCGGGGTGGGGGAGCCCTCCGTCGGCTGCACCTGGACCACTGTGGGGGATAATGGGTACCTCTGCCTCCATGACGGACCTCCCGCCACCGAGACATCCCCTTGGGTCTCATCCCAGGTGACCAGTTCACCCGGGGTGGTTACTGTGGTCTCCGGGGCAGTTTTCATACCCCCGACTTCACTGTCCGACTCCGAGCTCGCCTCTTCCAGGATGGCTGACAGCTCTCCCACTTGGGACGGTCGGGCGGGTTGCCTCACGGTTGAGTCCGGCTCCCCTTCTTCCATCATCACGATATCGGGTTCGGTCATCGCCGGCGCTCTCCCTCACAGGGTTAGACACTTGCCCAATCCTGGAAAGGGGCCAGCGGAGTTGGGATCTTAGATTCTCAGCTTTATGTAACGATTGCCCAGCCCAAGGGCACTCAGACTCACAAGGGATTGCTAAATGAAATCTGATTTATTTAGGAACTTAAGGCAAATACAGAGAAAGCTGAGAATGAGCAAAAGCACGCCAAATACAAACTCAAAACTCCTCCAGTGCACACGTGTCCCGCCCCCATTACAGCAGCCCCGCCCGGTCCAGGTGCTAGCAAACGTCAGACGTGCTAGCCTGGGAAAGCAACCTTGAACACAACAGATAATAGGGAAACATTCCAAAGCGAAGCCAAGAGATAAGCAGTGCCATCCTCCCATGAGAGATGAAACACGCAACCAATTAATGACATGAGAAACGTTACGATGTCTCGGAGGCATTGAAACGGCGAACATGACGAAGTGTATGTTTTCTGTGCATGTATACAACATTGAACACATCTATTAATTTGTTCTAGAAAAACAGAGGCTATTCAGATATAATATTTGCTCGAAGTTGATTTATTTACATGATAAGTCTAAAATTATAAATGACTTTAAATGCACTATAATTGCCTCCTTAGGAGCCATAAATATTCAGTGCACTTGTCAAACAGAAATATACAAGATAATAAAGTGACGTGACATTGATTGCAATTCCATACAGAGGCAAACTAATGCAAATTCCATTTTTCACTTTCCACTTAAATGGAAATCTGCAACAGTTTCCACATACATACAGGTACACAATTATCAACTATAGAAGAGGGTGGAGATCAAAACCTTCTGCGCTTGACATCTCATCAAGAGGCTTCTTTGTGCTCGAAAATCAATGTGTTATAGACTATGACTGGATTCAGAACAAAAAAAAGGAGGGGAGAATGAATGTTTATGAAAGTTGTATCAATTAATATTCTGGAGAGTCACTGGAATTCTGGAAAACTGTAAAGATACTAGTTGGATGAACTAAAGCAATTTTACTATAGGACAAAAGCCTTCCAGATCAAGGTGAAATTCATACACATTTGAAGAGCTACATCTACTCAACAGAGTATCTTGAGCTTTGAATCTTCAAGCCTTTTGAGATAGCTGTTGAAATCAAGTGTAGTTGCAGCTTGACACTACAAAGAATTTTGGCACGTTCAACCTTAAAATCAATAGGCATAGATAGGTATGCCTAGGTCTGCAAAGGATCAATTAGCTATAGGTAAATCCAAGTATATTTTGCAGATAGAAGTGTATTTAGGATTGACGTTTAGGACTGGGACTTGTGACAGTTCATTAACATATCTACTCTCCTTTTAATTGCAGATGTACATATAGTTCATTATTTGAGTATCTGCCATTCAGTTACAGATGGAATTTAATGCCCACTGAGCCAAGAACCAGAAACAGTTAAGAAGCAACCATCAGGCAGTTAGAGATTAAAGTATAGTTTCACCACAAAACTATTAAAACAAGGTTATAAATTAACCTTTGTTTCTCCAAACTTGTGATCTTAGTTTACTTAGGTTTACAGTTATTGTGATGGCAGTCTTTCTACTGAATCACAGTAGGTGGAAAATACCCTTCTACTATCCTAATTTAGAAAATACCACAGCATACACATGAGGAAGATGTAGTAAATATTTATATATGCTCCATATTTTGTAATGTAATGGCTATTTTTTTTAAAAATCAGTAATTAATATTTTGCATATATTAATAACAGTGAAAATGTATTATTGTTAAAATTGTAATATGAAATGTGCTAAAAATTGCAAGCTCATCGGTTAAACGTTAAGTGTTTATACAGTAAATATATAATTGTTTTAAAATTTTTCTTAAGAGATTTGCAATATATTCCTCCAACAATGCCCCCAAGAACAGAATGCAACCTTTTTCCTTGTATATGTTTACTAATGCTATGCAGAAACACCGTTAGTGAATCAAATCTTTTATAAATCTAATGGAGTTATACAAAATATTTTTTCTTAGGTTTGCTTGTTTTTAAAAACAAACAAACAAACCAAAATACAACTTTTGTAAACGTATCAAAATATTACAGAAATAATATTTTCTCCAACAATAAAGTTACTTGCTTCCTTCTTTATAAGTATACTTGGAACTCAATTTCTGAAAATGAACTTGCATACAGAAACATTATTTTTTAAAAATGCCTAGAAACACACCAGCATCAACTGTTGACTTTGAGCTCAACTCTCACTCCTGTCCTCAACTTTAGGATTTGAATTCAGTTTCCACTACATCTCCTAAACTAGCTCAAATCAAATGTTAGGTTCAAGTGGAGCAAAAGGCCTGCAACAGATTTTACATTATTTTCCCTGAAGAGAAAACCACTACAGTAATGTTGCCTCAATATATGGCAAACCTCAAGAGTTTTGGAGTGCATATCCAAATATTTTTCAGTTTTCTTTGAGAAGTGGATATGCTCTCAAGTGTCACACAGAAGATATTAAAAGGTTAACAAAAATACTGTATTTGAGAAATTGAGTTGTACAAATTCTGAATCTCTTCTGGAATCAAAGACTGTATCAGACATCACTGGAAAAAAACCTCCTTCATATCAACCTTGCAATATTAGATTTTCAAACATCTTATGGGACAGCTGGGATCCTGCACATGAATGGAGACTTAACAAAGCAGCAACTAAACTAGGGCTATATTTCACCATGTGAAAAATGCACAAACTCACTCTTCAAAATTGTATCAATTTTCCATTATAGGGAATTTTCAAGGTTCTGTCTTTTGGACAGATTATATTACGTCTTTTCATCCCTTTGAATATTACATCTGTTATAAAATAAGCATTTAGCTCTTATTCCCTTTCCACAGATTAATTTGATTTTCTAATATTTATCATGAAAAACATCTACCATATCTTTTTAATAATTGTTAGCAAAGGTATTCTGAACTTCTGTGCAGTTAAGTTAAAATCAGGAGGGCCTGCAATTTAAAAATGGGCGCAAAATGGAAGTTTAGACCTTGTGACATACAAAAACCATACAAATCCACAAGGAAGGATGTGGCATGGTGTTATCCCTTTCCATTTTGCTGTTATTCTTAAGAAGCACTAGCATCAGACAAGCTATTTTGGCATTATTACAGTACCAGTTTCAAGTTCACTTAACTTATTTATGGGGTGACACCTACAGATCCAAACAAGCTTTCCTTTAACCCTCTGGCTGATCTCGTAGCTCACCTTCTCATATGCCTCCATTCTACAGTCCAGGCTGCAAACATATCCAGCAACCTGGATTGTAGCTATCATCAAATTCACCTATGTAGATTACCCTATTACCAAAGTAAAGTTTTGTTCAATGTGTAAGCTCCCATAAATTCTGTCCTACATTTTAGCAGACGTTTTCGAGAATGTAAGGAAGGAAACAGCTCAAAAGCTGTCTTAGAAAGTAATATAATGAAAAATATGATTGACCCTTAAGTTCTCCTTATTACATAAATTAGAGACAGAGAAGGGCTATCCAGAACAAATTGTACCACTCAATGTGAAAAGTCTATCCCTCAAATTCTACAGGCAAAATGACAAAAATCACATTCCTGTCAAATATATCCTTCTGCATTTTCACTCAGGAATGAGTTATTTGCAATTCTATGTTGAATAACAATGCAGGGTGATGTTGAGAAGAATAGCTGTCTTAATCAGTTGTAGCAATGATGGCAGAGGACATAATGGACATGTTAAAGCTTGCTGAAATAATAAAGACAACTCTATGCTACATCATGCAAAGTGGGGAATACTACCTTAACAACTAGCTAAAATATGTTTCAGACAAGAATCTACTTTGTTTATTATATACATTATTCCACCAGTTTTAAAGAAATAGCACCAACAAAGCTTTCATCATGTAAACATTAGCAAAGAGAAAAAATTATCCTTTACCTCACTACCCTCAAGTGGTAAATAAAGATTTTACAATTGTGAGACTAGATAGTACTCAGTGGAAACACCTCAAATTGTCAGACAACGCACCATCACTACACTTATTGTCTACAAGTGCTGCTGTATTTCTCAAGTATATATTTCAGGGCAAGACCATCCCTGAATCACAATTCCCAAAGTGAGCAAGGATGGGATTAAAAGTACATCTATGTTTAAATTAGTTAAAAACAGTAAACTTTTATTCTCCACATATGTAATATTCTTTGCCTTCTGTATCATTAAAAAACAGAATTCAGTGACCCCATTTGGAAGGGCTTGGGTTCCACACTTAAGTCTTTGGGAGGTTGAATGGAACCTCAATGCTGCAAGCTGGTCCACCTATTTTTATTGCCTCTGATGAGGAAACCAACCTTTTGATAAGTACTACTATCTGCTAGTGAGGATGGTGAAACTGTGTAAACTCATTCCCACCCTGAAAACCTATTCACTGGGCTGTGTGTATGATTCAGATGACACACATGATCCTGGAAATGTCTTTCTTACATTCTACAGATCTGAATACATTCTTACAAACATAATCATTTTTGAATTAAGACATACATTGGCAGCCTAAGAATATAGTCTGGCTAACTGTACTGTACTGTATTGTTAATTCCCACTTGAACAATATCTTGGATATATGAAGACTAGTTAGCAGATTTAGGGGAGAGAGAGAGAGAGAGCAGTAAATATATGTTTAATGTGCAACGTTTAGAAGTTTTCTGCATGGAAGAAGACTTTCTGTCATGGTCCTTGTGACCAAAATCACTGTGACCACATAAACTCATGCTGGGATATATAATACATTTTCAAAGACAAATGTATCTCATGAGGTTTGGAAAGAGACGTCAGGCATAACAGAAGTGCAGGCTCTGCACAGGTGATGTCAACCTATAAATTCTCTATGACATGACATTATTGCTTTGCATATAATGGAAAGAAGAAACACAGTTCAAATTTCTCAGACAGCCTTCAATTTAAATCATTTTTACAAACTATATGGTCTTACTTCTGACATGACTGGAAAGACAGCAGGTAACCACTTACCACAAATGCCATAACTTATAATCATTTTTAAAAAGGTATATTTGGGATAATATTGGAAGTGTACCACAATGGAAGGGAACAGAAATAACTTTGTTAGAAGGAGATGGAAATTGCAAAGTCTAGGTGCTCTGGAAGTAAGAGATCTCATTTAGTTTAATCTAACTTCCTCCCATTCCTGGCCATTGGAGCTGCCATTTCCAACCCACCACAACAATTAAGGATTTGGTATGACTTTTATGAACTTCAAAATCTAGTAATGCAGCTATGCAAACACCAGCATGAAGCTGGATTTCTTCTGAAAAAGAGAGGGCCATCTGATCTTCTTCTAGAAGATCAGTTAGAGGAACAAATAGCAGTTTAAAAGGATGATTATTGAAGTTCTAATACACCATGACCAATGCAGAAGAGACTGGTTAAGATTCTTGTAATGGTATGCAGGAATGACCTTGGGAGAGAGGGGGAAATGTTGCCGACTAGGCAACAGTCAGATAAGAGGGAGCTTATCTGCAGCAGGAATGTGGGCATGGCAAACGTCTCAGAAGGGACCCTTCCTAGTTTCTTGGGCTGTAAAGGCAACAGGGGATAAGTGTACTTTCAGACTTACAAGATTCTGTTAATGTAACCTTACAATAAAGTAGAATTAGTTCATCTGGGCATGCTTCTTGTCTGGACTACCTTGCAAGGCTGACCATCCTTCAGGTTGTAACAATACTGTTTGTGTGGCACAGCTGGATTTGGTGAAACAAATCCAATATGGTTTGAAAATGATAGAAGAAATAGCAAAACCCATTGGAAAATGTGTGATTGGCAAGACTAAACGATCATAGAAGTCTGATAACTCTGGTTGGTCTCAGAGGTGGAATCCTGTTCAATGACCTTGAATAATCCACTATATGGATATATTGAAAGCAGGGCATGAACTATTTAGGATCATGAAGAATATATATAATAATATAACATATCAATTATTTATCAAAATAATTATCCATTATTCTGATGGATTTTTTTCCCCTTTCAATCGTATCTGACTGCAAGTCCCTGCAGTTTTCTTGGCAAGGTTTTTCAGAAGGGGTTTGCCATTGCCTCCTTCCCAGGGCTGAGAGAAAGTGACTGGCCTAAGGACACCCAGCTGGCTTTGTACCTAAGGCAGGACTAGAACTCCTGGTCTCCCGGATTCTAGCCTGATGCCTTAACCACTACACCAAACTGGCTCTCCTGATGGATAATAATGGTCCCTAAAATACCTAGAGGTAGATGATCTCAGTGAAAGGACATGTGAGCTCTGACTGTAACTGCAATCTGCTGGAAACAGTCTAAGAGTATGAGGTTCACTAGTCCTGTAAAGTGACAGAGAAAAATTATGGTCTTGATATCAGTCTGGCAAGCAATCAAGACCATGATACAACCCAAGAAATTTAATCTGCAGAATGTCCAGATGCAGGAGATAGAAGTCTTCAATGTTGTCCTAAAAGAAATGGTATTAAGATTGCTAACATCCTGTTGGTGCATCATATGCCATGAATGGAGGCAGAGGGGAAGGCCAATTTCCCCTTTTGAAATAGCTGAATGGAATAGGTTCATCTCAAAGAAGACAACTGTATAGTACCAGAACTGGGTGATCACAGTGAATCAGTGAAAGTAGAGGGAGAGGGGCAGGAAAACCCAGCGGGACCTGTTTAGGCATAGAATGGATTAAAGGAAATGAAAGCCTTCTTTTTCTTTTTTTTCAGTGGCTTGATTTTAGACTCTGCAGTGACCTGCTTTAATGTAGCTTTCTAGGCCACAGAAGCAAAATGAAGCACCCTGTTGCTGTAGGCATGGACTGACCAACCTCCAGAACAGATACTGCAGACTGACTTAAAGTTAACTTGCTGGAAGGTGATGTGGTCTAGGGACGGATGGTTTACAAGCCATGGGACCCGTGGCTACACTCAACACAAAGGGACCAGCGATGCTCTCTTCTAAACAAGGCTCAGATATGGGGCAACCTATTACAGACAGCCTGCTTTGTAAAATGTTCTCAGCATTGGCAAGATTTAATGCCATGCTATTTCCCACCAAAGGAAAGGGCAACTTCCCTCTCATGAGAGGCATCACACCCTTAGGCTTAAAATATTTTTGAGAAGGCACCTTTGCTACTACAAGCCCTACCTTGTTAGGAAAGAAAGGCATACAAAAAGCCTTCTTACTTTCCCCATTCCAAAATAAGAAAATTCAGAAATAAAATAAAAAATAGAAAAAAAAATCCTCAGCACTGATTAATAGTTCTATGAAAAAAAATGTTCCCCACATGGCTTCTCACTGTAACAGCCAAGAAGGAACTGAGGGAATGTACAGGGGAGGCCAGCTTTCTGTGGAAAGTCTGTTTCAGCTTTGGAAACTTCCAGCTGAGGCTCAACGCAGGTTTATCACATCACATATGTGTGATGCACAGAGCCCTACAGAGAAGAACCTGTTTTTCGTGGTTGGTTCTAGTAGTACTTGGCTAGCTGATGATTTTTTTAAAATTAAATAAGCATCTTCTACTCTAGGTTTGATAGCCCCAATGGAAGAGAGCTGCTGGTGTGGAAATACTAAAATCCAAAAAGTTACTAACATCAGGAAGCAAAGCATCAAAGCAACAACATGCAATGAATGGTGAGTTGTGCAATCCATTCCTCTGCCACTGTAAAACCTAAGCTATATCATTAAGTATTATCAGCACAATTACTTTCCAGTACAAGAAATATCTGTGAGAGGTCAGCAGCCTTCTCATAGAATTACAGAGAAATTCTCCCTTTATCTGTGTCTATCAGTTTCAAAATATTCATGTTCCTGGGCTTACCTGCAAAAGTAATTTTCTAATTTAGACCATAGCCATAGCCACCATCAAGCTAATTAATGGTGTGGGCACCATTATAATTAAGTAAAAGCCTGGTAATTTTGCTTAAGCAGGAACTGATTTAATGCAATCCTATACGTTTTACTAAATTTCATGGATCTTGCTCCCAGGTACCTGTTTACTGAACTGTAGCTAACACCATCACAGAACGTTGAGTTCATAGGCCCCAGGATGGGAGGTGGTGGGAGACAAAAGCTATCAAAATATATTGCTATGATTATAATCTGAAATTGGCTCCAATGTTGACAATCACTTGATTTTCATAGACCCTCTTCATGGTTCTCTCAATTTGTTTCAGAAAAACTTGTGGAATTCGCCCACATAAAGTGTGTACGGCGTTGAGAAACTTGGACTGGAGAGGATAATATATCGATTGGAAGAGATTGTCTTCAAAGGAAAACTAAAGAGGAAAAAGCATAAAAACATATTAAAATGTAATAAGCAACCTTAAATCCTTGGTTCACAATTGATATTTTAAACTAGGAGTGAGCAACCACAGACTATATGTCCTTTGCATTTTTATTTTTTAAAATTGAATATGAAACTTTACTATAACATCTAGTGACTTTACATTCTTCAAGCTGATAGTAAAAAATAAAGAGTATAGATATAAAAAGTGAAATACCAAAAAAAAGAGTAAAAAAAGTAAAACATTAAGAAACTGAAACATAATAAGGAGGAACTTTTGATAGCTTATTTTTCCTTTCCTTTCCATTCCTCCCCATCCCGGCTACCAGCCACTAATCACGATTTAAGTATTCGTACTTTTCATGAAATACTGGGGACTGTTGCTTATATTTAAAACTTTTCATCTGATATTTTTAATTGATCTCTTAACTCTTTTTCTTAAGAACTGTATTCCAAATGTCTAAACGTGTCTTGCTTTGTGATGTATCGTATGGAAGGGAGCCATTCCTGCTTGAATTTGTTTAAACTCCTCTTATGAATATATACAGTCGGTTCTGCCATTGCTTCATATTCTGATTTTGGTCTCCCATTCTTGCATTATCAGCAGGGTGTTACTTTCCCAATGTGATGCCATATTTAGTCATGTCATTGGCATCATGCATTTTAGTAGTTTGTGATTTTTTTCATTTACGCTGTCCAGATCTTTTTTAAAAAAATTGAGGTTTCAATTCAAATTTTATTTTTTAAAAATTCTGAATGCCTTGGTGTATTTCTTTCCAATACTTTTGTTTTTGTTTTTTACATAACCACCACAGGTGGTAGAATGTTCTTTCTTTATTGTGCACTTCCAAGCATTTGTTATTGTATGTTTTTAATAAACTATACTATGTGTGATCCCCAAGTGTTTTTGTTAATCTCCAGGGTACTCCAGGATTTAATTGCCAACGTTATTTATCTTGTATTTAGTCCATTCTTTTAAAAATAAGACTAAAACCTAAAATACACAAAGAGTAACAAAAATCTCAAAAGGCAAAAAGGAAGTCTGAATATTCTAGCCTGCCCCTTTCAAGGATGGCACTGTCTCACTGCCACGACCACTGCTATAGAGATTGCCAACTACTGTACGTCTTATAATGTGCACACACCTATGTCTGCAGCTAGCCACCAAAATGCCAAAATGTGTGTTATAATGGCATGATGCAAGCAAGCACATGAGGTGGCGCTTGTGTCACAACTGATGTTTCATCACCTTCTGTTTGGCACCAATACAGAACACACAGTCTGCCCACTATTTATTACATTCCCTAATCCTAGCTTTTAGTGATCACATATATTACTCCAATCCTAACTACTGGATACCATTATCATCCAAATCTCTTTCCTCCTCCTCTGCCACCACCTATTTAAGCATTAGGGCAGAAAGGCACCACCTCAAAAAAATCTTGATTTGAAAATTGGGATAAACTGAATCTGGCTCAAGAAATGGAGTCTTACGTGTCCTGTATTGTACTGCAGCAAGAACATTCCCAAACTCTCTGAGGACAAATGTGGTATCGTGGATAGAATCCTAGAATAGGATCAGGAGGGCCTAGATTTAAATATCCCTACCTTGCAGGATTGTTGAAATAATAAAAACTATTCTTGATACTATACATTGCAGCTTTATTTTATGTAAGAACTTGCTTTTTGGCAAAACAACACTTACATCACGTATCACTTCATAGAGTGCTTTGAAAGTAGGCTGTTTATCGTCATGGTAGACACCCCGATTCCCATGCAGAATTGAAATGCCTTCTTCTTCTGCTCCTTTGCAGTTACTGCCATACATGCAGTGGTCGGGTCGATAATTCCATTGACAAGGAAAGAGGTAGAGACATTCTGAAAGGAAGGAAAATATACATATACAGTGTTTGTGTGTGTGTGTGTATACACACACACAGTATACACACACACACAGTATACACACACACACACTGCATGCATACATACATATATAAAATAGAGAAATGACTAAAGGCAGACAGAAAATATTATCCAAGAACAGAACTATGTCTAGGAATCAGCTTTAAATATAAGACCTGGAAAGAAATCAGAAAAAACTAAACTGTATACTAAAAATCATATAAATTACAAATAAACATTTGTATTCAGTATATAACTCTGATCTTTTTCCTGGTTGCTCCCATCAGCATTATGGTTTTTGAAAGAAGAAAACCAGTAGAATTAGCAAAATGTAGAGACTTCCAGTGACTGGAAAAAGATGTAGAAACACATTACGCCATAAGGAAACAATAATGGTGAAGGGCCAAGGTTGTTATGATGGGACTCAGAGGGTGGGCCATCTTCGGGGAAGACGCCCCTGGTGTTTATTACTGGTGGCGTATTCCGGCCCTCCGTGGTCATACCCAGGCCCCGGATGGCAGATCCTTGCGAGCCCTGGTCTTCGGCTGCTGCTTCTTAACGCCAGGTCAGTTAACAACAAGGCCCCCCTCATATGTGATTTAATCACAGAGGAGGGGGCAGACCTGGCGTGTATCACCGAGACCTGGCTGGGCTCAGAAGGGGGAATAGCCCTCTCTGGGATGTGCCCGGCCGGGTTTCAAGTGTGGCACCAGCCGAGACACCAGGGCAGGGGAGGAGGGGTGGCAGTTGTCATCAGAGAATCTTTAGTGGCCTTCAGGGGCCCTGCTCCACAAGTGGTCGGTTGTGAGATCCTGTTTTTCAAGCTGGGATCCCGAGAACAGTTGGGGGTGTTGCTGCTGTACCAGCCTCCCTGCTGCGTAGCAACCTCCCTGCCCAAGCTGCTGGAGGCCATCTTGGGGTTGGCAGTGGAGTTCCCCAGGCTTATGGTTCTGGGGGACTTCAATCTGCTGTCCCTGGGACGTGGCTCGGAGACGGCCCGGGAGTTCAAAGCTACCATGGCAGCTATGGGCCTGTCCCAGATCATTCGGGACCCGACTCGAGACACACAGGACTTGGTTTTCTTGTCGGAGCAGTGGCAATGTGATCTGAGGGGAGAGTTCGATCTGTCCCCATTGTCATGGTCAGACCACACCCTGGTGACCCTGAGATTCTATTGTGCCACCCCACTCCACAGGGACGCTGGACCCATTCAGTTGGTCTGCCTCCGGTGACTGATGGACCCAGTAGGGTTTCAGAGGGAGCTGGGGGTTATTCCCGAGGGCCTGCTGCATGGTCCAGCAGAGGTCCTAGCCACGGCCTGGAATAGAGCCACAGACTTGAACAGGATCGCGCCTGTGTGACCTCTCTTGCCTCGTTCAACCCATCACTCCCCGTGGTTTACGGAGGAGCTGAGGGTTTTGAAGAGGGTTAAGAGACGTCTGGAGCGTCACTGGAGGAAGACGAAGACTGAATCTGACAGAACACAAGCTAGAGCCGCTATTAAGGCCTACCTTGGGGAGGTAAGAGCGGTGAAACATGAGTATTTCTCCGCTCTTATTGCATCCGCAGAATGCTGCCCGACGGCCCTGTTTAAGATCGATCGATCTCTTCTGGGTCAAGTAGATTCAGGGACCCACTTACAGGGCCGTTCGGAAGAGTTTTCACAGCATCTGCAGGATAAAATCACTTAGATCCATTCTAAGTTGGACTCTAAGCGTGAAGCGGAGTCTGGGGAGATGCCAGGGGAATGTACTTATCCTGTTATCTGGGAACGGTTTGATCCTGTTGGGCCTGAGGAAGTGGACAGGATTCTCCAGACTGTGAATGCAACCACACGTCAGCTTGACCCATGCCCTTCCTGGCTGATAAAATCAGCCCGGGAAGTGACTTGTGGTTGGCTCCAGGCGCTGGTTAATGCATCCTTGACGGAGGGGGTATTTCCGGCTGCCTTTAAGGAGGCGCTGGTATACCCCCTCTTCAAGAAGCCATCCTTGGACCCTACTATACTGGGCAATTTTCACCCTGTCTCCCACCTTCCCTTTTTGGGAAAGGTGGTTGAGAAAGTGGTTGCGTTGCAGCTCCAGAGAATTCTGGAGGAAACGGATTATCTGGACCCCTTTCAGTCAGGTTTCAGGCCAGGATATGGGATGGAGACCGCATTGGTCACACTTATGGATGATCTCTGGCAGGAGCGGGATGGAGGGAGTGCATCCATCCTGGCTCCCTTGGATCTCTCAGTGGCTTTCGATACCATCGACCATGGTATCCTTCTGGGGCAGCTCAGGGGGTTGGGGGTGGGCGGTGTAGTTTTGCGCTGGTTCACCTCCTTCCTCCAGGGCCATTCCCAATTGGTGGTGATAGAAGAGGAGAGATCCAGCCCTCAACCCCTCCACTGTGGGGTGCCGCAGGTTCAGTGCTCTCTCCACTCCTTTTTAATATCTACATAAAACTGCTGGGTGAGATCATCCGTCACTATGGGATGCGGTATCATCAATATGCCGATGATACTCAGTTATATATCTCCATCCCCGGTGAAGTAAGTGATGCGGTCTCCACCCTTTCCAGGTGCCTGGGTGCTGTGGGGGCCTGGATGGGGAACAACAGGCTTCAACTGAACCCTGGTAAGACATAGTGGCTGTGGATTGATGGCCCCTCGGGTTCCAGGAAGTTGTCTTCTTTGGTTCTGGATGGGATGGCACTTCCCCACTCAGAACCAGTGCGGAACCTGGGGGTCCTCCTGGACTCATGACTCCTGCTTGAAGAGCAGGTGGCAGTCATGGCCAGGAGGGCCTTTGCACATCTCCGGGTGGTGCATCAGCTACGCCCATTCCTGGACCGAGATGCCCTCCGAACAGCCACTCATGTCCTTGTCATCTGCCATATAGAGTACTGCAATGTGCTGTACATGGGGCTACCCTCGAAGAGCATTCGGAAGCTTCAGCTGGTCCAGAATGTGACTGTGCGGACAGTTAATCTGCCCATGTGACACCACTGTTACGCGAGCTGCATTGGGTACCAGTCTGCTTCCGGGTCCAATTCAAGGTGTTGGTTATCACCTTTAAAGCCCTACATGGCATGGGACCAGGGTACCTAAGGGACCGTCTCATCCCCATAACATCAACTCATCCCACCTGGTCAGGCAGGGAGGGCATGCTATGGACCCCATCAGTAAAGGAATTTCATCTAGCGGGGTCCAGGAGGCGAGCCTTCTCTGCAGTGGTGCCTGCCCTTTGGAATATCTTGCCCCCAGAGTTGAGACGGGTTTCCTCGCTCTCGGACTTCCGGAATAAATTGAAGACCTGGTTCTGCCGCCTTGCTTGGGAGGGGAAGAGTGATAGCTCCACCTGGGGATGGCTGGCGCCATAGTGATTGTGTTCCATCTCCACTTGGATTTTACATTTATTTTATTTATATTTTAATGGGAATTTAGGTGGTTATGTTTTTAGTGTCATTTTATTGTAAACCGCCCAGAGTCCCCCATTGGGGGAGATGGGCGGTGATATAAATTTAATAAATAAATAATGCAACACTCATACTGGGAGATTCTACAGTTATTTTTTAATTATTATTATTATATATTCAAAGATAAAAATAGTGTTATAATTGTATTAGAATATCTATCATACATACTTATAAACTATGTACCTGGATTGAAATAAAAAATAATGTTGAGCAAGTCCTGGTCTCCCCATGTAATGTGATTTTTATACTTTTGGTATAAAGGGTACAACATCTCTTCCCATCTCAAGCCTGTTGGAATCAAGTTGTTCTGAAATAGAGAGATAAATGATTTGATAAAGTAGTCATAGTAACAAATCTACAATCAGAGCAGGAGGAAGTCATAGCCATGGTGCACCATCTAGTTGGAAAAGACTTCTGCTTGTAATGCTAGCAAGTGGCTGCCAATCAGAACAGATCACAATGGGCTAATAAGATTTAGAACTGGGTTACAGTAGCTCATACTAGATAGAGATTGGTGCAACATACATCTTGGTACTGAGATTATATTTTAGGATTCTGGAATATTTCGGCATGTATACTGTAATTTTTTTTAATGAACTGGGCAGAAATAAGCGAACATGTCACCCTCAGTATTCTGCTTGACAAGCACCGTAACATTCTGCCCTACTGGATGTGCTGATTAGGGATTATGGAAGCTGAAGTCTAACATATCTAAAGGGTTCAAGGTTGGGGAAGACTGGCTATACTGATAACATTCTTAGTGTGGCAATCCTTTGGGTAGAAGCACTTGAAGGCCTACATGATGATCTTTTCACGTAACATATAGTCTGCCCAAGTTAACTATTCTTTCACTATGTGTCTTTGAACCAATTTGAGTATTTATTGATCCATGTGGTGAATGCACATTTCTCAAAAAACCATAGATCCAGGCTATGTTTTCACCATGTCAATTCCATCTGTACAAAAAGAGGCTAAACTCCATGATCTGTCAAAGTTTTGCACAACTAACAAAAAATGGAGTAAAAACCAACTCTACCCCAACAAAAATTTTCTTCCCAAAATGAATAAATGCTCTCCTTACCTTGAACTGGGTGTTTCGTATTCGGGTTAAATTCATTAGCATGACACCAGAATTGACCCCAGTGGTTCCATAATATGGGTGGCGAGCAAACCGACTATACCAACCAATCTTTGGTATTTCATGTTCCGGTGCCATTGCAGCCAGCTGGGTGGCATTGAAACTTCTCAGAAAGCCCCAAATGTCATCAATGGGTCGCAGGAATAGGACATCTGTGTCCACATACAGAAGGGAATCCACATCCTTTAAAATCATCTTTGGAAAAAATCCAGACCATTGAGAAAGCCATATACATGGGAAGACAAAAATACATGTATTAAAGACTCACAATATGGATATATACCAATCACAAGGCAATACCTCTGACCTGCCTTTCTGTTCAAATAAGAAGATGCCAGCACAATATCTCAGGGTCAACTGGACAGGAAGGAAGGAAGGCAAGAGAATGGGAAGGGGAGGGGGAGGAAGGTCAGATGCTGATCAGTAGGATGCACTTTTTTGCAAAAACGAACAAACAAAAAAAGAAAAGCCAAATGCGTCAGCTTCCTTTTCCTTTTAGTATTAAGGAAGTCACTTCCCAACACCAGAGTATACCAAAAAAAAAAAAAAATGGATTTAGAATTGTTAGTTAGTTAGTTATTAACCTGCAAGGGGAGTTCATTGCCTGCTTTATAGAAAAATCCAATTCTCCTTTGAATGGCAAGCAATGTCTTCCCTTCTTATTTGCACAGCCCCCTACTTTTGCAGTTTTAGAGGGCACAAAGGTGAACCAAGTTTTTATCTGCTCAAGTTTTAAGCCATATCAGGTGTTAGAGAGTTTATGAAGGCACAGTCCACAATCTTTTCCTTACCAATTATTCAACTCCAGCCAGTTATCTTGTAGCCAACATGGTAAATTCACCCAGTGTTAACCAATGTTCCCATTGTCTAGGCTGCTAGACAAACTTCAAGATCCTGTTACACCTGTTCTGACATAAGCAATAATATCTGCACCCCATTTCTATCATTCTCAATTTGTTTCTACCTGTCATCCTTTTGATCTCCTTCGATACAACTATCACATTCTACTTTTAAACCCTCTGCCTTATCCATATGCTACTAAGTCTCAACCTTCCCCAACCTAGTACTCTCCAGACCTGATGGACTATATCATCTGTAGATGGGGAGAGCTAAAGTTTGGCACACCTGGAGGGCACCAGGTGGGGGAAGGTTGCTTTATTAACATACAGTGGTGCTGCAGATCTCTTCCTGTAACAAATGAGAGATCAAGAATTGAATTCCAAACCTTCATCATGCATGCTAGGTGCTCTGATTGAGCTGTGGCCCTTTGCCAACTTGCACTGCTGGAAAGAATTTTCATGTAAGACACTGATTTATTAGTCATATTGATAACAATATATTAAAAGGATGAATGATAATCAGACTGTTAATTCTTGTTTGCCATATGCCCTCTTGTGGCCATCTGGTTCTTTAAAAATCTATCCTTAATTTCAATCATTTTATACAACACAGCAGAGTAGATTTGACGTTTTGCGCAAACGCAGATGGCCTCCTTCCTCCTTTATCTCCCCTCTAATCTTACAGGAAACTCCCTTTGTTCGTCTTCATTTCCAAACAATTCGCTGATTAAATTTGCCAGTACAGTACCATGAATGGGCCACCACAGTGAAATTCCACCTCTGCAAACCCATCTTTGGAAAAACCTCCTACACACTGCTACCCTAACTTACAAATAGAAAGGCAGGGGTAGAACCCCATCTATATCCCTGCTTTTTCTGCAGCATGGCAAAGCTACCAATGTAATACATAAAATCAGGCATATCTTTAGGCTGACAACAACAATGGAATGTATGCAGATGTATAAGCTTAGCTGCCATGTTAAAAAGACATTCATGGAACATACGCAATAAAGAAAACTCTGGAAAGCTAAGTCTGAATCAGCTTCCCTTCCACAAGCCTTTAAGTCTCAACATCTCAATTTTTAATGCATTTTCTCTCTTGGGTAGTTTGGTGAGCATAATCTTATTGTCAAAACTGACAAATGAAGTTGTCAGGATAAACTGAACCGAATGATCATTTTGGGGGTTATTTTTTATCGGTTTGCATGGATTGATTATTTACACAAGATGTTCACAGATCCTGAGGTTCTACTAAGTAATCCTAGGACTATTTAAGATTCCTGTCACTTAATCAAAAGGTAACTATTTTATGTCTTTAACAGAAACCTAAGTATTCACTTATTCACTAGTTTTGATTTGCCATTCTATTGAGTTTCTTTTTCTTATTAAAAAATAAGGCCTAAAAAAGGTATGTGAAGCCTCCATTGGGCTTAAGATTCCTATTCCTAAACCTAAGGCAAAATCCAAAACACCCCCCCCGCCCCGACTTGTCCCTGAAACATTGCCTCCAAAGCTTGCCTGTACGAATAACATGAAAAACACCTTAATCTGTTTCTCTCCCATTCCCCTTTTCCCTTTTATTTCATACTGCAAAGCTGTTGCAGTATGAAATAAAAAGGGTGATGGGAGATTAACCAAGGCTTGTATTACCGATTATACTTTAGTCACTCTAGGAGCCTTTTTGGCTAAAGTACAATATAAAACTGCCACTAATAAATAAGCAGAATTGCTGAAGAGTTCCAAAACAAAAAGCAGATTGTGTTGCGAGTCAGCAAGAAACTAACATATTACCTGTGTCAGAACATGAACAGCACTTTATTAAAGTATATACAGGGGTGACAGCCTGAACTGTGATTCCTATTAGCTGGAAAGGAGCAGTACAATGAAATAAGAAGTGGCAAGCCTAAATGGCATAATGACATGGATTGAGGCAGAACTGGATGCTACAGTTCTTGAAGAAAATATCTCCTGCTAAGAATGACAGTTGTCACTTTCTAATCTTCTTGTATATACACATCTATTTATTCTCTCAAGATACCTTCTAGGAATAGCTAGTCAAGTTTCACCTAGTATTACATCTAAAAAGTCAGGTATCATGAGTAAACCTGCCACTTCGCTATCTGAGACAGCAAGATGGAGCATCTGCCAGTAAGGTACAGAATTCACAGGTCTACAGCAGTAGGCTTGGTCAGTGTTCTATTTTTTAAAATAAAAATACTGCAAAAAAGATCACAGGGGCAAACTTGGCAGCACAGATCTCTTCCTGGATGCAACAGTGAAAATAGCTACAGTATGTGACTGACTGTTCCACTTCATTCAATCTTGTTTTGCCTTAAGATATGCACATGAGGCTAACAAACAGACTGACTTGAATAAAGGAAGCAAAGGAAACATTCTTAAAGTATACACACACACGCGCACACACATTTCTAGTGTACAGAATAGAACAGAATTTTTGAGTCATGGAACCCTAAGTGCTACTCATGCCAGTGATACTCCAGCTAACAGAATTAAAAATTATTTAGTGTAATATTTCTTATATATAGGTCTAATTGTAGTGCAAACCTTGTTCCTAAAAATGATGTTTTGAAGCCAATTTTGGAGGGATTCTAGGGGCCACACCCTAGGCTTTGTGTGTGGGGGGAAGGGGGGATAAGTGATGCTTTGACCTGAAGTTGCTGTCTACTGCAAATCAAAGAAATCCTCCTCTCCATCACCCAACTTAAAAACCACGTATAGATGTAATATTTTCTTTCAGAGTTCTTGGAACTAAGAAGACAAAAAACATCAATTATCATTTGTCTTTGTCTCCCATGATTGTTTCCCTGCCAAAATCCTTGGATGCCAGTGACTTCTTCCTGGAGATTCTGGACAATATGTTAGCCTTCTCCCACAATCCCTACTGTGCTGCCTCATCGTGGCAGGGTGGGGGTGGGGGGTTGTTCCTGGGCGGGATGAGTGAAGAATGTCAGGAGTGTATGCCGAGAGTATTTATTCCCTGCAGGGTCATCCAAGGCATGAAGGTCATCCCAGCTGCTCAGCTAAAGCAAGCAGGCACCTCTATTGGACAGCAGCAATATAGCAGATGCTGGAGGCAGATGATCACTTTAGTGACAGTGGCAAAGGCATCAAGTCATACTGTGCAGGAGAAGGGAACAGTAAACCCCTCCTATACTTTTATGAAGAAAACCACACGGGTAAAAAATATAAAATGATTCATAGTGCTGAATGATGGGCCCCTCAGGTCAGATGGCATTCAACATGCTACTGAGGAAGAACTGAGGATCTTTCAGAGTACTAATCGTGCTTATGACATGGTTAGATTAAAGCCTTTGGGATATCTACTTGCTGATGTTGCCATACAGGAAAAGAAAATCTGAAGCAGTAAAGACAGAATTAGTGAGGATATGAAACGTAAGAAGCGTGAACATGGAAAAGCTCAACATAGTGAAAGATGAAATGAAATGGCTACAAGTTGACATCTTAGGCATCAGTGAATTGAGATGGACTGGAATTGGACACTTTCAGACAGAAGATCACATTGTTTATTACATGGGAATAAACAGGAATATAGAAATCAAACTGACTATATTATTGCTAAAAGGAGGTGGAGGAGGTCATTTACAGCATCAAAGACATGCCCAGGTGCTAACTGTGGAACAGATCATGAACTGCTTGAGTGCAAGCTCCACGTTAAGCTAAAGAAGAAGAAAGCCAGTCAGTTTCCACAATATGATCTTCAACATATACCCACCATTTTCAAGGAGAACATCAGGAATTGTTTTGAAGTTCTGAACCTCATTGATAAAGAACCAGAGGAATTATGGAATGAACTTAAAGAGGTTGTTAAGGATGAATATGAAAAGGGACAGCCAGAAATGAGGAAACAGAAGAAAGCAAACTGGATGTCAGAACAAACCATGGAAATTGCCTAGAAGAAAAGAGGAGCCAAAGCCAAGAAAGACAAAAATCTCAGAAAGCTGTTAGAGGAGACAAGAAGCAGTATTACAACATCTGTAAAGACGTTGAAGGTGGAAACAGTCATGGAAAAACAAGGAAAATCTTTTCAGAAATCTCTGAACTCAGATGGAAGTTCCAAACTCGAATTGGTGTGCTAAAGGACATCAATGGACAGATAGTAACTGATTCAAAGGAGATCAAACAAAGATGGAAACGTATACTGAAATACTGTACAACATCCAAGATACCTTGCAAGGTATTCCTTACTTATGAGAACCTCTAGTACTAGAAGATGAAATTAGATCCGCACTCCAGTCATGACCAAGTTGGAAGGCTACAGGAACTGATGGAATACCCACTGAAATATGGCAAGCAACAGAAGAATCAGTCAAGGTTCTAAGCAAGTTATGCCAGCAAATCTGGAGAACGATACAGTGGCCAACAAATTGAAAGAGGTCAATCTACATTCCAGTACCAAAAAAAGGAAACTTAACAGAGTGTGCAAACTATTGTACAATATCCTTAATTTCACATGCTAACAAAATAATGCTTAGGATCATCCAACGCTGATTAGAGCTCTACGTGGAAAAAGAGATGCCAGATGTTCAAGCTGTCTTTAGAAAAGGCTGAGAAACATAAGACATTATTGCTGAGGCACACCGGATAATTGAGAAAACCAAAGAATACCCAAAAGAAGTCACCGTGTGCTTCATTGATTATAAATGCTCATAGCATTTAGTGGATGGAGCTGGTAATTACCAGGACAGCAGAAAGCACAGAGGTGAATTAATTTTCTTCTGCTGGGGCTTGATGGGAAAACTCTTCTTGCAGCTTGATATAAGCACAGAGGAAATCCCCCACTGGCATCTCTGGGGATTTTTCCCAACAAGCAACAGCATCTGCAGAGGACGGATTTTCTTCAGACATGAAGCAGTGGAGGAATAAGTTAAATTTCCCCTTCCCACAATCCCAAATATCACCAAGACCCTTCTCTAATTGGGTGCTACTTACATTTCTACAAACCCTCAAGCCATAATTAAAATTAAACCCTCAAGCCATAATTAATTAAATAGCTAATTTGGGTCAGAGCCAATTAAATAAACATGTGCTGTCTGCACAACATCAGTTTCTTTCCCCATGCATCTATTGCTATCACTGGCCCTACATTTGCCCCACATCTTGGTACAAGGTTTCTTGACTATACTGTGGGAGCAGAACAGGTATAATGAATACTCCAAACAATCCCAATATGTATTAGTTAACAAGTTCCATCCCTCTCAGCAGGCATGAGAATGATGGATGTTGTGGACCCACATATCCAGGAGAAATTGGATTGGAAAAAGTTGCCTAAAGAAAACCAGGCAGTTCAATCTAGGCTGCAAGCAGTCACAGAGGCAGTAAATGACATTTTCATCTACTTGATACCCTTCTGACATATCCTCAGAAGGCAAATTATAATAAAATTTTTGAAATAAAACCAATGAAGCAGGGAAACCTCACCAATCAAGATCACTGTCTTTTTTCTTGTTGGCTGAGACAAGTTAGATGTTATGTGCTACACCTTCTTAGTTTGCTACTGTACTCAGTTGCAGGATGTGGGTGGTTTTGCATGTAAGTTTTTTGAATGTAACACACACAAAACAAACGTATGGAACTATTATCTTGATTTCCTTGGTTTTGAAAGGATAGAACAGAGCAGTGAAGGAACTGTGGACAAAAGGACCATAATATCACTTTGCATTCAGGTTTCAAACTTTAAGACCAATAAAGCGTCTTATGTCCTTGAGCTTCATATATGACATTCTGAGTACCTTACCGGGAGAAAGAGGCGTTGGGCAGCACATGGCTTGAATAATTTTCTCCACTCTTGAGCATTTCCAACTGAGAAGGAGATTGGGTAGACACGGTATTCAAACTTCTTTGAGAAAGAGGGTGGCCATTCCTCTAACTGTAAAGCACAAGAAGGAAAGGGAGAATTAGCATTCACAAGATGATGCTTTTATGAGTGTAGAAATGCTACTGTAGATTCAAACATATTCAAGCCATGCACTAACTAAGGCTGAGCTTTACTGAGGACTTATGAGCAACAATTCTAAATCCAATTATTAGCCACCATTAACTTATGGCTGACAAAGCTTTCTAACTGAATCTGTAGGCTTTTAAACAAATCTAAGGCTTAGTGGTTGTTTTTAAACAAAGAAATCACTGAAAGAGACTCACTTTCCTCTCAAATTCAGGCTTCAGGGAATCCTCAGCAAAAATATGAAATTTGAGCTTCTTTTTGCTAAAGAGAACTGCTGATTTCAGCATGTTGAGAGTTTCCAGCAGCCGGTCACCACATGCTACAACCGCCAGATGCATCCATTGCACCGAAGAAAACTGGGCTGGAGAATGCTTCTGGTCCTCTGGTTTCCTAAAAGTAATTGTTTAAAAATGTACATGGATCATAATCACTATCTTAGGGGCACCAACATTAAGTATATGTATGTTAGAAGAAGTTGCCACAGGTTATTTTCATTAGGTTACTGAACCAGCATGTGGTTAAGGTATCAACGTCTTCCTCAATTGCCTTCTATCAAGATTGCTTGGGTTCTTTTATATGGATGGAATTCCACATAAAGCAACAAAAACGTATTTACTGCTGTCAAGTAAAGCCTGGGTAGTTTCAGCTGTTTCCAAAAACAATCAAAAGTAGGACATGAAAATGGCTCTAACATCAGGTCATCAGCCTTCCTGATTGTGGAGATATATTTGCAAACATGCCAAAGGTCTCACTGTTCCAGAGGCAGTTACTTAAATGCTTTTTCTTTCACAGCTTTCAGTCATTCTGCCCTTTCTTACAAGCCTGAATTACTGATGTACCACTTAGCAATAAATACAGCTCACTGTTTAACACCATGCGTTGTTGACCACAAATTCAAAGGTCTTTTGAAATGCCCAGAATTGACATGCAGATAGAAATGGTTTATTCAGAATAATGTCATTAATCTGAAAACATGATTCTCAGCACAGAGTCATGGCTCTTGTGGTGCAAAATACAAATGGTCTTGAGTTTACTTCATCCATAAAAAGTACACATGTTTTTTCACCAGGAAACTATGCTGTCAAGGTAATGCATGCTATATGCCAGCAAATTTGGAAAACACAAGAATGGCCATCAGACTGGAAAAAATCAACTTATATCCCCATACCAAAAAAGGGGAACACTAAAGAATGTTCAAACTATCGAACAGTGGCACTCATTTCACATGCCAGTAAGGTAATGCTCAAGATCCTGCAAGGTAGACTTCAGCAGTTCATGGAGCGAGAATTGCCAGATGTACAAGCTGGGTTTAGAAAAGGCAGAGGAACTAGAGACCAAATTGCCAATATCCGCTGGATAATGGAAAAAGCCAGGGAGTTTCAGAAAAACATCTATTTCTGTTTTATTGACTATTCTAAAGCCTTTGACTGTGTGGACCATAACAAATTGTGGCACGTTCTTAGCGGTATGGGGATACCAAGTCATCTTGTATGCCTCCTGAAGAATCTGTATAACGACCAAGTAGCAACAGTAAGAACAGACCACGGAACAACAGACTGGTTTAAGATTGGGAAAGGAGTACGGCAGGGCTGTATACTCTCACCCTACCTATTCAACTTGTATGCAGAACACATCATGCGACAAGCTGGCCTTGAGGAATCCAAGGCTGGAGTTAAAATCTCTGGAAGAAACATTAACAATCTCAGATATGCAGATGATACCACTTTGATGGCTGAAAGTGAAGAGGAACTGAGGAGCCTTATGATGAAGGTGAAAGAAGAAAGTGCAAAAGCTGGTTTGCAGCTAAACCTCAAAAAAACCAAGATTATGGCAACCAGCTTGATTGATAACTGGCAAATAGAGGGAGAAAATGTAGAAGCAGTGAAAGACTTTGTATTCCTAGGTGCAAAGATTACTGCAGATGCTGACTGCAGTCAGGAAATCAGAAGACGCTTAATCCTTGGGAGAAGAGCAATGATAAATCTCGATAAAATAGTGAAGAGCAGAGACATCACACTGACAACAAAGGCCCGCATAGTTAAAGCAATGGTGTTCCCTGTAGTAACATATGGCTGTGAGAGCTGGACCATAAGGAAGGCTGAGCGAAGGAAGATCGATGCTTTTGAACTGTGGTGTTGGAGGAAAATTCTGAGAGTGCCTTGGACTGCAAGAAGATCCAACCAGTCCATCCTCCAGGAAATAAAGCCAGACTGCTCACTTGAGGGAATGATATTAAAGGCAAAACTGAAATACTTTGGCCAGATAATGAGAAGACAGGACACCCTGGAGAAGATGCTGATGCTAGGGAGAGTGGAAGGCAAAAGGAAGAGGGGTCGACCAAGGGCAAGATGGATGGATGATATTCTAGAGGTGACGGACTCGTCCCTGGGGGAGCTGGGGATGTTGACGACCGACAGGAAGCTCTGGCGTGGGCTGGTCCATGAAGTCACGAAGTGTCGGAAGCGACTAAACGAATAAACAACAAATGTTGTTCTATATCTCAGCATGGGGGTGTACGGGGTATCCAGGTAGGGGTAGCACCTCTGGTGGAGAAACCTGCCGCATCCTTTTTAGGGCTGCTTGTTCACCTTTGGTCCCCACCTGGTGCTCAGCTCTCACCTGTGACTCCAAGTAGCTGTAACACACAGCAGCCACACTCTGGTAAACCATTTCAGCAGATGGGCCAAACCAGGTAAGGGTAGCTGATGGGTCTTTGACCCTCAGTGATGTAGGGGATGTGTCTATCCCAGAGTGCGAAGTCTGGCCCTGGCAGATTGAGTGGAGGAGACTGATCAACGGTCCAATTGTCAAGAAGGCAGCCCCAACAGACAACAAGGAGTGCTAAGAACACAAGATACTTAGAGGTCCTGGTCATCCACTGCAGCAGGCGAGGTCTCCAGCTGTAATGGTTCTCCGTGCCACTGGATTAAGGTCTTTATGCTGAGAGAGTGGGACTGCCCCTGTGCATCAGCTGTTCCACTTAAAACTCCATCACGCACAGGTTTCTGTTGTGCAATTCATCTTCATCTACAATTCATCTGCAATTCATCTCAGTCGAAACCTAATTTGTTGAGTCCTGTGGCAATGGGGGAGTGGCGAAGCAACAGGTGGAGAGATGGCCACTGTCAGTTGTAGTCACAAATCTACACATGGGTGGCCCTTGGACCAATGGTCGTTCGTCTCAGTACCTGGGCAGCACAGATGTCTGGCAGCATCCAGGGTGATTGGGCAGTCCTTTTTAGGATAGCACTGCCTACCCTCACATGAGGAAGGGGGTTAGAAAAGGTACCCTAAACATTGCCTGCCACACAACATCTAGCTAACTGTGGCTGGCAGATCATCTCCTTAGCAGTTGTGTATCAAGAAATACAAATCAAAGAAAACTCATCTTTGGAGCCTGGAAAGTCCGCACATTGCTGGATAGAGACAAAGTGTCAAGGCCTGAAAGACGAACGTCACTCATAGCAGCCAAACTTTGCCTTTATAGCATTGACATCACCGTGCTCAGTGAGACCAGAGTTGCAGATGAGGGCTCATTACAGGAAGCAGCAAGTAGATATACGTTCTTTTGGAAAGGGAAACCACAGATTGACAACAGGCAACATGGAGTAGGTTTTGCAATCAAAATTGGTCTGCTGAAGAACATCTCAACTCTACCCACTGGAATAAGTGAATGTATTATGAAGTTCCAGTTTCCTCTCAGCAAGTCCTGGTATATAACCATTATTAGCACCTATGCACCAACTCTTGAGTCCAGATGAAGACAAGGAAGATTTCTATGAGGACCTGGACAAGATTATTTGAACAACCTGCACCACTGACAAACTTGTCATTCTGAGTGACTTCAACACTAGGGTGACAGTGACAACTGGGACAGAGTTCTTGGGAGTCATGGAGTGAGAAAACTAAACAGGTAATGGCCTGCTGCTTCTGAGCAAGTGTGCTGAGCACAACCTGTGCATCACTAATGATGTTCAGACTTGCAAACAAGTACAATACAACCTGGATGCATCCCAGGTCCAAACACTGGCACCTACTTGACTATATCATAGTAAATCAGCATGACTTAAAAACATCACCATTACCTGAGCCATGCAAGGTGCTGAGTGCTGGACAGCTTACAGGGTGGTCTAGTCAGTCATCAACCTGCACATAGCCCCTTTATATCGTAAGCAACTAAGGACTGTCAGAAAGTCATTCAGCATCAGCAGACTGCAAGACACAGGCCAATTCCAATGCTCCCAAGATGTACTTAATGAAAAACTTTCTGGCAATTTACTGTTTGTAGGAACCTATTCTGAAAAGTGGATGCAGTTTAAAGATGTCATCAGGCAGACTATAATAACTGTACTTGGACAGAACACTCGGGCACATCAAGACTGGTTTAATGAAAACCATGAGACCATTTCAGCAGCCCTCCAGGCCAAGAACAGGGTCTATGCAGATTGGAAGAATGATCCATCATCTGTCTCAAAGAAAGACAAGTTTAAGCACCTGCATAGTCCAAAGTACAGGAGGAACTGTGAGAAATGCAGGACAAGTGGTGGCAGAGAAAGGCTGAGCAGGTGGAACGCTATGCAGACATGCTTGTCAATAGTTTTTCAGTGCCATAAAATCCATTTATGGTCCTTCTAAATCAGAATGCTCCCCCTTGCTGTCATCCGATGGGTCAAGCCTGATCAAAGACCAGGAAAGACTGAAAAACTGCTGGGCTGAATGCTTTTCCAACCTACTCAATAGGCCGTCCACAATTGACCCTGATGTTTTAAAGCAGATTCCTCAGCTGCCAGTCTTGGACGTGCTAGACCTGCCTCCCTCTACTGATGAGATCAAGAAAGCAATCTCACAGATGACCTCAAATAAAGCAATAGGGCAGGATGGCATTCCTGCTGAGACCCAAATGCCTTACAGGCATTCCAAGACATCTTGGAAGACATTTGGTCCACAGAGGAGATGCCTGATAACTTCTGCAATGCCCTCATCATGGCTCTCTATAAAAATAAGGGAAGCAAATCAGACTGCAGAAACTACAGGGGTAACTCACTGCTGTCCGTTGCAGGCAGTATCTTCGGCCACATTCTCCTGAACAGACTTGTCACTGTCTTGGAAAAGAACTTCCCAGAAGCGTAGTGTGGCTTTCAGCCAGAACAGAGTACAGCAAACATGATAGTTGCCATGAGGCAAGTCCAGGAGAAGTGCATCGAGCAGAACAAGCCTCTTTACTCTGTCTTCATTGACCTGACAAAGGCATTTGACATTGTAAACAGGGATCATCCTGAGACGTTATGGATGCCCAAGGAAATTTGTGAAGTTGATTCAGCTGCTCCACAATGGAATGACAGGACAGGTCCTTTACAGTGGTGATACATCAGCTGCATTTGTCATTTCCAATGGGGTAAATCAGGGTTGTATACTAGCCCCAGTCCAATCCAATCTATTCTTCACTTGCATGATATCACATGCTGTCCAGGGTCTAAAAGAGGGAGTGTACTTCAGGTACTGATTGGACAGCTCCCTCTTTGACCTTCGCTGCTTGAATGCACAAAGTGCCTCCATATAGTCATTCAAGAAACCCTCTTTGCTGGTGACTGTGTGCTCCTGGTGCACAAAGACAGTGATCTACAGGTGATGCTGAACAAATTCTCAGACACTGCTATGCTCTTTGGCCTGACTATCAGCCTGAACAAGATTGAAGTACTTTACCAGCCCATGCCGTAATACCAACCCCATAGAACCAAAAATCATGGTTGATGACACCCAGCTGACAAATGTAAACAGCTCCAAATACTTGGGAAGCGTATCTCGAGTGATGGGTCTTTGGACATAGAAATTGACTCCAGGATCAGCAAGGCCAGCCAGGCTCTGGGACAGCTGAGTACTAGAGTGTTCAACCAATACAACATCCATATCTCCACAAAGCTGAAAGTCTACAGAGCTGTGGTTATCCCTTCTCTCCGATATGGATGTGGGTCCTGGACTCTGTACTGATGACACATCAAACAACTGGAGAAATTTCACAGGCCCACACTCTGCTCCATCCTTGGCATTCATTGGCAAGACTGTGTCTCCAACCTAGAGGTCTTGGATCGCGTGGAGTCCACCAGCACTGAATCCCTGATTATCACAGCCCAGATGTGGTGGGTGGGACACATCATCAGAATGGATGACCACTGTATGCCTCACCAGTTATAGTGTAGTAGAGCCTGGGAAGAGAGTCATCCATGCAACCACTACAAAGACAGTGTGAAAGAAACCCTACGCCACTGTGACATCCAGCCAAGGGAACTAGAAGCTGTGGCTGCTGAAAGAACCCGCTAGCAAGCACTGTGGTATGAAGCTTCCACCAGCTTTGAAGACAGGCGCTGCCAAAAACTTGTGAGGCTTCAGCTGGCTTGACTCAGAAAGTGAAATTCATTCTGAGTCAGAAGGGGAAACAGAAACGTAACAGGCAGAAACTGAGAAAGCAAAACCCAGAGGTGACTCAGCCACGTGGGAGAAGTTCAAGACGATGATTGGCCAGTCTTCAGAGGAGGATTTGAATCCACCAATCAGTGTGCAGGAAAGGCGTGCAGAAAAGTGTGTGAAGGAGAAGGCAGCCCAATTGGCTGCAGATGGAAACAGGCACGCAAAGGATCAGCGTAAAAGGCAGATGTGCTAAGAGCAAGCTGCTGGAGACAACCGATCTTTTGAGTTCACAGCCCCAGCAGAAGAGTCCCTACCTGCGTTGGAAACCTCATCTGTAGCCAGAGTGGAACCAGCGCCTGTGTTTTCTATCATTGAGGACCTGCCCTCTGCACCAGCTGCCACAGAGGATCTTCTCCCTGCCGATTCTTGCAACCTCAGCCTCACGTCCAGTTTTGGACCTCACCGCCGCCACTCGGCGCATTCCAAGCGCGTTCCCAGCCTTGCTTCTAGCTCTCAGCCCAGCCCAGGACATTGTGCTCCCAGCTCCCAAACTTACTCAGGACCTCTAGTCCAGTCTCATCATGTTCTAAGCTCCCAGCCTTGCCCAGGATCTCCAGTCCAGTCCAGTCGTGCTCCAAGTCCTCAGTCTAGTCCAGAATCTACAGTCCAGTCTAGTCATGCTCCTAGTTCTCCACCTTGTCTGGAATCTCCAGTCTAGGCCAGTCTTGTTTCAAGTTTCAAGCCTTGCCTTGCATCTACATTCCAGTGCAGTCTTGCTTCCAGTTCCCAGTCTCACCTTGGATATCCAGTCCAGTCCAGTCTAGTCTCCAGAGCCAAGCCTTGCCCAGTGGTTCCAGTTCGGTCTCACCTTGCCTCCACTAGTCAGCCTAATTCGGCTGGTGTTCCAGATTGTGGACTCTCGTCTCCAGTTCCAGTCTTCCATGGTCTCTAGCTTCCTCCAGTTTCCCCGCTCTGGTCAGCAAATGCTGTGCTGCTGCTCCACCACAGTCTGCGCCTGCAGCCTTGCCTGTTCTTCTATTGTTGCTTGGGTGGTCTTGATCGGGAATCAGCCTTACCTCATAATTCACATGGACTTATTAATGAAAATAGTTGTCTTAATAAAGAGTTGTTTTGATATAACCCTGTCTGGCCATCTCAGTCTGAACAGGACAAAACTAATAGAAAACTGTGAGTGGCATCATAGAATAACATCCACAGTTGCTGCAACAATGGACTTCCAGTGCCCCCATTGTGCTAGACTCTGCACTTGCAGACCAGGACTGCAAAGCCATCTCTGTGTTCACAGATGAACTGTACAACAGCGTGTCTTCCTTGAACCTGAAGGATTACCATGACATATTGCAGCATAAATCTACTTGTGCCTTAAGGGACACTAGATTTCAGTACCTAACAAGTTCAGCAATGCAATATATTTCATTAATTGCTTAAAAGTCCATAGGCTTTTGTATTAATTAAACCTCTATTTTTGCAGTGGATAAATAATGGCATAAGGTATTTATGCAAATAGTATTTACTTTCCAGCCAATTAGCGAAAAACCTACTGAATTATTAAAGTGCATAATTGGTTGCTTCCTCATTTTGTGCTCTTTCCCCCTTCTGACTATTCTGCGTTTTGCTCACTTCTTCTCGGCTTGTTCTTAATTGCATCACTAAATCAAGCTGTATACCAAAAATGTTACACTCTGATGTGGCTGTTGCCTATGCTTTCCCATTAAAGCATGAAAAACCCTAGCAGTCTAGTGTGCCAATGCCAAATATGCCCCTTTAACCAGGAATGCTAATTTTATGCTGAAGATGGCATCTAGCCTCGGATTCCTTACACAATCCTATAGTGATGGTCACTAGCTGAAGAGTGGAAGCCCCATTAGACCAGTGTTAACTTTAGTGGGATTGGAAAACTTTGAAAACTGCCACCATCTTCATCCTGCCTCAGTGACTGTTCTGTCCAGATTGTCAAAACTGACCATAAGTCTTGGCATGACTTGACTTTCCCAATTTTCTATACTTCAGATGTGGAACTCTGGAAGTATTTATTTATTTTAATGAATATGGCTGCCCATCTCATATCCATGACTCTGGGCGGGTAGCAACAGTTAAAAACACCATGAAGAAACACGTAACAGTAAAATACCACCACCACCACACATATAATTGGCAGCCAAAGTAAAAACAAAACCCGCAACAGCAAACCAACATAGCCATTGCACAGGTTCTGCCATGCTTCCAGGTTCCCAAGCCCAGTGACTAAACCATGTCTGTAAGGCCTTGTAAATTCAGCTATCTGAAGACCAGGAAGAAAACCTTCTTTCTGGTAGACCTTGTTTCTGGGACTTTTATTCCAGGATGACTCATTTGGTGCTTTTTCCATTGTAAGCAAAGGCTGTCTGTTTGTTTTAAATTTGCCAGCCTTTTGCAACCTATCATTTTTATTATTTAGCTAGTGGTTTGCTGTAATTTAATATAATTTCAATTTTATAAATGCTCCTAACTATACATTACAGAACAATGAAAACCTCGACCTCTGAATGTCTATCTGGCATTTGGGAGCAGCATTAAGTGTTGATACCCGTTACATTTTTAGCTTTCTAAACTCAACTTCAAAATTGAATTCATGAGGTATTTCAAATGTACTTTTGAGTGTTTTTGTTATCCTCCTTAGTTTTGTTATCTGCCTCACCTCTATTCCCTCTGAGGGTAGCAGAGGGAATACATTCAGATAAGCAGATAATTCAGATAAGCAGATACTCCTGGTCAGTTACTTGGAGTTTCCAAATTAATAATTTCCAGGCCATAATCTTCATTTCCTCCACAACCATATCTTGCCTTTACATTAAGTGTGGAAAGCTGGTATTCCTCAGTGGACTAAATTTGGATCTAAAGCAGAGATTCACAAACTTTCTTGGCCCTTAGTCTCTCAATATATTTTTCACGGTGCCTCCAACCCAAACAAATACCTAACAGTTACATTTATTAAGTAGTTAGGTCCAAATTTAAAATATCCCACAGCACCCTGTGAATTTACTGCAGTGCCCCACGGTGTACAGTTTGGGAACTGCGGATCTAATGCTTGAGTTCCTGATTTATCTCCTAAGAACCACAGAAAGACTTGTTAGCATTTTTGATGTACAGAATCACAGACTAGATGCATGGAACCCAATGTAATCTGGGTGGGGTGGGGTTGACTTGGACTGCTATGTGAATTCAGCCACTGTGATTTGTTATAGGATGACTGGATGTGTGAACCCACTGAACTGTAGCTTTTTCAGTTGTTATGTATTTATTTTTCAAATTTCTATCACTGCCCATCTCCCCCAAAAAGGACTCTGGGCGGTTTACAATAAAATCAGCAATTAAAACCATAAAAAATATAAAATTACAATATAAACAACCGATATAAATAGAGAATAAATAGATATAAAATCCAAGTAGCGAAGATCTCATTCACTGGGGAGGGCTCTACAATGCCATTCAACCCCACGAAGAACTATTGCCCTTCCCACCCTAGGCGAGGCGGCAGAACCAGGTCTTCAAATTCTTCCGGAAGGCCGGGAATGAAGGGGCCTGCCTCACCTCTGGGGGCAGAATGTTCCAGAGGGCGGGTGCCACTGCAGAGAAGGCCCGCCTCCAGGACCCCGCCAAGTGCATTTCCCTTACTGCCAGGGTCCGTAGCATGCCCTCTCTGCATGACCGGGTGGGACAGGTCAATGTTATGGGGATGAGACAGTCCCTCAGGTAACCTGGCCCCTGCCACGCAGGGCTTTAGAGGTCATAACCAACACCTTGAACTGGACCTGGAAGCAAACTGGCACTCAGTGCAGCTTGCGCAGCATGGTGTCACATGTGCCAATCTCATGTAAATTGCAGCTTAACACAAAATCTTCATGGCTCAAGACCTGAGTATCTGCAGAACTGCCTAGTCAAGTGGAATTTGCTCCTCAGTGACATCCAGTTGGGAGGGCTTATTGTGGGTCCAAATGCCTAGAGAATGTCAGTACCAGGATTTCCAAGGGCAAGCTTCCTGCATGGCAGCTACCCTCCTCTGGAACTGGGTACTCCTGGAGCTAAGGTCACCCCATCTTTGTTGATGGTTTAGAAGTTGATCATGATTTGGGTCTTCAGGATAGCTTTTGGGGAGAGGTGAAAGCTGAGTTGCTCCTGAAGAAGAGATGTCAGGCATCTGTTGTGTATCATGACAAGCACAGCTGCAGATTGGTCATCACTGTGATTTTATTGTATTTTAAACCCAGTACTATAATGGGCAGTGTAAGCCAGAGTTGTTTTTGATTGGCATGATATATAAGCCTTAGTAAACAATAAATAAATAGGCCCACCACTTGATTACTGAGAAGGAAACCCAATGAAGTTAACTTAAACTAGATATGACGCAGGGATATGGCCTTTGAATGACCCACAATTTCTCTTCTGGTAACAACTGGGTACACTTACCCATCTACCAGTATTAAGCCTCCAAGGCAATTTGAATAATTTTTAAAAGACAAAACATAACAAATTAATTTTTTTTTAAAAAAAAGTCATAAAAAGAAATAGAGGTAATAGCAAACCACAACAACTATCTCTGTGCTGTCAATTAGCCACAGTGGGCAAGGATTTAAAGGATAGGTTGCACATAAGACAGCTGTAAGAGCTCTCAGCCTGAACAACTAAAATTCAACTAGATTAGAGTAAAGTTTTAGATATCTCCCAAGATGATTATGCAACAAAAAGTTGAGTCCAATTCAGAGCAGATGTGAACAATTTTATAGGCAACGTGCCTTGGAAACATATCATACTGAGCCAGTAAATACCAGCAAAAAGCCAAAATCTTTTAAGGCCTTCAACTACCCAGAGCTGAGTTGATGCTCTAAGCAGCACAGCCAGGATATTGTACTACCTCATTTACATCACTAACTTCCAGTCCCTATCACCAAGCCATCTCTGTTATTTTGACTCCCCTTCCTCTACCCTTCCCCTTCTCCTGCAACAAACTGCCTGACACAACATGTGGCAGATCCCATGTACGCACATCGCTTCTGCACAGTACAGAATCCCTGAATGGGATGAGAACCGAAGCTCCAGGCTCAGGTTGCTGTTAACGTTCTACGAAAGGAGATACTGCCATGCATTCCCACATGAGACAGACCATTTTAAGCAAAGTGCCCTTGTTCTGAGGTTCCCTTCTGAACTCTAAGGGCTGTGCACCCTTTTCTGAATGGGAATCGCTGAAACCCAGTGCAGATTTGCATCACAGGCTACACTTCATTGTGCCATGTGGAATGCCCTCCAATGAAAGCAGCAATTCTTAATGACATTGGTTATTTCCTTTCTATTCAGCTGAACGGGAGGGCTTTCCTTTACACCAGCTTTGTGGTGGACACCACCCCAGTTCTGGTATATTCAGCATCCAAAGGGAGGCAAGCTCTGCTGTATAGTCTCATTCTTCTGTCCTACTCATATTTCGTCTTCACTCTGACTGCCTGACCAGCACAGATATGCTGCTGAATCTGTGCCATTTTACCAATCTCTCTCTGATGACAGAGACATATTTAATATTCTGTTCGTGCAAGGTAAGGTTCTGCCTCTGTTCATGTGGCAGCATCTTGTTTATTTTGGCTCAGTCCAAAAAAGTTAAGCAGGATCAGAACTGGTGAGTGCTTGGATGGGAGAACACCAGGAAAGCTCAGGTAATTGAGAAGGCAAGGGCATACCATTTCCAACCTTACAAGAAAACCTGTCCGTGTAGCCATCAGCACCTCAGCTGAAGCACCCAGAGCCTTGATCTTTCACCAAGTAAAGGGCTTCTGCTGTATCCTCCCCTCCTCCGCACCCCAGTAAGCTTAACTGAAGTGTAAGGTTGGATCCTTACTTGTCCTTTCCAGCAGTGTTTTTTCCCACAGTAATGTATTCATTTGCTTCTGGCTGAAATGTTCTTGATAATCTAAGATATGCTCTGAAGAAAAATGACTTCAGGAGGTACAGCGGCTAATAGAGAATAATCCTGCTTTAATGCACCCATTTGAATTCTGCCCATGATTCACTAGTGGTCACAGTAAACATTCTTTCTTCTCAATCAGATACAATGCTAGTAAGGAACCCAGGGCTTTAATAGGGTGAAGAATAAGATCTCAGAGAATGGGGCAGTCTTTCATTCAGAACATTTCTGTGCAATCATGAATCAACGGCACACGGGTTTTATTTGATAGATGAGGTCACACTGATTTAGAAAGGGGATGGGAGAGCAGTTTATTCCAACCCAGAAAAAGCACACAGCAATTATTTCTACTTTACCAAATTAAAGGCCTATTATTTTCTAGCAATTTTACTTTCACCCTATTTTTCTTAAGTAGCATAACAGGCATAAATTGCAGTATGTTTTTCTAATTGCCATTATATAAAAAGCTGTAATTAATGTCTAAATAAAAGGCATGTCGACTGTTTGGTTAATTATTCAGCCTCATATTATCCTACTAGCATCAGTAAAGCCACACACCTGTCATGACATTTCGAGTCAGTGGAACTGTTTAAAACGAACAAATCCAGAGCTGCTTTTTTAGACTGATCTCCCTTTTATAAAAGTAAGGCTCACTCCACATTTGGGTGAAAATAGGATTTTAAACTAGATAAATTAATGGCAAGTTTTTGGTTGCAAGGGAACAAGGGGCTCAGAATTATGGATGCAGTTTTTATGGGGAAAATAGCTTTTACTGCTTTCCCACCAATATCCTGATCCAAATCTAGGTTTGGAAGGGACCATGGAGGTCACTGAGTTCAACCCCCTGCCCAGTGCAGGAATCTTCATACCATCCTGGAGAAATGGCTGTCCAACCTCTTTTTTAAAACCTCCAATGTTGGAGCACCCATGATTCCAGGATGCAGCCTGTCCCATCACTTCTAGCTCTCATGATCAGAAACTACTCCTTATTTTGAGTTTGCAGCTTACCCATTGGTCCTTCTCTTACCCTCAGGCACTACAGGGAATAAGCCACACCCTCTTCACTGCTGTCATGTCTCCCCTTAGCCTTCTCTTCTTTAAGCTAAACATGCCCAGTTCTTTCAACTGTTTTAATTAGATCTAGCATCCAAGCCTCTCTCCATCTTTACTGCTCTTCTGAACCCTCTTTCCGGTTCAACCTCCATCCTTCCTGCTTCTGACAATAAGAGAAATTGGAGAACTTACAGTAAATGTGGATCTTTAATTATTAGTTCACATACTGTGTTAAGCCACAGTTTGGTTACCCATAGTTATTATTTCTTTTTCCAAATGAGCGGACCCAAGAAAACTCCATGCTGGAACTCCTGACAAATTCACTCATAACTTTCACCAACATGTATACTAGTAGTTATGAACTTTGTTATAAGCATTTAATTGGAACAGATATACAGGACATGAAGCCAATGCATGCCATCTTTCACAAGTAATGGGAAACATTTTTGTTATTATCTCTACAAGGCAAAACCATTAAGAATAAAGCAATACTGAGCAGAGAAGAATATAAACATTCCAAAAAAAGAAGAATTTAGCATGGAGGACTTCAGCTGCTGATATAGGAAAACTTTCAGGAAAGAGTTATGTCTTTCACATTATAGATTCCGGCAGCTGATTGTTTTTTTCTCACCTACTAGTAAATGGGTTTAAAACTGGAGACTATATTGGGACTGAGTGGATCTCGAAACACTGCTTAACATCTTGTATACAGCTGTGAGCCCACATCACAAAGCATTACAGTTATGAGCTATATACGTATGTTCTCAGGATGCACAGAGAGAGAATGAAAGAGAAGATGTTGCGATAGATAGCTTTAGATATAAGCATTCATGGGCCATGTCTTCTGTATAACTTTGTCCAGAAAGTCTATTATGAACAGATGTAAAACATTTGTAATTGGTACCTAGCTATTTAAATGCATCATGGTTGGAAATGGTTCAAATATCATGACATACAATCAGCAGCTCTGCAAATTATGCATGAAAAAAATATACATTTTCCACCATCAGGCCTGATTATCAAACTACGCATTAAACATGGTTGCTGGACTCTAGCAACATACTCAACCAAAATAAAACTGCATTCTGGCTTAGTTTATTGTACGAATTCTGTAAATCGTGGCTTATCCACCTAATCATAGTTAAAGCAAAACACGGCTTATCACATTTTCTGATTTAGTATGCGCGTGTATATACTTGTGCCATGCATCTTTCTTATGTTTGGGAGTATACAGAGGGCACTAATCTCTACTTTGGAGAAAAATCCCCAAAATAAGAATTCCAACTGCAATCGGATAAAGTTTCAAGGACTTTTCACGGAGTTGAAGAGCGTGGATCAGGGCATACCTCCCGGAGAAACCCCATTTCCTCCCTAGGAGACGAGGGAGTATCGGGGCCCATCTTCCCCAAATCCCCACCCACCCACTCATTTTGTTTGTTTCAAGACACCCTTGATAAACCGCAAGCGACCGACACTCAAACCGCAAGCAAAGGATCGAAAGGAAAGACTCGGAAGGCGTTACCGAAGGCTCGCTAACTTCCCTCTGGCTCGAGCCGCGCTGCGTTTGCCTGGCTTTCGGTGGGGACGTGGCTCCCGCCTGAAAACCTGAGCTGCCTTGTCCTTCTCTGGCTCCGCAGGCTGGACCGGTGGGAAGCGTGTCTGGAGCGGCGGGGCGAGGTCCCCGCCAGCGCCGGCGGCAACGTGCCCCGAGGGGCTCTCCGCCGCCGCTTCCAAAGGCGGCTCGTCTGCGTTGCCCACCAAAAGGTAGAGGAGGAGCAGGAGCCCCAGGCAGAGCGCCAGGGCCACCACTTTGCAGGAGAGCCTCATCGTCCGGCAGGCTGCCTCAGCCCTGGCGAAGAGACCTCCCCCTCATGCTCCCGCTCCCGCGCTGGCAAATTGGATCCAGCCTTGACATTTTAAAGCCGTTCGCTCGCCGCCCGGAGCGTCGGGCGGAAAGGAGGGAGTTGGCGGCGCGCAACGCCACACTAGCCCTGCAGCGCGGCGGCCAAGCGGGGAGGGGCCAGGGAAGCCCCTACCGTAAAGTTCAGAAAACCACCTCGGCTACAAAGCGGCGGTGCGCAGGACGTTCGTCAGCGCGCGGCTGTGCCAGGCACGGGCTACGCCAGGCACCGTGAGCGTTGCTGCGTGCAGCGCAGCCTGTTTTTTCATTATTTAAAGTAAAAATGCAGGGAACTGAAGGCTGGGGGTACGCGTGGTTCAGCTGCCCACTTTATTTTGCTCATAAAATACTTGGTGTCGTTTAGGAACTGTAGTCACAGCAGATTTGCCAGGACCGATGTGCAGGGGAAGGATCGTTCGGTCGTGTTCTGTCCAGGTTATATCCTATTATTTAAACGCCATTAGCGAGGTGGGAGCAATCTTAAAAGCCAGTCCTGCCAACATCGCTCCACGCATGTTGGTCAAATGACTAATAACAGTCAGTCACAAATCTAGACAAAAATAAGCCAATTTCCCCGTATTTCTCTCTCCACACAACCAGAACCGAAGGAAGGCTGCGAGATTTCTGATGCAGCGCACGCGCAGAACGAGAATGCCTGTATTTTTTCCACCCTGGCATCTGTCACGTGGGTCCTTGGCGTCTGGGTGGTTCTGTCCATTTTTTCAGCATCCGTATCACTTTCGTGCTACCTCGGCCACTTCTGATTGGGTGAGCTCTTCCAATGAACTTTCAATCCGCCTCCCATATAGCCCGCCTTCGTTGATTTACGGTTTCCTATTGCGGAAGAGCAGACGGATTGGCAGTAGGCTGTAGCCCATAGAAAGCTTTATCACCGTCCGAGAATGGGAGGGCTGAAGGCGGAGAAACAAATCCTGAAAACGTGGGAAGGTGTGCGTGGGGTGCTTGAAGGTTCCGTGGGTGGTGAGTGCTGGTGAGGGGTTAATTTGTGGCAGTCTCTTTCCGTACTTAGAGCTCAACGTGTAGATCAATGCCTTAGGCGACGGAAAGTTATTAGAGCTAAAAGGCTGAGCAGCCCATAGGGAAAGGGGCGATTAATAGCGGTACTCTTTCATTTTCAACCAAGTGTGGGCAGTCTGGGGGGTAGCTCGGGGCTTCCTTCTGTATCTGCCTTCCTGTAAGCTGCTCGACTACAGCTGCCACCATCCGCAGCCACTGGCCATGCTAACTGGAAATGAAAGGATTGAACTCCAACATATCTGGAAGGTTTTTGTTTTTTTAAATTTATTTATTCTATCCTGCCTTTATCATTTTTATAAATAACTCAAGGAGGGGAACATACCTAATACTCCTTCCTCCTCCTGTTTTCCCCACAACAACAACAACCCTGTGAGGTGAGTTGGGCTGAGAGAGAGACACTGGCCCAAGGTCACCCAGCCGGCTTTCATGCCTAAGGCGGGACTAGAGCTCACAGCCTCCTGGTTTCAAGCTGCCAGTTGGGAAGGTCTGCTCAAAAGGCATGAAAGTAGGGATGTGTGTGTATGTGTAAGTAGGCTTACAAATGTAGTAAGGGTTAATTTCTCATTGACTAACAACAGAGCCAGTCCATCAGCTGGCAGAAAAGTACACTAGCATAAATTAAGCTGATAGCCAAACGCTATCCTGCCTCAACAGCCAGGCTAGCAAGTGGTGCTGTTCTTAACAGTTTTAATGGTGGATAAGTGGAAGTGATTGATGGATGCTCAGGGATTCATTTCCTCTCCCACAGAGTATCCCCTCCCTCTTGCTTCACCCCAGACCCCTCTTCCTCAGCTGTGATCTGTCAGTCCAGCTAGCAAGAGCAGAGAGATGCAGGGTGGAGGGGGCCAATCAATGATGAGTGAGCCCCATCCTTGACTAGTGCTGCCAGGAAATAGCAGGGATGGCAGCAACCAGGAATAGTCTGGTGGTAGAAAGGCAGCACTTCTTTCCACGTATTAAAAACAGTAAGAAGTATAGCCTTGTGAAATCCCTCGTCGGCAGAAGCAGAGAACCCATTAACGCGCTTAGTGGGGACAGAATCTGGAACACAGCTGGCATGATCTGGCTCTCTTTACTGGGTTTAAATCAATCTTCAGTGCAGCACAGGAATAGCAATGGACTGAAGAGAACACTAGGGCTTAAAAAAAACACAGAGGTCTGGAGCTCTTTCAAAAGAATGCTAAACCTATATTTAACAAAATAAGTCTAGTATTTTTTCCAAAAGCATGCAAACCAACCTATGTTTTAAAGGACCCCCACCCCAAAGACCTGTCAACTATTTTGGAATGTGTCAGGCATTATGTGGGCAAATGCCTCTGTAGGAGGCACACGATCAGCCAAGCTAAACTGGGCATGGGGTGTAGAGGGGTCATACAGCAGCAGCCAGAAGTGGCTGAAAAAAGCTAGGCAGATTTTAACCTTTGACCACATCATCAACCACTGAGTTGATGAAGTGTGCTGTGGCAAACATTGTGTTGGGAAAAGAGTAACAACACTACTTTAATTATTTATGTTCCCTCTGATGTGGGCTGAGGATGAAACGAGCAACATTGTGAGGTCTTGTCATATGAAAACAGTTCCTGGGGCATGTTGTGTTGGAATTAGGGGGACATAAGGATGAGCCCTGAAAAGAAATGTGTCCTTTGAGTTCTTTGTGAAGAGGAGGAAATCTGTCAGAAAATTCCATATTATGGAAAAAATTGCCAGTAGAGTTCATGCAAGCCCCCTAACTCTACTCAGGGAAGAGGCTTAAAACATATTTATTTTCTCAGGCCTTTTAATACTACTGTTTAAGCTTTTGTGTTTTTTTGTCTATTATTACTATCAATTTCATTTTAAATGGATATTAATGATATTTTTACTGTATTGTGTAAGCAGATCAGAGCTGTTAAGGGAATGGGTGGCATATGCATTTCCTAAATGAGCAGCCTGCCACAGAATTTCTGAAGAACTTCAATGGGAATACAGTTACATCCAAGATACTTGGATGAAAGGCCTACATACAGTGGTTCTTAAAAGGCTGTGAACCCTTTTGAGCTTTCAATATTTCTGCATAAATATGACCTAAAACATGTGTTTTCCACACAAGTCCTGAAACTAGATAAAGAGAACCCAATTAAACAAATGAGTCAAAAACAGCCTATAAGAAGGAGATGGAAAAAGAAGAAATAGTGGATGCACAAAAAAAAAGATGAATTGTTGGATATACAAATGAAACAGGCTGATGTTTTAACAATTAAAAAAGATATACAAATATTAAACCAGAAGACTGATGTGGATAACCTTCTTAAATTGGATTTACAATAGGGATTTGTTAAAGTTGTCTATGACTTCATGAGAAGAGACAGTGAGAATATGAAGAGTGGCATGGGTAACCTCTTTATACTGGATTTACAAAAGGGGCTTGTTAAAGTTGCCAATGGTTTTGTGAGGAGACAAAGAGTATGAAAAGAAAACAGATGCTTGGACATTATCTGAGGGGACTAAAGATTGTTGTGAGAAAGGGGGAAGAATGTAAAGTCAGTTTATTTGATCAAGGTTAAAATAGATGTGTTGCTATTTCTGGTAACATTTAATGGATTTATGTTGACTACGACCAGATGACAATGTTTTAAAGGTTTTGTTTATTTAAAGAGATGAGATGGGATTTGTTTAAATCAGTGTTTCTCAACCTTGGCAACTTTAAGATGTGTGGACTTCAACTCCCAGAATTCCCCTTGCTGGCTGGGGAATTTTGGGAGTTGAAGTCCACACATCTTAAAGTTGCCAAGGTTGAGAAACACTGGTTTAAAGAGAAAATGAGATAGAAGTATAAAAGGAAGAATTTAAAATGGGTTTATTAGATATAGTTTGCAATAATTATGTCATTATTTCTGACAACCCTTAATGGACTTTTGTTGATTAAGATAGTGATATTAATTGAGTGATGAAACTTTAAAGATTTGTTTATAGAGAATAGGATATGGGATTAAGACATGGTTGGTTGTATTTTAAGAGTTGGTGATAATGTTAACTATACCTGCTGGGGATGAAGGGGGAGGTTTCTTTCCTTTTTTTCTTTTTTCTTCTTTTCCTGCACCTCTTTATTTTTCTATTTTTCTATTTTTTTTATAGTATGTATTAGTTTTATCTATATAAAGTAATTCTTCATAAAAATTACTGAATTAAAAAAAAAATATGGAAATTGACATGTTATGCAGAATTTTGGCTTTTTTGAGCCTGGAGGTAAATGAAGAAAACCATTCTTCAAAGGTGGAAATAACTACTCCAGATGTTTAAAAAGTAGATTCAGGAGATGCGTTCTTTATCACTTTTTGAAATGTTGTTATGTTGTAGAAATAAGAAGATAGAAGAGTGTGTTTAGATGCTATAACACATATATTAACAGCATATATGACTTTTTAAAGCTTCTGTTTATTTTTTTACAACTGTTACATACAGTACATATGTGTATGTGTATTTTTTGCTTGTATGATCACTGTTGTATTGTTTGTGTGTGTGTTTTCTTTGCTAAATATTAAAAAATAGGAAAAAGATGCAGCTGGCATATGCAGCTGAGACATTCTCACAAATAAAGATGATGCTTGAGGCTGGCATTTTCCTTTGCAGCTTGACAGTTTCTTTGTTTCTAAAATTAAAAATAATTCAGAAAGATGTAAACTGTCAAGCAGGGCAGGACACCTTGTAGATGGCAAGATGCATTGTCATTCCCAGGCATTATACTGGAGACCCCAGCTTTTGATCAGGGGCAGTGTTGGGGCTGCAGAAGGAAGGAGAACCAATCATAATACTAACAAAAAATTTACTCATTTTTTCTGCTGGCAGAAGCATTTTGAGTGGAACAGCTTATGAACACTGCTGCTTGCTGAACAAAAACTCTGGATCCATTATAATAGATTCTTCATGAATTTGTAGATTTCCAAGAAGTAAAAACAAACTTAGACATTTATGCCGCTGACTAAATCTGGTTGTTCTGAATAAGGATTGCTCAGGATCTCATTGCAGCTGTCTTGACTGAAGAATGGGGGAGTATAAAATTAAATAGTTTAAGTAATGTACTGAAAGTGTATATAGGAAAGATATCTTTAATCTCATCCCACAGATACATTTTCCCTGATTAGAATTGATGCCTTCCAATTAACTGGAACTAGTTTATTAAAAATCATCAGTTATCATTTCCAGGTATTTGAATGCTATTGATACCCATTTACATGTGCTAAGAATAATAATTTGTTTTGTTTGTTTTTATGATTATTTTATAGGTAGTGGTATTGATTTTTCATGACTATTCATCATGATAACTCCAGCATTTGAACTGAGTCAAGATCCAGATTTTCTTACAATAACTATCAAAGTACCTTATGCACGAGTTTCAGAACTTGAGGTCTATTTTGAAGGGAAATTGTTCCGGTTTTATGCAAAACCTTACTTTCTCAGGTAAGCAATGTCAGTTCTCAAGCGGAACTCAATTCTGTATATTTAGTTTAGCAAGTTATATTTTTGAGCATTTCTGCCATTCTTTCTAGAAGTCTACAACTGAAGATTATAACTGTTATCTGCTACAAAACAAACTTTCTGTCAGCTTTGGGGTAATGTTGGGCAATTAAATGTGGTTTGCTCACATCACAGTATCTCATATTTGAATGCAAATTAGAAATTGTTTATTCGGCATACAGAAAAGCGTTACATTTCTTTATCTCCTGGATAGGAGGGAAAAAGGAATGAACTATTTTGAATCCTGGATGACATAGCTTTGAGTGTTTTCAAACACTTTGAAACCGTGTTTGCTTGCCATAGTGATTGCTCACTTATATGGAGAAATTTCTCTGCAAATATATGCACAGAAGCATGTACACACACAAGAGCCAATGTGCCCATGTGGTACAGTGATTAAGGTGATGGGCTAAAGGTAGGGAGACCCAGCTTCTAGTCCTCCCCTAGGCATGGAAACTGGCTGGGTGACTTTGGGCCATTCATTTTCTTGTAGCCCTAGACTGGGAAGTTGAATGATACTTATCTATCAACCCACATCGGGATTATTATTTAAAAAATGCATGCACACATGCACGCCCAAGCACAGATTCAGGCACTGTAACAAGATACTTATCATTTACGTGTTTTTGAAATAATATTTAACACTCATTCTCTATAATTCTTGTTCTGTTAAAGAGATGTTGCGTATACAGTAGAAACTCAATGGATCGTTTGGGGAATGGAGGTAATGTCCATTAAGCCAAATGTCCAATAAATTCAAATTTATATACTAACATTTTTTATGTCATCGGATGTTGTTTGTATAATTAGAAAATTGAAGCAAATGACATACAAATGTCAATTATGCCATTGTGCAAATGATGTAAATTAGCTCAGTTTTCTGGACTGCTTTAAAAACAACACGTTTTGTCCCTGTTTGGGAATGAAGTCCAAAGAAAATGTCCATTCAGTCTGAAGTTTGCTGATTGAAGGTTTAGAGAATTAAAGTTTATTTTATATAATAGGCTGAAACTGCAGTAGCAATTACTAGCTGTCACCACATCATTTTTAATGGGTTTGGTGAGATTGAGTGTGGCATATGGGCTTTATGGCCAGGCTGGCTGCTGCTGGGTAGGCATGGGTCAGCAAAGGAAAAGGACTAAAATGGAGAGAAGAGGCTCAGGTGTGGCCTCACAGTAGGGCTGTGCAGTCATGGGGGCAGAGGAACTGCCCTGGTTGCTAGCCAGGACTGTTGTGGGGCAGATGGAAGCAGTGGTTTGATTGGCAAAACTTAGTGTATTGGTGTTGGCATCTAAAGCCCTGGGGGAGAACCCACCACCTCAGTTGCTGGGGGAAATGCTGCCTGTTCAAGCCATAAAAGAGAGAAGCAAAACGGAAAGACACTTCGCCATATTTGAGCCTGTGCTGCTTTGAAGCATCAAGGCAGTAAGTGCCTTTGGAGAGACTGTGCAGGAAGTTGGTGGCTGGAGAGAGACATAGTTATGTGTGTGCTGGACTGTGCAGGTGCTAGTTCCTGGCCCAGAGGGAGAAGATGGTGAACAGATTGGCTGGAGGCTTCCCTGGGAGAAGGGAGGTGAAGGCCCTGACCGGAGGACATGCTTCACCCAAAAGCCAAAGCAGATGGGGGCAGAGGGAGGCAGCTGCCTGCAGGCAAATGCCTGGAGCCTTCAGGAAAGTCCCAGACTAGGAAGGGCTGAGTAGAAAACCCAGAGAGAAGTCTCCACAGAGGGATGGCTGTTGAGGTCTGGAAAAGCACAAAACAAGGCTTTAAGCACACAGCAAAGTAACTCAGCCAATTCCTTTCTTACCATTCTATCCTAATAAAAAGCTGAGGGGGAGGTTGGAGGAGAACGTGGGGAGGTGATAGCTAAGCAATGGAGTGGATGGTTGCTAGCAAATATCCCTGGGAGAAAGGTAGAAAAACTTAGAAACTGTAAAGTTTGGCCACTATGCTATAAATGTTCCGGTCTTTTTTCCCCTGTAATTCCTGTATATACCCCTTCCTTTGTCTCTGTAACACAATTGTTCTCCTTAAAGACACCCCTGCCCAGCAATAAAAGAACCCTCAGTCATGCTGTGACATTAGTAATGAGTAATCACTAATGAATCCAGTAATTTTTAATTCTACAGAGTTATATAGCATGCATACATCTTACCTGGAACTGAATGAGGTATCCTGAGTCTGTTGGCACTTGATAATAAATAAAACAAGTTTTATGTTCCCTTTCTTCCTGAATGAGTAGATCAAAATACCGAGAAAGCAAGAAAAAAAAATTAAACAGTTCAAGTGTGATGGGACTTCAACATGTTCCATTCACAACTCTACCAAGGACATGGTGATTATTCTGACATTCCTGGTGAAAGTGATACCAGTGTTTGTCCATTCACAATTTTATTCTCTTTTCTGCTTGCCACCTCTTTAAACTACTGTATATAACTTACTATTTGGACTTGTTTCACATTGCAGAGTCTGTGCAATTTGATTTGCCAAAATGTTACATCTGTACGCTGGTAGCTCATCTTTCTTACACTAATAAAAGACATTAAATAAAATACTTATTTTTTTTTCCTTCACAGATTAACACTTCCTGGAAGAGTTGTGGAAGATGGAAGAGAGAAAGCATCATATCATGATTCAGGTTTGTTTTGCAAATGTCCTCATTTTTTGAAAAAAAAAATTATATTGCAGCAGCACTCTTTTGCTTCCAGTTCCACCAGTAATTCAAAGCTATAGCATGTTATCTTGGCTTCTGGCAGGTCTTTCATTTAAAATGCCTTTCTATATAGAGATAACATGTTTAAAATGATTTATGGCTGCTAGACAGAGGATGAGGAAGATCCCCCATGTTATGAATTTCTTTGCATCAAAATAACTTCAGACCCTGTTCAAAAAAGAAATTTAAATTGCTGGTGCACCCATCTGCTTCCTTCTGAATATGGGTAAATAATAAATGAAGGGGAAAATGGATTTGCTAACCTTCCCCTGGATAGAAGGAAAGCCAAGCAGAGCCAAGCAGGGTGGAGTTTTTTTGTTTGTTGTACCCAAATCCAAAAGAGCTAATTTATATCATGGAAATGGAAATCTAGATTTTCAGTTGGTTTTTTTCATTATATTATACATCCCCACAGCTCTTTTGAGAGCCAGTTTGGTGTAGTGGTTAAGGCACTGGGCTAGAAACCGGGAGATCAGGAGTTCTAGTCCCGCCTTAGGCGCAAAGCCAGCTGGGTGAGCTTGGGCCAGTCACTTCTCTTAGCCCTAGGAAGAAGGCAGTGGCAAACCACTTCCGAAAATCTTGCAAAGAAAACTGCAGGGACTCGTTCAGGCGCCCTGTGAGAATTGGACATGATTGAATGGATTAAAAAAAACCAGCTCTTTTACTTTATTAGAATTTGCCCTGGGAGATTTCTCAGCCCTCTAGTGTAGATTTTGAGGGTATACTTGGTGATGCAAGAGGAGGAAGTTCTCCCGGATCCCATTTTCACTGATGCAGAATTCTGCCGAGAAAGATGGACCGCAATATTCCAGTCACAATTTGGTTTTCATTCTCAAGGTGGTGGTTGTGGGGAAAAATCAGAGGAGGGGACACCATGATTGCTGCCTTGTGCTCCTGAATGAGAAACAGGATATAAATTTAAGAAATATTTAAATAAATAAGAAAGCTAACTGAAGCTTTCTGATGGAAATTAAAAAATGCCTTTTATTTCCAGGGATATTTACAATCCACCTTCCCAAAGAGATTCCTGGAGAGACGTTTGATGGCCTAGATATGTTGACAGCTCTCTTAGCACCAAAGAAATCCAGATCAGCTAAACCTTTAGTGGAAGAGATGGGTTTGTATGATTTCATTTTTGAAAAAATGGTTTGCAGGCTCTTATTTCTCTATATAACATGCACTGGAGGTAAGGAAGTTTTGTAAGTTAACATTTAAAGATTTAAATAAAATAGTAATGCTCCTTCTTGTTGATGAACCTACTGGAAGATGCCATATAGCATATTAAGAAATGGTTTATTCCCATGTTTTACTGAATAAACTGACAAATTCTCTTATGGATTGTGTGTTAAGTAAGATAAGCCAGCTCCATGTTTCATCGTCTGTCCTACCTGCTCTCCGTTATTTCTTGGCGTCCTATTTCTCAGTTTTATGAGAGGTATTAAGAGCTGAGCTTGGAATCCTTTGAATGGAAAGCATGTGCTTTACTACTGAGCTGAGATACTTTTCTTGTTGCTATCTCTGCAGTTCTGGTTACTGAATATCTTCCATCTGTGATCTAAATTCAGGACATCACCTTGCTCTTTTTCAGAAATGAGAAGAGCAACAACTAATACAATATAACTGTCCTTGGGAACAGCCCTCCACCAAGCTGGGCCATACCTTGTGAAAGGCTGCCCTTCCACAACCACTAAGTCATGGTTTGATTTCACCGGAGTTCGTTAAAGAAATCGTGTTAGTTGTCTTCACACGTGACACTATTCTAAAACTATTCTTAAATGAAGTAAACCACATTAGTGTTTTAGGTTTTTTTTTAAAATTAATTTATTTAAATTTATTGGCTGCCCAACTTCATTGGGCTCTGGGCAGCATACAAAACTAGGAAGAACATAAAAACAGGTAAAAACACTGACCCACAAAGGCAGCCCAGGCTAAAATAGAGTTAGCAAAATGACCACCCATAAGAATCCACAATGAGAATTAAAAGACCAGGAAGTCCCTCACAATTGTGTTTGGCAGCCCGTCTCATAGAAAGGCTAAGGATGGGGTAAATGGGGATTAGGGAAAACCTGCCCTCAGGACAAGCGTAAGATATTCATTAAACTGGATTTTTAGACAAGGTCCTTATAGTTTCACATCTACCATTTCTGCTCTGTAATTTAAAAATTATCAGGAAGAGAAATAATTGGCTGGGTCATACAGCATGGTAAGTTGTGAGTTTTTTAACCGTGTATTTTTGAGCCACTCACTATGAAGTTTTTTTGGGTTGGCTTTTTTAAAAATTTATTTATTTTGGCACTTGCTGAAATCTTGATCCTGACCATATCGGTCTGTGGTTAATCTAAAGAACAGGGTAAATCGGTATGATCCTGAATCTTTTGGAATGTACCTTTTTAAATGAAGAGAATTGTTAATTCAATAAACATATTTTTGGTGGCATTTAATATAATGGCATCTAAATGTCTAATACAAAAGTTTGATATTCCTGTAATAGCAGCTTTTGTTGGCAATGCTTGTTCAGGTGCTCCAGATGAGGAGAACATGGAGGCGGAGGAGGAGGAGGAGGAAGAATTTGACTGGGAAATAGAACAGACTCTTCAAGAAGAAAGCACGGAGGGTCCCTTGTGCCCCTCTGGTGCCTATGGATTTGGAAATCAGAAATCAGAAGTTTTTAGACGTCTTCAGGTAAATGGGGGCATTAAAAAAAAACACAGACATTTTAGTAATCAGAAGTGCATTTTTCATATATCATAGAGCAATAAATTCTGAAAAAAATGCTGAGTAATATAACTGTAAAATATATCCTTATCGCAGTTTTCTTGAAATGAGATGCAACTGCTGTGTAAGCTGAGATGTCTAAAAGGTTGTCCCTTTCAATTTATATGTTTTTTAAAAAAGGTGTTAGGAGCCAATCCGAAATAGAAGTTGATCTATTTGAAACATTTTATAATCTTTGAACCTTAAAATGGAGAGAGAAATGCTTAATAAAATGGAACTTGAGCTTCACTGAATAAATAAGCCTTGATTCCATAATGATTTAGGAAGAATACAGTGTATCCGTTGGTGATGTATATTATGTAATTTATTTATTTATTTATTTGTGTCAGAAGCATCACAATTAAAATAAGGCATACTATAAAACATGGAATTTAAAATAGAAAATAGAAAAGTTTAAATATATAAAAGCTAAACAGATCTTGCCCAGAAACTGGTAACATTAATTGTGTTCTGTCATACTGTCATGAGGTCCTCAAATGTGCATTGATCAGGGCACAAAGAACAAGTGTACATATGTATTGTTCTCTGCATGTCTCCACAGTCTCAAAGGGCAGAGGCCACCAAATAGCACCATTTGTTCAGAGTATCTCTGGATCGTGTATGCCCATACAAAGTCTGTTCAACGATTTCCATACTTCCCAACTTTTGCCAGATCCAGGTGCCAGCTCCTCTGCTGGTTCCATCCAGTGTTGATTTGTAGCTTTCAGTAGCTCCACTCTACTTCTAAATTCATCAAAATCTTCCATCGAACTAAGGAAACTTTTAATCTCTGAGGAGCTGGTTGTAGGCCATACAGAGGGTGTTGTTTGGATATTGATGGTTTAAGCCTCTCTCTATATGCTGCTGCTTCTCTACGGACAGCAGGCAGGGCAATGCCACCTAGGTGATATAATATATTAGGTGCCTGACTTAATGATAAATAAATTACCTCACTGTTTCAATGAGCTTACTGCAAGCATGATTGATTTTAGTAAATCTATACTAAGCATGACAGTAGTTTGGATCCAACCAGCTATTTGTAGAATTCAGAGTTTTACAAAATCTGCTAATGTATTTTTGATGAAATGTTAAACATTGAAAAATATAATTATAGAAAAAATTTTTGAGATACACATATATGCAATACAAGTAGTCCTCACATAACGACTATTCATTCAGCGACCATTTGAAGATACAATGCTGCTGAATAAGTGGTAATTACAGATGGTCCTCAAAGTTACAACCATTGCAGCACCCCCACAGTCAGGTGATCAAAATTTGGGCGCATGGCAGCCCGCCCACACTTACAACTACAGCGTGTGCTTCAACTCCCCCACCCACCTATCTCCCCCCATCTTTGCCCTTTTCACCGCCCTGCGCTCTGCTACCACTGCATACTCTGCTGCCCTCAGCTGACCTTCACCATCTTCCTCCTCCTGCCCTCTGTGAAGCCTCACATGGCCTCCCGTGAAGGGCCAGCAGCTGCCTCAGCTGAGCACGCCTCGTCAGCAGCAGGAAGAAGAAGACGGTGAAGGTCAGCTGAGGGCACCAGGGTAGGCAGTGGTAGCAGAGCGCAGGGTGGTAAAAAGGGCAGAGATGGGTGGGGGGAATTGAAGCAGAGGCGAACATGGCAGGGCAGGAGAAGCGTGAATTCCTGGTTTAACCACAACCGAGGCTATTGGAACTGCCATCACTAAATGGTGCAGTCACGTGTTTCACCTGATGATCACATCACTTAGCAACAGAAATTCTGGTCTTAATTAGGGTCATTAAGCGAGGACTACCTGTATATGACATGTACATTTGTAATGATTACTTTGCATTTATGGGAAATTATGTAGTCACTATTTGCTTGGAATTTCTGCAGATGTTTATAAAGCCCTATGATGCTGTCTACTTGGTTCATGTAGCATAATAAAATTCCTTTGCATAATTGGCTAGTGCAATGTTAACAGGGCCATTTAATGGCATTTTGTGGTCTGAACTAGCTTCTCCTTAATGGAAAACGGCAGGAGGTAAAAAAGATTTTGCGCCCTATATAATGCATTTTATATGACAAAGTATAGTCAGTTGTAAACCTTAAACATATTGCTTGAGGATGGCAGACTTTCTATTGCTTTCTTTTTAAGAAAGATATTTCTGTATAACTGAAGAGAAACAGCCACAGTGGACACATTTTTGAAAAAGATAAAATATATAAAGGAAAACTTCAGTGATAAATGACCATTTTGCTTTGTCCATTGTGACACCTCCTACATCCATACATCTTTATGTTCAGACTTGTGCTTTAATACTCTTAAATAATGTGAAGATAAGGAAGTTTAAAGTGGCCACATTGGTAGATGTATTCTTCAAAGCTTTGAGAAGGCCTTTCTTCAACACAGCAGCAGTCTGAAAAAGGGCAAGACTGAATGAATCGCAGAGGAAATGACACAAGTGCCATATGGGCAGGAAAACATAGGCTTAGGAGGAGTAATTAAAATTACTTTACTTTATCAAAAAGCAAATACCATATGATTGTGTGATGTGGATTCTTATAGTAAGGCATTATAGCTTCCTGGGGGAGATTGTTGCTCACTTTGCAATTAGCATGTTGTTGATACTAGCCAAATATCAGTATGCTGAGAATTGACCAGGCAATAGGGCTGAGAAAACTGTTAACTATTAAAAAAAAGATAACTAATCAATTCATTGATTTAAACTTCTCTTTGGGAGTTTTTCCTTTTGTACTATAGAAGTATAACAAAATAATTTCTGCTCTAGTCAAAAATTGTAGTTTATGAAGTATAATCTTTTAGAATATCTATCTATCTATCTATCTATCTATCTATCTATCTATCTATCTATCTATCTATCTATCTATCTATCAAATTTGTCACCACCCATCTCTTCTCACCAGAGGGACTTATATATGCATGTGAATCTTAAAGAGTTTATTGTGCTGCAAAATTGCAGCAAAAATTATAGCTATTTTAATATGGGAATAATTTTAATATGGGAAGAACTCTAGCAAGGGGAGAGTAAAAAGAATTTGACAAATGATGTATGCCCACATCATTTTCAACCAAAATAATATCTTCAGTATTATACCAAGCTTCTATAATAAACACAATGGGCTATTTAATAAATAGAGAAAGAGACTTGAAATTTGAACTTCATGAGTCAGTCTGGAACTTTTTATGGCACAACAGTCCTTTTAAATCCATTTAGCATGCCATTAAGAATTGACTATAATTCATAGATGGTATTATGTTCCTTTAGAATTATATTATATTAATTACAGACTGTTTAGATTGTGCTGGAGGGATTATAATCAGATTTGTACATATTACCATCACTCACAGCAATGCTAATTTTAGGTACTTACTTGGGTCAAAAGTTTTTGAGAAAATAAAAAAAAATAATGAGTGATCTCTAGCAGTTAATGTGGATTTATTTCCTAAGTCTTATAAACTGTGACACAAGATTTTTTTTTTGTTAACTGCTGGATTTACTGAGGTTAAATGGTGGAAAACTAAAGTAAACACTCCTGCAAATTAAGCTTGGCTCTTGGTAACTCCACATCTGTGGCCATGCAGTTTTATTGTTAACAGTGTGGATGGATGCGATTGCCATTGCTTAGCCTGGCAGAAGGGTGCCACCTTCTGGGGAGAGAACTTAAAATTTTGCAAGGGTTGTTTGGATCACTGATTTAAAAATGTGGGAAATTACATAGAAAAGTCAGCACAGCAGCAAAATGTCTAGAGGAATCTGTTACAGTTTTTTTTATTCAGATTTGTTTCTAAAAAATTACTTTGTCTATATATATTTCTGTTGAGCAAAAATGTAAACAATACATCTTAAAATATTTGTATCGATCAAGTTTATCAGTATATTTATATATGTTCTCAAATAATATCTATTTTAGTTGCTTTTGTGTCTGTTGGTATTCTGCTGATATTCTATTTCTCCTAATTAAAAAAAGGGAAAAAAGGACAGGAGAGAACCACACAGAGTCATTTGGGTAGTATATAAATTTAATAAACAAATACAATAAAATTGGGGTTAATGTTGGGAGGAGGCATGAAAGGTTGAGCAGGGAGTAGTAGAAAGACCAAAGACGAAGCAAAGAAGCAGTCCCTCTGAGGATCATCATCTGAGAATGACTAGCCCAGAGATTTACAACCTATTTGAGCCAGTTGGCCCATTTGGAATTTTAAGGGGATTGTCACAAAATGGCTGCCTTGGGCTGGGCTTGCCCTTTTCCAGAAAAGGTTACCCTTGTGGGTGTGGCCAATCATAAGAGAAAATGGTGAGTTTGCTCCCTGCAGTGCTATAGCTTTCTAGGGTGTTTCTTACTGCCACTGATTTTTCCCTGCCCCCCCCTTTTTTTCTAGGCAGGTAAGTACAATTCCAAGCAAAGCAAAATACAATCCAAGCAAAGCAGTACAGCCATCTGTCCTTGTTATTTTCTAAAAATGCCTATGGCCACCTGAGATCTAGAGTCATTAGATTAAAGATGATATTACAGGTTGCTCCTTTGCTTTGCATCAGTGTGTGCTGGCTTCCCTTTTTTTTATGATTAAAAATGCTCAAAAGTTAAAATCAGGTGCTGCAGGAAGCCTTAGCAGGTGCTAATACCTATCTGTTTACAACTTAGCATTTGCAATTGTAGCTTATTCAACAAACCCTAGTTTAGTGAAGCATGCATCTACTAACAGTTTAGCATGCTAGGTTTTAAACTAAACAAAACTTTAGCCTGGTTTTTTCTTGCTATCAGTCACATGAGAGAGGAGGGCTATGCTTATGACCTAGACTGGTTATATGTACAGTATATGCAGCCATTAAAACAATTAAGATAACCTAATCCATGGTTAGTGAGGCATGGAAAGTGATCTGTCTGTCTTGAGGATTTTTCTGTGTGCAATAGGAGGCTAATATATTGACCATGCAGCAATTAAGTGAGGTGTCCCAGGACTATTACTGCCATTTCTTGTTGCATGAAGGAGTACAGGTGACTAAATTCTGTGTATTTTTGCTATTGTTCAGCTCTTTGTGTTTTGGAATATTTGATTGCAGTCAAATAAGTGATTGATGCTTTTCATAAAGAATTCTTCAGAATTTGTGATGCCTCCAAAATCATCTTTAGTGTCTTAAAGTACAACTTTCTAAACTCTGTACAATGTATGTTCTGCCTTGTTTTACTCAGTAATTGTTAATTGGTTTGTTCTTTTCCTTACAGGATGAACTTAATGAAGTTGTTGATATTAAAAATCCAGATATTACCCCTGTAGCTGAACGCAGAGAAAAACGACTTGCAGCAGAAGCTGCTAAATTTGATCCTGATCATTACCTGTATGTCTATACCTGCTTATGTGGTCTGGCAATAAATGGTTTAGGATCACTGTACTGTGCAATTGAATTTAAATCCTCTCTAACCCCCTCATTGATCTTCACAGCCCTTCTCAGTTTTCCTGCCCCTTCATCTGGTCTCTCCCACCTCAGTCCAGATTTAGACAAATTACTGTATCCAGAAAAGGCTTTAAACCATTTGTTAATTTTATTTATTTTGGTATGAAAGAGTCAGATTTATCAATGAATGCAATAGAAGACTGAAGCTCAAGTTTCCAATGAAACATGGAGCTCATTTGCTGATTTTGTGCCAGTCACACTTTCTTAGCATTATCTCCCTCAAGGTCATTGTTTTGGAGATAACATTAGGAAGACACCTCCCACACTACCATAAGTGGCCTTGAGCTCCCAAAAGAAAGGGAGGATATAATGAAACTTATACTCCTTTCCCACAAATGTCAAACTGTAGATTTCACTATTATGCCCTCATCTCATATAGATGCAGCCAAAAGTATTGGTACCCCTCCACTTTTCCTCAAAGAATCTTTTGGCGATTTCTGTATGTTGAAGTTCCAAATTAACAAGAGAGGGGAGAGAGGACAACCTGGTGTATACTTCTCTCTAATAAAAAGGAGTTAGACAAAATCCCACTATTTCTCACCTGCACTTTTGAAGGAAAAAATATAATCCATTTTAAGAATTGCTAAAGAAAAAAAAAATGAGAAAGTAACTTTTCCCAATATCTATCTATCTATCTATCAATCAATCAATCATATTTTTATCACTGCCCATCTCCTTCATATGGGGGGCTCTGGGCGGTTCACAATAAATTTAATATATTTTATTAACAAATTTTACCTCAGGTAGTCCTCAACTTATGATCACAATTGGGGCTGGAATTTCCACTGTAAGCCATTGTGGTTGTAAGTCGAGTCACAGATCTGGTTTTAAAATCACAGATCTGATTTTATGACAATTTTTACTGTGGTCGTCAAGCAAATCACAGTGGTTGTTAAGCAAATCATAGGTGGTTAAGCAAATCCTGCTTCCCCAATGGGCATTTTTTCCAGAATATGGCAAAAAAAATCACAAAATGTGATCATGTGACTGTAGGACAGTGCAACCCATTGTAAATATGAGCCAGGTGCCAAATGTCCAAAATGCGATCATGTGACTGTGGGGGTGTGCAGCATTTTGCGACACTCGGAAGTGCTTTACAGGCCGTAAAGCGCTCATTCCAAGATCGCCGTAACTTCAGGCCATCGTTAAATGAATGGTCGTAAGTCAAGGACTATCTGTATTCCTAATGAAATCATTACAGCAGGATCTACCTTAGTATAATCAAAAGCTACAGGACTGATTAATACTCTTACCTTGTCATCCCCTTATCTAAGATGAAGAAACTGCTTGATTAGTGTAGATTGGTTTGTTTATTCAGATGTTTGCGCTGCTACAATCCTAAGACTTATATCAAAGCTTCCTTGGAAACTGCCCAACTCCCAAATACTGACTATAAACCTCACGTGGGCCAGTAAAATGTTTTGGAGAGTAAGAAAGGCAGATGGCTGGAGACTAGCATTTCATTTGAAGCGTTTCAGGCTACTTAAACCTAAAGAAATAATAATCTCAGTTGCAGATATGGTACTTTATAACCCAAGAAACAGCACAGGTTTTGCATTAACTTTTCAAGAGACTAACACAATGTACTGTTTATTGCTTTATAAAACATGTACCCTGTAATAGAGCACACAAATTCCAGTAAAAGACATAGAAGCACAACAGGAGTTTTCAGAGATCTTGGTGTATGAGATTGGGGCCATGTGTGTAGACACGTGCATGTGTATGTAAGTTTCCCAGTATGACCTATCCGCTGTTCTCTAATCTTCAATGGCTGGTTTTTCCCAAAATGGATTGTTCAAAACAAAACTATTTTAATTTTTATAGATCATGAACTAATATTGGAAGACTATAATATGTGTATATCAAAGTATATCTTCTCTTCGATTGGTACAAAGTGTATCAATTTAGCTTTGCTATTAAGTGCACCAAAATGATGAGTATTTTAAAAAGTGGTTAATCTCCCTCATTCTTACGGTGATATCCTGAAATCTCAGTTTGTATTGAAGTTGTACTTCTCTTCAAGGGTTTCAAGCTCATGTTGTAGATGTCTGAGGTGCCCATAAGATATGCTTACTGTGACTACATGTATACATTTCTAATACAAAATTCATGAATTGTATAATTCATAAGCCTTTCTATCTTTCCAGGGCCGATTTCTTTGAAGATGAAGCTATTCACCGTCTGTTGAAGTACAAGCCCTGGTGGGTTAACACCTACAAGTTGATGATGAACTCTCAAGGAAGCCGTTCTTGGAGTAAGTGCAATCAATCTGCACTTGGTAGGATTGTACTTCTACAGCTTATATAGATCCCTCTTGTCTATGCTACTTGAAATAACAGGTCTCCCACTGTTGTGAAAAGAACTCTCTCTACAGACTCATTTGTTGTTTTCTCAAAGGACTGGAAAAGTTTGACAATATTTGAGCTTTTCTGATACTTATGTATCTGGATGGATGGATAGTCTGTGGACTGCATGCAGCCCTGCTCCCTCCTCCCCATATTTGCTGATTCCAAGCGTCCTATGGTCACACAGTTGAATTTTGGTAGCGAAATGGGCAAATTTTGGCAGTGTCCTTGTTTTCATTTTTTTCTTTATAATTAAGGGTTAAGAGTAGCCTGATCAATAGAGCTATGCTTATGTTTTTCTGTGGATTCTCCAGAAGGTTGAGAGGCAAAGCTGTGGCCCTTGATCCCTCAAATATTGCCCATTCCTGGTCTATAAGAATTAAGAAAATGATCTACACCATGAATTTACTATTTTCCTTCAATCCTTTTTTTTTTCTCATTTTCTTCATCCCCATCATCACAAAAAAGCCCAACTTGTTCTGACCAATTCAAAATAATCTCAAGTTTCTAGGTTTGGAATAGATCCAAATTCTGTACATAGATTTACCCCAAATGATGTTACTGGCTGAATTTAGTTGTTTTTGAGCAAAGCAGGTACACCTTCAAATTGCAGGGGCTGGGGGGAGTAGGGAAGGAATGAGTCAGGACTAAACATTTGCATGAAGTAATGTTACCAGTGTAATCTGAGGAAAAATGACAGTGGATCAGAATACATCCAGACAGCAGTTATATCTAATAGGTTTGTATAAAATCTACTATTCCATTTCTGCTCTGGACCACACTGATCTGCCATTTGTGGGGGGGCTGATATGACAGTTTTCTGGACTTCCAGTCTATTCAGCCCAAACAAATGTTTTTCATCCAGAACACCATGTTTGAACAAATTATTGCTGGTTCAGCAGATTGATTTCCAGAAAACCAGTGGACCACTCCTGGAACAGCATGGTCCAGAAGAGAAATGTTGCATTTTGTGCACCCTTAATATCTATGCTTGAGTTTAAAGAAGTGAGAATAACTCATTCCAAAAAATCAACTCATGACATTTTCAAAAGTTTTGAGCACTCATTTCCTTTGAATATCCTTCTGATGAGACAGAAGACATTAAAGACCACTTTACATATTTATGAACCTATGGTGAAATATGTTTCCAAGTTAAAACTTCCTTTTGTTGTATGTCCCACTTACTGAGCAAAATTGTGGCTGAGGGGTTTTTGTTAAGCTTAGACCATTGATAGACAGGTTTCTTCTCCTGTCTCATAGCCTACTATCTGAAAGTTAGTTGTAGTGAATGGCAGTGTTAAGGAGTGGCATATCTACCCTTTTATAAGTTATCTGTGTACATACCACTATATTAAACACAAGAGGGGAGAAATAAGAAAAGTACAAATACCATTTCCAATATGTTTCAAATACTGTCAAGCCACATGTTCTAAATTGATAATATTTACAAACATAGTATGGGATAAATATTTTTTCCAGGAAAAACAAGAAAGTTTGTTTTCCATAATTATGTAAAAAACAACTCAAGGAACTTTGACGAAATTGCTTGAAAAGTCTCTTCTTTGCTGAAAGATAATTAGTTTCATAGTTAAACAATTGAAACTGGAAGTGTTTTTAGATTCTGCCAGAAATCTTATGTTGAGAATTCTTTTAAGAAGTATAAATGAATATAATTAAAGAGCAAGCCATTGTCATTTTTATTCATTATCAATATTAAAAATCTTCTATAATGTACATGGATTGCTTGTGTTAATTTACATATTCAGAAATATTAAATCTCTAGGTTGCCTGATTTAGTGCTTTAAACAGAGTTGGCAGCTTGGCTTTTGGATCCTCTGAAATGGTTTTTGTGCTAAACAATATACGTGCATTTTGACGAAGTGATTTAGCCTAAGGAGATACTTGCTTTGATGAGGCAAAGAGACCACTTGATTCACTTTGACAAACAATTTGAGTGACTTCAAATCTCCAATACTGCAGGAGAAGACCCTTGTCAGCCTTCTCCCCACTGGCTAAAGTAATGGCAGGCTGGATAGCTTCAGGAGTGCTGGCTTAAGGGTATACAGGGTGATGGCTTCCGACAAATGCTCCATCAAGCCTGATAGATCTTCAGTTTGCTCATGGTAATGCTATGGGAGAAAGCTCCTGTCAGGGCATAAGGGAAGTTCACTCCCAAAACTTTCTCAGCATGTACAGAGCATGTTTGGAGGATGGGCCACTGTAGTGGTGGCTGATGGCACTCTGTGCAGTGGAGGCAAGTTAGCCCAGAGCCTCCTTGTTGCATCCCAAGGGTCTCCATACCCAGGCAGCTGCAGCACTAGCAACAGTCCTTTCCAGCTGGTTGCCTTCTGACCCTGGTGAACAATTGAGAGAGGAAAACTATGTGAAAGATCTTTTCAACCACATTCCAGCTGTCAAGGGTTGAGAGGTGTAGCTGGGTATTGGAGCCTCACAGCCTGAAGCCTCTTGGAATTTGGTGGGTTCTCACATACTGTGTGGCTGAGCAAGGAGGCTTGGCTGGGGGCTTTGTTGACTGATAGCTGTTGCAGCCTGGAAGTCTCCTGAATAGCACTGCAGGAAAAAGCTGCTCTCCACCTTTTTCCCTAGTGCAGGCTCTGCAGGAGAAGGCTGAGAGTGGCTCCAGTGCAGAGTGAAGCGAAGCATTATGTTTGCTTTATTTCACTATTAAAACCACATTTACTTTTGAAGCATCTTTGAGAACATGGTTTCTTCAGAGCTTCATGAAAGTGAAACACCTATTTGAAGCTTCACCCAACCCTAATAAGCAGTCCTCATCTGTGGTGCGCTGTGCTCTGGATTATGAGTGATGGATATATCATTGGAACTTGCCATCAGCAAAGGATTAGTGACTTTGGGCTTCATTCAGTACTCAAATGCTATGATATGGGTAACTTGATCAATTTTGGAATTTATTCTATGTGCAAGCCCTTGTTTCAGTTACCCTATTAAAGTTTCATTTTAACTGTCAGTTTGAAAATCAGACACTTATGATCTATGTAATTTATCCAGATTGAACTCAAGGGAGATAATGAAAGCTGTGTTATTTCGGCGTCAGTTTTTCACCTGTCAGGCAAACGCCCGCTCCTGATGGTGTAAACCATGCAAATTACCACCTGTTTCAGTGAGAATTGACTAGTTGACAATGTGTTACAGAGTTTTTGGTAGTAGATACCACACACATCTTCGGCATCTTATGTAGAAGTAAGTTGCCATAAGTATATTTGCGTATGATACCACGTCAGTCGCAATCAGAAGACAAATGTGTTCTATTAATTCCAGTGATATTTATTCTAAAATTTGTGTATGTAGGTCCGAGAAGTTATCAGTAGAATGGAGTGCAGGTTGTTTACCCCTCCCCAAAGCCCTTTTGACTATTGCAGCACAGTGAGTCTTTCTAAATATATCAGAAATCAAATGCTACAAATACAGTAACTTCCATGTGAGAGACCGATATCCCCTCCCCAATGTGTCCAAGTCACATTTAAATTCATGCAAGTGTGCAACTCTTCTTACACATGTTCAGCAAGGCTTCTAATATCTACTTTTTAAAAACTGACTTTTGCTAAGTTTGATTGCTGCTTTTCATGTTTTATGCCAGCCTTCTATTCATTTAACTCCACTGCTTTCGGGAATCTTTGCCTTTTGTCTCATTTTCCTAATATGTGTTTTTTTAGCAATAACTTTATTAATTTTTAAAACAAAGAGATAAAATCTAATAAGGAAACTAATAAGGAAACTAAATGTTTAAACTAATGAGGAGAGAGAGAACACAAGTGCAGAAAAAGAAGAAAAAGAAAAAAAACAAATAGAAGAAGAAATAACTCCCGACTCCTTTTAAAACAGATACAAGTAACACTTACATTAAACTCTTAATCTAAGGTTACAACATAACATCCATTTTTTATATTGTCAACTAATATTATTAATCATCAAATAATTTCATTCTTTTCTGTTTCATGGAAAAAGTCCAAAAGGGGCTTCCAGTTCACCATAAAATCACTCCATGTCTTTTCTCTAATCAAAGCTGTCAATTTTGCCATCTCAGCCAACGCCATCAACTTTACCATCCATCCTTCCATTGTAGGTAATATCCAGCCTTTCCACCTTTGAGCATATAAAAGCCTCGCTGCAGTTATCGTTTATAAAAACAAAGTTCCGTAAGATATTTCTAATTGTTTATCCATCAGACCCAAAAGAAATGTCTGGTTTCGATAGTGTATTAATCTTTAAAATCTTTTGGATTAATATGTGTATTTGAGTCCAAAATTTTTTAGCCTTTCTTACATGTCCACCAAGGATGATAAAAAGTCCCTTCCTGTTGTCCACATTTCCAACAAATATTTGAAGTCCCATTATACATCATTTTCCTAATATGTCTTGATTCTTTGGGAAGACAAATCTCTGGTGATCTGTTACTTCTGAATTGCTGGACTATGATCAGTATCTTATGCTAAGGCAGTGTTTCTCAGCCTTGGCAGCTTTAAGATGGGTGGACTTCAACTCTCAGAATTTCCCAGCCAGCATGGCTGGCTGGGGAATTCTGGGAGTTGAAGTCCACCCATCTTAAAGCTGCCAAGGCTGAGAACACTGTGCGAAGGCATTTATGCTACCTGTAACTCGGTTCTGTATGACACAAACAATAAATTGCCACAAAGTATTTGGTAAGAAGGAGAAAAATAAATCAAGTTGTATGCTGTGACAGAGACAAATGGGACCTGATGAAAAAGTGTCTCCCTTCCTCTCACGAGGAATGTTCCTGTTAGTGATTTTAGTAAGCCTGCGAGATGAGTCAGCTGGAGTGGGGAGAGGAATTTTGGAAGCAGTTTGTTTGTTTTCTATCCCACCTTTATTATTTTTTTATAAATAACTCAAGGCAACGAACATACCTCATACCACTTCCTCCTCCTCTTTTCCCCACAACAACAACCCTGTGAGGTGAGTTGGGCTGAGAGAGAGTGACTGGCCCAAGGTCACCTGGCCGGCTTTCATGCCTAAGGCAAGACTAGAACTCACAGACTCCTGGATTCTAGCCTAGCACCTTAACCACTAGACCAAACTGGCTATTATTTAATTATTATTTAATCTTTAAAATTATTTAATATTTCCCACCTCCCTGAGCTTTACTATCAATATTCTAGATAATCCTAAAGTTGGAATCTGGTTTTAAACATTTGCAACTGCTTGTGGGAATAAAAATATTGCAGAGAACTTTTTTTCCCCTTTTCCTTCCTTTTCAAGCAGATGTAGGAAGTGAACTTTTTATCCTGACCGACAAAAGTATGTGACTTAGGCATGCCTAAAAAAATTGCCTACAATTTCAGGAAACTTTTTACTTCAGAACTGATGGACACTTGACTAATCTGGTTCCAAATAAGAAGGAATAATTATTTACCAAAATCATAAAATGCTTTTCATGGAGGTTTGAAAGAAAAAATGAATAAGCATGTACTGGATACTTTATATCCAACACATCTTTCTTCATTTAAAGAAATGCTCTTAGTTGACTTGTAAGGCAATTGTTAAAATATGTAAGCTTGATAAAAGTAAATTCTCCCAAGAAAAATTAAGAAAAGAATTCTAAAAATGACATGTTTCCTGCAACATCAGAATACTTCATTATAATAAAATGTTATCTAATGTGAAGCTTGATTAATTTATAATAGGTAAAATTCATATTCTAGCACTTACTCTCTTGTATAAGTGCTTCTTGGTGACACTCTTCAAGACACCAATGGTATGTAATGTGGTAATCTTGGTAGCTGTTTGCTTGTATATTTTTAACTTTAAAAAAATCATCATGGAACTCCCTTACTTTTATTTATCTTCTTCTTCCCCCTGAAGCAACTGTTCCCCTTAAGGTCCCAGTGATTTTAGTACTTCCAGAGATAAATACAAGATTGTTTCTTGATCTTTTTTTCAATGTTGCCAATTTTCTGGGCAATGCTATATTTTAATAAAATTTTACAAATATCTGTTGAGACAGTTATCCCCGAATCATTACAGAAGATATATCAAGATTCTTTCTTGCCAATCAGTACAAGTGTTTATGCAAAAAGATCTTTTTATTGGCCTGTTTTAGTATCATGTCCAAAAACTCTTGGATGAAACTAATTTTTAGATCCACTGGACTAGGATATTAGGGTAGGTCTTGCTGTTAACATAACAAACTCATTTACTCTACTAGCATTTCAACTTTCTTGTGGGCATGCCTTCATCCCAGTTGTTTAGATTAAAACACAAGTATAACAAAAATTATTACAAGTTACAATTAAAATATAAAACATGTTTCATTTATTAAACCTAAAACACATTTTATTATTTGAAAGTTACAAAAAAGATTTGGATCTTAAACACTGAAATAAGGAAATGAGATTCAAAATTAAATGCTCCACATACCTCTTTTTCCTTTTACTAACACTTTAAGAAGACTTGATTCATTAAAATCCATTTTTTTTAAAAAAAAGTGAAAAAAAATCCAAGAATCTATGAGTAATGTTGTTTATTTTGGTGTAAGCTTATTAAGTCCCATCAAGTCCTCCTATGCTGGCTAATCATGGTGGGAGGGTGTTCCTGGAAGAGGTGAGCAAAGAACACCAGGAGCAGATAGGAGTTTATCATTCCAGCAGGGTCACCCAAGGCATGAAGGTCATTCCACCTGCCCAGCTAAAACAAGCAGGCACCTATATCAGGCAGCAGTGATGTAGAAAAATGCTGGAGGCAGAAGATCACTTTAGTAACAATGGCAAAGCCATCATTTCATACTGCGTAGGAGAAGGCAATGGTGACCATAACGGTTACCAAGAAAGCCACATGAATAAAGTGACTGATGATATAGTGCCAGATGATGGGCCCCTCAGGTCAGATGTCACTGAGCATACTACTGAGAAGGATTTGGGTATCTTTCAGAATACTAATGGAGTTTATGATGCCACTAGATTAAAGACTTTGGGGTATCTCAGCTCCCTTAAGAAATCCATTACACTGGGAAGTTTGGAAGGAAAAAGAAAAGGATGACCAGAAACAAGGTGAATGGATTTGATTACAGTGGCCATGGGTACATCATTAGAAAACCTGAAGGGCCAGGTTGAGACAGATCATCCTGGAGAAGGTCTATCTGTGGTTACTAAGTTGACACCAACTTGATGGCACATAATTAAGCTTATTAGTACAAATTATAGAGGGGGTAGGTATGCTGAATTGTATCCCTCTTTACAGACAGTAAAGTGACTTTCAAATATTGGTTGATATTTTATTTGATTTCTGTATTAGCTGCTGCACAAAAGTGAGAGCAAAATAAAAAAGGAACTTCTTTGCATGGGGTTAGGATGATCTGGAGTAGTCTTAAAATGCTACATAGAATAGCTTAGAAAAGGATCGGTAGAGAGAGGGGAAACGTAAGGGTTCTTCATTCCTTTTCCCATTCTTGATCCAGTCCCCCATGACTTTAATGCACTGTTCTTCTGTTCCATGCATTTTAGAGCCTTGAAGAGTAATATTGCTATTAGTGTTTACTTCTGCAACATATATTTGCATGTCTCCCTTGGCAGGAGAATCAGAAAATATTTCTTGATTTCCCATCAAGCTTATATTTGTTTCACCTAGGAGCCTAGGTCTGTGTTCAAATTTCAGTTAACTTGGAATTCAACACTATACATTTCCTTAATTTTCAAAGATTATTTGCACCTCCCTAACTTTAAAAAGGAAATTTACAGATGGTTATTTTGATGTAGGAACTGTATTATTAGCTATACATATCTCTCTTGCTATAACAAATTGTATTTCTTTATTGCATCATTTCTATACTTCCCTATTCCAAACGACTCCAGTCCCTAAACAACACCTGTTCGTTAAATTAATGTTTCCAGTTACGTGATTCAATATATAGTTGTGTGTGTCTGTGAATGAGTATGGGATATATCTTAAACTGATGTCTCTAAAATTGAAAACAATTTAAAAAATTTAGATTTCTCTAAAATTGAAAATCTAAACTCACAACTCCTTACCTGAGTAAACTACCTTCAGATGAGAAATGGGTTGATTTCTGATGGATTTATACATGCTGTTGCTTCATCTGGTCCCAAAATTATTTAAATGAACACCATGTTTCCCAATGAAAACTTTGGATAATTACAATCTTTTTTCGGTTTCTGGTTTTGTAATTATACTGTGCTGTAGGTTGTTCAACAATTATTTGAATATGCTACAATTGCCTAGCTTTGCACAACACATTAAGTCATAAACCATAACATGCAAACTGCAAGAACAGGCTTCACGTACAGTATCTTTCCAAGCCAAGCCCAAACAAATAGCATAATAGTAGAGCAATGTTTCTCAGCCTCAGGAGCTTGAAGATGTGTGGACTTCAACTCCCAGGATTCCCCAGCCAGCATGCTGGCTGGGGAATTCTGGGAATTGAAGTCCACACATCTTCAAGCTCCTGAGGCTGAGAAACGCTGCATTACAGTGATACATGACCCTAGCCAAAATGTAAGTTCCTAACCAAGTATGAGGTAGCTGTTGTGGATATTTAGCTATCCCACATTCTGTCTTCTTTCAGACACTCCCATTTACTTAAACATTTATGGGACAAAATTAGCCCAACACCAGACTGCCTTTAAATTAAATTATTATGTTTTTCTTTTCTTTTCTTTTTTGAGGAACTTTGTTTTATTTTCATTTTTTCAGTTATGGTTTTTAAGGACTTTTTTATGAGGGTTATGTGAGATCTTTCCCTCTTTTTGTAAGCTGCTTTGGATTCCTTTAGGAGGAAAAGTGAAGAAATGTATTAAATAACTATTATTTCTGAATGGGAAAGAGTAATTGGGCAGATGCTGAGGAAGTTAAGCATTTCATTCTGATCTTAAGTTTAGAGTAGTTATAGAGAGCATGTTCATGAATACCATCTTTGTCAATTGAAGTATATAAGTATATTTAGAGTGGCTATGTGTATTGTGCATTACAGTAACAGTCCTGTTTTTAGTTTCCTTTACAGAAGATGAGAAAGAACAGTTAAGAAAATTCACTAACAGAACATTCCTGCTTGATAAAAGAACCAGTCAACAAGTCTATCTGAGCTTAGCTGATATACTTCTAGCATACTGCTATGAAGTCTGTGTCACTGAAGGAGAACATAACGTGAGTTACTCTTTTTTTCTCTTCACCTGCTTCACAGTATGGCATTTTAGTGAAGTGGCTCCATCTTGAAGGCTATAGAGAGCTACTCTGTGAATTGGAAGGCTTAGTTCTTCAACTAGACTTTGCTAAAGCACAGACCTGCAAGGTACTATCAGAAGGCAGCTTGCCGTGCAACGTATTAGAAATGAATAGGAGGTTTAATCCTGGTCTGACAGGTGTGCTGAACTGAGTTTAGCGGAAGAGAAAATGTAGGGGGGATTTGGAGAGAAAATTCTGCTGGACTGTAAATTCGAAAAATATGGAAATGGTTTTAAGAATAGCAATTGATAATCGTGGGTATGTTGGATATCAACAGTATTTAAAAATTATTTTTAATTCCTTACTTCTGATATTACAGTGTAGAATATTTTCCAGGACACTGCACTGCATTCACTTAAATAAGCTGGGATATTTTGAGTGAAACAGACCAGGCCAAGAACAGTTTATTCAATACATTCAGTGTGGAGTTCAGGTTTAGAATGTATGGAAGATAAATAACCCCACCACCACATGTACAGCCCTGCTCACTTCAGTGATATCATAATTATTCCATTGATGATCTTTGCAGCCCCCAGACATGGAAGAAAAGGAAATGCAATCACAGCCTCCCAAAGTTTTCTTACTCCAGCATAACATATCCACTTTTCTACTACACTGACTTTATAGACAAGGCTTTTTCCAACTTCTTATTGTACATGGTGGTTTCCACAGCTTCTGGTATATATTCTACATCCTTCAGTATTGCTAAAAAAGTCATCATTCTGTGATATTTTATTCAAGTTAAAATTGTACAAATAAAAAAATGTTTTTGGATAAATACAGACGTTAAGAAGACAATTGGTGTTGAACATTTCACATGTTTAAAACATCTTTTGAAAGGATATGTGATTATATTACTAAAGTAATTTAGGAATATCTGACATTTCTTAATTTTCTAATTATTTACTAAAACAATTGTCCTGTAAAATTCTCTTCAAACATTTGGGCTTTAGCCAATTTTGCTTGGTTAGCACAAAACTAAAATGTTCAAAGAACGTAGGAGATGACTCAGAACTATGTTCAATATAATTTCCAGTTTATTTCAGTAATAGCTGTATTCTCAGGATTGGCATGAATCGACATAATGCTACATTTTCTTAAGCCCAGTTAATAGAATGTATAGAATTATATAGAATTCTGTAATTATAGAATAATAAATGACGTTTCTCTATCCCTCTCTTCAAGGTTGAGTCACCATGGAACATACGGAAGTTGAGCTCAACTTTATGCTGGTTGGAAGTAAGATGATCATATAACGTTAAGGACAATGCATTTTACATCTGTAGAAATTTCTCAAAAAGCGTGATTGTTATATACTGGAATTTTACAGGCAATTTTTTTTATCTTTAATCTTAACCAATACTGAAGCAAACTTTTTTTTAATCCCTTATAACCATTTTTTTTAAAATCTTCCACGCAGAGTTTTACTAACATTTCGGAAGTTCTTGTATCCTTTGGAAGAAGAGTTCTGTGCTACCCACTTTGCAGACACTTCAGTTTAGTGATGCGAGCCTTGAATGACACTGTGATGATACTACAGTTAGGTAAGATAATCACTTTTTGTTAAATGGATTGACTTAAATGCTACATCTGTCTTTTAGGTACTTCAAAGATAGGGCATTTGATTGAAAGAACGTGTTTTTGGATGAAATTGCTGTACACATCAGTGAAACAGATGCGCTTTGAGGAAATTAAATTATGTTGATAAATGAATGGACCAGAAGGATTTTGGGAGAAGCTACTTCTATCAGGTTTATTTAACACTTGGAATTTTGTGAAGGGTAGACATATTTCAAATGTGTTCCTGTATAATACAGGCTAAGATATAAAACCAGGTGCAGCTCCCCATTTGTTTGACAAATCCTCTAGAGATAAATGTAGACCTAACAGATCAGAATCCCAGTGAAACAGAAAGTTGTAACACATGCTAGTTGGGATGTGTGAAGCAAAGAGAAACAATTATTGCCTGTCGCGTAGTAGGGAGTTCAGATGCTTATGTTAATTACTTTGTCTGCAGACTTACCATACATTTAACTATTCATCTAGCTCAGCATTTCTCAACCTTGGCAACTTTAAGATGGGCGGACTTCAACTCCCAGGGTTCCCCAACCAGCATGCTGGCTGGGGAATCCTGGGAGTTGAAGTCCACACATTTTAAAGTTGCCAAGGTTGAGAAATGCCGAGCTAGCTATCTGGGTCAATAGGGAATTTCGTGTAAGAGAGTGAGGATTCCAGTGATGGAAGGACTGATTGTTCCATCCTTCCCTGCTAGTGCTTATGATTCAGTGCTGATTGCAGAGGAAAGCTGCTGTTTCCTTCATAGCCAGCGTGTGAACCTAGTAATGAGGAATAGAGGTATCTGTCTTTCCCTCTGATGGGCCACTTATCAAAAGTAAGTAAGTGTCCTTTTGATAGGCTAGACAAGAAATAAAAGACTTTCAGATGAGTAACATTTCCATTTGTATAGAAGGCTGCATAAATGTATACTAAATCAAAGGTTGTTGCATCTTTTTCATGATGAAATTCTGAAAATGTGCTACTGAAAGCCTTTTTAGAGTACCTGTAATAGCCATGGAACAAAAGCTTTTTGCTGAATAGATTAGGTAAAGCCAAATATCCTTGTATCCCCTGGAGTTGCCTAGTCTCTCTACTTATTAAAAATGTTTAACAGTTTTAAAGTCAACATGAAACTGGTTTAATTTCTTTCCACTCTGCCAAATGCTTTCATTTGGATGTGTCAGGTTACCTAGGAAACCACTGTAAGAGGAAATGTGATTGGCTCAGTTGGATCATTGTTCGTGTTGTGAATGGAATTGAAATAACTTGGGCTGTTCTTAAGCAAATAGTTAACAAGAGTGAATTTTCAGCCTTCTCTGCTTGGTACGTGATTATCTTGCGGATTTCAAATAGTTAAGACAAATAATAAAACATGATTTGATTAAACGAGTGAATGTGAATAGTTCTAGTAATAGGAAGTATCAAATATTATTTAAAATAAAATATAAGAAAGACATCTGCTGTGTGGTTATTTGGTTATTTGGTGCTGTTTTGCCTGTAAGTATGAGATATAAACCTGCTCGCCTTTATTTGCAATCAGAAGAAAAAAGCTCCTGACATTTAAATAATACTGCAGAGGGAATATATTTTTGAAGAAAAGCAAATTAACAACAAAACCACCACAGTTTTTTAAAGAAAAATGGGAGATTTGAAACATTTTATTTTTTCCCTTTCTCAGCAAGAATTGTTTAGAACATTTTATTATTTTTTTAAAAATGTTTTAAGTATGCACTTCCCTTGTGTTAAACACTATGGTAGATAATAATGGATTAAGTTCAAGACTTTCTATATAAAAATAAAAGGTGGAATTTTGACTTGAGTTGAACATTGCAAGTTATGCAATACATTATATATGCTGTATATATATAATTATACATAAAAATCATCAGCCGCCTCCTCTTCAACATCAGTGATTGGAGTATAAACATGGATAATGGTCATGTTAAAGGATTGTCCACAAAGTCTAATTGATATTAATCAGTCAATGATTACATTGTAGCCAACAATGCAACTAGAATTCATGTCCAGGATAGTAAACAGTGTGATCTTCTGACTGAAAGTGTCCAATTCTAGACCACCTCAGTTTGCTGATATCTACAATATCAGTGTGTAGTTGATTCATTTTATGTTCTTTTTTAATTAAAAAAATAGTATTAAAATTTCGAGAAAAAAGGTAAAAAAATAATACTAATAAAAATACACACTTAAAAAAATACAGAGAGTATAGTAAAGAAGGAAAAAAAATAGCAATTACTTAAAGTAATTGAATTTAATTAAGAACTTTTTAACATCCCCATCTTGGATTTTATATCTATATTTATATTGTTACTTAAGAATACTGTTTTTATTGTATTTTAACCTGTATTTATTTATTTTTTACTGTAAACTGTTCAGAGTCACTCTCGAGTGAGATGGGTGATAACAAACTTTGAAATATAAATAAAGTAAATTTATTTAAATTAATAAAAATTCAAAATATAAACAAAACAGTAAAATTTTACTAAAAATTAAATGGGACAATCCTTACACTTTAAAAAAATGATAGAAACCAGAAAAATGAAATAGAAGGAAAAAAATCAAAGAAAAAATCTACCTTATATATTAAACTTATCTATAAGCAATATTATCTATAAACAATAGAATATAGAACAAAACATGAATTATAGCAGATCTAAAATATTATGTGGCCAATATATTTTAAGATACCACTAACAACTTAGAGTATTTACTATAAGACATTTCATATCCAATTTCTATTCAAGAGATGTCTCTATTGAACTGTAAAAATACTGGTTAACACAATTGAAAACTATGACAACAGTAAACAGTACAATACTGTTAATATAAATAATAAACAATACAGTTTAATCTGACATATAGCCTACACACTTTTACAGTATTTTTAAAACAATGTTTATCTTTTCCCATGTGATAACATCGGCAACTGGGTGTCCCAAAGTCTTCAGTCTAGCCACATCGTAAATACCATTAATACTCTGAAAGATCCTCAGCTCTTCCTCATCTAACCTGAGGAACCCATTATATGACACTATGTCATCCTCATTTTATATTTCATACCCATGTAGTTTTCATGATAAAATACAGGAGTGCTTTACCATTGCCTTCTCTCACACAGTATGAAATGATGCTTTTGTGTTGTTATAGTGGTTAACCACCTCCAGCATCTTCCTGTTTCGCTGCTTTCCAATATAGGTTCCTGTTTGTTTTAGTTGGACAGCTGGGATGACCCTGATATTGATGGGGCAATCGATAGAGCTGCATATATTCTCTACCACCAGTACTGGTTCATTTAGCACAGAGGCAGTAAGTAGCTGCAGAATTACACTCTGCTTGATCTACTTCCATCAACACATCCCACCCAGATTAATTGATAGGATCTACAATATAATTAAAAATTTAGAAACTGTGTTGAATTCTGACTACAGGTGGATGGAGGTTTGTCCATAGCATACTTCCACTGAAGTGAAAATATGTAGTTTTGTGGATTTCCTCCTATTTTGCTGTCCCAGCTTCATTCAAGTTGCTCTGGATTTTTTGCAACAGCTTAGAAAGTAGCATTGATGCTAGAAAGGAGCACTGGGCACTGCAGAAAAAAACCAGATCCATATTTTTCCCCACATTTTTCCAGTAGGAGCCCCTGCTGCATTTTGTTGCTTTACATAAAAGTCCTAAATGCCAAAGTAGATCTACCCCTGTGAGTCTCTTCCCAACTGCTTTGTTTCTAATTGTATAAAAAAATTGCCACAATTTTTAAAATTCATTATTTGCAGTAATGACTATGAGGATATGTTAATAAATGTTCCTGAGGTCAGAGGTTGCCCTCTTCATTAATTTCTTTTTGGATGTGGGAGTTCATGTTTCGGATTTCCAACAAAAGACTTGATTGGCAACAATAAACAAACAAACTCTGTACTTGAGTTTAGGATTTGTACTTGACATAGATATTGCAGTGGGAATAATTCTAGTTCAATTTTAAGCTAGTATTCTTCAAAATGAGTGGCAAATATGTGAAATTACATTACTAGAGGTGTGTAGAAGAAAGGAAGTTTATCATTCACAGAAACTAGCAGTGCTTCTACCTGGTTTGTGTCAGCTCCCTCTTGCACAAGATTTACATTTCACGATTAAAATTTTGCTGTTGCTAAGTAACCTGTACAAATAAACATTGTTATCTAAACATACACATGTCTCCATTGCAGGTTTTTGTCTTATGTATGAAATATTTGGGTATTAAGATTCACTGTCCTTTTATTAGAAATTGAAATTTTAACAATTCCTTCTTTATGTCTTATTAGATATAATTTATAATTAAAAGCCAACATTACACACTCAATTGATAATAATTTGGTAAGAATTGGTAGTACATAAAATATCATGTAAATTCTTGGCTAGTGAATTAGAAGTGATGGTGTAAAAAATAGATTAATCAGAAATAGTTCAGATGTATTTGTAACTTTGCAAGATCTGTAAATTAAACATGGTTTTTAGTTGTGTAGAAAGAATGTAATTAATGTGAGTGTTCATACCTGGCTATAGCTATAAGGATTGTGCTTAGTGCCTCTCTGAATCAAAGGACTCCTACGTGTTCTTCAGTAAAGACGTGAGAAAGAACTAATTGTGTTTTAAGGCATTTGCACACACTTTGTACATATCCTGGACTTAATCTATGTGTTCTTTCTTGTCTCTTTGGTAACGATTTTCCCCTCTCCCCCTCAAGGGCATCCTCTTTACTCTCTGCATCACAGGAAAGCAAATTAAATTGTCCCAGATTGATGGCTGTCTAGGCTCTGTGTGAACACATCCAATGAATGGGACCCCACAACCCCTCTGGTTCCACCCTTGAACTGATCTTACTGTTAAGAAGCTTTTTCTGAAACTTGCCTTGCTGTAACTTAAATCTGTTATTTCATGTTCTGCACAACAAGAGGCAAAGGTCATGATCTTCTGTGTTGAAGAGTATTTAAAAAGTAATCTTTGAAAGTATTTGAAGAGAATCATCTTATACCTTACTCGCTCTTGTCAAGACTAACTGTATCTATGTATCCATGTATCATTCTCTGTTCCTAGGGCTTAGCTTTCCCTGGTCTTCTGATCATCTTCACTGCATTCTCTGAACTTGTTTCTCAGAATTTTTCTTAGTGTGGTCCCTAAAACTGGTGGAGCCTGACCAAAGCAGAATAGAATAGAAGGAGTATTTGACATGATTTAGAAGTTATGCTTCTGTCCGTGTAGCCTAAAATGGCATTTGCCTTCTTTGCAGAAGGCACATCACATTGCTGACTTACCTTGCAATTTCATACTATTCCCTTTTTTAATAATAATTTTATTAAAGATTACAATTACAACAGTAAAAACTAATGCAAACTAAAAAATAGAAGAATAAAAAGAATAGAAGGTGCAGAAAAGAGAAAGAAGAGAAAGAAAAATAGAAAAGAAAAAAATAAGAATATAGTAAAGAAAAAGAAATGAAATATATAAAGTGACTTCCCCCTTCATCACAAAAACTATAAACATTTTTTAGTGACTTATCACCTCTTAAATATGCCAAATGATCTCTTCTTCCCATATCCCATCTCTTATCTATAAACAAGTCCATAAAGCCTCATCATTTCAGTCCTGATACCAGCAAAAGTCCATTAAGGGTTACTAGAGATAACGACATACCTATTTTAACCTAGATCAAATAAGCCAACTTTATATTCCTTCCTTTTACTTCTAATAATCTTGATCTTTAGTCCCTTCAAATAATGTCATAGAGCTTGATTTCTTTTCATTTTTTCTTTGTCCCTTCTCACAAAGTTCTTCAAAACTTTGACAAGCTTTTTTTGTAAATCCAATATAGGAAAATTATCCAGGTCATTATCTTGGTTTGTTATTTATATACCCATTTTAATTGTTAAGACATCAGCCAGTTTCTTTTGTATGTCCAGTGTAACATCTTTTTTCATGTCATTCTTGTAACTTGTCATTTTTACATCCACTTTAAAATCAGTCTCAGTCTTGTCAGGTAAAACTTGTTCCTCTTCCAGAACATCTTTTAAAGACAGTCTGTCTATAGAGGCTGACAATCTTAAAATTAGCTTCTGGGTCCATTGTTCAAAAATATCCCTCAATATGTCCACTTTTTTTGTTTGTTTGTTTCATTCTGTAATTGTAAGTCGAGTCTGAGTGTTCTTCTCCTTTAATTATAATCTTTAGTTCCCTCTAGTGTCCAATTTTTAAAGTCTTATCTTATTTTTTTTTTAAATAATTCAAAACAAAAGCATTTTCCCATGGGAAGGATTCTTCATAATTAATTCCAAAACTTTATTTCAAATTTATCTGGACCCTAAGTCTGTTTGTAAAGTTTTAATCACCCTTTTGCTGGTTATTCCAAAAAAAAATTTTTTTTAAGTTCTTAAACTTGTAGTTAAAAGGATTGCTTTACTCTTCTTCAATTCCGTAAGCTTACTTTTGGTTTCTCTGGTTGGGGGCATTAACTTTAGAATGAGAAATACTTGATTCAAAGCAACATCTATGTTAGTATAGCTTAAATTATTGACTTGCAGCTTGCCGACAAGGCACAGCAGTGGGGTTGGTTGGTATTTCCAATAGTTTGGAGGGATATACATGTGATGATGGAGACACTGTTTCCTTACTGAAGCAGGTTTGGGGTCCAGGATGTTCCTAGAGCCTACTATGTGTAGTCATTTCTTCTATCTTAAGAAATCTATTATGTACAGTCTTCCCCAAACTGGTGTCCTCTGCAAGTGTTAGACTACACCTCCCCTTATTCTCTGGCTAGGACTGGGAATCTAGTCTTTTCAACTAACATATCTGGAGGGTTCCAGAGTATTATTAGAAATGTCTCTGAAAGGTGTTTTTTTTTTTTAATCAGACCCTAGCATGTGTTCTCTAACCTGTCCTCCGAATATGCTCTAAACAAATGAGTGGAAATTATGTAGTGAGGGAAAAAATGACATAAATGTATATGTTTTTATGACACACAGAAATATGATATGATATGATATAATTCAGTTTTAAGATATGAGCAGAGAAGTGATTATGCATAAAACATTAACAGTTAAAAGCTTTAAAAAGCTTCTTGTAACATACTGTTAGACCAGACAGGGATGCAGTCGGGTTGGGAGAATCATGTGCTTACAGTTGGTCACAGAGCTTGTGACTGTCAGTTGCCCCAGAATCTTAGCTGTGATTCTTCTGACATTTTCATTTTGCATTTCCTGTGTATCTGTGACATAGATGATAAGAAAGATGGGGTGGGAAGAATGGGGCAGACCTAGTTTACAATTAATGATTTTCCCTGGAGTCTTTTAAACAATTCTCTCTGCTTTAGAACATTCAAGCAGTTACTGCTGCTTTCTATAGAAAACGTTAAATTGATTACTTTAAATTTATGAATTAATGCTGGTGGTGCCGCGGGTTAAACCCCTGAGCTGCTGAGCTTGCCAATCGGAAAGTTGACGGTCCAAATCCGCGTGACAGGGTGAGCTCCTGTTGCTAGTCCCAGCTCCTGCCAACCTAGCAGTTCAAAAACATGCAAATGTGAGTAGATTAATAGGTACCGCTTTGGCGGGCAGGTAACGGCGTTCCATTTAGTCATGCTGGCCACATGACCACGGAAGTGTCTACGGAAAAACTTCTTTGGCTTTGAAACAGAGATGAGCACCGCCCCTTAGAGTCGGACACGGCTGGACTTAATGTCAAGGGAAACCTTTACCTTTACCTTTACCTTCCTCTTTTAGGTAAAAGTGCCATTTTGAAGTGTCTGCTAGATATTCACAAGATTTTTCGGGAGAATGATCCTGCATATATTCTTAATGACCTTTACATCACAGATTACTGCATTTGGATTCAAAAAGCTAAGTAAGTTTTAAATCTGTTGTTCTTTTTATGATTGTGTTTTATCTTGTGGAAAAGTAGTAAAAAGGTCCAAGTTGAAAGTATACTTATCATCATCATCATCATCCCATACACACACACACACACACACACAGAGTATATATAAAATTCAAAGTGGCGAACATACCTAATACTCCTCCTATTTTGTACACTGAACTTGGGATGCAGAATAAACATTTCTATAGATTTCTTCTTTCAGTGCCTGTTCCTAATATTCCTAGAAGGCAAACATAAACATTGTTGAATTCTATGTAAATGATAGGGCTTACTTTTGTCAAAGGATTCAAGAAATTGCAGGTAATATTCCCACATTCATACATTATGCTCAGTGATGATACAAAATTATATGGATTAATAACAAGGTAGCCAGCTAATCTGCCATACTAGAATATAACTCTGTCATCCTTTTCCTGTTTAGAGAAGAAATAAGCCAGAATTTGTTTTCTGTCTACCAGGTTTGTGGCTTATTATAATGTGCAAATCAGAAAGATGATTTAAATTAAATTTGAGTTATTAAACAGATCAGTTGTAAGTCCTGTGTTTGAAATTGTATAGGTTTGTTCAATAATTGAATACCAGATAGATGGATAAGGAGGACTAGCTATGCAAATAAAGTTATGATGTCATGGAGCTACTTAGCCTCAATACATACTGTATAAGGAAAATAAATGACAGGCTCTGAGAGATTTGCATTTGAAAAAAAATGCTGAATTGTTTTCTTGTGGAGTTAAAATTTTAGGCACAAATTATACATTTTTACCCTTCCAAGAATCCAGTCTAATTTATATCAACTTGTTTGCAGCACTTAACATCCTTACTGATAAGGAAGCAGGAGTATGAGGGGGCTGCTAATATGTCCTTTAGCTTTCCTTGTCACTGGTACCACTACAGTATAATCAATGCTTGCCTTAGTTGGGAAACATTCTGATGTGCCTTCCTCTTGATTATATGTGGGAGTGTTAGGAACTTGAGCTATTAATTAAGCTACTTATTATAGGCCTTTGAGATATAAATTGCATAAAATGGGCACTTTAGCAGAATGGACAAGTTTTCTTTTCCAGCCTTGGCTTTTTAGAAGTGTAGGGTAGCTTAAAAACTCTTGACATGATGTCATCCCTTTGAGGTAGGGCACGTCAGGAAACAGGCTGCTCAGGAATGATTGAAACTCTCTCTCTTATACCCCAGGGAATAGAAGGCAGAGCCAGATTGAGTTTCTTTCTACTGGTTTCTCCTTTTGTTGGGATTAAAACATTTTTGTAACTGTCTCTGTATAGCAACTCCAATGTCATCTTTGCGGCTGTCCACACATAAGAATTGCTTGCACATAACAATTAATAAAGTCCTGGGTATGATCCCAGCTTCTTAGGGGAATATTGTACCCACAGATCCTGTGTGCCATTGACAGCTTGGCATCCATCAAGTACGATGCCCCACCTGATATCTTTAGATTAAAACAAAACAGGAAGCTCACTTGCCACAAATGAAAGTCAATTTCAAATGCAATGTTTATTCTAAGAGAGTCTCAGCAGGTGACAATAGCTGGCTTACTTTTTCTGGGCTTGGAAGCTAAGCAAGGTCAGTTCTTGGATGGGCACTAATATGGAATTCTAGGGCTAAATACTAGACTGGAACATTTTAAAAAAAAATCTCAGAAGAAGACAGTAACAAACTACTTAAGTACCCTGGACAACAGTACTGCATTGATGTGTCTGTGTAGTCTCTGGGAACCAAGCTCAACTTGAGGTACATCTCTACATTTTTATTTCCAATAATGCTTCCAGACTGCATGTATGCCAAAGGTATTCTAAAAAATATTTAAAAAATAATAGATTGAAGCCCGTTGGTCTCATTGAAAGTGTGCCCAGACAAGCCCGAAGAAGGATAAAGTCAAGTTAAGGTGAGGGAGCAGCCTGATAAAGGATAGGGAGGATCAACCTTTCCTTCTGGTAAATTGTTATTTTGTGAAAATGCTCATGATGTGTTGTGAAATCTCCAAATGGGCCTACCAGCTCAAAAGCTTAGGGTCCCTGTATTAAACCAAACACTGATGAAGCTGCTTCTGCTGTCTGGAAGAACCTAGCAGAGGGGATGATTTATATTTATATACCCAAAAGGTTCTTCGTATCTCGACTTATTAGGCAGAGATACTGATAAGCCAAACAGAACCATAGGAAAGACCTAACATACAACTGAATACATAAAAACTCATAATTAGAAGAAGCTTTTCCACTGCTTCCATTAGCAACCTCTGATGATTCCTTAAGTGCTGCTGCACAGAACCCTTGACTTTTGAGAAGGTAATATTCAAGACAATGCGTGGAAAGAGACACAAAAAGGACATGAAAACACAGCACCCAGCACTTGTGAGTCCTAGTTAACTTTAAATAAACCTCATAGCTGTTTTAAACAAGTGAACTTATTTAGTAAACCAACATATAAAACAGTTTTGATCTCTGATTAGTCTAGAGGTCCCTATTCTTACCTGAAGCAGCTACCCCGACATTTTTCTCTTCCAACTGGTACCAAACGAAGCTAGCCAGAACTAACATCTCAAACTTAAAAAGATGCCTATCCCAGCCTGGTAACCTCCACTACTCTCACCAACCCTGGTCTGGTGGCCACTGGCAATGGATTGTGCTAACTGCTTCTTTTGTACGTGCTGAAAATCATCCAAGAAGTCTTCCACTGGGAATACCTTTTTTGTTTTTCCTGAAGCAGGAGAGTGTGGCTACCAATTTCAGAGCAAGTCAGGAAATAAAATCAATTGTGGTTCAGTATCCTATATTTTGTTTCTGTTTCGATGGAGACATCCTAGGTCGATTTCAGTTTGCACAGTGAAAAGAATAAAGTGATTGTAATTATGCTTACTGATGCAAGATACTGATAGCTGGTTTTGAATAATATATAACCATTATTCCTAATGTATATGTTTGTAGTATAAAATGCACAGTTATATGGACTTATTTAGCACATTATTATATATATATACATACACACACATACATACAGTGTGTGTATGTGTGTGTGCATGTATAAGTTTCACAGAGCTTTTTCTACAAAGCGTGTAGAGCAGCCTTCCCCAGCTTTTGCATCTTTAAGATCCATGGACTTCAATTCCAAAATTTCTTAGAAATAATAATGCTTGCTGGGGAAATCTGGGAATTGACATTCACATGTCTGGAGAATCCCTAGGTTGGGGAAAGCCAATACATTACTTTATACGGTATCTCTAAACTAGTACTCTAAATCAGAAGTAAGCATAAACAAGAAATAACCAGGAAACGTGGTCATAATTTTTTATTCCATTTAGAAGCAAAGTTACTAAAGAACTGATCAGAACCCCCTAGCACTACATTTGGAATACATATGTGAAATATGATAGAGTAGTCCTTTCCACCCTCAATTCTCCACAATAGTTGCTCCAGAAAAATACGTATGCTTAATGGCGTTGAAAGCCACTGAAAATCAACAAGCTTGCAGTCTTCTCTTTCTCCTGAGGGCTCATCTTACAAGTCAGCCAAGGTTACCTGAATGCCATAAGTAGCACTAAATACTGGCTGAAATGGATTCAGAAAATAATCCAGTAACCTAAATTTGGTCAGCTGCCACGCACTCAAGGAACTTGCCTAGGAAAGGGACAGTTACCAATGTCCTATGATGATTCAGATATTTTAGGTCTATTAGTCATTTCTCTGGAAGTGCTTACAGTTCTCCAGGGAGGCATAAATCCTCGTAGAAGAACCCACCTTCCTTGTGAAGGGGGTTATCCTTCTAATAAGTGTTCTTTGCAGAGGGAAGTAATGCTCTCAACTGAAAGAGGGTTAAACTGAAAATACCCCATTTCTTTACCACTGTTGTCTTGCCCAGTAGAAAAATCATGTCACTGCTCTATTTGAGGGGTTGTGGAGGACCACTTGGGGCTTTGAAAGCATGGTCTGTTTGGTCATGGGTCCTCAAATTGTTCAATTAGTTGTAGACCCTTTATTTCTGTTTGGTTAAAGTTTTTATTTTCCAGTTTATCTTCCCCAGTCTATTGCCTTTCAACTGTTGCCTTTCAAATGTGGCTGAATATGTTTTCCTGTATATTTTAGAACATCATGCTGAGGGAGATAATTACATTAGATTGCCTGGATAATGTTATTGTAATACTTATTCTAAAGTAAATAATTTGTAGACCTCTATCTCAATAAACTTGTGCGGTAGGAGGTATTTAACCAAAATGTAAAATACCTGTATTAACTAAATCACGTTTCAATCATTGATATGCATTTTGAGGGAAAAATTCAGTCTCTGAAGGGTTAAATGCCATTGAGCCATTGTATGTATGTATGTATGTACCATTCATAGTCTGGATCATTGCAGGTTAGCTATTATACTTGATATGTTACACTTATTGTTTTGATTTCACTATAGGATATGCTGGAACTCCCTAAATGCAAAATGCTAAATTCTCGTGTGAGTTCTTTAAAAAAAAATTCCTGAGCAGTTACAGACTAGGCAAAAGCATTAACCATCATTTCTCACAGTTATATGTGGATTTGTGTTTGACTGGGTTAAAAAACAAGCAAATTAAAATATATTCCCTGGAAAGATCCTTTCAGTCTGAAAAGCTTTATGTGGCCTCCTTTGCTTTTGTTGTTTTTCCTTCCCAAAGCCCTTTCCTTCTGTTTCATTCAACAAAGCATTTGGCAATATTAGATTCAGCATATGCAGCACCATAAATAATATACTGCATGCCCAGTAATTTTCTAATACTTATAGTTTTAATTACTCCCTTACGTATTCCCCATAACATGTTCTACTGTGTATAGTTGAGCCATTATGTATTCTTGAAAAATTTTCAAAACATGAAAGAAGAAGTTGGTAATAAAGCTCTTCCCAGGTTGCAATGGTGGCATAGAAAACAGGAAAGCAGGTCGTCCAAGGATCTCTGCAGGTGTTGTCAGCATTTTATGTTGAAAAGCCAGGTGTGGCCAGGTGGAAAATTGCATCTTTAACCCCTGAGCCCATATAGTACTTTGCCAGTTCGTTTGATCCTTCTACTAAACAAGCCCATACTGTAATGCTCCCTGCTGCCAACCTTGATACAGTTTTGATTTTTCAAAAATTTAAAGCTAATTGGTGAGGACTTTTGTGTCTGATGGGGGGAATACTCAAGAATGTGCTGTAAGCCTTGGCATTGGTAAGCAAAAATCTGGTTGCCTTTATTTGTACAGGATTTTTATTTTCCCTTTCTCCTTGCTTGTGTTACATTGCTGAGCCTCTGACACCTCTGTGAATCATTCTTGGAAAATCTATGAAAGAGAATAATTTGAGTCAAGAAAGTTGAAACTAGTTTTCCAGTGGTTTTAAGTCAAGGCTACTATAGTGAAAAGATGCCAGTTTTTTCTTCTTGTGGATTTCAGATTACCAGACTCTTCCCCAGTGGAGTTTCTTACACGAGCTAGCTTTTATGATCCTGAGAGCAACCAATCTCTGTCCTGTGAATTGGCTGACTGGATACATAAGCTAGATGTGGGAAGAACTGGCTGCTTCCTAACTACTAGCTGGACTGCCATGGAACCTGTATTTTTTTCATGACAGCTGGTTACAAAAAAAAAATGTAGGCATGACATTTAGTGTTCATAAACCAGGTACCAATGTTGAAATCATGACCATATACTGTATCTTCCATTTCTGTGCATGAGGAACTTGCATGTATGGATGTGTCTGAACCGATGTGAACATCGTTACAGAAATTCCATTTTACAAAGGAGGAGCAGAAGGAAATGCTGCCTAATAGATTTTATTTTTGGTTTGTTACATTTTTGTTTTTGTCTAGAAATTGGTCCTAAGAAAGCATGTGTGACCGTATGCCACCTCTTTCAGTAAAATCTCATTGCAAAGGTTAAAATTTGGTAGATACGCTTTAGGGATTTTTTAATTCATTTCAGCAGGTGGTAGTGCTTGCCAATCCTGTCTGGGCTTGGAAGCTGAACAGGTTCAAAGGTTAGGCTTGGTTAATATTTGGACGGGAGATCATCAGGGAATTTTAGGTTATAGGCTTGACTAAGGAACTGAAAAATCACCTTAGAAGCGGGCAATGGTAAACCACTGCTTCATTGTGTTCCCCACCCCCAAAATGCATCAGCGTGGCCATGTATTCTTTATGAGTTGAATTTAATTCAAGGGCATCTTTTATTGATTTTGGCTTATGCAGAACTATAGAGCTGGTGTGGTATACAGCAGGGTTGGCAGTGCAGTGCCCATGGGGATTATGCCACTCATGACTTGCCTAGATGGTATCCATGGGGCTGCAAAAATTTTAAAAAAATCCTTTTTTTCATATAAAATCTCAAACTTGCCAATTTAATGAGGTTTTGGCTATTTAAAAAGTTTTTTTTAATTTTACTTAATACTTCAGTTAGTATTATGTTCTTGTTATTTGACACCTATATTATCATACAAAACCATTATGACTCCTGGTGCCTCAGAGGGCTGCTGATCTGTGGTGTAGAGTGCTTTTAGAGCACAGAAATTAGGTCCAAATACTGCTTAGCTATAACATTCACTAGGTGATACTGTTTTTCTGTGTATTTATAAAATGTATCACCTGCTTTTCATTGCAAAAATTACAGTAATTCCAAAGCAAAGATAAAAGGAGGTAAAAATAATAAAACCATAAAGCTAGCAGATAAAGCTGTGGGTTACTGCGAGATAAAGACAGCTATGGTTCTCAAAACCTTGGGCTGTATTAATGAGGTTGGTAGGTCTCTAAGATGCATAAAGACTGTTTGTTACTCCTGTGGAAACCATCTCACAGAAAGCTTATGAAGACAAACGGGGAAGGGAGGGAGGAAGGAAACTCCAGAAGTGAAATGCAGAGGTAGAATAGGCAGTGCCAAACTTTCTGGTCCAAGAGTGAATTTGACTGTTGAATGGTGGGATGGAAATCATACTCCAAAAATAGTAGTTCTTCAGCATGGAGGAGTTGCTTGGAGAGGGGTAGTGAACCTTGGAACTTTGCTGATACAGTATTTTTAAAAATATATCACATACAGTGATGTGCCAGATACACTTCTTACCCATATTCTGAAGTAGTAAAACATAATATTTCTCAACTAGATTGATATTAATACTGCTTTATAATATAACCATGTATAATTTTCATTTACAGCTTTAATTTTCTGCAGGGTTATTTACAACCCAGTTGCCTTTTGGATGTGCTGTGGTTCTTTTATAGCCTATGGCTTAATCAAAGTGAATGTGTTGATAGTATCCAGGTTGTCCCTGCAGTAGTTACGGTACATATTTGATTTGGCTGTTAGAAACTCAGATTCTGAACCCTGCTTAACTATGAAGCTGTTAATGACCTTGAGCAAGATCCTTTACTTCAGAAGGTAGTTGTGAAGCTCAGTTGTTGCTTTGAAGTTCTTGGAATAACTATAAATGCAGTAAGACAAGGAAACTGGATGATTGTAACTCATATATGTACTGTATATCTTGGAAATCTAATGAATGCTAGCCAGGTACTATCTCTTCAGTTTACACATCTGCTATAAAAACTCTGGTGTTTTTCCTCCAGCAGTTTAAGAACTGGGTTTGCACAACAGGCATAACTTGGTTATTTGACCAAGCAGGCTGACTTTGCACAACATCCCCGTCAGCAAAAAGATTAACTACATTTAATGGTTGACTGTGGACAGGCAAGCTCTAGCATCAGTTGCTTTTTCATGCATTTTGTATTCTGATGTAGTGCTTGTAAGCAAAAAATGTATTTAGATATCAAAAATTCCTAAAAATAGAATGAATTTAAGATTGAGACTTGGATTTACATGGTGTCTGAAGAGATCTTAAGTGTTTCCTCATAAGCTTCTCTCAATTCCAGGATATATTTAACTTCCATTTCCTCTAGTTTTTTCTTGTCTACTACAAAAAAAAAAGACCCTTCTGGAAAAAAATGGCTTCCATGCATAATAGACAGTTTCTTAAGTACATTTTGAAAAGGACAGCAAACTATAAATTGGTGCAAAAAGGATATCCAGTAATGCAGAAGCAAGCATTCTACAAATGTTGTTGTTTATTGGTTTAGTCGCTTCCGACTCTTCGTGACTTCATGGACCAGCCCACGCCAGAGCTTCCTGTCGGCTGTCAACACCCCCAGCTCCCCCAGGGACAAGTCCGTCACCTCTAGAATATCATCCATCCAACTTGCCCTTGGTCAGCCCCTCTTCCTCTTGCCCTCCACTCTCCCTAGCATCAGCATCTTCTCCAGGGTGTCCTGTCTTCTCATTATGTGGCCAAAGTATTTCAGTTTTGCCTTTCATATCATTCCCTCAAGTGAGCAGTCTGGCTTGATTTCCTGGAGGATGGACTGGTTTGATCTTGCAGTCCAAGGCACTCTCAGAACTTTCCTCCAACACCACAGTTCAAAAGCATCGATCTTCCTTCTCTCAGCCTTCCTTACAGTCCAGCTCTCGCAGCCATATGTTACTACGGGGAACACCATTGCTTTAACTATGCGGACCTTTGTTGTCAGTGTGATGTCTCTGCTCTTAACTATTTTATCGAGATTGGTCATTGCTCTTCTCCCAAGGATTAAGCGTCTTCTGATTTCCTGACTGCAGTCAGCATCTGCAGTAATCTTTGCACCTAGGAATACAAAGTCTTTCACTGCATCTGCGTTTTCTCCCTCTATTTGCCAGTTATCAATCAAGCCGGTTGCCATAATCTTGATTTTTTTGAGGTTTAGCTGAAAGCCAGCTTTTGCACTTTCTTCTTTCACCATCATAAGGCTCCTCAGTTCCTCTTCGCTTTCAGCCATCAGAGTGGTATCATCTGCATATCTGAGTTTGTTAATGTTTCTTCCAGTGATTTTAACTCCAGCCTTGGATTCCTCCAGCCCAGCATGTCGCATGATGTGTTCTGCGTACAAGTTGAATAGGTAGGGTGAGCGTATACAGCCCTGCCATACTCCTTTCCCAATCTTAAACCAGTCCATTGTTCCGTGGTCTGTTCTTACTGTTGCTACTTGGTCGTTATACAGATTCTTCAGGAGGCATACAAGATGACTTGGTATCCCCATACCACTAAGAACTTGCCACAATTTGTTATGGTCCACACAGTCAAAGGCTTTAGAATAGTCAATAAAACAGAAATAGATGTTTTTCTGAAACTCCCTGGCTGTTTCCATTATCCAGCGGATATTGGCAATTTGGTCCCTAGTTCCTCTGCCTTTTCTAAACCCAGCTTGTACATCTGGCAATTCTCGCTCCATGAATTGCTGAAGTCTACCTTGCAGGATCTTGAGCATTACCTTACTGGCATGTGAAATTAGTGCCACTTTTCAATAGTTTGAACATTCTTTAGTGTTTCCCTTTTTTGGTATGGGGATATAAGTTGATTTTTTCCAATCTGATGGCCATTCTTGTGTTTTCCAAAGTTGCTGGCATATAGCATGCATTACCTTGACAGCATCATCTTGCAAGACTTTGAACAGTTCAGCTGGGATGCCATCATCTCCTGCTGCCTTTTTATTAGCAGTGCTTCTTAAGGCCCATTCAACCTCACTCTTCAGGATGTCTGGCTCTAGCTCACTGACCACACCGTCAAAGCTATCCCCAATATTGTTATCCTTCCTATACAGGTCTTCCGTATATTCTTGCCACCTTTTCTTGATCTCTTCTTCTTCTGGTAGGTCCTTGCCATCTTTGTTTTTGATCATGCCCATTTTTCCTGGAATTTACCTCCAATGTTTCTAATTTTCTGGAAGAGGTCTCTTGTCCTTCCTATTCTATTGTCTTCTTCCACTTCCGTGCATTGCTTGTTTAAAAATAATTCCTTATCTCTTCTGGCTAACCTCTGGAATTTTGCATTTAATTGGGCATATCTCCCCCTATCACTGTTTCCTTTTGCTTTCCTTCTTTCTTGGGCTACTTCTGGTGTCTCAGCAGACAGCCATTTTGCCTTCTTGGTTTTCTCTTTCTTTGGGATGTATTTTGTTGCCGCCTCCTGAACAACGTTGCGAACTTCTGTCCATAGTTCTTCCGGGACCCTATCTACTAAGTCCAGTCCCTTAAATCTATTCTTCACCTCCATTGCATATTCCTTAGGAATATTAGTGAGCTCATATCTAGCTGATCTGTCGGTCTTCCCTAATCCCTTTAGTCTGATCCTAAATTGTGCAATAAGAAGTTCGTGATCTGAACTACAGTCAGCTCCAAGTCTTGTTTTTACCGACTGTATAGATGTCCGCCACCTTTGGCTGCAAAGGATGTAGTCAATCTGATTTCGGTGTTGTCCATCTGGTGAAGTCCATGTATAAAGCTGTCCTTTAGGTTGTTGGAATTCTACAAATACTTCCAGTCTATTCCCATTGCCTCCTAGAATAGGCCCTGGATATTCATTTGTTTGAATAAGTATTATCGGCAAAAGTTATTTTCACAAATAATGCTAGGCACATAAGATTTGGGGGAAGAATATGTTCACATGGTAATGTAAAAGGCACACAAATGACCCTTGTTATGGTTTATAGAACTAGAAATAAAATCATTTTTATAAAAGGCTTTATGTTCCTTCCACCATCTAGAGCAGGCCTGCACAACTTGTCAAGGGGAAAAGTCTACCTTGATAAATTAAAAATAATCATGGGCTGCAAAGGAATACCTGGCACACCAATCAGATGTTCAGTGGCTAGCAGGGTGGCAGAGTACTGGAGGGGGTGGCGGTGGTGAGGCCTGGAGGTGTCAGGGATGCTCAACAGCATGTCTTTCAGGAAGATGGCAGCAGATCCTTCCTGATGGTGATGTTTCACGGTGATGAATTTACTGAGCTTTTAAAAAATGCTGGCAGGCTGTGCAAAGCTGCTTGATGAGCTGCATGTTGTGCTGGCCTGACCTAGAGGATCTTATGGCAAGTTAACAATCTATAAAAATAAGATAAAATAATACAACCAAATAAGTAAGTTTGTTAAGAACATCCAATTAAAGCACATTAAAAAAGCAGTGCTACCAGAGAGAGTTACGGAATAAAAGGCATGATTGGGCTGTGGCTATTGCATCCTGAATGCAAGGGTAAACATTTGGTGCCAAAAGTCATATGAAGTTGACATCAACTTTGCCTCCAGGGCAATGGCATTCCAAAGTCTGACCTACCCTACCAGTTCCCTCTAATAGAGCTTAATAACCAATATGGCCAAGGATTGAGACTCCATGTGGTTGTCCAAATACAAGTGCCTTGTCCATATCATCAGGGGTCAGAAAGAGCAGTAAAAAAAACCCACAATCAGTCTCTGTTCTGGATGTCTCTTCAGATACTGCTACAACTGTGGTGTTTAATTATATACATTTGTGAATGACTTTCTCAGAGTGCTTAACAGATTTATCACAGTGCTTGATCAAGTGCTCAGGAAATACCTCATGACTGGCCAGAAGCCCCTTCATGATCCAGAAGCTCACATTGGGTAGTAGTTCAAGGATAAATGGAGCCTTATTAAAGTTCCCCTCTCCCACTGCCACATACCAAGTATGGTGTAACAATATAACTTCTGCTCTGTTACGTTCATCTTTAGATGAATGCCCATTCTTCTTCCTGGCCTCTGCCACTTGGGTTGGGCTAATGATAAATTGGGAGACATCTATGGTTATCATCATGACATGAAGTTCCAAGCTGGCTATATCAAAGGGCATCAGTATCAATGATGAAGTTCCCAGGGATAGAGGAAGCACCAAAAGAGAACAGCTTTCAGACATCTACCACAAGTTTTCTGTATGTGACTATTACCTTTCCCAGTACTGTATCTTCTCAGGTCCCAAAGCACTTCTATAGGGCCACCCCATTCTTTATCATCTTCCCAAGGTACACAGGGAGTAACATACAGGGCTGTACATTTTAAAATAATGCATTCTGGCATGATAAACAAATACAAAAGAACAACAAAATGACCAAGTGACATATGTTTGGGAGTGACAGTGCTGGTGGCATCCTTGTTCTGCCAAGGCAATGTATCCTTTATAGCTTTGGCCCTAGGGCATTCCAGAGCCAGAATAAAAATCACCATTTTGGACCAAATGAAAAAACCTCTTACCTCATAGAATCTCAGAATGTTCATTCATATGTTTCTGGAAAAGTAGGCTTCTCTAATCTTACCCCTGTGTTTATTGTACTTCTGAATATTAAAGCATTGCCTCTGTTTAAAGCTGAATTATCAGTGGAGACGCCTCATCTTGTGAATCGACATGGTCCAAATGTAGATGCTTAGTAGTGCACATTGTCTGGTCTAGGCAAAGAACTGCTTTTGTTTGATCTCTGATGGAAGTTCTTTTATTTTATTCACATGTTTACCATGGACACTTAATTGCTTTTTATTATTTTTATTATGATTGGTTGCACAGTCAACCAGATGTTTAGACTGGATGTGGCATTCTTATCCATCTATTGTCTCAGGCTGTAAGCTGTTCCGAGTAAAACTGCCTTTCGCAGTTGTTGTTGTTATTATTTGCTGTGAATTATTGAGAATCCAGTTAGTTGCAGCAGGTACAAACTGAATAAGTAATACAGTACTTTCCTATGCAAAGGTCTCTAGACCTTCAAGGATATTAACGCTAGCATCTATTGGAAAATACTGTAAAGAGAAGGTAGTAGTTGGGATATATCGAATCATTTAAAATTTCTGTTCAAATATAGATTTAGGATTGGTATCACCATATCATGCAGATTATTCATACACTGTTTTTATACACTACCTAAGAAACACTTAATGAAGGTCTGTTTGTGAGGCTTGAAAAGGAGGGGCTGTTTATTTAAGATTTGTGTATTATATATTTTCTGGGCTTGAACCATTTTTTAAAAATGCAATAAAAAATAAATAAATGTAGCAAAACAAAAGGTCCTGCAAGACTCCTTCCACAACAGATTCAGTAACCCAGAAACCCCAAGTCAGGTTTTTACAGAAACATAAACAACTGGTATTGTTTATTCCATCTGTTTCTGAAAGTCATAAAGGAGAATTAACCTGACCTCTGAAGGGATGACATTCCAGAGCCAGTGTTTATCTGATAATGAGAGAAAACAGACTAATCTGAGTTTGATATGAGGCTTCATATAAGAATAGTTAACCAATTCTAAGATACATTAGTTCCAGAGCACAAATTGCTATAGACTAAGTTCTAGGATCTTGAAGTAGATCCAAAACAGCAAAGATGACTAGTGGAATTGATATATCCATCCAGAAATCAGGTAGATTCATCTTCTAAATTAATGGAATGAAAAATCAGCATCACAGTGGCTGATTTAAAAAAAACAAAAAACAATCGTTGTGATTAATTAAATTCCTCTATTTCAAAAAGAATTTTCCTATGGGCATTTGGTCGGCTGCTGTGGAAACAGAATGCTGGACTAAGTAAGCTTTTGGTCTGAACCGCATGATCCTTTTAATGAGTTTACAGTCAGGACTTGTGTAACATACGGAGCTGCTAAAGACCCACCTGGCAATTTCTGCTAAACCTCACTGAAAGCAGCCATAAGTTGTGCCTTGAGCATAGTAATTACCTGCCAGTATTGCCTCTTTTGGGAGTGAGTTCAGCTGAAGGCTGCAAATCCTGCGATCTTTAAGAAGGTGCCACCAAGGCCTAAGATTTAAGCTTAGAGCTGAGGCTTTTGACCTGGGGGGAGGAGGGGGCAGGTTGCAAATACTCTCTCAGCCCCCACTAATGTCTAAATCCAGCTCTTCAGTAAATCAGAAAAATCCTACGTTGAGAATGCCAAAAGAAGACAGTCATATAGACACTGCATTGAAGGACAAAATAAAACTATGCCATCCCTTCGCCCAAACAAGAATGGAATCTGCTAGGAAGAGACATGAACACTGATGCTTCCTTCCTTGATTGGGAACAGCAGCCTGGCCCAACTATGAAAGACAAAGTGCCCTGTAAAATGCAAACAAAGGAAACACAATACAGTTCTGGCATCCTATTTTCCATGACTTTACCTCTTCTAAATCTTTACTGTATGCTGATTTCAGGAAGTTCAAAAGGTCCTTTAAATTTCCATGAAGGATTTGTTGAGAAGGGGGAAAAAACATTCCCTGCAATTCTGGGTGATGCTCTTTATTTTCATACTTTCTTTCATAATAGACTTTAACAAGATGATTTCCCAGCAGCTATTCCATCCAAAAATTGAGCTTCAGCAGTGCTGTGGTATCACATACCTTCTGACCATGTCTTGGAGCCTATTCAGCCATTCTATTGTAATTTTTGAAAATGCCTAGAAAAGAAATGCCTATGTCTTTATTATCAGCAAAGTAAGACAGTCCTCCCATTTTTAGTGTAATTTGGGTGACAAAAGTTCTCTTTCAGATAGGTACAATATTATATATTAATTTGTAGATGTATTTTTGTTTCAGTGTTTTTACTTTCACTGTTAGCTTTCTTCTTTTGTTTCTTTTAAAGTCCTATGGTTCTAAGATGCTCCCAATGCCCAACCAGTTTTCATAATAACCTTGGTAAAGCAACAACTAACCAAATTTGTTTAGTACTTACCAGTAGCCTCATTCTGCCCAGCTCATTGAGACTCCTGACAGTTTACAAAAAGAACACAAAGCAAGTTCCATAAAACCAAAACAATTAAATTAACAAAGTTGGTTACTCCAGCTGTACAGGTCCTGTGGAGTTGTGTGAGGCACATTCTTGCCTGGTTATCTGGGGAGAGTTCAAACATGTTAGCCCTGATGTAGTGGACAGGGTCACTGGAACTGTGAACATGGCCACCTGTGTTTTAGATCCCTGTCCTTCCTGGTTGATTAAGTCTCCCAGGAGATGGCAGGGTCTGGGCAGTGATGGATGCTTGTTTCATCTGCCTTGAAAGAGGCAGTTGTCCTCCCCTTCCTCAAGAGACCATCACTGGACCCAAAAGCTCTGGTTAATTTTCCTCCAGTCTCCAACTTTCCCTTCCTAGGGAAGTTTGTTGAGAAGGTGATTGACTTACAGCTACAGGGCACCCTGAAAAAAGAAGATTATCTGGACCCTTTTCAGTCATTTGGCATTGGTTGCGCTGTTGATGATCTCTGGTGGGCTCGGGATGGGTGTAGTACATCCATCCTAGCCCTCCTTGATCTCTCAGCCACCTTCAATACCATCAATCATGGTATCCTTCTGGGCCAGCTCAGGGAGTTGGGGTAGGAGATGTTGTAACCACATGTTACGGTGGGTCTCCTCCTTTCTCAGGCCTGGTTCCAGTCAGTGTTTGGGATGGGGGGTAGAGATCAAGCCTGAGGCCCCTGCTTTGCAGTGTGCCTCAGGGTTCTACCCTTTCCCCACTCCTGTTCCACATCTACACGAGGACTACCTGTATAATATGGTGAATGGTACAAGAATGAATTTGTCTTGTGGTCTGAAAGGAATGAGTTGCAAAACAACTAGATAGGTGTTGTATTTGTGTATGTGGATATGTGTTGCGGTAGCAGTCCCATAGACCATGGATTTTATACTATGGGTTTATACACCCTCCCCAGCCCCTCATTTACATTACTTTTTGGCATTTCTTTCCTCTCTCGACTGCTTTCCCCTCCATTTGTTACATCTCCCCCTTCCTCGCTGTCCTGTTCCTTGTGGCTCTGTCTAAACGATGCCTCTAGCCTATCTAGATAGGAGATGTACGAAAGGCTGTTCTGTCTCTTTGGGGTTTGTGCTTTGATTCCTCTGACGTTGCATGCCAGGAGGCAGTTTGTCACCCGCTTGCAAAAGGGGGTCAGCAATTCATGTCCTCTCTTTTCAGTCAGCACTTATCCGCTGTTCCCTCCTGTTTTGACTACAAGGGCAATATGTAGCCTGCATAAGCTGTTGCTTTTTTAAGCAGGTGCAGCTTGCAGCATGCAGCTGTGATCAAAGAGAGTAAGCTGTTTTCCATGCAAATAGCATCTTTCTGTTCTGTTCTCAGGCTTGTCAGTAGCTGACATCCTTTGACAGCGATTCTACCATCAGCTACTTAACTGGGGTGATCAGAGACAGGAAAAAAGAAAGAAAGAAAGAGCAACTGTTCCTTTCACATGTTTCCTTTGATGTCATATTGAAATGATAATCTCTGGTTTGGGTAGGTATCTCCTTCCACTATCAGCTCTTCTGCAGTAATTCTCTATATTACCAAGAAGAAAAAACGCCTGTGATCTGTGGCAGTAGCCAATGTCAGATGCCCATTGGACAGCTGAAAGAAAGACCATCCATTAATGTATAATGGGAGATACATTTGTATCATTTGATGAGAGAGATCACGCCAGCTTAGTACCATCTGTTATGCTGCTCCAGATTCCTGTAGCTAAAATAATGCAAGGTTGCAAAGTAAAGAGGGGAAAAAAAGCTTTTGTGATTTGTGTCAGTTATTGTCCTCCTTTCTTTTCCCAACTATACACTCAGAAAATCATGATGGCATCAATCAGGGACTGTGGCTCTAGTGGAAACTCAGCTCGTTCCAACAAAGAAATTATTTTAACAGATAAGCTGCTACACAGATGGATATGAATCTGAGTCTTGTCCTTTAGAATCTTTTGTCACATGATTCCTTATTGTCAGACTCTATCCCAATGTTTTTGTTAGCTATTTGTTCTGAAACATAATTTTAAATAGACTCTTCATTTGATGGCACTTTGGTTTAATGTTTGCCATGTGGATTTTGCTCCTATTCTTTTTTGTTCAACGTTTTTCCTTACAGTTAGATAGGTGCCATCAAATCAGGCCCAACGCCTGGTGATCGTATGGACAGATGCTGTCATTTTGAGCTATCTATAGTATAGCAGTAGTCCAAAGTTCCTCCGCAAAGGATCGTTACCTTGTCGTGGTGCTGGAGCTTGAGCACCTCAATGATGCCATGAGCTAAACCGTGAAGGGCCACCCAAGACGGGAAGGTCATGACAGAGAGGTCAGACTAAATGCGATCCCTGGGGAAGGTAATGGCAACCCACCCCAGTATTCTTGCCGTGAAAACTAAATGGATCAGTACAACCAGAGATATGTCGGTATACCATCGGAAGATGAGACCCCCAGGTCGGAAGATGGTCAAAATGCTACTGGGGAGGAACAGAGGATGAGCTCAACTAGCCCCAGTCGTGATGACGCAGCTAGCTCAAAGCCGAAAGGACGGTTAGCGGCCGACGGTGCTGGTGGTGAACGGCGAATCCGATGTTCTAAGGATCAACACACCATTGGAACCTGGAATGTAAGATCTATGAGCCAGGGCAAATTGGATGTAGTTATTGGTGAGATGTCAAGATTAAAGATAGACATCCTGGGCGTCAGTGAACTGAAATGGACTGGAATGGGCCACTTCACATCAAATGACCACCAGATCTACTACTGTGGACAAGAGGACCACAGAAGAAATGGAGTAGCCTTCATAATTAATAGTAAAGTGGCTAAAGCAGTGCTTGGATACAACCCCAAAAACGACAGAATGATCTCAATTCGAATTCAGGGCAAGCCATCTAACATCACAGTGATCCAAATATACGCCCCAACCACAAATGCTGAAGAAGCTGAAGTAGAGCAGTTCTATGAGGATCTGCAGCACCTACTGGACAACACGCCTAAAAGAGATGTTATTTTCATCACAGGAGACTGGAATGCTAAGGTGGGCAGTCAAATGACACCTCGAATTACAGGTAAGTATGGCCTGGGAGAACAAAACGAAGCAGGACATAGGCTGATAGAATTTTGCCAAGACAATTCACTCTGCATAACAAACACTCTCTTCCAACAACCTAAGAGACGGCTTTACACATGGACTTCACCAGATGGACAACACCGAAATCAGATTGATTACATCCTTTGCAGCCAAAGGTGGCGGACATCTGTACAGTCGGTAAAAACTAGGCCTGGAGCTGACTGTAGTTCAGACCATGAACTACTTCTTGCACAATTTAGGATCAGACTAAAGAGATTAGGGAAGACCCACAGATCAGCTAGATATGAGCTCACGAATATTCCTCAGGAATATGCAGTGGAGGTGAAGAATAGATTTAAGGGACTGGACTTAGTAGATAGGGTCCCGGAAGAACTCTGGACAGAAGTTGGCAGCATTGTTCAGGAGGCGGCAACAAAATACATCCCAAAGAAAGAGAAAACCAAGAAGGCAAAATGGCTGTCTGCTGAGACACTAGAAGTAGCCCAAGAAAGAAGGAAAGCAAAAGGCAACAGCGATAGGGGGAGATATGCCCAATTAAATGCAAAATTCCAGAGGTTAGCCAGAAGAGATAAGGAATTATTTTTAAACAAGCAATGCGCACAAGTGGAAGAAGACAATAGAATAGGAAGGACAAGAGACCTCTTCCAGAAAATTAGAAACATTGGAGGTAAATTCCAGGCAAAAATGGGTATGATCAAAAACAAAGATGGCAAGGACCTAACAGAAGAAGAAGAGATCAAGAAAAGGTGGCAAGAATATACAGAAGACCTGTATAGGAAGGATAACAATATCGGGGATAGCTTTGACGGTGTGGTCAGTGAGCTAGAGCCAGACATCCTGAAGAGTGAGGTTGAGTGGGCCTTAAGAAGCATTGCTAATAACAAGGCAGCAGGAGAAGACGGCATCCCAGCTGAACTGTTCAAAATCTTGCAAGATGATGCTGTCAAGGTAATGCATGCTATATGCCAGCAAATTTGGAAAACACAAGAATGGCCATCAGATTGGAAAAAATCAACTTATATCCCCATACCAAAAAAGGGAAACACTAAAGAATGTTCAAACTATCGAACAGTGGCACTCATTTCACATGCCAGTAAGGTAATGCTCAAGATCCTGCAAGGTAGACTTCAGCAGTTCATGGAGCGAGAATTGCCAGATGTACAAGCTGGGTTTAGAAAAGGCAGAGGAACTAGAGACCAAATTGCCAATATCCGCTGGATAATGGAAAAAGCCAGGGAGTTTCAGAAAAACATTTATTTCTGTTTTATTGACTATTCTAAAGCCTTTGACTGTGTGGACCATAACAAATTGTGGCAAGTTCTTAGTGGTATGGGGATACCAAGTCATCTTGTATGCCTCCTGAAGAATCTGTATAACAACCAAGTAGCAACAGTAAGAACAGACCACGGAACAACGGACTGGTTTAAGATTGGGAAAGGAGTACGGCAGGGCTGTATACTCTCACCCTACCTATTCAACTTGTATGCAGAACACATCATGCGACAAGCTGGTCTTGAGGAATCCAAGGCTGGAGTTAAAATCTCTGGAAGAAACATTAACAATCTCAGATATGCAGATGATACCACTTTGATGGCTGAAAGTGAAGAGGAACTGAGGAGCCTTATGATGAAGGTGAAAGAAGAAAGTGCAAAAGCTGGCTTGCAGCTAAACCTCAAAAAAACCAAGATTATGGCAACCAGCTTGATTGATAACTGGCAAATAGAGGGAGAAAATGTAGAAGCAGTGAAAGACTTTGTATTCCTAGGTGCAAAGATTACTGCAGATGCTGACTGCAGTCAGGAAATCAGAAGACGCTTAATCCTTGGGAGAAGAGCAATGACAAATCTCGATAAAATAGTTAAGAGCAGAGACATCACACTGACAACAAAGGCCCGCATAGTTAAAGCAATGGTGTTCCCTGTAGTAACATATGGCTGCGAGAGCTGGACCATAAGGAAGGCTGAGCGAAGGAAGATCGATGCTTTTGAACTGTGGTGTTGGAGGAAAATTCTGAGAGTGCCTTGGACTGCAAGAAGATCCAACCAGTCCATCCTCCAGGAAATAAAGCCAGACTGCTCACTTGAGGGAATGATATTAAAGGCAAAACTGAAATACTTTGGCCACATAATGAGAAGACAGGACACCCTGGAGAAGATGCTGATGCTAGGGAGAGTGGAGGGCAAAAGGAAGAGGGGCCGACCAAGGGCAAGATGGATGGATGATATTCTAGAGGTGACGGACTCGTCCCTGGGGGAGCTGGGGATGTTGACGACCGACAGGAAGCTCTGGCGTGGGCTGGTCCATGAAGTCACGAAGAGTCGGAAGCGACTAAACGAATAAACAACAACAGTCCAAAGTTCTTCCAAGAACATACCACTGATTTTTTAATCTCATCCATCCATCTTAATCTTTCCATTCTACTTCTCCAAATCTTGCCAAGAATAGTCTCTTTTACTAGTCTATCATTCACTCACAACTCTTACCTAAAGTATGTGAGATTTTGATAGTTGATCTCACTATAAAGGAACAGTCACATTTTATTCGGTCCAAGATAGACTGAGTGGTTGTCTTATAGCCCTTGGTTCTCTTAGTAACTATCTTCAAATCCGTAATTCAAAAGCTGTTGATCTTTTTCCCACAATGGAAAACCATTATTTGATCTTTGCTTATTCTTCATAATCTTCTCTATGATTGCCCCTTTCTCCCTAGAAGTACTCTCCTCTTCTCCAATTCATTGTCTATTCTTGAACATTAGAAAACAAAATTTCACTTCTTCCCCATCAACTGTAAGTCCAGTAAACATGCTGGCTGACTTTGTCTTCTTAATATTATTCTGGATTAATATTTAATCCAGATTTTTCATTTTCCATTTTTACTTTTGGAATGGATCTTCTAAGTTGTCTTTATGTTCAGCTAACAAAATGGTGCCAAATGTATGTCTAAAACTGTTAGTTTTTCAACCTTCAATCATGATTCCAGCTGTCATATTTCCTAATTCTGCTATTCTTATAATATATTTGGTGCATAGTTAAGTGGGGAGAATATGCATCCCTTGCCTCACTCCCTTACATATTCTGGTCCAATCTGTTTCTCCAAACTCAGTTATTACAGTATTGTTGTTCATTGTAAGTGAAGAATAAGCAGATCTTCTGGCACACTCATTAGCCTTAATATATTCCACATTCTTCCATGATGTACCCAGAGGCTTGCTGTAGTCACTGGAGCAAAAGTAAAACTCCCTTTTCTATTCTCTTGTTCTCAGGGGGGCTCTCATGAACAAGCAGCAACTGATGGAAGACCAGATGAAACTTCATTGAAGCAGGCAATTGCCAGTGAAAGGCCACTGGGTTACTTTGTTGGGTAACTGAGAAGAGGCCAATAAACTTTGAGTCCAGCTTTTTAAACAGAAAGGCAGAAGGTAACAACTTAATGGAAGGTCATGCCAAATCCCTATCTGCAATCTTAGCACACTCTTGTTTGTGTGCATCTGTGGCATGCTTGTATGCAGCCTTTGCCAAATCTTGCTCCTTTAAGAGGAACTGAGCAGTTATCGCTCCTACAGAAAATCTGAGACACAAGGAACAGGAAATACCAGACTTCTGGTGGGCAAGGTGCAGGGGTGGCAGCCACAGACTGCCTGAAAGGGAGAGATGCCTATGGAGGGATGTGTTGAGTTATAGCAAATTCTGGAAGAATCATCAGTTTGGTCTAATTGTCCTGTTAATAAGAGGACAACCTAGCACTTTAAATACTGTTCTAGTACTTGGTTTATCTTCTCCAATTTCCATTAGAGGCTAGAAGATTTGTGTATGACAAATAAATCTAAACATTTAATAACTAGAAGATGGCCTTACAAAACTTGGATGTAAATAGAGAACCATGATCTGAGATTACAAAGTTGGCTATTCCCTATACAAAAAACATGTCTAGAAAAATTGGACAGTCACTGGGGCCATTGGAGGCCCTTTCAAGGAGTAAAATGAACCCCCTTGGTAAATCCGTATCACAAAAATGGTAATGTAACTCTGTATAAGGGGGAGATCAGTAATAAAATCCATTGAAACAGAAGCCTAAGGTCCCAATAGTGAGGAGAGAGGCTGAAGCGAACCGGCTGACCTTCCAGGAACAGACCTGACCTGGCCTGGCAACAAACATGTAATATAGTCCTTGACGTCTGCTTCCATGCTCGACAGCCAGAACTATATTAGCACCCGATGCAAAGTCTTAAACACTCTCCCATGTCCAGTTCTGTTGTCATGGCAGAACTGCAGAACATCTTCCTTTAGGAACATCAGGCTAGAAACCGGAAGACCATGAGTTCTAGTCCCACCATAGGCACAAAGTCAGCTGGGTGAACTTGGGCCAGTCATCTGCTCTCATCCCTAGGAAGAAGGAAATGGCAAACCACTTCTGAAAAACCTTCCAAGAAAACTGCAAGGATTTGTCCAGGCAAGAATCAGACACAACTGAAAGAATTTAAAAACAAAGGAAGAAGAATCTATAAATGGCCATTGTGAAGCAATTGTCCATCATTCATATAGAAAGGTGAAACATCAGCTGTAGTTTTCACTGGAGGTTATCCATCTGAGCCTTGACATAGGAATCCTGATGTTATTGCACTTTAATCTATCAGATCTACTGTCTGTCTCCCTGCCTCCAATTTTTCTGGAAGGTCTAATCTCAGGGGTGGGGGCAGATGAAGTTGCTTGATTTCACAGTTGTGGTAGGGAGGAATGAATGTGTAAGATCATATTCTGGTTTACGTGACAGTGCAGCTATAATAGTTTGTTCCGTGAGCCACAAATATACATGTAAAACTGAAACAGGAGAAAAATTGTGCCAACCTGACTTGACAAGACATGAAGGATCATGCCTTCTGTAGGTGTTCGAAACTCTTTTGATCCATGTTTATCTGCACTGAATGGATTGCTCCCACCAAGAAATGTATCCATTGTCAGAAGTCACATTTATCACAAACAACTTCTTACTGAAAATGTCATAGTCCCTTTCAGTTGGGAGAAGCCATTTGGAATAGTAAGTACTTGGGATGAGATCTACTTCCCCTGTGCTGCCTCTGATGCATCTCTTTGTACAAGGAAGGGATGAGAGGTGCAAGAGTGTCTGAGCAGGGGCATGGAATTAAAAAGGATTGTTTTAAGTTCTGAAAAGCTGCTTGTGTTCTTTGTTTAGAAGTTGAAATGGTACACTCTTTAAAATTAGAGACAAACTTTCTGTAAACATTGGCAAAGCCCAGAAAATGCTGGACATCCTTCATATTTCTAGGTGCCTGTCAGGAAATACAGATTGTTCTTTTGCAGGATCCATTTGTTTCCTGCCTGTAACCAAAATATGCCAATTGAGCTTCAAGTTTATGTTACAGGTACACACTTGAGGAGGAGACAATGCAGTTGCTTCCTCTGACTCCCCAAATATCAGGAAATTCTGCATAGTTTTCTGGAAAGGAATGGGATTCAGGGTGCTGGGCTGGAGAAGGAGACAATATAAGACTGGGAAGACAGCAAATTGTGCTGTTGACAGTTTTGAGATAGAAAATACAGTAAATTATCCCTTGCTTCCATTGGACATCTAGATCATGAGTTTGCAGCCAGTCAGTGTCCAGCACAATGGAGACACGTAAGGAAGCTATGACAGAGTGGCAGCGATTCTGTACAATTATTTATTAAAGGTGTTGTGTGTTGCACAATAAGATCATCTCAAAGTGCTTGCCTCTCAGTCATTTCCATAAGCAAAGGTTTCTCTAATAACTGTGTGGGCAATTTAAACTGCTACACTGTGGTTTCATCTATGAAGTTGGCTGTTGCTCTTCAATCTAAAACAGTGGAAAGTTGTATTCTAAGCCTGAGGTTGTATGAAGAGTAACAAGGATAATAAAAGGCACTTGCCTGTGGTTGACCGTTGAGCTCTTCTTAATTGTCTGAGGAACCTCCTGCTGAATTCTTGGGAAATGAGCCTGCAAAGCTTCCCAAAGACGAAGCTCTGGAGGATTTGGGTATTTGTTTCCTCTGTGGCCTGCGGGCTTTGCAACTATTTCAGAGTTCTAAACTTTAACAGTGCAAGTCTTGGCTAGATTTTCCTGGGGCTTCACAGTAGAACCATGAACCAAGGTCTCTGCTAGAAAAGGGATGCTCCTATTTGCATGGGTTCTCTGCTGTTGGCATCTGAGGCAGCCATGTGGAGGGAGGGGAGCATAGCAGCTGTAAATCTCCTTCCCTTCTTTCCTCCATGCCTCAAATCCTCCAATCACCCATGAATTACCACACGGTGTTGGAACAGTTCTTGAAAATTCTGTGGTATACCTTAATAGTTTCTTAATTCCTTCAAAGTTAGCTCCATACTCTACAATTTCTGAACTTATGTTACTCTTTGTTTTCTGAAACATGCTTATTCACTTGGTATTTCTCTTTCTATGTATGGCTTTGTTTTAGTGCAGTAATTTGATAGTGTACATTATCTTGCATTTCCTTTCTTCAGTACTGATAGATAGCTATCATTTCCAATTTCTAGGCCATGTAGTCTTGTTCCATATTTGTTGAGAAAGGGCCATGGGCACTTTAAATGATTCTTCTCCTACAGCTTTCAAAATGTTAATGGGTACTTCATCTGTTCCTGCTGCTTTCTTATTTGGCAGCTGGTCTATTGCATGTTCTACTTCAGTCCCTTCTGGAATCTGTCCAGAATATATTCATCCCCTCCTAATGTTTTTTTCATTCTACAAGCTCATTTGCAAAGGGAATCATTATAGTCTTTCCATTTTCTTTTAACCTCATTTGACTTTATCAGATTTCCATAATTATCTTGGAAGTACATTTTCCTGTGATTTATCTGGTCTTCTAAAAAAAAAAATCATTGTATTTTCTTCTTGTGGTTCTCTTTTTATTAATGTTTTTGATTCAGATATCTTTCCTTATCTGGCTTAACAATTCTCCATTCAGTCATCATCTTGTTTCACAAGGATTTATCCTTTGTCTTTCCCTGACTTTCATGATAGCTTGCTCTGAAAGCCACTTGAATCTTTGTCTTCTCAAAATGTTGGAATATTTTTTCTGCTTCGGTTTTCACAAAGATACATATCTGTCAGGCTCTGCCTGCTACCCAATAAAATACAGACGCTAATTTAGGAGAAATCAGGTTCTGGTTTTATTTAAGTATAGTGCATGCCTAGTGAAAAGCTGAGAGTGGAGGGAGTGCGCCGGTACAGGATTTAAATAGCCCGCGCCGGTCAGCGCTCCCCCCTCTTTGGGTTGTGTAAGCCCCAAGCCCTGAATGTTCCGTTGCCGGTGGGTGAGGGGTCGCGGGGCCCCTGCTGTTGCCCCAGGCATTTGCTTAATCCTCTTCCTCCGGCCGATGATGACTTTGAGCCGGGTGATAATCTTTCGTGCTTCTTTGACAGCTCCAGGCGTGCCTCGTGCTCAGGCGTTGTCAGTTTCACCCTTTGTTACAATGTATCTTTCTGAATGGCTTTTCCAGCTGGAGTCGTTACCTTGTTGCCGGTGTCTGTTGCTTGCCTTTGTCTTTGCTTTCATATCTTTTTAATCCTTTGCCCCTGTTTCCTTGTATTGTTGTGTGTGCCATTGTGCTGACACAATTAGCGCAACGGTGCTCATGACATACTGCCCCCCTTCCGAATGGTTAACCCGCGGGTTTGTCGGGGTAAGCAGTGTGGAATGCGCGCGTTAGGTCTGGTGCCTTGACGTGTCGGGCAGCAACCCATTCTGGGTAGGGGAAGTGTTTCCACTTCACCAGGTAGTGTAGAGTGCCATGCTGCCTGCGTGAGTCGAGTACTTCTGTCACTTCGAAATGTTGCTGGCCGTCTATCATCACCGGGGGGGGGGGGTGCTAGGGTGCCACCGGGAGGGACTTGCCGGTTTTAGCAGGCTACAGTGGAATACCGGGTGAAGTCTCTTTAAATTGTGTGGCAGGTCCAGGCGTACTGTGACCGGGTTAACTATTTGTGTTACCCAGAATGGCCCAATGTGCTTGGGGCCCAGTTTCTTAGAGGGTTGGGGTGATTTTATGAATTTGGTAGAGAGATAGACCATATCTCCTACCTGGAATGTCGGTTGCTGGCGCCGGTGCTTGTCTGCCTGTTCTTTGTAGGCTGTCTGCGCTTCTTTCAGCGCTTCTGTGATTACTGGCCACGAGTCTGCTATCTTCTGTCCCCAGTCACTTGCGCCCATTGGGTGGGCCGGGGGTTGCGGCAGCTCTGGGATGGGGACGAATTCGCGACCTGACACCACCTCGAATGGGGTTTTCCCCGTGCTCGTGTGAATGGCGTTATTGTAGGCAACCTCCACGAACGGGAGTAGATCGACCCAGTCGTCCTGGTGGTAATTGATGTACGAGCGGAGGAATTGTTCTAGCATGGCATTGAGGATCTCCATGGCTCCGTCCGTCTGGGGATGCCAGGCTGTGGATAGCACTTGTTGGGTCCCAATCAGTTTTAAAAAGGCCCACCAGAACTTCGAGGTGAATTGGGTGCCCCTGTTGGTCATCAAGCATACGGGACATCCGTGTAACCTGTACACGTGTACGAGGAAGAGTTTTGCCAGCTGTTGGGCAGTCGGGATCGCTGCACAGGGGATGAAATGCACCTGTTTGGAGAAGTAATCTTTCACCACCCAAATGGTTGTTTTCTTTTGGCTGGGTGGTAGATCGACTATAAAATCCATGGAGATCTCCCATGGCCGGGAGGGCTCCGCCACCGCTTGCAGCAGTCCCTGGGGTTTTCCCGGTGGCCGTTTGGCCATCGCGCACACTGGGCAAGATGCTACGTATTCCTTGATGTCCTTTCTCAAAGAGGGCCACCAGAACTGCCTCCGAGTTAGGTGCAGGGTTTTTAGAAATCCGAAGTGTCCAGCCTGCTTGCTGTCATGCGATCTGCTGAGGATCGCCCGTCGCTGTGATGCGGGGACGTATAGTCTGCCTTCTCCCCATGCTAGGTCTTGCTCCATTGTAACTTTGGCGGGGTTGGCTAGGAGCCAGGGGTCGGATTTCAGGGCGGCGATGAGGTCTGCCTGTATCCCCCCTGGTAGTTGCGGTCGGCGCCGTCTAGGACCAGGTTGGCTTGCGGTCGGTTGAGCCGCGGGGTTGGGTTGTCTTTGTGCACTGCTCTGGGTGGTCGCTGCCATCCCCAGCTGGGAGGCGGATAGTACCATTCCTACCATATCAGGGATGGGCTCTTCATCTTGGGGCAGTCGGGAGAGCGCATCGGCCAGGAAGTTCTTCTTGCCTGGTATGAACTTCAACTGGAAGTTAAACCGGCTGAAGAACTGGGCCCATCTGACCTGTTTCGGGCTGAGGCGTCTGGGCGTCCGGAGTGCCTCAAGGTTGTGGTGGTCTGTCCAGACCTCAAACGGGTGGGTGGTCCCTTCCAGAAGGTGCTGCCACGTCTCCAGTGCCGTTTTTACCGCAAACGCCTCCTTCTCCCATACGTGCCAGCGCCTCTCTGTCTCCGAGAATTTTTTTGACAGGTAGGCGCATGGCTTAAGGATTCCTTCGGGGTCCTTTTGAAGCAGTATGGCACCCAGGGAGAAGTCAGACGCGTTGGCTTGAACTACGAACAGCTGTTCTGGGTCCGGGTGTGCAAGGATTGGCTCCGTTGTGAACAGCGCTTTCAGCTTGTCAAACGCTGCTTGACATGTGGGAGTCCAATTAAGCACGGCCCCCGGGTTCTTGACTCTGCGTGTTTCCCCAACTCCTTTGGTTTTGAGTAGATCTGTTAGCGGGAGGGCTATCTCCGCGAACCCCCTGGCAAAGGACCTATAGAAATTTGCGAATCCCAGGAAGCTTTGAAGTTGGCACCTATCGCGTGGGCGTTCCCAATTCAAAACTGCCTGGACTTTCGTGGGGTCCATTTCCACGCCTTTGCCGGAGATTCAGTACCCTAGGTAGTCCAAGCGCGATTTGTGGAACTTGCACTTGGACAGTTTGGCGTAGAGTTTAGCCCCCCTTAATTTGTCCAGTACTTGTCTGACCAGCCGTTCGTGTTCTTCCTGTGTCCTTGTGTAAATGAGGACATCGTCTATGTACACTAGTACCCCTTTAAATAGGTGTTCATGTAGCACCTCGTTGATGAGTTGCATGAACACCCCCGGGGCCCCCGCTAACCCGAATGGCAGTACCTTGTATTGAAAGGCGCCGAGGGGACAGTTGAAGGCTGTTTTCCACTCGTCCCCCGCTTTGATTCGGATCCTATAGTATGCCTCGCGGAGGTCGAGTTTGGAGAACACGCGGCCCGTTGACAGGTGGGCGAGCATGTCCTTTACGAGGGGCAGTGGGTATTTATTGGAGGAGGATGCGGCATTGAGTCCCCGGTAATCGGTACAGAGCCGTAAGGTGCCGTCCTTTTTTTCTCGGGAAAGGACGGGTGCTCCGACGGGCGAATTCACTGGCTCTATAAAACCCCTGGCCAGGTTTTTGTCGATGAACTCCCGGAGGGTTGCCAGCTCCTTCTGGGTCATGGAGTAGATCTTTGGTTTGGGTAGGGGGACGTCTGGGAGTAGTTCAATTTTGCAGTCCGTCTTGCGGTGGGGGGGTAGTTGGTCCACCTCCTCCTCTCCGAAGACGTCTGTGAAGTCGACATATTGGTCTGGTAGTCCTTCTGGGGTTGGGTTATTGTCTTGGGCGACTCCCTCAGCCCTCCCTACTGTCAGGGTGGGCACCTTCTCCGGTGCTGGAGCTTGGTATGTGCCATCGCTGAATTGGATGGTCCGTTTCCTCCAGTCAATGCGTGGGTTGTTGCTTGCTAGCCACGGTATGCCCAGCACTGTGATGGGTTTCCCGATTTGGGTCACCACAAAGGATATTTGTTCTTTGTGGGTGCCCATTGTTAGGGTGACAGTCTTGGTCTGTTGTGTGGCTGGTTTCCCCCCCGCTGTTGAGCCGTCCAGTTGATGGAAAACCAGCGGTTTGGGGAGGGGGAGGCAAGGCAGCTTGAGCTTCGCAATGATGTTAGGATGAATCGGGTTTCTGGAGCACCCAGAGTCCACTAACGCCTCGGCCGCGGTGGCTCTGGGGCCATAGGTGAGTCTGATTTTTCCTGTCAAGATGGAGTTGTCATCATTCTCTCTGTGTGCGTTGCGCCCCTTTTTCACCACCTGCTCCGCGGCGCAACTTAGAGCAGGCGGGGAGCATTTCCCGCCGGCTGTGCCGGGGCGTCGCTGTTGTCCCCAGCGAGGTAGGCATCCGCGTTCTCGTCTGGGGCTGCTAAAGCTCCTGTCAGTCGCCGGGGGGGGGGGGGTTTGCTGGTTTGAGCGGCGTTTTCGGTGCGGGTCGGGGTGTGCAGTCCGGTGCTCTGTTTGCGAAGCAGTCTGCCGCCTTGTGCCCCATTTTCCCGCACTTTGCGCACAGTCTGCGGGTGAACCTCCGCTGTTGGTCCGCGTGTCCGGTTGGACCCATGTGCGTGGGGGGTCCTCTTGGGTAGGGCGGGGATTTGTCGTCTCCGGTCGACAGCAGGAACGTGCGGTGTGTGTGTTCCGCTTTGCCGGTGAGGCAAATCCATTCATAAAGTGAGGTTGGGTCGTCCCAGTAAAGTGCCCATTGAAGCACTTCTCGGTTGAGTCCCCTTTTGAACATTTCGGTGAGGGTGGCCTCTGACCACTCGGTGATTTTGCCCGCGAGTGCTTTGAATTCCAGGGCGTAATCGACTACAGTTCTTTTGCCCTGTCTCAGTGCTTGCAGTGCGCACTTCGCCCTCTCCTTCGCCATTGGGTCTTCGAAATAGTGTTTCAAATCAGCGAGGAAAGTATGGAAGTTTGATAGGGCTGGGGACTTGGACTCGTATAGCTGGACGTACCAGTCCGCTGCCCTGTCTTGCAGTTTGATGGCTACCGCTGAGATTTTTTCAGCTTCTGAATTAAAGTAGTGTCCGTGGCGGGCCATGTATTCTCTGGCGTTGGTGACAAAGAAGGACAGCTTCATGGGGTTCCTGTCGAAGGTAACTGAAAAGTCCCTTGGGAACCTCACGTGCTGTGGGTCGCCCCTCCACGTGCTTTGGCTCGTGGGCTCTGCCAGCGTGGATGCACTCGCCGCTGCGACTTGCATGCGGGCGTGCCCTCTCCTGTTCGGGGTCTGGTTTGGGGTGGGTACCTGCGTTGGCATTGTCTTGTAGGGTCCGTTGGTTATCAGGGACTGTAACAGGGCTCCTAGGTCCCATAGTTGGGCTTCCATGGCTGTGAGCCTGGCTTGCGTGTCCCTGTCAGCTGGCTGCGATGTTGGGAATGGTCCGGTCGGTGTTTCGGGGTAGGTGAGCTCCAAATTCGGGTAGGGTGGCTCCATCCGGTGTTCTACCCCGTCGGCCCAGTAACGGAGTGATTGGTCTGCGACTTCGTCCTCCGCTGCGCTTCTTGCGGCTGGGCTGAAGCTCCAGGACCGGAACTGGGCTGCGGTGTGGGCCGGGAGGGTGTCCATGGCTCCGGTGGGGTATGTCGCCCCCGGCCGTTGTCGGGTCACCTCCGCCACTTGCTGACCGTCTCGTCCGTCTTGGGTGCGGTTTGCCGGCTCCATCGTTGCTCCCAGTTCTGCTTCTCGCCGTCTGGTTCCTCCCACGGCTTGTCTCCGTCCGGTGGGGCTTGGCGAGGTTGGGTTTTGTGACTCTCAGCTTTCTGTCAGGCTCTGCCTGCTACCCAATAAAATACAGACGCTAATTTAGGAGAAATCAGGTTCTGGTTTTATTTAAGTATAGTGCATGCCTAGTGAAAAGCTGAGAGTGGAGGGAGCGCGCCAGTACGGGATTTAAATAGCCCGCGCCGGTCAGCGCTCCCCCCTCTTTGGGTTGTGTAAGCCCCAAGCCCCGAATGTTCCGTTGCCGGTGGGTGAGGGGTCGTGGGGCCCCTGCTGTTGCCCCGGGCGTTTGCTTAATCCTCTTCCTCCGGCCGGTGATGACTTTGAGCCGGGCGATAATCTTTCGTGCTTCTTCGACAGCTCTAGGCGTGCCTCGTGCTCAGGCGTTGTCAGTTTCACCCTTTCATATCTTTTTAATCCTTTGCCCCTGTTTCCTTGTATTGTTGTGTGTGCCGTTGTGCTGACACAATCAGCGCAACAGTGCTCATCACAATATCTGTCCCATAGTATTGGGTTCTCTTTTGCATGTTAATTATACCGAGTCTGTCCCTTACATTGATTTTGTATTCTGACTGTATGTCCTCCAGGTCAAATCTTGCTGGCACATTTACACACTTTAATTTTAACCTGTATACTTTTCACCAGTAACACATGATCTGTTCTACAACCTGCATCCATGGAGAAAAGTAAAGCTCAGCCAGTATAAAGGAAAGAGTGGTATAGTTCCACTTCATAATGCTGTTTAATTGTCTACCTGTTTTTCTTTTTGAGAAGTCAGCAGGGCCATGCTAAGATCTTTTGGCTGCCAGTGTCATATTGCACCCTTAGTTAAATGTATTCAGAAAATCAAATTTATATCTGAAACTTCATGGTAGGAATCCAGCATCTAACCACAGAGGAAATTTTATTTCTAGTCCAAGTACTGGCTTCAGAGGAATGAAAGATCCTCAAAAGAAAGTGATGTAGAACCATTCTTTGAGATACGTTTTTGACATCTCCCTACTTACTTGCATTGTCAGCAGAGGTACCCTTCTTGGTTAAATTCCTTTAATGAAGTTGTCTTTCAAAGAGTCCTTAGTATGTCTTCCTATTTATCTCTTGAGAGCTGAGGTCCTTCCTCCCTTCCAGTATTGGAGTGACTAAAGTTGTAGCATAATACACCACACAGACACACTTCTCTTGGGCTGCTATGGCAAAGGTGAGAATCCAGCATTGCACATGTCAGTTGATGGCCCCTGCCAGTTAGCATCAATAACACATAATACTTAAGCATCACAATGTCATTTTTGAATTGGAACTTTTTATAAAGGTGTTGTAAACCTGTGGCATACTATTGGCCCTTCTATTTTACACCTACAAATGAAACTGTTGAGTCAACATTTGGGGGGGTGAATTACTCTCCTAATCATGATTGTCTCTTTTTTTGTAGTTTTCTAGCCATTCCAATAGACCTTTATTGATTCTAAAACTTGTACAAATATATATATTGATTGATTTTTTTTCCCCACTAAATGGGGAAGCACCAAATGTCAATTTATATCTCATTGAGGTTGAAAAATATCTGAAATAAGGAATTATGGAAGATTGAAAATAGTTTTTATATGTCTGTTTAGTTGATTGCACTATAGTGCTATTAGATATATTTTCACCTACTTGTTAATGGTCAGAAAACATGTTTGGCATCTTGCAAGCACTGAACTCCTGAGAAAAAAACACATGTAAATAATTGTCAGAATATAAAATGGGTGTTCATGAGGAGTTTTGGCAGTTTCTTGATGAAGTACAAAGTAAATAATTGCAACAGTTGAAGGATGTAACTTGTTCAAAAGGAATAGAAGCAGTAGAAAAAGGGGAGGGGGAGGAATTGCTTTTTATGGTTGAAAAATATCCACACCTACTCAGGTATAATCCAAGTGAATGAACTTGGTCTTACTGTAGAAACCATCTAGGTTAAAACAAGTTGAAGAACAATAAAAAGTAATACATTTCTTGCAGTTTAATATTGCCTGCAGTTTAATATTTAACCAAGGAGAAGAACACAAATGATGCTTTCTAAAAACAAATTGTGCTTTCACAGGCATATGTAGCAATTGAGATGACCATGGCATGACTCAGACGCACCTTTGTTTTTAAACTGATATCTTTACTTCTGAAAACTTTAGATAGGTCTTTGATGGCAGATTTTCCTAGCATGTTACATCGTTTGATTTCTTGGTTACTACTTCCCTTGGCATTGATCATTAATCTGAGTAGAATGAAATAGCTGATGGCTTCAATTTCTTCTCCATTTATTGTGACATTGTTTATTGGTCCATTTGTGAGTATCTTCGTCTTCTTCACATTCAGGTGTAGTCCGTATTGCTGACTACAATCTTTGATCGTCATCAGCAAGTGCTTCAAGTCTTCACTTCCAGCAAACAAAGTTGTATCATCTGGATATCGCAGATCGTTAATGAGTCTTCCACAAATTCTGATACCCCATTCTTCTTTGTACATTCCTGCTTCTCAAATTATTTGTTCAGCGTACACGTTGAATAAGTAGGGTGAAAGTATAAAACCTTGCCGCACACCTTTTCCAATTTTGAACCACTTGGTATCACTGTTTTCTGTTCTAACAACTGCCTCTTGATCCATGTACAGGTTCCGCATGAGTACAATTAAGTGCTCTGGAATTCCCAGTCTTCGTAATATTAACCATAACTTGTTATGGTACACACAGTCAAACGCCTTTGCTTAATCAATGAAACAGAGGAAAACATCTTTCTGGTATCCTTTACATTCAGCCAAGATCCATCTGACATCATCAATGATATCTCTTGTACCGCATCCTCTTCTAAATCCAGCTTGGACTTCTGGTAGTTCTCTATAGATGTAAGGCTGACATCTTAGGCATTAGTGAGCTGATGTGGACTGGCATTAGTCACTTCGAATCTGACAGTCATATGGTATACTATGCTGGGAATGAAGATGATTATGGGACTAGAAATCAAGCCCTTTGAAGAGAGATTAAAGGAGCTGGTTATGTTTAGCCTTTAGGGAAAAAAAACTGATAGGGGATGTGATAGCACTCTTCAAATATCTGAAAGGATATCATATAGGAGAAAGCCAGGACCTGCTCTCTTCTCATTCTGCAATGGAGTACACGGAATAATGGATTTAAGTTATAGGAAGGGAGATCCACTTGAATGTTAACAAAACAGTAAGAGTAGTTTGACAGTGGACACAATTACCCGGAGCGGTGGTTGGGACCCTTTTCATTATATGTGTTTAAGGGAAACTAGACAGCTACCTGCAGTACTTTGGTTTGGATTCTTGCACTGAGGAGAATGTTGGACTTATAGCCTGTTCTATATCTATGATTCTAAAATTCCAGGCTTAACTTGCTGATAAATTTCTCCTTCCAAAAATGAAGGAAGGCCTCAGAGAATCAGCTATTCTTGACTCAATGATAACCAATAGGGAAAACTTATTAGAGGAAATGGAAATCTCAAGAACTGTGAGGGAAGGACTTCCAGTGGGGACATGGTGGACTGAATAGATGTGCCCGCAGGCTCAGTGGGTGGAGCTGACAACCCGGCAGTTTTTTCAGGCTCAGACAGGTTTTCTGGAAAACACCTGGAATCACCCCATCTGTCCTCTGGATGGCTGCTTGCAGCCAGAAGATCACAAACAGCATTCACATTCGACTGGTAAGAGCTAGCCGGGAGGCGGGGACGTCACCATTTTCCAAGCCACACTGTAGCCTTAAAGGGGCACTAAGACCGGCCACCCCATTTCTAAATCACCGAATTTATGTTTTTTTTAAAGTATGCATACCCTAAAAGAGGCTTTCTACAGCAAGGAGAAGCGGGCTCTCTTGGTGCTTATAGTTATTTTTGGGATTCTTTTAAAATTCTTTTTAAGTTTTAGACTTCAATTTTCCTCCAGATATTGAGGATTGAGAGTAAATAATTGTCTCCCTGTTACTATTTTTGTACTAAATTTGAAGATATTAGCATTTTCCTACACATTGAATCAGCTGATTTGAACCTTCAGCTTTTTGCTTCTACTTTCCCTTGGGAACTATCTGCATATCTCATTTTTACTTGTGTAAACACATTTTGGAACTTTTTCATATCTTTGACCTTTGCTGGTTAAGCTCCTGGGGGCGCCATAATCTACTGTGTGAGGCATGGAATATTTTAAACAGATTTTCTCTGACTTCCACCAAGGTTTTAAACAGATTCTTTCTGACTGCTGCTAAGTTTTTATGCAAGACATTCAGGACATTGTGGAAAATATGAGGTCCAAAATGTGTCATCTGGTTGGGGATGTCGTGGATGAAATTGAGGAATCAACAGTAACAGAAAAGTTTCTTCTAAGAGTGAGATTGGGATTTCTATTGAAATCCTGGATGAAGATCAGATAGTGAAGTTGGAGAAATTTAAGGGAGAGAGAGAGATTTGCAAGCCACAAGTGAAATTGATTTTCTGCTGGAATGCCATGAAAAAGAAGGGTTATTATGTATGGGAAGTTTCCTGAAGGGAAGTTGGAGTTTTCGAGGGGGGGCAGTTGGGCTGTTTGATCTTTTTGAGAAAAAAGCTCTGTGCACATTGTGGAGATATGTAAATGCTCTGGTTTATTTTGAAGTGAGATAAAGGTTAAAGAATATTTATCTGGATTGTTTTTAAGGTTTGGCTGACGTTATTTATCTTTAATGATTTGGATTAAGATTAATAAACTATATAAAAATGTCTGCTTGGAGGGTTTTGGGTTTATTAAGATGAAGATCATTAAAATTGTTGTATTAAGTATAATGGCAGACAATTTATGTGCTTTTTAGTTTGATTTTTATTATAGTAGACAGAAATGTATAGAATAGTAGTAGAAAGGGAATAATTAAATAGATGTTATCTTTGGGGATGGGTAAGTTGTTTAGGAGGTTTATATGAATTTTTCTTTTTTTTTTTCTTTTAATATAAGGGGAGGAAGTAACTGTACTTAGTGATTTTTATAATGTGTTAATGTGGAACGATTAATAGAAATAATGTGGTTGTGGTTTAATATAGAGTAAGGGATTGATTTTGGAAAATCTTTGTATATCCCTGCTGTTAAATGTCAGAAGTCACATCTTTCTGTAACTTTGAAAAAAAATTCTCTTGTGTTTTCATACTTTTTTAGTTGTTGTTTTTTTGGTAGTTTTTTGTTTTTTTCGTAGCTTTTTATCTTTGCTTGAAACTTAATAAAATTCTTATAAAAAAAGAACTATGAGGGAAGATTTACATGTAATGCTGCAGTTCTTGATTTTAATGAAAATTACAGTTGAGTATAATCAAATATGTATCACAGTCAAGAAAGCAGATTTAATATGTTCCAAACAATGTTTAAGGTTCCATGGCAAGAAGAACTAATAATGTGGAGTCCTTAGTGCTCTCTGAATTTGGTTGTTTGTTTGCAGATATTTCATTACCCAGCTAGGCTACTCTTACACTGATGATGTTAACTAGTTGGGTAATGAAACATCTGCAAACAATCAAGTTCAAAGAGCACCAAGGACTCCACAGTTCAACCCTGAGCTACAGACATTCTCTTCTATTAAAACTAATAATAATAATAATAATAATAAAATAATAATAATTTAAGATAAGTGGGAATTCCAAGAAGAAGCAGAAGAAAAAGAAGCCCCCAAAAGCACAGATGCTAACAGATGGTGATCGAAATTTGAAAAATAAATAAAAACATCTTTTTACAAAATGAATAATAGTAGAAGAAGCCATTGTGTTTGCCCAGAAAGCTTAGTATAAATATGAAATTCAATAGGATAGGGAAAGCATGAAGAACATGGCTTCTGGGATATTTTCCAACCTCTTTACAACGTAGTGGCCATAGGAGATGCATCTCTTTTCTTCTGTGTAATGAAGTAATGGACTGTGTCTGTGTTGGTATATTTACTTTTTTCCCTGGGGACTAATCATGGTACTAATAAGGCTGAGTGAATATAAGTTGCCTCTGCATGTTTCTGCTTTCCCCTCAGGTTGTGTATATGTGTGTTTAGGTATGTGTGTGTGTGTGTTAAGGAAAGCACAGAGTAGGTTACATATGCTCCATTTGGGGTGATGTCTGTTGGAATTGGGGGAAGATAATGGAGCATTTGGCAGCATTCCAAGATGCATTGGAGGATTTTTTTTTTCAGGAGTGCTTTGCTCTGCAATCTTCAGCCAAATCTTTTCCAATTTCAAAGTCACTCTTTCTTTTACTGCACCAAGTTTGGTTTTCTTCTGTTCTATTTTGTAAGTTATTCTACTATTAAACAGATAGCTGGACGGAATTCTGAGCTACTTTATGTAATTTCTTTCCAACATTCTGTTGGATGCATACCAGCGTTGGAAAGAGGAAGTGGTCGCTAAGAAAGGGAACAGAGAGATAACCTGGAATGATAGAGATAATGTCAAAAAGTCTGAAACTCAGAATGAAATTGATGAAGATTGCTACTGACAACAAAATGGGCTTCTTCCGATATAGTCAAAAAAAAATGTACATATCTATATACTAATTGCTCAATGAAGACAACAGAATGCTAACAGGTAATAAATAAAAGAAAAAACTACGCAACGGCTATTTTGGTTCAACTACCCTCTCCCCACTGCTCTGCTGCCTCATTGTGGCAGGAGGGAGTATTCCTTGGAAGGAAGCATACCAGGAGCGAATACCAAGAGTGTTTACATCCAGACCTATATTGGGCAGCAATGATACGGGAAGGTGCTGGAGATGGGTAACCACTATAGTGAGAACAGCAGGGGCATCATTTCATGCTGTACAGGAGAAGGCAATGGTAAACCACTTTTATACTTTACCATGAGAACCACATTGATAAACAATATAAAGTGACTGAGGTATAGTGCTGGGTGATAGACCCCTAAATTTGGATAACACTCAACATGCTACTGAGGGAGAGCTGAGGACCTTTCAGAATACTAAAGGAGCTAATGACATAGCTAGATTAAAAACCTTGGGACATCTAGTTGCTGATGGAGGAAAAGAAAACCTGAAGCTGCAAAGACAGAAATCTAGTGAGGATATGGAACATAAGAAGCATAAACATGAGGAAATTCAACACAGTAAAAGATAAAATGAATCAACTACCCATTGACATCTTAGACATCAGGAAATTGAAATGGACTGCAACTGGGCACTTTCACTCAGGAGATCGTACTGTTTACTATTCAGGACATGAAAAACAACGAAGGAATGGTATTGCTTTCTTTATTCAGAAAGAATATAGCAAAGACAGAACTTGGGTAGAATGCTGTGAATGAGTGAATAACATCAGTTAGACTTCACGAGCAACCCTCTAATATGACAGTTATTCAAGTTTAAACTCTCTGAGGCCGAAGACAAAGTTGATGAGTTTTATTGTAAAGTTCAATCTGAAATTGACAGAACTTGCAAGAAAGATGTGCTGCTTGTCACCGGAAACTGGAATGCCGAAGTTGCAAATATTAAGGAGCAAAATGTCTTGGACCATACAGCCTAGGAAACTGAAATGAAGCGTGAGAATGACTTATCAATTTTTGCCAATCCAATGATCCAAGATATGTGTTGTGAAAGCATGATGCAGGGGCAGGATTGAATCTTGAGATTGAGAATATTCCCTTATATATGTTTCTATTTACGTTCAAGGAGATTAGCTCTCCAGGACCAAATTAATTACACCTTAAGAAACTGAAGGAGCTTGTCGATTGTCTGGCCAAACCAAAATGAATCGTGTTTGTAAAATGATGAAGTACAGAAGACAAGCCAAATTACTTAAGGAGGGTGATATTCCAATCTTTAAAACGAAAGAGGGGGCTACAGACCAATCTGTTCGACAAGGTTGCCTGAAAAGCTTCTAGAACAGTTCATAAAGAGATTGACCTATAAGTGCTTTGAAAATATTGAAATGGTTCTTAGAAGTCAGCATGGATTTGTGATGATCAAGTCTTTCAGTTACATTGCAACCCAGAACTTCTTAGTTGTTTGTGAGAACATAATGGACATAATAGATCTGATCTTTAGTAAAGCATTTGACAAAGTAATCCATGGCAGGCTGATTAGCAAGTACTTTGTATAGGTAAATTTTTAATACATATTAAGTTGACTCACAAATAGTTTGAAAACTGAGACCATGTAGCACAATGGTTTAGGTATTTAACAAGGACTGGGGAGACCCAGTTCAAATCCATCCTCAGCTACTGGATTACTTAGCCCAGTCTCGTTCTCAGCTGAATATACTTCACAGAGTTGTGGTAGAATAAAATAAAGAAAAATGTTCAGCTCCTTGTGGAAAGGCAGGATATGCATCTAGCAAATGCTTTAAAAATTCCCAACAGTTCCCTCGCTCAATAAGAGTAAGTAATGAGGAGGCACAGGATTTGGCTCTGGGCCAGGTGCTGTTCAATATTTTCATTAATAATTTAGATGAAGAAGTAGAAAGAATGCTATGTCAAGCTGATCAAGACTTCTTTATTGATCCAAACGTCAGGACACGGAATTTATTTATATTTCAAATTTAGTCACCGCCTATCTCACTCAAAGAGCAACTCTGGGCGGTTTACAATAAAAAAAAGTTAAAGAATAATGAACTTAAGTTACAGGAAGCTGATTCTGGTAGAAGGCTTCTTTCGTCTACCTCAGCTGAGGCCTCTAGGTAGTCTTCAAAGGAAACCCATGTAAAGTGCATTGCAGTAGTCTATCTAAGAACAGATGAGGGTATGGGCAACCCAAGGCATCATGCACCATTCAAAGCCATGGTCTCCATCTGCCTATCAGTCACTGTGAGTCTAGGAGGACCTTTAGTGCTCATACCTGCTGTATCAGGGGAAGTGCCTCCCCATCCAGAGTTATCACTGGAGCAGGGAAAGTATCTGATGGTTTCTGCACTAACAGTACTACTGTCTTCCAATGGTTCAATTTCAGCTTATTTGTTTATTCTCATACATACCCTAACAGCTTCCCAATGTTGAATCAGGATTTTCAGCACTTTGCCAGTCCAGGATGGCAGTGTATATATTGGGTATGATCAGCATACTCATGAGACCATATGCTGAACATAACTTTTCCATGCTCAGTTCTAAAGCATGACTGAAACAGATCTAGAAAATCATTGCCTTTAGTGCAGTCTGTAGATGGAACCCAGGTACTCCGTAAACAATCTTCCCTAAAACGGAAGACAGTAATTGTCAATATTTGCTGTATCTGCCTGCTCCCCATCCCATCCTTCATTTCAATCCAGCAGCAAGTTAGCAGCAGAATTGCCGTCAGGTTATTGTTTTGCCTTCGGCTGAATTTACAAGTGATTCATGTGATTCTTACCGATACAACTCGGACTTTCTGTCATTGTGAAATTGCATTCATCAGTTATGAGGCAAGGTAGTCCTCCTTGAATGTTTAAATTATCAAATTATTTTATTTATTTATTTATTTATCAATCATATTTTTATCATGGCCCATCTCCCCTACACGGGGGACCCTGGGCAGTTCACAATAAAAACAGGTAAAATTCAATAAAATCATAAATAATATCAATAAGCAATAAATACCAGTATAAAGTACAATAAAATCCAGGTGACAGCAAATCTAATTCAACCCATAAGGGGATAAGACCGGTCCTGGCAGAACTAGGGAACCAACCAACCACAGGAATGTCTCTTCTTCTCCCCGCTCCAAGCATGGTGACAAAACCAGGTTTTCAGCTGTTTTCTGAAGTGCAGAAAAGAGGAGGCTAACCGCACTTCTGGGGGAAGGATGTTCCAAAGGGCGGGAGCTGCTGCCGAGAAGGCCCGCCTCCTGGACCCCGCCAGATGGCATTCTCTTGCAGACGGGGTCCGCAGCATGCCCTCTCTGCCACTTAACAATCTCAATGAAGATGATTACTAGTTCACTGATGATGGCTTTGACAGTGATGATAAATCAGCAGCGGAGGCTAGTGGAGTGATAATGCCCATCATATAATCTTACTAACTCCTTTCATCGTTGAATATCAGAAGGTTTGAAATAGTTCCCTTAACCAATTTTTACCACCTCAAAGTTGAAGAATTAATTACTTAAATACAGCACATCTGCAGCACATTGTCAGCCTTGGAAGTCATAGGTTTGTTCCAGTGCTAGGCATGCAGTGGAGTAAGCATGGAGCTGCAATAATGGTTGTTAAGGTTAAATATGCACTGGGCAAAGCAGGTAGGCTTCCAAATGCCCATATTCTTCTTGTTTTAGGTAGTATTTCTCCCTGCTTTGTTTTGCCTAGTTCCATCATATATTAGCAAAACAAGAGAGGCAAACCAAATGAAATGCCCATGATACATTGAAGCAAGGGCATGCAGCCTTTTTGGGGTCAGGGATCTTATTTCAATATTGGAAAGTGACAGCTTGACAGTGGAGGAGACCAAAGTTAATAGCAGGTAGAGACGAAGAGACTTCTCCCTTTTATGCATTCCTCTTTTCTCCTATTCATTCTCTCCCTGTGCAACCAATACGCAAGACGAAAAGACCTCTCTCAGTCACGTAGTGATCTGTAGAGGGAGAGGAGAGATTAAAGCCTCCTTGTTAAGTTTAGTTAAAATTCTGGAGTTTTGTTTCTTTGCTGGGGAGGGCAAATTTAAAGTTTCTCCCCTGCCACTCAGCAATCTCAATGAAGACTATCACTAGCGCACTGATGATGGCTTTGACAGTGACAACTCATTAGATATATATTCCGTCTTTCCTCCAGGAGCAAAAGGCAGTGCTCACAGCTTTGAGCTCCTGCATTTTTTTTGCTCACAACAACCGTCCTGAGATATAAGGTGGGCAGAGAGAGAGTGACTTGCCCAGAATTACCCATTAATAATATGTGGATTATTACATATTTATCCAAGTTTTGTTGTAAGATGTGGCTTTTAAATGCTAAGTTCTCAGTGAAGTTAGTGGAGAAATCCAACACCACTGTAATATGTTGCCAGCAAACGGCTGCGCTAAATATAGCTGCTCTGCTTTTTCTAATTCACATTTTATTTTATCTGGAGAGACAAAACATGTAAAATTCTTAAAGTAAAATGTCACCTGCAAGGCAGCTAAGCCAAACATGTCTGTTTTCTAATCTATAATATGCAGTACACAGACATGGAAATGTCCATAATTTTAATTTATGACAGTACAGAAAATGGGGAGCTACAAACTGGTTTTTAAATTCTGGACAAAAGACTACACTCACTTTGTATCTGTTTAGGGTATAATCCACGAAGTAAACATGGGAGTGTATCTTAAATTCTAAAAAAACACAGAGCATATACAGACAAGGTGAAATGCATATTTTAAAAGTTTTAGTGAGGACTCAGTACAAGATTTTCATTGGGCATAATCATGAAGTTGTAATGAAAGCCGTTGAATTAACCACTGCATGTTATGTTGAAAATATAATTTATTGAAGATTCTTCTCTTCAAGCATGTTTTTCCAGTTTTTTACTTTCTTGAAAGGAAATTATTTAGTAAAATGGACACTGGGAGTTAATAATATTTAAATATATACAGAGTCAGTGGTGGTTAAATATTTGTTTATGGTAAGAGTGGTAATCTATGGGCTACATGCAGCTTCTGAAACACGCCAAACACCACCAAACTGCAGAGACAAAATGGCCAATTTTCATCAATGTGATTTCTGGCCACAAATTGGGAAAATAAAGGAAGGTATGGGACTTCACTTCAGCAAATGACCGTTACCTTGTCGTGGTGCTGGAGCTTGAGCACCTCAACGATGCCATGAGCTAAACCGTGAAGGGCCACCCAAGACGGGAAGGTCATGACAGAGAGGTCAGACTAAATGCAATCCCTGGGGAAGGTAATGGCAACCCACCCCAGTATTCTTGCCGTGAAAACTAAATGGATCAGTACAACCAGAGATATATCAGTATACCATTGGAAGATGAGACCCCCAGGTCGGAAGATGGTCAAAATGCTACTGGGGAGGAACAGAGGATGAGTTCAACTAGCCCCAGACGTGATAACACAGCTAGCTCAAAGCCGAAAGGACGGCTAGCGGACGACGGTGCTGGTGGTGAACGGCGAATCCGATGTTCTAAGGATCAACACACCATTGGAACCTGGAATGTAAGATCTATGAGCCAGGGCAAATTGGATGTGGTTATTGGTGAGATGTCAAGATTACAGATAGACGTTCTGGGCGTCAGTGAACTGAAATGGACTGGAATGGGCCACTTCACATCAAATGACCACCAGATCTACTACTGTGGACAAGAGGACCACAGAAGAAATGGAGTAGCTTTCATCATTAATAGTCAAGTGGCTAAAGCAGTGCTTGGATACAATCCAAAAAATGATAGAATGATCTCAATTCGAAGTCAGGGCAAGCCATTGAACATCACAGTGATCCAAATATACGCCCCAACCACAGTTGCTGAAGAAGCTGAAGTAGAGCAGTTCTATGAGGATCTGCAGCACCTACTGGACAACACGCCTAAAAGAGATGTTATTTTCATCACAGGAGACTGGAATGCTAAGGTGGGCAGCCAAATGACACCTGGAATTACAGGTAAGCATGGCCTGGGAGAACAAAACGAAGCAGGACATAGGCTGATAGAATTTTGCCAAGACAACTCAATGTGCATAACAAACACTCTCTTCCAACAACCTAAGAGATGGCTTTATACATGGACTTCACCAGATGGACAACACCGAAATCAGATTGACTACATTCTTTGCAGCCAAAGGTGGCAGACATCTATACAGTCGGTAAAAACAAGACCTGGAGCTGATTGTAGTTCAGATCACGAACTTCTTCTTGCACAATTTAGGATCAGACTAAAGAGATTAGGGAAGACCCACAGATCAGCTAGATATGAGCTCACTAATATTCCTAAGGAATATGCAGTGGAGGTGAAGAATCGATTTAAGGGACTGGACTTAGTAGATAGGGTCCCGGAAGAACTATGGACAGAAGTCCGCAACATTGTTCAAGAGGCGGCAACAAAATACATCCCAAAGAAAGAGAAAACCAAGAAGGCAAAATGGCTGTCTGCTGAGACACTAGAAGTAGCCCAAGAAAGAAGGAAAGCAAAAGGCAACAGTGATAGGGGGAGATATGCCCAATTAAATGCAAAATTCCAGAGGTTAGCCAGAAGAGTTAAGGAATTATTTTTAAACAAGCAATGTGCGGAAGTGGAAGAAGACAATAGAATAGGAAGGACAAGAGACCTCTTCCAGAAAATTAGAAACATTGGAGGTAAATTCCAGGCCAAAATGGGTATGATCAAAAACAAAGATGGCAAGGACCTACCAGAAGAAGAAGAGATCAAGAAAAGGTGGCAAGAATATACGGAAGACCTGTATAGGAAAGATAACAATATCGGGGATAGCTTTGACGGTGTGGTCAGTGAGCTAGAGCCAGACATCCTGAAGAGTGAGGTTGAATGGGCCTTAAGAAGCATTGCTAATAACAAGGCAGCAGGAGACGACGGCATCCCAGCTGAACTGTTCAAAATCTTGCAAGATGATGCTGTCAAGGTAATGCATGCTATATGCCAGCAAATTTGGAAAACTCAAGAATGGCCATCAGATTGGAAAAAATCAACTTATATCCCCATACCAAAAAAGGGAAACACTAAAGAATGTTCAAACTATCGAACAGTGGCACTCATTTCACATGCCAGTAAGGTAATGCTCAAGATCCTGCAAGGTAGACTTCAGCAGTTCATGGAGCGAGAATTGCCAGATGTACAAGCTGGGTTTAGAAAAGGCAGAGGAACTAGGGACCAAATTGCCAATATCCGCTGGATAATGGAAAAAGCCAGGGAGTTTCAGAAAAACATCTATTTCTGTTTTATTAACTATTCTAAAGCCTTTGACTGTGTGGACCAGAACAAATTGTGGCAAGTTCTTAGTGGTATTGGGATACCAAGTCATCTTGTCTGCCTCCTGAAGAATCTGTATAATGACCAAGTAGCAACAGTAAGAACAGACCACGGAACAACGGACTGGTTTAACATTGGGAAAGGAGTATGGCAGGGCTGTATACGCTCACCCTACCTATTCAACTTGTACGCAGAACACATCATGCGACTTGCTGGGCTTGAGGAATCCAAGGCTGGAGTTAAAATCACTGGAAGAAACATTAACAACCTCAGATATTCAGATGATACCACTTTGATGGCTGAAAGCGAAGAGGAACTGAGGAGCCTTATGATGAAGGTGAAAGAAGAAAGTGCAAAAGCTGGCTTGCAGCTAAACCTCAAAAAAACCAAGATTATGGCCACCAGCTTGATTGATAACTGGCAAATAGAGGGAGAAAATGTAGAAGCAGTGAAAGACTTTGTATTTTTAGGTGCGAAGATTACTGCAGATGCTGACTGCAGTCAGGAAATCAGAAGACGCTTAATCCTTGGGAGAAGAGCAATGACAAATCTCGATAAAATAGTTAAGAGCAGAGACATCACACTGACAACAAAGGTCCGCATAGTTAAAGCAATGGTGTTCCCCGTAGTAACATATGGCTGCGAGAGCTGGACCGTAAGGAAGGCTGAGAGAAGGAAGATAGATGCTTTTGAACTGTGGTGTTGGAGGAAAATTCTGAGAGTGCCTTGGACTGCAAGAAGATCAAACCAGTCCATCCTCCAGGAAATCAAGCCAGACTGCTCACTTGAGGGAATGATATGAAAGGCAAAACTGAAATACTTTGGCCACATAATGAGAAGACAGGACACCCTGGAGAAGATGCTGATGCTAGGGAGAGTGGAGGGCAAGAGGAAGAGGGGCTGACCAAGGGCAAGTTGGATGGATGATATTCTAGAGGTGACGGACTCGTCCCTGGGGGAGCTGGGGGTGTTGACGACCGACAGGAAGTTCTGGCGTGGGCTGGTCCATGAAGTCACGAAGAGTCGGAAGCGACTAAACGAATAAACAACAAATGGGACTGCAAGGCCAGTAGGAGGTGAAATATTCCTATTTCTTTCTTTTAACCACCCAAGCCCCAAAAATGACCCCCCCCCCCAAAAAACCCAGGTTGCCATTTTTCAACCTACGTATTCTCTGACCTTGTGGCACTTGGACCCTCCTACAGTCCATTCATCTGAAGACTAAATCGTGGCTCACAACTTAGAAAAGGTTGACCCGTCCAGATATACAGAATTATTGTCCACCCTTTTCCTGAATTCTGGCAGAAATGTATTCTTCACAATTGTTACTCCTGAATATTACTGTGATTCAGTACTACTTCAATATCCCCCCCCTTTTTTTTTTTACTAAAAATTGAGTTTTTTTAATGTTTCCATTCTTGTTCGGTTGCAGCTTCTGTAGTTAAATTAGATTGTTTTCTATCTGTCTGCTACTACTATCTAATTTATGTTGGTATGTTTTTCAAGCTGTGTGATTTTGGCTAGAATAATCATTTTGTAAACTTTCAGCATTAATCAACCAAAAATGGGGAAAAAAATTCACCAGCCTAGTGTTATCACAGCTTCTCCTTAGGAAATAGCAGAAATATTGGGGGAAGTGACTATATCATGCTAAAAATTTTAAAGGGAAATTAAAAGTGAGTGTAGTTAATTGCACAGACTTCCAAAAATATATGATGATGATCTCTCATGGAAGAAGAAGCTAATATGAAAAGTTGCTAAAGGTAAGTGGGAGTTCTTAAAGAAGGAGATATTAAATGTATAATTGCAAGTATTTCCAAGAATCAAAATGGAGTACCACAAAAGAAGCCAATTTGGCTACTGTACACAAAAAGCTTAGCGAAAACCTGAACACAAAAAAGGATTTATATAGGGAATGGAAAAAAGGCCAGATCACAAAGAGAAAGTGTAGATAGATACCCTAGAACTATAGAGTTGATTTCAGGAAAGCAAAAGTTCAGAATTAACTGAGGTTACTAAAGGATGCAAAGCATTACAAAAATGACCTTTTGATATATTCTAAATAAAAGGAACAGAAAAAACATGTTAGACAGAAAATGCTAACAGTTATCAAAGAAAAGACAAAACCGTATTTTGATTCTGACTTCAACAACAACAAAAAATTGTGAAGGGCAGGATGAAAGGGCAGATTGAAGCTTGAGACTGATAGAAATATGGTCAGGGAAAATCCCTTTATCTTAAATAAACCTAAACCTCCAGAAGTAGATTAATTGCATCCTAGGCTACTGAAAGAAGTAGCTGACGGTTTGATTGAAAAAACTTCTTAATAGTATGACCAATTTAACCATGGAATCAATTACCCACATAGGAGTTGGGTTCCTCTTCATTGGACCTATTCAAATGGAGGTTAGACATCAATCTATTCAGGATACTTTAATTTGGATTCCTATACCACGTAGGAAGTTGGATTCCATGGCCTGAATGTCCTCTTCTAACTAATAAACATAGCATAGTAAAGATACCCACAAACCCTGGAAATATCTGCCTGTACAGTGGCTGATGCCTTTGAAGACAAGAGCACTAGAATGAGCTAGTTCCACAACTCTGTGCAGTCCTCTAATGTCAACTAGCTGTGAATATAATTCGTTTCAAAGATGCTTTTTCCAAAATTGTCTTAGCAATGTGGAGTCCTTGGTGTTCTCTGAGCCTTGTTGTTTTCTTGCAGACGTTTCATTGCCAGACTAGGCAACATCTTCAGTGTGAACAGGGAGAGGGCCTTGCTCTCTGTTTATATACTGTCCAGCTTGTGTTGGGGGGGGGGGGTTGTTCTCTCCTTGGGAGTTCTTTGATTGGGCTGTTGTTTGCTGCTTGGTTGATTGACTGAGTTAATAGTTCCTTGATTAGGGTGTATTGTGCTGTTTGATTGTTCATCTGATGTTAATCCCAGTGTTGATATTTGGATATCTGGGTGTTGATTGCTGGCGGGGAGGTGTACTGGTCTTTTGGCTTTTCTATTGTCTCTTTTGAATGGTATGTAAATGTTGTTTACCTCAATATGTCTGTTGATGGTTGCTTTGTCTGAGTGCCAGGCTTCCAGGAATTCTCTGGAGTTTTTGGATTTGGCTTGGTCACAGTTTCCCAGTTGAAACTATGGTTGAGTCTGTCCATGTGTTGTGAGATTAAGGAGTTCTCATCGTGTCTTCTGACTGCTAGTTGGTGTTCATGGATGCGCTCTGCAAGTCTTCTGCCTGTCTGTCCTACATAGTGGCTGTTACAGTCTTTGCACTGTATGTTGTAAATAACTCCTGTTTTTTTGCTTCTTGGGCTATTGGGTCTTTTGGGTTACTTAGTATGTTTTGAAGAGTTTTAGTTGGTTTATGTGCTGCAGTGATGCCATGCAGTTGTAACAGTCTGTTGCTAGTTTCTGAGATGTTTCTGATGTATGGCAGTGTTATCCTTTTCATAGCTTCTGTTGGATGGGTTGTAGTGGGTTGGGTGGTGAGGCACTTTTTGATGAAGTTGAGAGGGTCTCCATTTTGCTGGAAGATACTGTACAGATGATCTGTTTCCTTTTTCTGGTGTTCTGGGTTGCTGCAGTGTGTAAGTGCTCATCTGACTAATGTTCTTACACAGCTTCTCTTGTGGGAGGTTGGATCGTTACTTTGGTAATGGAGCACTTGGTTGGTGTGGGTAGCTTTCCTGTAGACATGGACAGACTCAACCATAGTTTCAACTGGGAAACTGTGAACATCCTAAACCAAGCTAAAGACACTTTGATTGGTGTCTTAGCAATATTGAGACAGGGCAGGCAGATATTTTCAGACATCATCTTGTTTCTGTTGAGAGTAGCTTCAGTATAGTTCCTAAATATTTTGGAAGAAAAAAATTCCAGATGTTAACAATTTGAATTGGTACCATGTATTGCAGGATAGCATGAATGAAACAGGTCAGTATTTTGATGAGAGGGCAATAAGAAGGTGAATAGTAATAATGTTGTTTTAAGATAACAATTGATTTAAAAGATGACAATGTAGGGTTGTGCTGAATGGTGCCATTTGAGCTGTGCGATTTGTATAGTTCCTTGAATGATATTGTCATGACCCATTCAGCATTTTTAATAATGTGAACAATAACTTTTTAATAAATATTGTTAATGCAAATTAGAAGGCAATTCAAAAGGAGTGATCCACAATGATTACAGGAGTATTTGGATTAATCAGCTGTTGAAATATGCTGTAGTGGTGAATATTTGAGACTTTAGCCCATGCCCGATGAAATATAATAACTTACATCTCACATTTTCTGAAGCTCCAAAGAGATTCTTTTCCATTCAACAAGACTTCCCAGCTGGCAAACTTCAAATTACAACTCCTAGAATTCCTAACCAGTAGTTTCACCCAATCCAAGCTCAATTGAAGTTTTCAGAAGATAGATACTATCAGAATGATGTACACACCCCATCTTGCCTTAAGCTACTATACCTGTCATGCTCCCATGTATGAGGTTTTACATGACTTCCACTTCCCCTCTTGGAAGGGGGGAAATTTCTCTTTTTTATATAGCGTACCTCATGTGTAGTGTTTTCAGGCTGCCTCTTGGTGATCAGTGAAAAGGAAGATAGATAAAATCTGCATCAACTCTCCCGAAGTATTTCATGGGGCACCCAGTTGGGAAAGATGCAGTAGTCTGGAACGTTTTGGGGAAGGTACTATTAAATATTAAATATTCCAAACTGTTTTCAGGCATATGATTTTGAGTTAGATATTTTTCCCCATTCCCTTTTCTGTATTTCCCCAATTAATAATTGTCTCAGAAACCTGATCAGATACATATTTAATACTGGACACAGATGTACAGCCATGTCTTGAATGAGAAAGTGGCAATTTATTTAAGCATCATTCTAAACCAGGAATTCTCAGATGGGGGCTACCATAGTTGCAGCATCCTGCAGTCACGCGTTTGCCTTTTGCGACCTTCCCAGCCAGCTTCTGACAAGCAAAATCAATGGGGAAGCTGGCAGGAGACTGCAGGTCATGGTCACGTGATGGGTCGCTTAGCAACAATGGCAAAAAGGTCGTAAAGTCAGGTGCTGTCACTTGATGCCTCACTTAAGGACCGCACAGGTTAACAATGAATTTTCCAGTCCCTATTGTGGTTGTAAGTGAAAAACTACCTGTATTAAATCCTAAGAATGCATATGAGTTGCAGACACCACTCAGTGAAATGTGATCATTCTAGCCAAGTGGTAATCCAAAAAGATTCCAGGTGGATTTGTTGAACCAGGGTTTTTTTTTTCCCCCTTTTCTGTAGGTCATTTATGCTGCCATTTCAGCAGCCAGCTCTGAACTTTTATGATGGGTTTGTTAAGATTACTCATATTCTAATCCTTTTGTCCTTGCTAAAACCTCTTAAGTTTTTTTGACTGGTGAAAAGGTGAAAGGTCCCCTGCGCAAGCACCAAGTCACGTCTGACCCTTTGGGGGGACGCCGCTTTCACGACGTTTTCTTAGCAGACTCTAGCGGGGTGGTTTGCCACTGCCTTCCCCAGTCGTCACCTTCCCCAGCAAGCTGGGTGCTCATTTACCGACCTCGGAAGGATGGAAGGCTGAGTCGACCTGAGCCGGCTACCCGAGAATCCAGCTTCCGCTGGGATCGAACTCAGGTCGTGGGGAGAGTTTCGGTTGCAAAACTGCTGCCTACCACTCTGCGCCACACAAGGCTGTTTTTTTGTTTTTTGACTAGTAGATAATGGAAAAGCAAGGTGATCTAACACACCTTACATTAGGTTCTTCCTTTTCCTAATACAACTACTCCTTGAAACTAGTGGTTTCCAAGAAATTTAATGTCTGTATTTAGCCAAAAGGAAAATGACTTGAATTTAAGACAGTAATCCCCCACAAAGGAAGAATAGACTGAAAAAATTTACTCTGTGTTCATTACCGTGACATCAGCAAACCTAAGACAGCTATTAGGTAAGAACATAGCAGTCCTGTCAAATCTGTCACTTGTATAGCATAGAGTGGTCTCATTTGGTACATGAATCAGAACCCAGTATAAAATGTATGAAGGCTGAAAAAGAAAAGCAGCTGATGATCAATTTACCTGTTCAGATCTTTGTTTTGTGATGAAGAATCATGAAGGAGAAGTTAGTATTGAACTAGCTTAATGCTTTTTTACTTACAGAGCCTATGCACACCTTTGTCCTTCACTAAAATTTATGCTATAGGTAGCAATTTAAATAATGGCAAGAAGGGCAGTCAGTCATTACCCGCTTAAAGCATTATTCCTTCATATGGCACTTAGCAGCAAGACCATTTGTTAATCTTTAGGAGGTCCATCACACCTACCAGTCAGATATAAATATTTCAGCATAGCTTCAAAATTCACTGATTGAATTTATGTCCCCTCCCCCCCCTTTTTTTTGCTATTTCTCTATAGATTTCCACTTTAGATTCTTCTGCTTTTCTTTTTTCCATGTCCGCTCAACATATTGAATTAGTATAGAAAACTTGAAGGGAAGGTGTGTCTTCTTTTGGACCTTCCATCTGTAGAGGGACACTGATGAGCTATTCTTGATCCAAGGCCACACTGATGCTATTTGTAATATCAACTACTGCTCCTCTCACATTAGCCTATTAAAGAGAACATATTCTTAAAATTGTCCTCTTGTTGGCAATTGCATCTGGTAGGAAGGTCTCTCAGTTGCAGACATTTTCATTCTGTGCTGTGATAAGATACAGCTTGAACTTATTTTTATGCATAAGATCATTTCAGTATTTCATAGGGCATAGGAGGTGATTCTTTCTCCTGTAGGATTCCAGATGTGATTGTGGTATGCAGAAGGCTTAGTATCAGAGGAAGAACCTTTAATTTCAACTTTCAATTCCAACACAAAATAATGTATTTTCAACAAGTTTAAGTAATGTGATTACTCTGAATGCCTAGACTGGTTCTGTCTTCTATAGGTAATACTTAAGGGAATAATGAAAATTGTCATATGCGCTGGCAGAATGCATTCCATATGCATTTCTTCTGACTGTAGCCTGCATGCCAGACTCCACACCCTTCAAGTGAGAGGTGACTGTATCACCTAAACTCTCAGAGTTAAGTTACCCCAGCTCCTCCTATTCCTAGCTATAGAAGAGGCTGGGTGGTTTAAAAACAAAGGGAGAATTTGGGGAAAGTCCATGGACTGAAGTGGACAGAAGTGGGGTTTGCCATCTCTTCAGCAGCCTCCAAATTAACAGTTGGAATATCCCCCAAAGTTGGAGAAGTAACTAAAGCAAAGGAATTCCAGAAAGATAGCTATTTCTTTATGCTAGATTTTTTATTTCTGTTTTTTGTACTGTGCTAAGTCTCATGATTTCTATCTCTGTGTACAAGTTAAGAAATTGGATGTTTGCTCTCAGCCTCTTGGTTATGTTCATGATGCTATATGTTTTCATTTAGATCCTGTTGTGATCCAATTTTTTTTAATATGCTCTTTCCAGTTTCTTTCAAGAGACTCTGGCAGGAAAAATTGGATTTGTAGCATACCAGTGCCATCTTGTGGTCTATCTGGAGCATTATATCTTGTTTTGAATTTTTCTTTTTTCAACCAATTTGCCAATTGTTGTTTGTGCATGATCTGGCAATCTCTAATTTCTCTTCTTCAACACCAAATCTTTGCATTTGTATTTTAATATTTGAAGTTAAATGGGGGTGGGTGGGTTGGATGTAAAGTAAAGTTTGATTTTGTTTAACTCCTGTGATTTATCACCAACAGGGTTTGGAGGTGGAAGGGCTGAATCTTCCAGTCATATGCCTTTACAGGAGGTGGCGCTATTGAATATTTTCTTTTCTTTTTTCAATTGCCAGAAAAGCAACACAGGTTCTGAGAGCCCATTCTCTCATGCAAACCTCAGATAGGGAGTGAACTCCAGGTGATGTGCCTCCTGGAAAGTAGATGGTCATAGCAGGAACTACCAAGCCACTACCTCAAAACAGGAGGCAAGTCAAGGATATAAAGACCAAGCGGGTTTCATTACCACAGTTTTTTGTGCAATGCAAAATGTTATAAAGCTATCTTACTGAATTGGATAAGAAAGGGAAAAGTACTTCTAAGTCATTTTGCAGCACAATTTTCAAAGGCCTTTAATTTGGCAGGTAATTGAAGTGACTACTGGGCTCACACACAGTAATGCAGTGGTGAATATCAGTTGTTATGCCAGATGTATGGGCACATTTTGGGATGCTGCCTCCCATTGCTTTGGCTGTTCCCTGAAGCTGTATGTTAAGTAAAAACATGCATACTATTTAGCTTGCAATTAAACATTTTCCTTAAGCAGTTGGCACCATGGCAATGATAATTACCACAAACAACATTTTGAAAAAGTCTTATTACGCTTGTTTATGTAGGATCACTCTTGGCATAATAATAAGCTATCATTACTATAAATGTACTTATGATATGAGTACACCTTAATGTATTCACTAGGCTCAATTAATCGCATGGGAGAATTAAAATGAGTTACTTTAATCTTCCTAAATTAAATGCTTATCAAAAGAGTTTAAAACTTCAGGGTACATTTACCAAGTCTCTATGCTTTATTTGAAACACATCTTTTTTATAATTAGTTAAACTGCCTGAGGTCACAAGCGAACTCCATCTTTTAACTTCTTTAATACCTAATGTTTATAGAGCAAAATCCCTCCTTCTCTTCCCCCTTCCTTCCTCAACCCTCTTGAGAAACAGCTTGTGCTGTGCTTACAACAGCTGTCCTCATTGGCCGAGATTTTAGCTGTTAAATAAATGCTCGTTTTTAGCTGGGAAGTATATTGTCAGGAATCTTGGGGCATCTTACTAAGGATTTTGTTTATTTTCTTGAAAAATAAAGAAAAAAAGACAAGGTTGGCATTTCCATTAAACAGGTCTCTATCAATGTCACTGCAGCCTTGAGGAAGTGAACAGAGATCAGTGGCAGAACTGGTGTTATGCAGACAGAAATTTCAAAACTCAACAACTCAACACTAGGCTATTATAGATTATTTTTCCTCTAAAGGATCTTGACTGGCAAAGCTGAAAAAGAGCTTTGATAATTATCCTATGGCAATACTGTGCTAGATGGGTCGATGGTTGTATTTGGTACAAGGCAAATCCAGATGTTCTGTAAACTATTTTCTTCTCATCAGTTCCTACATAGCAATGTCAGAAAATTTTAGTGCAGAGTATAAATGTTCCTTGCAGGAATAGAGGACCAGTATTCTTTGCATATTCATTCATGTCTGGCCCTAGTTCATTGTTTTTCAAACTTGGCAACTTTAAGATGCGAGGACTTCAACTCCCAGCATGCTGGCTGTGGAATTCCGGGAGTTGAAGTCCACATTCCTTAAAGCTGCCAAGTTTGTAAAACACTGCTCTTATAATCCAAGTTAAATGATGACTCCACTCTCATAACTGATTGCAACCACAATAACAGGCTTTGATGAGGGGGCACTTGGTGTTTGAAGCATGGCTACAACAAAATCCCTAGCTTCTGTACTGATGTTGTCATGAGCATGATGGCAAACAATTGCTTTGGAATTAAGCAAACTATTTTTCCATAGGTTTTGGTTTTTGTTGGTGGGGAGAATACAGATAGTCCTCATTTAGTGACTGTCCACAGTTATGGCGGTGATGAAAAAGTAACTTTCTGGTCAGTTCTCGCATTTACGACCTTTGCAGGTCTGTAGAGCAAAGGAAAGCTGAAGTAAGATCATAAGGACAGTTGTGGTTTCACTTAGTGACTGCTTTGCTTAAAGACCAAGTTGCCAGCCTGATCCCAATTGTGATCACTAAAAGAGGACTACCTGTAATTAAGTTTTCAATTTTCATAGTAGTATCAGTGAAGCTTAGATAAAAATCTGAGGACTCCTGACTGATTAGAAAGTCTTCATAAACTGATGGGTCTTAGTATTCAAGCATTCTTCTAGAATTCTTTTGTCACTAATAAAACAAGTAACAGTCATCAGCAGAGCTAAAGTGGAATAACAGTAGTTTGAAAGTTCAGCTGTATTAAAAAGCATAAATGAGTTGCTGCTGAAAAGGGCAGCCCCCTTCCTCCCCCAGTACATTTCATGTTCTTATAATATGTTTGCCTGCCCTATCAGTAACAACCAGGCAGCAGGGAAACAAAAATACATTGCAAGATCATAATAACTCGTTATGAAAGAGGAGAGAAAGATAATGTAAATGTTTTTTTCAGTGACTATCCATAGTCTTATATTTATTTTTGTCCCTAAAACATTTGAAATTCCTGATCTGAAACCTATACCAGTCCAGTAGAGATATATTATCATATCTCAATCAAAAATATTCTATGGCTTACCTTTTAGCAGCAAAGGAATTGCAGACCTTCATTAATCTAGATAGATTTGTTCTTTTTGTATCCCATTGTAAAAGTAAGAAGGTTTTTCATCTATTGGCTCAGAAAGAAAACAAAAAAATATTTGGAAGTAGCTGAGACATTGGCCAGATCTATAATGTCCCTTTTGCAAACAGAAGGGCTTCTTCCATTCATGGAAAGGTTTAAGATATAAAGGAGGCTGCCACTGGAGAAAACAAGCTATGCTAGTTTTCCCTTACTCTGCTATATGTGTTCGGAAGGGCAATTCCATCTCATGCCTGATGTTGTTGTTTATTCGTTTAGTCGCTTCCGACTCTTCGTGACTTCATGGACCAGCCCACGCCAGAGCTTCCTGTCGGTCGTCAACACCCCCAGCTCCCCCAGGGACGAGTCCGTCACCTCTAGAATATCATCCATCCATCTTGCCCTTGGTCGGCCCCTCTTCCTTTTGCCTTCCACTCTCCCTAGCATCAGCATCTTCTCCAGGGTGTCCTGTCTTCTCATGATGTGGCCAAAGTATTTCAGTTTTGCCTTTAATATCATTCCCTCAAGTGAGCAGTCTGGCTTTATTTCCTGGAGGATGGACTGGTTGGATCTTCTTGCAGTCCAAGGCACTCTCAGAATTTTCCTCCAACACCACAGTTCAAAAGCATCGATCTTCCTTCGCTCAGCCTTCCTTATGGTCCAGCTCTCACAGCCATATGTTACTACAGGGAACACCATTGCTTTAACTATGCGGGCCTTTGTTGTCAGTGTGATGTCTCTGCTCTTAACTATTTTATCGAGATTTATCATTGCTCTTCTCCCAAGGATTAAGCGTCTTCTGATTTCCTGACTGCAGTCAGCATCTGCAGTAATCTTTGCACCTAGGAATACAAAGTCTTTCACTGCTTCTACATTTTCTCCCTCTATTTGCCAGTTATCAATCAAGCTGGTTGCCATAATCTTGGTTTTTTTGAGGTTTAGCTGCAAGCCAGCTTTTGCACTTTCTTCTTTCACCTTCATCATAAGGCTCCTCAGTTCCTCTTCGCTTTCAGCCATCAAAGTGGTATCATCTGCATATCTGAGATTGTTAATGTTTCTTCCAGAGATTTTAACTCCAGCCTTGGATTCCTCAAGCCCAGCTTGTCGCATGATGTGTTCTGCATACAAGTTGAATAGGTAGGGTGAGAGTATACAGCCCTGCCGTACTCCTTGCCCAATCTTAAACCAGTCCGTTGTTCCGTGGTCTGTTCTTACTGTTGCTACTTGGTCGTTATACAGATTCTTCAGGAGGCAGACAAGATGACTTGGTATCCCCATACCGCTAAGAACTTGCCACAATTTGTTATGGTCCACACAGTCAAAGGCTTTAGAATAGTCAATAAAACAGAAATAGATGTTTTTCTGAAACTCCCTGGCTTTTTCCATTATCCAGCGGATATTGGCAATTTGGTCTCTAGGTCCTCTGCCTTTTCTAAACCCAGCTTGTACATCTGGCAATTCTCGCTCCATGAATTGCTGAAGTCTACCTTGCAGGATCTTGAGCATTACCTTACTGGCATGTGAAATGAGTGCCACTGTTCGATAGTTTGAACATTCTTTAGTGTTTCCCTTTTTTGGTATGGGGATATAAGTTGATTTTTTCCAATCTGATGGCCATTCTTGTGTTTTCCAAATTTGCTGGCATATAGCATGCATTACCTTGACAGCATCATCTTGCAAGATTTTGAACAGTTCAGCTGGGATGCCGTCGTCTCCTGCTGCCTTGTTATTAGCAATGCTTCTTAAGGCCCACTCAACCTCACTCTTCAGGATGTCTGGCTGTAGCTCACTGACCACACCGTCAAAGCTATCCCCGATATTGTTATCCTTCCTATACAGGTCTTCTGTATATTCTTGCCACCTTTTCTTGATCTCTTCTGCTTCTGTTAGGTCCTTGCCATCTTTGTTTTTGATCATACCCATTTTTGCCTGGAATTTACCTCCGATGTTTCTAATTTTCTGGAAGAGGTCTCTTGTCCTTCCTATTCTATTGTCTTCTTCCACTTCCGTGCATTGCTTGTTTAAAAATAATTCCTTATCTCTTCTGGCTAACCTCTGGAATTTTGCATTTAATTGGGCATATCTCCCCCTAGCACTGTTGCCTTTTGCTTTCCTTCTTTCTTGGGCTACTTCTAGTGTCTCAGCAGACAGCCATTTTGCCTTCTTGGTTTTCTCTTTCTTTGGGATGTATTTTGTTGCCGCCTCCTGAACAATGCTGCCAACTTCTGTCCATAATTCTTCCGGGACCCTATCTACTAAGTCCAGTCCCTTAAATCGATTCCTCACCTCCACTGCATATTCCTTAGGAATATTAGTGAGCTCATATCTAGCTGATCTGTGGGTCTTCCGTAATCTCTTTAGTCTGATCCTAAATTGTGCAAGAAGACGTTCGTGATCTGAACTACAGTCAGCTCCAGGCCTTGTTTTTACCGACTGTACAGATGTCCGCCACCTTTGGCTGCAAAGGATGTAATCAATCTGATTTTGGTGTTGTCCATCTGGTGAAGTCCATGTATAAAGCTGTCTCTTAGGTTGTTGGAAGAGAGTGTTTGTTATGCAGAGCGAATTGTCTTGGCAAAATTCTATCAGCCTATGTCCTGCTTCATTTTGTTCTCCCAGGCCATACTTACCTGTAATTCCAGGTGTCGTTTGACTGCCCACCTTAGCATTCCAGTCTCCTGTGATGAAAATAACATCTCTTTTAGGCGTGTTGTCCAGTAGGTGCTGCAGATCCTCATAGAACTGCTCTACTTCAGCTTCTTCAGCATTTGTGGTTGGGGCGTATATTTGGATCACTGTGATGTTAGATGGCTTGCCCTGAATTCGAATTGAGATCATTCTGTCGTTTTTTGGGTTGTATCCAAGCACTGCTTTAGCCACTTTACTATTAATTATGAAGGCTACTCTATTTCTTCTGTGGTCCTCTTGTCCACAGTAGTAGATCTGGTGGTCATTTGATGTGAAGTGGCCCATTCCAGTCCATTTCAGTTCACTGACGCCCAGGATGTCTATCTTTAATCTTGACATCTCACCAATAACCACATCCAATTTGCCCTGGCTCATAGATCTTACATTCCAGGTTCCAATGGTGTGTTGATCCTTAGAACATCGGATTCGCCGTTCACCACCAGCACTGTCGTCCGCTAGCCGTCCTTTCGGCTTTGAGCTAGCTGCGTCATCACGTCTGGGGCTAGTTGAGCTCATCCTCTGTTCCTCCCCAGTAGCATTTTGACCATCTTCCGACCTGGGGGTCTCATCTTCCGATGGTATACCGACATATCTCTGGTTGTACTGATCCATTTAGTTTTCACGGCAAGAATACTGGGGTGGGTTGCCATTACCTTCCCCAGGGATCGCATTTAGTCTGACCTCTCTGTCATGACCTTCCCGTCTTGGGTGGCCCTTCACGGTTTAGCTCATGGCATCATTGAGGTGCTCAAGCTCCAGCACCACGACAAGGTAACGATCCTTTGCTGAAGCTCATGCCTGATAGCTGTCTGGAATGTGAAGACAGCCAGAGCACTACATGAGACTGAACTGATGAGGCTGCTGCCCATTTGCCAATCCCAAGCAGCCCCTTGGTTTACTAAGCACCTGTGGGAAATTAGGTGACTAAAAAATGGCGAGAAAACCAGAAGTTGACTTGACTGAACACTGGTAAGAGCTCAGCACTCTGACACAGTGATGGTAAGAGCAGTGAAGTGACATATCTTCTCTATACTTAATTAACTGCTGATTCCCCCTTGCAGCCCTGTTCAGAGGGACCTGGTTCTTTTAGGAAAGATTGGGACAAAACTACAAGCATGCTGGATGGAATTTGCAAGTTTCCTGGTGGATAAAGTTGTTCATAGCCACTCCAGTTGGATGCCAGTGAGCAAAATCCATTTTGATGAATGACGCATCCCCCTTGTGTTGCTATCTGGGATTTGGTTAATCTTGTGGAGCCTGAGGAAGTGGACAGGGTCCTCTATAGTCAGAATTCTGCCACCTGTGGGCTGGAGCAAGACTCTCTTGTCTTATTTTGGATGCTGGAGGAGGTGTGAGCAACTGGCTCCAGGAGATGGTCAGTGCCACTCTGATGAGGATGTAATGCCACCTCACTGTCAAGCTCCCAAAACCAAGAACCATGTGGACTTCCGGAAAGACTTTTATTGCTAGTAGGGTAATGTAAGAGAATCTTGAAAGCCTGCCAAAGTAATTCCCCCTCACAGCTTTGAGGCAGAATTGCTGAGCCTCTTTCTTACAACCCCCCTCCCTTGGACTCAAGAATCTCTTCTCTAACAGCCATTTCCTCCCTTGCCTTTCTGTGCCCTCTGTGTTCCCCAGGTCTCTTAGGCATTCTATCACACTTCCTTAAAGAAGGTATTAGTATACCTTCTCCTGAAGAGGCCCTCCCTGAATCCAGCTGCCTTTGGCAACTTTTGCTCAATCTCCCTCTCCTTACAAAAGTAGTTGAAAAGGTAGTAGCAAAGTAGATAGAGAGGATGGATTCCCTAGATTCTTCCAGGTCATGGGACTGAAGCTGCATTGGCCACTCTTGTCAGTTCCATCAAGACTTCAGCAGGGGGAGTACACTCCTCCTCGTCCCATTTCTCAGAAGTGTTTGATACCCTCAAACGCTGTGCAGTTCTTCTAGGCTGTCTGCAAGAATTGCAAGTTGTGGGCACCATTTTACAGTAGTTCCACTGCTAATTCAATGAGCATTTTAAGTCAGTGGTCACAGTGGGGGATAGCACCAAAACCTCTGCAAACTCCAGTGTAGGGTTCCATGGGGTTTGGTGCTTTCCCCCATATTATTTGACACTTGCTTGAAACTGCTGGGGGAGGTCATTCAGTGGTGTGGTTGACATATCATTAATATGGCAATGATACTCAATTATACATTGCGACCTCAGCCTGAGCAAGATGCTGTTAAAATCCTATACTGGGCAAAACAACTCAGATTAAATCCTATCCAGATAGAGTTCCTTCTCATCAATAGACATTGTGGCGATCTTACAAAATTTACTCCAGTAGATAACTCTGGACAACATTACGCTGCCCCTGACAGAGTTGGTTCATGACTTGGAGATTCTCCTGGACTTTGCTTTCCTGTTTAAGTAGCAGGCAGAAGCCATGGACAGGGCAGGCTTTGTCTGGTTTCAGCTAGAGTGAAGTAGTCCTGGCAATGTAATTGACAGTCTGATCACTAGGGCGAAGATTTCTGTGACCTAAAAATGTTAGAAATATGCAAGCATTTATGACCTTAAAACCGTTTAAATATGACCAATTAAACCAAAAATATGACCTTTAAAGCAAAAATATGACTTTACGATTTTTCTGAAATTAGCACCCAATTTTTAAAAATCTGTGCTTACACACAGACACACAAATTAAAAGGTTTATTCTTCTTCACTTCCAGTGCAGAAGTGCTAGTTCTGAAGGAATCAAATGAACATTTTGAGAGTAAAATTGTCATCCATGGATTAGTTTTAATTAACAGCAGAATTACATTGGATGGCCACGTGCATCTTGAAGTTATCAAACTCAAAACTCCTTCTGTTGTCCACCACTATGTTCTTGTATCTGGAGAAACTCCATTCAACATCACAAGAGGTTATGGGAACAAATTTGAAAAAAGCAAACTCATCTGGAGAAAATTCTGGCTTGAAGTCTTCAAATTTTGCTTTGAGCCCATTTAGAACGTTACTTATTTTGCAAAGTGTTGAATAACCCAGGTTAGATTGCAGCCCTCTTTGCAGTTTATCACTAATTTTTTTTCAGCCACTTTCCCCTTTGCTTGCTTTAAATCACTCTCAGTTTGTTTTACAATGTTCAGGGCATCACTAAGTTCCATTCCCACAGTTTCAAGGCTGGTGATTGCTCTTGACAATCCACTGAAGTTAGAGCCTATATATGCTAAGTTTCCAGCCAAGGTTTCAAAAAAGGAATCTCACACAATCTTGATGGAGGAAGATTCACAACAGTCAAATTGTTTAACTATCTGCTGCAAGGAAGCATAATTGGCATGTTGAAATCAGATTGCAGCTCTCACGTGACTCCACCACCTTGAACACACACACACCTGAGTTGGGGAGAAAATGAGAAAAAGAAAAAAAAAATAGGCAAATTCTCACTCTTTTTTTCAGGCCTGGTCAGGGGAGAAGCCTTTTCCCTTTCCCTCCCTCCCTCACACATACCCCTGAGTTGGGGAGCACATAAGAAAAAGAAAACAAAACAGGCAAATTCTCACTTTTTTTCCAGGCCTGGTCAGGGGAAAGCCTTTGTTCCCACCTCTTTCTCTCTCATTCTCTCTCACACACACACACACACACACACACAACTCCCTGAGTTGGGGAGCGAATAAGAAAAACAAACAAAACAAAACAGGCAAATTCTCACTTTCTTTGCTGGCTTGAATTTGCTGGCTTATCAGGAGGGTTGCCAATGACCAAAATATGACCAAAATATGACATTTGTTACAAAATTAAGCAGAGATGTGACATAACACCTTTAAAAAGTCAAAATATGACAGTGAAGGTAAATCTTGCTAAACTCTTGTGTTTCGTGGTGTCACAATGTTGTTGAATATTAAAACGCTTTTGAGCCAATACCTTAACTTCACACAATTTACAAAACAAAATAGCACCATTGCCATCTGCTCCCCAAATTCTTGAACAAGACACTGCAATTTCACACTCGCTGAACATCTACTTTTAGGCATGTTGAAATCAGATTGCAGCTCTCATGTGACTCTACCACCTTAAACACACACATACCTGAGTTGGGGAGCAAATGAGAAAAAGAAAAAAAAAGGCAAATTCTCACTCTTTTTTTTCAGGCCTGGTCAGGGGAGAAGCCTTTGTTCCCATCTCTCTCTCTCTTTCTCTCTCTCTCTCTCACACACACACACACCCCTCCCTGAGTTGGGGAGCGAATAAGAAAAAGAAAAAAAACAGGCAAATTCTCACTTTCTTTGCTGGCTCAAACTTGCTGGCTTATCAGGAGGGTTGCCAATGACCAAAATATGACGCTTGTTACAAAATTAAGCAGAAATATGACATAACACCTTAAAAAGTCAAAATATGACTTTTCAGGCAAAATAAAAAGCATCTAATTCTGACCATATTACTCTAAAACATGTTTTAACTTACCTATACATTCAAATAAAGGCTTCAGAAAAGTTATGACATGTCATAGAAATCCTCGCCCTACTGATCATCATCTGGCTTGATTAGTGCAATGTACTCAATATGAAGCTACCTATGGAGATGATCTGGAAGCTACAGTTGGTACAAATCGCAGCTGCTAGACTCCTGACGGGTCAGGCTAGTTAAGCAAGAATAACACTTATTCTGAAGTTGCTGCATTAGTTGCCAGTAGGCTTCTCAGTACAGTACAAGTGCTGCAAAGCCCTTTACAGTGAACACTGGAATACATCAAAATTGAATGTACCCATCCAGTCCAATAATCTAGAAAAGGCCTGTTGTAGCACTCCCCTTGTGAGTTCATGGGATATAGTTCAAGTGACAGGCATTCTCGGTGATGGCCCCCATTTTATGGAACACTGTCCCCCTGCATGTAACAGATGGTCCCTTCTTTGTAGGTATAATATTTCTATACTTCTATTGCCATTAAGATACAGTTCACAGTGCAGGTAGTCCTCGCCTAAAGACAGTAATTGGGACTGGGAACTCTGTCACCAAGCAACACAGTCATACAGTACGATGTCACACGACCACGGCAACTTACAATGGCAATTGCGGCAGTTCTGGTTGCCATCATTAAGCAAATCCTGTGTAATTGTTAAGCACAACATCACGTGATCACCCATTTTCAATCTCTTGCCGGCTTCCCCATTGACTTTGCTTGTTGGAAACCAGCAGTGAAGGTCACAAATGGCAATCACATGACCATGGGATGTTGCAACTGTTGTAATTGCGAGCCAGTTGCCAAGTACCTGAATTGTGACCATGGGGATGTTGCAACGGCTGTAACTATGAGGACCCATTGTAAGTCCCCTTTGTTCAGCACCATCGTAACTTCAAATGGTCACTCAATGAGTGGTCATTAAAGGAGGACTACCTGTAGTAAGTAAGTAAACTCTAAACTCATAGTAAAGCACTATTCTTTTTTTTTTTCTGATAAATGGAACATATACATAATGGTGTCTGGCTATATGCCTATCTTCAATTAAGATTTTTTTCCCCAAAGAAATTTGATTTTTGCAGTAATAATAATGAAATTATGGTGAGATTACTTTGAATGGGTCTATTACTAGTTTCTTTCAAGGAAAATGGTACCTGCATGGAGAATTATGGGGTTAGATAAGACAAAGATGGAAGAATTCTCCAGAGAAAGGATCTACTGGGTGGGGAAGGTTGAGGTAGACAGGAAACTAGGGACAGAAAATGACAGAAACCATTAGGAACAAGAAATAAACTCTTCTTGCTAAAAAAAGTGCTTAAAATATTAAAGGAGAAAAAGAACAGTGCTACAACCACAGCTGAAGATCTGTGCCTAAGTGGATGTTCTTGCTTCCACAATGATAGTGGTTTTAACTTTTTTTTTTTAATTATAAGGCTGGTACGGTGAACTTTAGTTTTGCACTCTACTGTTTACCTAGGGAATAGATATGTTGGAATGACTAGACTGGGAAGCTGAAATATATTTCCAGCGGAAAGCAGTGCCAATTCAGCCCCATCCTGTTGTGAAGAGGACTCCACAGATGGGCTCCTGTAATCACCAGGAGTTAAGTTCAACTCAAAAAAGATTCTTCCTTCATATGCACAACACCAAGGAGCTCCCTGAATAGCTTGAAGTTTGTTCTGGCAAGGATTCTCCTTTCCAGGAATTATAGCCCAGGAAAGATTCTTGACAATGTAACTGTCTTCATTAGAAGGCGTACTTGTCATCTGCTTGGCTTTCTGGCTGTATTTTTTTGAAAAAGCCTGTTTTGCTTGCTCTTGTTTGTCAGGAAAAGAGATACATGTTGGGGATGTTCATGTGACAGGAAGTTCTGCTTCTTGTTCTTGTTTTCTGAGCAGAGGGTATGTTATATCCTTGCTTTTGATAAGATGTCAGGACTGTGATTTGCAGCACGAATGGAAGACAAGTGATTATGTCTACATCTTTAAAAATAAACCCCAGTGCCTTTTTTGAATGAGCAATACGTATGTCTGGCTCCTAGCCAGAATTGTGAAGTGCTATAATGCTCCTGGTGTTATGAAGTTTGCTGATCTGGCTGTCCGCCAAACATATATAATATTCATTCTGATAACATGGATGTTTGTCTTTTCAAAGGAATGGCTGCTGTTCTGTGGTTTCTTTGTGCACACTACATTTTAAATACCTGAATAGCTTTCCATTTTTAATGCTAAGGAAATGGAAAGATTACAGCAAAACACAAGTATTCTTTCTTCTCTTTAAAATGAATTTGCAACTGATTTATAAATGATTTGTAATATGCTCAAATAGTCTTTAATAAATAAATAGTAAATTTATTGTCTATCTCTTTAGTCCCCTAGGGAGCTTGAATAGTGTAGGTCATGGGACAGTGTTTTCTACCCTCTTTTTCTACATCCTCAAAGATAGGTGACTGACCAACGGTAAGTTTACTTCAGTACATTTCTAGAATAACCAAAGAATAAGAAACACCAGTCCTATACTAAATAGCTCCCAATTGTAGATTCAGTTAAAATTGTGGGACAGCTCTGATTTACTGGAACATTAAGTCCTTGGAAACATTGTTCTGAAAAGGACATTGATCCAGACTTCTGCTAAGATGCTGGTTGTTCAGTTATCAGCCTCTCAGGTATATGTTAATGTATTTAAGTTGTTGACACCAGCAGGTTTTTAGGACATTTGTATACCTGTTGGTTCAAAAGGAGTGGTGCTATAAATAAACTGGATATTAATTAAATCTTGAGGTTGAGCGGTTTAAAATAGAGACATAATTAGGAGAAGTCAGCTGTCCTGGCATATGTAATTAAGCAATAGACTTAGAAAAATGCCTGCAATGTTGGTAGGTTAAATATATTATGTTCTGGTTGATTTGTCAGGCTCTTGGGTGTATGGGAAGATATATTTTACAAAGAAGAGAATATGTTCCCCACCTTGAGTTATTTGTAAAAATAATAAAGGCGGGATAAAAAATAAAATTAAAAAAAACAATAACGGTGCATGAAATGCAGAGCAAGAGAGTGAGAGAGTAAGGAAGAGAAGGAAATCAGGTACGAATAGCAGACACACATCCTGCTGTTTTGTTTTATGTTTTTGTTGGGTTTTGTTTTGTTTTTGCCATAGAGTTTTTTTTCTCAGGCTATCAATCAACTTTTCACCACTTCCTGCAACAGCAGGTCTGCAATAAATCCTGCTGTAACTGACTGGGTTTCATTTCCTCTGCCAAACTCTGCTAACCTGCGAGGCATGACACAGTGACACCAGAGTGAGCAGCTGATAATGTAATACACAACTCCTGTGAGGCAAAAGTTAAAAGTGCATGTTCTCTCAGCTGAATGATTTTAAAGATCTTTATATTCTAGTTCCCAGGAGGGATAATTACTCTGTATATCATGGAGAGCATTTCTTAATCTCCTAAAGGAATTTTATTTAAAAGTGTGTGGAAAGGATGGAGACAACTGGATGGTGGGTTTTTTTTTTAATGTTCTCAGCCCTTTCTAAATTGCCTTCATTCCAGGGGGCAATGCAGCCTCTGAGAACGTGTTCCAGCAGAATGTTCAACCCCAATTATAAGACTATTAAGAGAAAGATTGTAACTCAGCAGCTAAGTGTGGAGAGCACATCCCAGATTCAAATTCCTGATGCCGCAAGTTAAAAGAATCTGGCGTATCAGAGCCTGGAGAAACAGCTGTTTGCAGTCCCGGAGAACTGTTAGGAGATAAGGATGGATAATTGGGCTGAAAGATCTAGTGTTGTTCTTCTACATTCCTAAACATTAGCTCTCTGTAAAAATATTTAAAAGCAATCAAATAGCATAGAATTCTCTAGTCTTTAAGAAAAATAGTACATAAAAAGTTTCAATTCAGCTTCCCTTCATCCAATTATTACAGATTTGTTCCTATGACATAGTTAGCTATGAAGACAAGGTAATTAAGTAAGTGCAGAATATATGTTTTTTACTTGAACAAGCAGGTGGCCTTTCATAAAGTGGGGAAAGCTTCTGAAAGAAACAATTCTCACTTGCATCTGCTCATCTATTTGACTCATCATGCCTTCAGACATACCATTCGTGCCATGCTGTAGATCTGCCAACAGGAAGAGATGCTGATTGTGGCAGGCTGTGTTGCTCCTACCTAGTGAGAGTGATAGAGAGACAAGCACAGTTTCTTTTTTAATCTGAACAGTTTGCATGCATCTGTACTCACAGGCTTTTGCCATATTGAAGTAACACCGTGATTGAAATGAACGTGACCAAAAGCGTAAACAGGAAAACGGGGAAGTACATTCCCAAGTGTGCACAAAAATAAAGATGTCATTGGCCAAATGTATTACAAATCAGCATTCTTCTTTGAGGGCCCTTTAAAAAGCACTTTCCATGGCATCTAGTTGCTCTGTGCTTTTTAAGTGACTCTGAAGAATTTTGACTTACAATGAAATCTTTCTTCCTTTCTTTGGAATTCCTGGGATTCCATCTCCCACTACTAGCAGCCATTTGCACATTCCTTTGCTATCTGAAAATTAGAGGTGCCCAGATTTGCTGCTGGGCAAGTTGATGCGGAAAAGGAAATCCCTTGTTAACTTTTGGTACCAGGAGTTGACATTGGAGGTAGAGAAGGCCACAATGTACACTTGTTGAGTCAATAATGATCCCAGCACAGATTGCTTCCACCAGTAAGGACGCTTATATGTACTGTCTGGACCCATTTCAACTGGGCCTTCAACCATGATGAGTACTGAGATGCCTTAGTGGAAACTGGATAGGATAAATGCAGACGACCTAGTTTTCCTGGACTGTTCACAACTTTTGTTACCATGCTATCCTTCTGGATTGTCAGGAAGGATTGGATATTGAGCACAGTGCGGCAGGTCTATGGTATAAGCCCTGGATTTCTGACCTTTGGTGTCTCACAAGGTTCCAGCTTGTCCCTCTTGATGCTCAGTATCTACATGAAACACTAATGGTGATAATTCAGAACTTTGGAATGATCTGTTTCTACTTGCCAGCTACTCTAAGGAAGTATTGTCTAGGCTCAGTGATACATGGATGAGGGAGAACAAGCTGCCATTTAATCCAGACAAGACTGCTATTGTCACTGGGAAGCTGACTTTTGGATTAAAGTTCAAACAGTTTTGGAAGGCCGTGCATTCTCCTGAAAAAAAAACATACACTGTATTCACTCTGAAAGTGTTGCTTGATGCTCATCTGTCACTGAATTTACAGGAGTTGTGTGATGCTTGTGCAGGATGTTCTGGATTCGTTGCCAGGATCCTCTCAAGCATAACTTGAAGTGCTGTTATTGACCTTTGAGGCAACAGAGCATGCTCCTTCAAGAATTGCATCTCACCCTTTCAGGAAGCAGAAAATCTGTAAACCTGCATCTGTTTCATCAGGCTTGTAATTGTTAATTGATTTTAGTATTTTTTTAATTTTGTATTTTTAAAAATGTTGCTAGCTGTCATAAGTAGATAGACAAGGTGTAAATAAAAATAGATAACTAATAAGTAAAGCTACAGACTAATAATATAATTAGTCTGTAGTGTTTTGAAGGCTGCTGGATAGTATCAGGAGGTGATTTTAGAGTATTGTTTTTCTCTGCTCTTTTATTCTAATATTTCAGAAATAACTTTGCAGTTTGCTGAAGTCATATTTCTCCAGATTACAAAGCAATACAACTTTACGTTATCCACATGGCTTAAGGGAAAATGACCTTGTAAAATATTCTGGCCAAAGTGCTATTTCCTAATGCAACAACCAGAGTCTGAAAAGCATTTTATAAAGACCTGCTAACCAGGAGTTCTGCAGCTAAGACATGAGGAACCAGCCCTCTCTCAACTGATTCCCAGCAGTTATTCAAAGGTATACTGCCTTTGATCTTGAAAATATTACTTGATCAGTGATGCAGATTAAGAGCACTGGGGGTTGGTGCTTTGTTGCTGACCCTCCAGCTATCCTGACACAGCCAAGATTGATTGATTATCTATCATCAAGTTGGTGTTAACATTTAGTGATCACATAGACAGATCTTCTACAGAACATCTGTCCCCCCATCTGGCCCTTTAGGTCTTCTTACCATGCACTCATTGCTGCAATAATCAAGTCCACCACCTTGCTGCTCTTTGTCCTTTTCTTTTTACTTCTTTCCCAGCATTATAGAGTTTTCAAGAGAGCCAGGTCTTTGTATAACATGTCCAAAATACAATAATTGGAGCCTGGTCATTTTGGGCTTAAGTGAGAACTCTGGATTGATATGTTTGATGATCCATTTGTCCGTTTTCTTGACTATCTATGGTATTCTCAAGAACTTCTTCTAAATTCAAAAGTGTCAGTAGTCTTTCAGTCCTGCTTCTTCAAAGTCCAGCTTTTGTATCCACAAAATATCACAGGGAAAACAATTGTCTGCACCATTCTAATTTTCATAGATATACTATAGACCACCCTTTCTCAACCTTTTGACCCTGGAGGAACCCTTGTCAGGCCTCTGGGAACCCCTGCATATTCAGGCTGAAATATAGGCCAGAAGTTACAAAATCATTATATTTGTTTCATGTGTCGGCCTGTGCATATGCACCAACAGTGTTCTCTTTAATGTGAAGTTGCCCAAATTTGAAATATGTTTTTTAAAAAATCATTATCTCCCAGGGAATGAGGGAATCCCTAGTGACCTCTCGTAGAACCCTGCTGTTTGACTTTAATTCCTAGAGCTTCAGATTATTTGCATTTTCAGCTATCACAGAAGTGTCATCAGTTTAGTACAAGTTATGGATTTTTCTTCTTCCAAGTTTAAAGCCATGCTAATTTTCTTCCAGTCAAGCCTCCCTCAATATATACTCAACATATGGATTGAATAAATAAAGTGAAGGTATACAGCCATCTGGCCTGAGGATCTGATAATGTGGGTGTGGAGGCTGCAAAGTGGTTGTATTGCTAGGACAGTGAGTGCACTGTCCTGCAGACTATGTTTCTATGGTTTTTAATGGTTTGAATTGTTTTTAAAGTTTTAAAATGAATTTTCTTGGGGTTTTTTAGTTATTTTTTTCTATTGTTTTTGTCTTTTTATCTTTGTACGCTGCCCAGAGTCATGTATGCGAGATGGGTGGCTATATAACTTCATCAACTAAGTAAACAAATAAATCTTGCCTGGTAGGATATGCATATGTGTTTATCAGATGGTTGAAAGGGAGAGGAGCTTTCTTGGCTCTGTCCACCAACTGTCCAGTCCCAGGCCTATTTGGAAGGTGTCGAAGGACTCTCTGGTCATTAATGTTTTCACCCCTGGAAAAATGTTACCCACCCGTCATCCCATCTCATCCCTAAATTTATTGGGAAATTTTAGCAATCATAGAATTAAGAGGAAAGGTGCTTTTGCAGATCAGACTGATAAAGAACAAGAAGCATGACTGACCCACAATTTATGAATAATCTGAAAATCTACTAATGGAAGCTCTTGTTGCTTATTGTCCTGCATGTTATTGCATTGGTTTAGTCACTTTTGCATTTGTGTCAATTGGTACACTAAATGTCTTTGGGTCTTCCCTTCCGCAGGTCAAAGAAGTTGGTGGCCCTTGCCGAATGCGTGCAGAAAGCAGAGCTTAGTAAGGGGAAATTAGGTTTCGAGTTAGATGAGCTGGAAACAGCCGCACTCCTGGTACAAGAGGAAGAGAACGAGTTAAAAGCTGTTGACGCAGGCAATACTAAGCAGCAGCTGCTGCCTCCCTCCCGAGAAGCAGTGAGCGAGTCCGAGGACTCAAGCAGCACTTCATCATATCAGACAGGAGACTCTGATTCGGATGAACAAGAGTCCTCAGCCAGCGAAGATGGGGAAATAAATCCTTTACAACGCACACTCCAAGGGGAGAGGACAGCCCCACTTACTGACGATAATGGATTAAGGCAAGACCCAGGCGCTTTGACATTGGAGGGTAGTAATGAAAAATCAAAGGCTTCTCTACGGTCTACATCTGTTTCTGGAAAACTGATAGAGGAATTAGAAAAGCAAATGCAGACGGCAGTAAGGCTGACGGAGCAGCCGAAAGCTCCATCTTCTTTAAGAGGTGATGGCCAGGACCGCAGCAGCACTTCGCAAGAGGTGGAAGCCGGCTGCGCAGCTCAGCCTCGAGGACTTTCTTTCACCGGACCATAATTAAAAGGAACATTTCTTGGAGGTGACTCTGAAGTTTGGGGGGATTGCAGTTGAAGCTTCTCAGACAATAATTAGGGAGAATTAGTTAATATATGGAAGCAAAATAAGTATTTTTTAAATGTGAGTGTCCCTCATCAAAACCCTTCATGAGAGATGGGGACAAAATCGTACTAAATATAGAATAGTAATCCAGCCTAATTAAGTTCTGATGCCTAGCCATAAGAATTTTCTGTAAGATCTTCTGTAATCTTACATTACATTAGTTTAATTGCCTTAGAAAAATATAATCAGAGATGGAAGAAGGTTTCTAAAAAGAAGTATGTTTACATAACTTTGTATTTTAAAATTAATTTGGTTAGCAGCTTTTGAAATATTATTCAGTATTAATATCTTGTTTATTTGCTTTTAAATATTTTGTGGTGCCTGTGCCTGAGTAGAACAAGCAGAAAACCTTGTAGATTCCAAGTACTTGCAAGGAATAGCTCTGACTTTCAAGCAGATTTGTACATGTAGCATATTCATTACCCGTGCAGACTGATGGTACCAATATTTCCCAGTACTGAATTCTGTGGAATTTACTGGGACTTAACTGGTAGGCAGTGATAGAGAAGGAATTGGTTAGTTAATACGTCACTATGAACCTTCCTAATTTTTCAATTCTTTAAACAATACACAAAATTGGAATCCTGCTGTCCCTCAATATTTATCTTTATGCAAGTTATGCAATGCAATTTTCCTATCAAAAATTTGAATATAAATGCATAAATTAGGTTGGGGTGCTTGTGTCTGTGTGCTTAGATATATCATAATGTCTGTATGATATATATTGGAAAACGTCATTGTGATCATGGACCGGCACAGAGGAAATCAATATGTGAATATCCAAAGCTGAATCAACAATATCAGAAGAGTTAGAAGAAATACATATAAAGAATTTTGACTAAAAAAAGTATTTAAACCAGCTAACATACTTGTTTTAGCTACACATGTGTGACAAAAGAGAAAAGAGATTGGTATATATTCACTTCAGACATATAGTCAAATTCCACATTACATTGTATCTATTAGTTCTTTATTCATTTAGTCGCTTCCGACTCTTCGTGACTTCATGGACCAGCCCACGCCAGAACTTCCTGTCAGTCGTCAACACCCCCAGCTCCCCCAGGGACAAGTCCGTCACCTCTAGAATATCATCCATTCACCTTGCCCTTGGTCGGCCCCTCTTCCTTTTGCCCTCCACTCTCCCTAGCATCAGCATCTTCTCCAGGGTGTCCTGTCTTCTCATTATGTGGCCAAAGTATTTCAGTTTTGCCTTTAATATCATTCCTTCAAGTGAGCAGTCTGGCTTGATTTCCTGGAGGATGGACTGGTTTGATCTTCTTGCAGTCCAAGGCACTCTCAGAATTTTCCTCCAACACCACAGTTCCAAAGCATCGATCTTCCTTCTCTCAGCCTTCCTTATGGTCCAGCTCTCGCAGCCATATGTTACTATGGGGAACACCATTGCTTTAACTATGTGGACCTTTGTTGTCAGTGTGATGTCTCTGCTCTTAACTATTTTAACTTTTAACTTTTTAACTTTTCTTGATCTCTTCTTCTTCTGTTAGGTCCTTGCCATCTTTGTTTTTGATCATACCCATTTTGGCCTGGAATTTACCTCCAATGTTTCTAATTTTCTGGAAGAGGTCTCTTGTCCTTCCTATTCTATTGTCTTCTTTCATTTCCATTTAAAGATGCATTGCTGGTTTAAAAATAATTCCTTATCTCTTCTGGCTAACCTCTGGAATTTTGCATTTAATTGGGCATATCTCCCCCTATCACTGTTGCCTTTTGCTTTCCTTCTTTCTTGGGCTACTTCTAGCGTCTCAGCAGACAGCCATTTTGCCTTCTTGGTTTTCTCTTTCTTTGGGATGTATTTTGTTGCCGCCTCCTGAACAATGTTGCAAACTTCTGTCCATAGTTCTTCCGGGACCCTATATACTAAGTCCAGTCCCTTAAATCCATTCTTTACCTCCACTGCATATTCCTTAGGAATATTAGTGAGCTCATATCTAGCTGATCTGTGGGTCTTCCCTAATCTCTTTAGTCTGATCCTAAATTGTGCAAGAAGAAGTTCGTGATCTGAACTACAGTCAGCTCCAGGTCTTGTTTTTACCGACTGTATAGATGTCCGCCACCTTTGGCTGCAAATGATGTAGTCAATCTGATTTCGGTGTTGTCCATCTGGGGAAGTCCACGTATAAAGCCGTCTCTTAGGTTGTTGGAAGAGAGTGTTTGTTATGCAGAGTGAGTTGTCTTGGTAAAATTCTATCAGCCTATGTCCTGCTTCATTTTGTTCTCCCAGGCCATGCTTACCTGTAATTCCAGGTGTCATTTGACTGCCCACCTTAGCATTCCAGTCTCCCGTGATGAAAATAACATCTCTTTTAGGCGTGTTGTCCAGTAGGTGCTGCAGATCCTCATAGAACTGCTCTACTTCAGCTTCTTCAGCATCTGTGGTTGGGGCATATATTTGGATCACTGTGATGTTCGATGGCTTGCCCTGAATTCGAATTGAGATCATTCTATCGTTTTTTGGATTGTATCCAAGCACTGCTTTAGCCACTTGACTATTAATTATGAAGGCTACTCCATTTCTTCTGTGGCCCTCTTGTCCACAGTAGTAGATCTGGTGGTCATTTGATGTGAAGTGGCCCATTCCCGTCCATTTCAGTTCACTGACGCCCAAAATGTCTATCTTTAATCTTGACATCTCACCAATAACCACATCCAATTTGCCCTGGCTCATAGATCTTACATTCCAGGTTCCAATGGTGTGTTGATCCTTAGAACATCGGATTCGCCATTCACCACCAGCACCGTCGGCCGCTAGCCGTCCTTTCGGCTTTGAGCTAGCTGCGTCATCACGTCTGGGGCTAGTTGAACTCATCCTCTGTTCTTCCCCAGTAGCATTTTGACCATCTTCCGACCTGGGGGTCTCATCTTCCGATGGTTTACCGACATATCTCTGGTTGTACTGATCCATTTAGTTTTCACGGCAAGAATACTGGGGTGGGTTGCCATTACCTTCCCCAGGGATTGCATTTAGTCTGACCTCTCTGTCATGACCTTCCCGTCTTGAGTGGCCCTTCACGGTTTAGCTCATGGCATCACTGAGGTGCTCAAGCTCCAGCACCACAACAAGGTAACGATCCTTTGCTGAAGTCTATTAGTATAACTGAGAATTTAAATCCAAATAAAATTCATATCCAACTTTTGTTAAAAATGCAAAAATAAGGTTAACAAACTTAAAAACCGGAGTGGGGGGAATCAGAACGCATAGTAACCAACATTGACAGGTTTCTATCCATCAAAATGTTAATTTGTGAAATGTGACTATATTTGATTATTTTTGAGTATACAACATATATTTCACTTCTGATTATTAAATGTTTGATTGCAGATTATGCTCCTGGTCTGTGGCTCAGCTGGAGAAAATGGGATATTCTGGCTAGAATGCAGGTCTAAAATGTAGGAGATGTCTCCTAGTTGTAGTTATGCCAGTGGCTTAACAAAAGATCCACTGCGATTGAAGAGCAGAGATCAGCATTTTTCATTTAGGGCTATATGCCCCAATCATGCTTTCTTCACCTCATTATTTGCTACTAATAGGCAAAGCTGCTTTTTTTTTTTTTTTTGCATCCAGAATGCACAATATGCATATTCATTATCATGGGTATAATTTGGCATCCTGAACTATAAAGTACTGTTAGTAAATTTAAAGTCTTTCACAATGTATTTCTGAAGTGATTAGTGATAACATAATAAACTATGCAGAAAATGCACCTAAGTCACCAGCTTGGTTAATGCGTCTAGTTTGTGCAAATTTGAAAATAAAACTGAGGAGGTATCATGTATTTTACTGCCAGAGCACTGGGACTCATGGCAAAAGGTAAGTCATCCATTATTCACTTTCAGCCTGCCATTTTGTGGCAGGCAATGAAGTGTGCTTGCTCTCTGAGAATTGACTGTTATGTTGATGAAAATGGATCTCCTTATTCCACCCTTTTCCTATATAAGCAAAATTGTTAGTTCAGTCTGACTTTGTTGTGACTTTAGAGCTTGACTTTTTCACCCACCCTCCCAATATTTAGGAATGTTCACTCCTCAAAAAGAACAATGGCTTTCACTTTAAGTGTTAGAAACATATGAAACTTCAGAGCTGGTTTCTAACCAAATTATGTTCTCTGCATGCCATAAGACTGCCTCTGAAAACAGCATATTATGCTCAAGTGTTTCCTTAAAATAATAAGACTTGAATGTGCTTCAGTAACAGTTATGCCATAACATCATAGAAACAGTCCTTCCAGATAAGCCCCAAAATAGGTTTAACAGAAATATTTTTTAAAAAGAACACACACTTCAGAATCCCTTCAAAAATCCCATCAAATCTTGTTCCTACTTGTGTGCTTTTACCCCACCCCCAATGTTAACCACACCTCTCTCAGTTATCAGAAGATTGCCAGTCTTTGGTTTAGGTGATTTTTTTTCTTTCCAAATTTATTTATTTAAAACTACTTGTAAGGAAAGAAGGTGCTTCTTTCTATGTGCCTCTAGTGCCTATTAACCCCAGCAGGGCAGATGTAATAATTTCTTCTTCCTGCTCAGGTCTGCTTCATACTTCTCCACAGCAGATGCATCAGATTAATGTTTACTGGCATTTATTAATGTAAAATATGAACGTACATGGCAACACCTTAAACGAAACAGGTCGCTTTCTCCTTGATGACAAAACAGCTGCGCAAGTCCAGGAAAAGACATAGCTGCTTCAAGGTGTTGCTGACGGGGCTACATGAACGCACATACACAGTCCAAATCTCATTTTCCTCCCCAAATTCAAAGTGCTCCAAAACCCTAATACTTCTTTACAAAAACAAAGTCTTGTGGCACTTTAAAACTAATTTATGATCACTAAAATTTTCATGGATCTCAATCCACTTCATCAGTTGGTGGTTCATCATTGTTTTTGCTTTAAAAGACTTAAGTGGCTATCTTTCTGGAAAACAATTAACAACAATAGTGTATATGTTACACAATATAGAGAGAAGCATTTCCATTGCCTAGAACCTAGCTTTATTAAAGATGTCTCAGAACAGTGGCGTCTTCTGAACTACTGTGACTTTGAGCTGGCTTCTAAAAGGCCAAGGTTAGGTAAGCGAACAGTTAAACTTCCTATCTCATGTTAATAAATATGAATCCATTATAGATACTTTATAATTACATACATAACCTGAGGTGGTAATTTTTTCTAGAAAAGAGTAAATTGGTCAGAGAAATGGAATCATCAAGCACAGGAAGTAATAGGTTTATTTTAATTTGAATGCCATAGCCACCCTGCCTCTGCATAGCCTGAGTGGAGGCACTGTTCATTATTAATCAACTATTGAAAGGGAAAAAATCACAGAATTAATCTTTCTTTACGTTTGGTTCTCTGTGTGTCTGGCAATTGATTTTATGCAATAAAAAACAAATGCTGGTTAGACTGACTATGAAGTCATGTGAGGGACAATCGGTCAACCTTTCAGGTGAGGTTCTGTGCCAAATCAATTGTATCTTAGTGTAAACAGAATGCTTGTCAGTTCAGATTATCCAATGTAAATCCTGACTAAACTTTCAAGGGAAAGGGGCTTTCTGGATAGTACCCCACACTTTTAAAATGCTAGAAAGAGTAATGTGATAAATTAGTTTTTACTTAACTTTGAATCTTTTTCTCTTGTCCTTGAAAGCTACGTAGAGTTTATTTTAGATCAAGTGAAAGTAACACTGATGAGGTTCTGATTGCTGCAATAAGTGATGAATGTACCAGGGCAATTGATTCATAACTTTGGAATGAGCGGGCTGTGCAGTTTGCCACTGCTGACAGAGCTAAATGTTTTTAAGATAGTGCCCCAAGGCTGAAGAAAACGAGGGAAATGCAGGTCAGACAGATAAATGGGTTGGCTGTTTAGAACGGACCACGTTGGCTGTTTAGAACTGACCACCATGCGGTTTGTTTTGCAGATAAGACAGGACATCCTCGAAGCAGCCCAAAGTTACGGCTAAGGAGTGGAATGAATGTAGAAGGATGTTATCTGGACACTTTATCATCTTACAGCAGAGGAATATTCACTGGGGGTGAGGGGGGGAGTTGAATAATTTGGACAAAGCATTTTAAACTGGCACTCTGATGGCCATGTTAATACTGTGGTGTTCTGTGCCAGTTGGCACCTGGTCTGTATAGGGATGCATGTGCGTGCCACCACTCTACATTGTGCATGTAATTGTACAAACCATGCAGTGGGCTCCATTGAAATGAAGGGGTAAGCCTGAGAAACTGAAATTCTTGTATACAGCAGTCACCTCCATGAGGAACAGTTGAATTAGGATACTGGCTGTGCAAGTATAATTCGTATAATATCTATGAATTAATCTAGTCAGATGTGAATGGTGCTACCTCCCCCTGACATACCTCTTCCCTTTTTTATTTGATCTTGGCCAGTAAGACTTTTACAACACCTATTCCCACAGCTCTTCTTTGAAACTGACTTCTGTTAGCTTATTAATCTAAGATCTTCATTTTGCTCAAAATGTTATTCCATTTGTCCTGACAGGCAATGGCAATTTTTTTTATGCTTTAAAGCCAGACTCATTTCCAATAAATTTAAATAAATAAATAGTAAAAATAATTTCTACAATATCTCTGAATCTGTCCGTTCTGCCACTGCTGGTCCAACTTCCCCTTATTACTGTTGGGTCTCCATACCTTCCCTCCCCTTTTTCTATTGCTTTCTTTCTTTGCATATTAGTAAACACAGAATAGCAATTATGGCAATCTTAGGCTTACACTACTTGCTCCCAGGGGGGTTCATAGGCAGCAAAAAAAGGATTCCCTATTCCTGCTTTAGTGAAAAATGAGTCCAACTCATAAATCTGGTCAACATCATGAGTGACAGGGTTCGTTATGTATCTTGATGAAAGTTAATGTGGAGAACAGTGGATCCAGGGAACAATAACAAGAAGCTTATTAACTGCAAAATATTTTTAACAGTCACAAAGACAAAGGGCTCTGAGGTTTGCCAAAGGTAGCATAATCCTAGCCTGCAAGATGCCAGATTCAATTGCAGCTTTTAAATGCACTGTGGTACGCTTGCAGATACATTTGAATGCTTTTTTGCACTAGAGCGCATTGGCTCAGTAACTTGGCTTTGTGATCACAGCCAAACTGGTTCTGTTACTCAGCAGACCACTTATAGAGGAGTCCTGCTGGTTGGGTGCTTGTTTTGTTTTTAGTAATGCCACCATGGGCACTCGAAGCAAGAAAGAAGCATGTTCTCTACAATCTGTTGACTGTCAAAAACACTGTTGAGCTTCTGATTTTTTTCCCAGCATCATCCTCTATTTCATCTGTAGTGAATATTATTTAAAACAGTTTTTGTCTCTATAAATATAGGCTTATTGAATGTTTACTCCTCCAGCACTGTGAACTCATTGGCTTTCCAGAAGTAAGAAATGTGCAGCAGCACACATACAGCAATGCAACATTCTACCTAATTAACGTCAATGGACACTTGGGTATGCACAGTTTAATAACAGATTGCTTAGCATCTTGGCAGCTGAACTGCAAGTTGCCAGTATTGAAAAACTGAGAATCTGAGACATCAGGCAATAAAGCTGTCTGGGTGCTCTTCAGGCAGCCGTTTTGCACAAGGATACCACCTTCCTGATGATGCTGTTTCATGTGTGAATGAGCAGCAAGTAGCCGCCTGGCATGGAGTCTGACTGCAGAAAGATAATAGTACAGTTCAACTTGAAGCTAGGGACAAGATGGAGCAATGTGCTGTCTAATTAAATTTGAATACAAAGATGGTTCCAGTCAGTGAGTCATAAATGTTAATGGGACTTGTAAGCATAAATCACTTGTGAGCCAAACTAGGAACTAATCCCATAAATTCCACACTTAAATATTCTTGATGTTGGCCAAGGTTGGACAGGCCTCCCATTCCCCCCATACCACTTCCCAGCACTGGCACAATTAGTTTCTGTACACACTTCTGTAGTAATTGGCGAGAAAGAGTCCCATTCACTAGCCTAAATAAACCAGAGAGCATGTTTTTCTGGACGTAGCTGTGCCTGCTGTACGCTGTTGTATTACAACTGCAGAAGGCTTACAGCTGCAGCAGGGGGGCTAACTGTGGAATGAGGACAATGATCATTCCATCTGTTCCCGCAGAGCTGAGGCCTGGGAGGAGGGGAGGCGGGTTGGGGGGGAGCAGGAAAAAGAATCTCTTACCCAGGCATCTCTGGAAAAGGCTCTCCCAGGTGCTGAGGGAAAACACACACGTGTGCCCCCTCTCTCACACCCAAATACCAGCCTTATAATCATTAGAGCGATTTGAATAGTCCAATACTGACTATTTGCACTACCAGGTGTAACTGAAGAACAGAAAGGAAACAGGAGTTTCTGATGTGGTTTTCTTGTTTAGTTCCACCTTTTGCTGGCTTCAGTGTTTGTTCTTGGCAAAGGAAAGAATTTTGAGCAGAATGGTAGCAGCAGAAAAAGAAGGGGTGGGGGGCAGAAGCCTGCTGAGCTTGTGTGCCTCCCACAATCCTGGAATTACAATGGACACAGGGAAGTGAACCACAGATGGAGATCACTTTCCCTGGCCCCTTTCTTACCGAAAGTGATACTTCTGGAGCTGCTGTTCATAATCAGAAAATATGGACATTTCCTTTAGAGTGGATGTGCATATAAAGTACAGCTGAAGCCTGAACTTCAGGCACTACTGGCAGTCCCTTTTCTCAGATCCGTGCATCTCTTCCTTCAGTTCAACTCAACTTTGTCCATTCTGGCCTTCAGCCATGCATTCTGTAGTAGGCTTCTTAGGCTCCTTTTTCAGTGGAAACCATGCACTCCAGTATCAGTATACTGTAACACCAAAAACCAGGTTTAAAGAAAATGAAGAATAGATCACTTCAAAACTTAAATAATAGCCAACTATATTCAACAAATCAACGTAATTAAAAATAACACCTGGATTAAAATCCAGAAAACACTAATAGATTTCTAAAACATTCTTTAAAGCAACAGATAGAGCCAGCCAAACATTTTACAGCCAGGGCTCCAACTAAGAAGTCTCTGCTTCCAAAGCTTGTCATCGTTATGTATCATAACAGTATGCCAACCCAACCTAGCAATGTTATTTGTCTTTTACAAATGTTGAATTCCATCCACTGAAATTCAAAGGCTGGTAAGTTTTCCCCAATGTTCCAGGCAGGCCAGATGACATGAGAGGCATGGAATTAGGGAAGAGGACCATTTACCCTTTCTCCAGTGCTCTACCTCCTCCCAGCTTTTTCCTTTGTTCAGACACATTAGCAGTAATTACTCCAAATCCCTTTCTGAGTACAGGAAGATAGTTGCCTTCTTCACATGGATCAAGAAAGGAAGAAATAATTTGAGTCACTTTCTGATCCTTAAGTGTGCCCAAAACTCTATGGGATCTGACCAATATGGAATAAAATGGAAGGATTACTTCCCATGATTTATAAACTATACTTATAGAATCACAGTACTGTAGAGTTGGAAAGTACTGAAGGATCAGGATCATCTAGTCCAACCTTTTACAATATGTCGGAAAACCCATTAAACCTTCGATGAGAGGTGGTTGATCCGCCTCTTCTTAAAAACCTCCAGAGACAGAACCCACAACATCCATAAGTAGACTATTCCACTGTTTTACAGATCTTACCATCAGGAAGTTTTTTCCTTATATTTACAGTAAATGAAAACTTGCAACTTATATCGGTTATTCCTGGTCATAGTTTCTGTGGCCATGGAAAATAGCTTTTGACTCTCTTTCATGTACCTTCTCTTTATGTATGTGAACATGACTACCTTGTCTCCCCTCAGTTGTCTTTTCTCCAGACTGAACATCCCAAATTCCTTCAGCCTACCTTGAAGCACATCCTAAAGTTCAAGCACATCCTCAAGTTCCTGTATCATCTTTGTTACCCTTTGTCACCTATTCAAACTTGCCAATATGTGGCAAATGTGCCCAGAACTGTACGCAGTCCTCCAGGTGTGGTTTCACCAGTGAGGAGTAGAAGGGAAAAAGGACTTCATGTGCCTTTGATAGAATGCTTCTTCCATCATATCTTGCTCTTCTCAATCTTCCAACCTGTCTAGATTAGACTGCAGTCTTGTTCTGAGGATAACCAGATTTCCCAATTTTCTATTGATGCAGCTCTTTTTTGCAACCACATTGCACTGCTGCCTTAATAACATGATCAGCTTGGAACTATTATTCCAAGGACTTTTCTACAAGTACTATTGTCAAGCTATGTATCTTTCATTCTATACCTGTGCCTTTGATTTCTGTTTCCTAAGTGAAAATTTTGCATTTGTCCTTGTTAATTTTTTTCAGTTATTTTCAGCCTAGTTCTCTAACTTATCAAATATAGATTTTTAGACAGCTCCCCTGCAAAAAAAAAAAAATAGTAAAGGAAAACTTGGTTCCCAACTATTAAATTTCCAGCCAAACCAGGTGGGCTACAATTTCAGAGCCACTACCAGGAAGGCCTTTCTGCAAACATGCAATGCCCTAACTTGGCAGTTTCAGACGTGGCATCCTTTCATGACTTCTGTCAGTTGAGGCCACAATAGTAGTTGTTAGGGAGAGGCTTATTTGAATCCATGGAAATAATTCCTCTGAGTGATATGAAAGCAGACATCTGCAGAGCTTCCACTCTGAGGTGATTTCCCTCGGTGCTGCTCAGTTTGCAGCCTCAGTGCTAACAGTGTATTGTGCTAATAGCATCCTCTTGCTGGGGAAATCATTATACTTCACATCTGAAGTGGTTGGCAGAAGCTGTAATTGAGGTGTGAAGTGACTTTCCACAGAAGAACATGGTTTTCATGCTTTTTCTTGTTTTGTGTTGCCAAGTGGAACTCTGTTAGTGGAAACCCCAAAGCAATTAGAGTTTATAAAAGGATCTGGCACCCTTTCAGTTATTTATGTGCAGTGAGGGTGGGGCTGTGGAATTCTTACTCTCTGTGGACACAGTTTAAATCCAGGAGAATCAATACTGTTTAAACATTCTTGTATCTGCAAAGGAAACTATGAGGATTTCACTTAGGAACCAGTGGCATTTTGAGAGGGAGGAACTCTTGTTCAAAATGTTGAAATAATAATTGAAATAAATTAAAATACCGCAATATTAAGGGTGAATGAAATAAATTATTAATCTTTAATAAATATTGAGCCTTCACTTTGTCTAATATTTTCCATTGCTGTTAAGGGTGAGCACGATTATTACCTTCATGTATCATACAAGCAGGTATGACAACTCCCCACTTTTTGCTACAGCACAACAGCACCCATAAGGTATCTGACAAGTAAACCAGCGCTAAGAGGGGCTATTCTGTTTGAATTCTGATAAGATAGCATTCATCTTTGCTCTCCAAAAAGCCTACCCTGTGTTTGTAGGCAGGGACATAACTGATGGAAACTCTATCATTCAACCACAGGTTTGTTATGAAGGTAGTTTCAGCCACCAGCTAATTTTTAGGATATCAGAGATGGAGCACTTTGCTCTATTGAGCAAAGAAGAGTCGCTTTCCCTTGTCTTCCACAATCTTCAAAATGGTGAGATGGCATTCAAGAAGTAAAAGAAGGAGCATGCAGAAGACCTAAGTCGTCTCTCTCAAACTGTCCTTTCTACAAAGGGCTCTGAACATTTTCTAAAATCACATTTTTATTCAGACATGTAATATGTGACCAGTTAAAGCAGCTTTTCCCAAAACAAAGAACTCTTCTTTTTATATTCAGAAAGTCTTCTTAATTGGTTTTAAAAGATAATTTCTGGTTAAAACCTGTCCCATGTGAAAGATTGCAAAGTTGTGTTTTCAAACAATTCATGAGGTTTTCTACTGGGCTGCTGTTCTGTGCAGGAAGATCCAAAGTACTTTTCTTTCTATATTTCCTAGGCCTGAACTGATAAAAGAAGCCCTTGGTGGAAGGGCCAGGAATTTCTCAGCAGGATTGACTACAGTGTATCGTGGTGTTTCTCAACCTTGGCAACTTTAAGATGTGTGGACTTCAACTCCCAGAATTCCCCAGCCAACTAAGCTGGCTTGGGAATTCTGGGAGTTGAAGGCCACGCATCTTAAAGTTGCCAAGGTTGAGAAACACTGGTGTATCAGAAGGTTCAGCTTGACTGTTGGCAACCTATTGTATTTTTAAAAAATTGGATAACCCTTGGAAGAAAGCGTTCTCCAATTACCATCCATTTCACAGAAAGTGAAGCTGTATTGGTTGTTTGCCATAGGCTCAGAAAGAAGTACTTGTGGGCCACTGGAAAAGGGAAACTATTCCAACAATGGAAGAATGGATAATAAAACTCATCAAATTAGCACAAATGGCAAAATTAACATGTTTAATGAAAGATAATAGTATTTTTATATTTAAGGAAATGTGGCAACCAATTTTAGATTACCTGTATGCAATTGATGAAAATGAAGCAGTGATATTGGGTTTTGTATTGTAAAGAAGCAAATATTTTGAAATAAATAGTAAAATAAGAGTTCAGAATTATCGGGAGTTACATTAGGGGTTTTAATATATATCTTTAGCTAGTTTAGTCGGAAACCTTTTATTTATATGATTTGTATATGTTGACACACCTATTTTCCTTAGGAAAAAGAAAAGTTAAAATCATAAGACATTATAGCAAGATGTGTAGAAATGTATGTTGATTTTTTTTGTTAATTTGTTTTGTTGAAAAATCTTTTTGTATATATTTCTTGTAGATTTTTTTTTTGTAGAAATTTTTAATGAATAAAATCTTGCAAAAAAGAAAAAGAAAATGTATACTCTCCTGTTTGTCTCATGACAGTATTTCAGAAAACACTTCTTTTAATTGAAGATACCCTATGGCAAGGTAGAAATCTTGGGCTATACAGATAGGCACCATTTTGTTAAAAATCTGTGTGAATAGGATTTAAATATGAGAACCTAGATTCAAATATTCCTTCTTTCAAAATGTGATCTTGGGAAAGTTGTTATCTCCCTAACGTACATCCTTTATACAGTGGTAGTCATAGCGAGGAGGAGGAGGAGGAGGAAGAGGAGATAAACTGCCAAATAGTATAGTTGATTCATTATATCCTATTAGTACATCTCACTCCTATTGGGCTTGGCAATGCTTTGGTTCAAAGAAAAAATGGTGCTTTGGAACATGTGTAGGCAAGTCCTTTAATCAAATGTACCTTTCCCCAGTATTGTGCTTCAGCTCCAGAGGGAAAGATGCAGCTGTTTTAAGGAGTTCCCAACAAGGGCTGCCTTCTCCCCCTTTGAATCTGAAACCCAGCAGAGCCTATTCATCGACTGACTGCCCAAGACCCAAGGCAGCTAAAGGGCAGGCTAGACAAAGAGATTTTGCTTCCTGAGACAAGGAATAAAATGCCCCTTTGTCCCCCTTCCAGACACAAAGGCTGATCGCTTCATCCTGGTAATAGCACAGCCTCCACTGCACCCAAAGACAGCAGGTTGGCTTAAGCAGCTTAAGACAAGTGACACGGTGTGTTGCTGTTTCCAATATCGTCCTGCTGTCTCCTAGCATCTGCCTAAGAAGGGAACCAAAGCAGAGGGCAGGACACCGGCAAGAATGATTAACTGTTAGGAGCCATTGCATAATAGGAACTCTACTAGATTAGATTTGTGTTCCATCTGGTCCACCAACCCATTTCAGTGACGATGGCTTATTAGCTGCCTCTGTAAAGCCACCAAGCAGAACAGGAAGGTAATTGTGCAACTTTCTTCGGAGCACTTCCAAAAACTGCCCAGTTACTTTCTTCTGTCTTCCACCTACCCCCCAAAATTAGCATCTCTTGCTTAGGAATGGAAACAGATTTGACTTTAAAAATGAGAGGCCAACAATGATTTTGCTATTGAAAATTAAAATAAGGACAATGAAGGACTGCTGAGTATTTTTCATTATCAAAATGGAGCTGGCTGAGTAATTACTTAACTTTTTTAAAATTTCCATTGAAATTCAAGTCTATTATTTTCCAATATGACTCACACTGTGCACTGCCCTCTCAGAGGAGGAGCACTCACTAAAAACTGATATGCAAAAGCTAAGAAGAGAATATCTTAGGACTGCTGCAGTTATTATTGAACTAGATAAAGGAAAGAAGATGATTCCCAGTAAGATCTTTTTTTAATCTCTGGCATCTTTGCAGAGGGGACAAGAACTTTTGAATATTTTCTTAGTCTGCAGAATCTCTGGCAGTGGCCATTCCAGGTATTTGCTTTTAATGGGCGTCTCTTAGACACAATTTGCTCCAGATCATAGGAATAATAAGAACAACACCATGAGGATAAACGAAGTGTTGTATTACTGCAGGCCTTCCTGTCCTCCACTGTCTCCCGGAGTTTACTCAGATTCATGTTCATTGCATCAGTGATGCTATCTAACCATCTCATCCTCTGCCATCCCCTTCTCCTTTTGCCTTCAGTCTTTCCCAGCATCAGGGTCTTTTCCAGTGAGTCCTGTCTTCGCATTAGGTGGCCAAAATATTTGAGCTTCATCTTCAATGTCTGTCCTTCCAATGAACAGTCAGTGCTGATTTCCTGTAGGATTGACTGTTTTATTTATTTATTTATCAGACTTTATCACCATCCATCTCCCTCCCAACGATTTGATTTGACGTCCTTGCAGTCCAAGGGACTCTTAAGGTTCTTCTCCAGCACCACAGTTCGAAAGCATCAATTCTTCGGTGCTCAGCCTTCCTTGTGGTCCAACTCTCACAGCCATACATTACTAGTGGGAAAACCATAGCTTTGATTATATGGACCTTTGTAAGCAAGGTGCTGTCTCTGCTTTTTAATAAGCTGTCTAGGTTTGCCATAGCTTTCCTCCCAAGGAGCAAGCGTCTTTTAATTTCATGGCTGCAGTCATTGTCTGAGGTGACCTTGGAGCCCAAGAAAATAAAATCTGTCACTGCTTCCACTTCCTCCCCTTCTATTTGCCAGGAAGTGATGGGACCAGATGCCATGATCTTAGTTTTTTTAAAGTTGAGTTTCAAGCCAGCTTTTGCACTCTCCTCTTTCACCCTCATCAAGAGGCTCTTTAGTTCCTCTTCACTTTCTGCCATTAGGGTGGTATCATCCACATATCTGTTGTTGTTTATTCGTTTAGTCGCTTCCGACTCTTCGTGACTTCATGGACCAGCCCACGCCAGAGCTTCCTGTCGGTCGTCAACACCCCCAGCTCCCCCAGGGACGAGTCCGTCACCTCTAGAATATCATCCATCCATCTTGCCCTTGGTCGGCCCCTCTTCCTTTTGCCTTCCACTCTCCCTAGCATCAGCATCTTCTCCAGGGTGTCCTGTCTTCTCATTATGTGGCCAAAGTATTTCAGTTTTGCCTTTAATATCATTCCCTCAAGTGAGCAGTCTGGCTTGATTTCCTGGAGGATGGACTGGTTTGATCTTCTTGCAGTCCAAGGCACTCTCAGAATTTTCCTCCAACACCACAGTTCAAAAGCATCGATCTTCCTTCGCTCAGCCTTCCTTATGGTACAGCTCTCGCAGCCATATGTTACTACAGGGAACACCATTGCTTTAACTATGCGGACCTTTGTTGTCAGTGTGATGTCTCTGCTCTTAACTATTTTATCGAGATTTGTCATTGCTCTTCTTCCAAGGATTAAGCGTCTTCTGATTTCCTGACTGCAGTCAGCATCTGCAGTAATCTTTGCACCTAGGAATACAAAGTCTTTCACTGCTTCTACATTTTCTCCCTCTATTTGCCAGTTATCAATCAAGCTGGTTGCCATCATCTTGGTTTTTTTGAGGTTTAGCTGCAAACCAGCTTTTGCACTTTCTTCTTTCACCTTCATCATAAGGCTCCTCAGTTCCTCTTCACTTTCAGCCATCAAAGTGGTATCATCTGCATATCTGAGATTGTTAATGTTTCTTCCAGAGATTTTAACTCCAGCCTTGGATTCCTCAAGGCCAGCTTGTCGCATGATGTGTTCTGCATACAAGTTGAATAGGTAGGGTGAGAGTATACAGCCCTGCCGTACTCCTTTCCCAATCTTAAACCAGTCCGTTGTTCCATGGTCTGTTCTTACTGTTGCTACTTGGTCGTTATACAGATTCTTCAGGAGGCAGACAAGATGACTTGGTATCCCCATACCACTAAGAACTTGCCACAATTTGTTATGGTCCACACAGTCAAAGGCTTTAGAATAGTCAATAAAACAGAAATAGATGTTTTTCTGAAACTCCCTGGCTTTTTCCATTATCCAGCGGATATTGGCAATTTGGTCCCTAGTTCCTCTGCCTTTTCTAAACCCAGCTTGTACATCTGGCAATTCTCGCTCCATGAACTGCTGAAGTCTACCTTGCAGGATCTTGAGCATTACCTTACTGGCATGTGAAATGAGTGCTACTGTTCGATAGTTTGAACATTCTTTAGTGTTTCCCTTTTTTGGTATGGGGATATAAGTTGATTTTTTCCAGTCTGATGGCCATTCTTGTGTTTTCCAAATTTGCTGGCATATAGCATGCATTACCTTGACAGCATCATCTTGCAAGATTTTGAACAGTTCAGCTGGGATGCCGTCGTCTCCTGTTGCCTTGTTATTAGCAATGCTTCTTAAGGCCCACTCAACCTCACTCTTCAGGATGTCTGGCTCTAGTTCACCGACCACACCGTCAAAGCTATCCCCGATATTGTTATCCTTCCTATACAGGTTTTCTGTATATTCTTGCCACCTTTTCTTGATCTCTTCTTCTTCTGTTAGGTCCTTGCCATCTTTGTTTTTGATCATACCCATTTTGGCCTGGAATTTACCTCCAATGTTTCTAATTTTCTGGAAGAGGTCTCTTGTCCTTCCTATTCTATTGTCTTCTTCCACTTCCGCGCATTGCTTGTTTAAAAATAATTCCTTATCTCTTCTGGCTAACCTCTGGAATTTTGCATTTAATTGGGCATATCTCCCCCTATCACTGTTGCCTTTTGCTTTCCTTCTTTCTTGGGCTACTTCTAGTGTCTCAGCAGACAGCCATTTTGCCTTCTTGGTTTTCTCTTTCTTTGGGATGTATTTTGTTGCCGCCTCCTGAACAATGCTGCCAACTTCTGTCCAGAGTTCTTCTGGGACCCTATCTACTAAGTCCAGTCCCTTAAATCGATTCCTCACCTCCACTGCATATTCGTTAGGAATATTAGTGAGCTCATATCTAGCTGATCTGTGGGTCTTCCGTAATCTCTTGAGTCTGATCCTAAATTGTGCAAGAAGAAGTTCGTGATCTGAACTACAGTCAGCTCCAGGCCTTGTTTTTACCGACTGTACAGATGTCCGCCACCTTTGGCTGCAAAGGATGTAATCAATCTGATTTCGGTGTTGTCCATCTGGTGAAGTCCATGTATAAAGCCGTCTCTTAGGTTGTTGGAAGAGAGTGTTTGTTATGCAGAGTGAGTTGTCTTGGCAAAATTCTATCAGCCTATGTCCTGCTTCATTTTGTTCTCCCAGGCCATACTTACCTGTAATTCGAGGTGTCATTTGACTGCCCACCTTAGCATTCCAGTCTCCTGTGATGAAAATAACATCTCTTTTAGGCGTGCTGTCCAGTAGGTGCTGCAGATCCTCATAGAACTGCTCTACTTCAGCTTCTTCAGCATTTGTGGTTGGGGCGTATATTTGGATCACTGTGATGTTAGATGGCTTGCCCTGAATTCGAATTGAGATCATTCTGTCGTTTTTTGGGTTGTATCCAAGCACTGCTTTAGCCACTTTACTATTAATTATGAAGGCTACTCCATTTCTTCTGTGATCCTCTTGTCCACAGTAGTAGATCTGGTGGTCATTTGATGTGAAGTGGCCCATTCCAGTCCATTTCAGTTCACTGACACCCAGGATGTCTATCTTTAATCTTGACATCTCACCAATAACCACATCCAATTTGCCCTGGCTCATAGATCTTACATTCCAGGTTCCAATGGTGTGTTGATCCTTAGAACATCGGATTCGCCGTTCACCACCAGCACCGTCGGCCGCTAGCCGTCCTTTCGGCTTTGAGCTAGCTGCGTCATCACGTCTGGGGCTAGTTGAGCTCATCCTCTGTTCCTCCCCAGTAGCATTTTGACCATCTTCCGACCTGGGGGTCTCATCTTCCGATGGTATACTGACATATCTCTGGTTGTACTGATCCATTTAGTTTTCACGGCAAGAATACTGGGGTGGGTTGCCATTACCTTCCCCAGGGATCGCATTTGGTCTGACCTCTCTGTCATGACCTTCCCGTCTTGGGTGGCCCTTCACGGTTTAGCTCATGGCATCATTGAGGTGCTCAAGCTCCAGCACCACGACAAGGTAACGATCCTTTGCTGAAGACACCTGCAGTACTTTGCACATAACCAAAATTATTCATATCTTGCTGATTTTAGATCCCATGGATAATAGAGGTCCACTTTGTGCTATCTGAGAATTTGGACAGGCTCCATGGGGACATGAGACTGTATGTGCTCTAATATGAGTAGGTGATATGCTGGGGGAGGAAGGATTAGCTAAGTGAGTAGCTATAAAGAATACTGTTTAAAAGAGAACGTGATTCCAGTGTTTTTAGTCTGTCTCCAGTGTTCCATTCTTAGAAAATCTGCAAGACTAGGGAAACACTAACTACATCTCACAGACCATATGCAGCCCCTTCCCATTCTCCAAACTATAAATGAGTGGCTAATGGACTGGATCAGGACAAATAGACTCAAGCTTCAACCAAACAAGGAAAAGGCAGATAACAGAATAAGGATTCAGCCTATACTGGATGGGATTACTTTTACTTTAAAGATTCACATATGGAGCTTATATGTTTTCCTGTATTAAACTCTGAATCTGGATGTCCAGATTTTGGAGATACTTTAGCAGTGAATCCCCACTTCTGAATCTTAGTGCTGCCCTTGGAAAGATGAGGGCAAAAATAGAGCCTTAACCCCAACATCCACTGCTACTTGTTCATGTCACACTAAACCATTAGTTAATGTAACATTTGAATACATCACTTCCCTCCTTCACTTTGTTCCCAGGGCTTAGATATGTCTGCTAAAAACCGTAGCAGAGCTCTAACTGTTTCAATGAAACAAGGATTACTTTGTGTTTCAGACTGCCAAAAGGGCAATATCAATCATTAGTAACAATGCGTTATTTATTGCTCTAGTTTTTCCAGGGAATCATCTTTAAATTGATAGACTGTATCTGTGAACTTGTCCAGAGCTACAAAAGTGAAGCAAAGTTCTGATGAAATCTTTCCATGTTCCTCTTGCCCTATTACTAGAACAATTAATTAAAAATGGTAGCACTGAGCCTATTGATTCATTTAGCTCTTGGAAGCTTAATGAGGTGTAAATCCTACTGGCAGCTGCATAGTGGAGCTGTCAAAGTAATTTATATCAATTGATGTGATTAGTACAGGTCCTCAATCACACCACTGTTGCTCCCTCCAATCTGTCATATTCTGAATGGGGCAACTTAACTGTTGAATTTCTGTTCAGCTGGATCCAATTTTCTCTGGATTATTCTAATGAGGTTGGAAATTTGACATTAAAAACATAAGAAGTGTCATACCGGATTGACCCAAACACATATCAATATATGATATTCTGTTCCAACAGTTGCCAGATGCCAGTGAGAAGCACCTACGCAGGCCATGTCCAACAGTATCTTCCTACCAGGATTCCCCAACATTTAGTCTACTATTTAGCTGCCTAGAGTCGTGTTTGAGGTGGGAGGTGGAAAAATGTGCTAAAATAAATTTCTGTTACTGGAGAAATTATATACTGATCTTAACTAGTGGTTGCGAGCTCGTTTGGTGTAGTCATAAGGCATCAGGCTAGAAACCGGGAGACTGTGAGTTCTAGTCTTGCCTTAGGCACAAAGGCACAGCTGGGTGACCTTGGGCCAGTCACTTTCTCTCAGCCCTTGGAAGGAGGCAGTGGCAAACCACTTCTGAAAAACCTTGCCAAGAAAACTGCAGGGACTTGTCCAGGCTGTCTCTGAGAATTGGACACAAATGAACAGATTAAAAACTGTGGCTTGATGGTCATTACACCATCAAGTGTGTGAACACTTCCTTTGGACTGTCCTGAATCTCCTGTCATTTACCTTCATTTCATGATCCCAAGTTCTTGTATGTGAGAAGCCTAATAATATTTTCTTTGTCATGCATTATTTAATACTCTTCTGTCATCCCCCAAGTTTTTTCTACCCATAATTTCTGCTCAACAGACAGTCAGATTTATGTGCCTCTCACCCCTGCCTTTTTTCTATCTTTATAGCTGTTCTTCTTTACTGCATTTTTTACCTTAAAAAAGTTTTGCTTTTAGAAAAAAAAGAACAATTCCTTGACCTGGCCTTTGTACCCTGCTTCTAAACCTGCCTGGCTGCTTAACTTTTTATTATCTAGATACCTTTTCACTGGGCCAAGAGGCTTCAGTAACAGGGATCCCTATTATGTTTCAAAGAATTCAGCTCCTCTCTGATTTACTTCCTTGGTTCCCCCTCAGCTTCTCTCAAAACTGCCACAGCAAACTTCATATTTATTACCCCTACTGATTTACATGTTTAGCCCTGTTTATTTGCTCTGGATTATGAGCTTCTAGAGAGTGATAAGCAATGCAATGAGCTATTTAAATATTGACTCCACTCCCAGGTAATTCAGAGTCTCACAAGAAGCAGCAGTAACTCTGAAGCACTTGCAGGATGAAGGTGTTTCTGATATGTGACTTGGTCTTGATATTCTGTGCAAACACATACATAGATAGGGTCCAGAAAACATTTTCAATCTCAACCTTTTTTTTTTCTTCTTGATTGTTCACTGAAAAAACTGCACACGTACTTACACAAAGTGCAGAGTGGTGGTCAACCCACCCCTTTAAGAGGAGTTACCTTCCTGCAGAAAGTGGGGCTTCTGTCATTCTGGATGTTGCACTAGACCTCCAATGCAATCAACAAAGCTCTGCTTTCCATTTTGGTGGTATCAGCATGATTCCCTTCTCCAAGAAGCCTTTAGCTTAAACCTTCAAGGATTCTTCCCAGTTTAATACAAAGATCAGATCTACACTGATCTTATATGTCCATGTTCCATTCATGGACTTTATGACACATCCCAGCTGGGGCTTCTGCGTACTGCCAAGTAAATGTCTTTAAGTTGCAGCACTGTCGGTTCTTCACGTGGCATAGTGCTAAGAAAAGGTGCACTTTACTTATATAAGCAGGGAAGATCAGAAAAGAGAGATTATAGGGATTTGGGTGCTTGGCTTTGAGAAGAGAAAACTGAATGCCTAGGAGTTATGATAGTGCTCTTGGTGTACCTGAAAGCATGTCATACAGAAGATCAAGACCTTACTAACAGTAAGGGTCTGCCTCCACTTGCACTTCATCACAACACAATTATGCAATGACAATATCCATTTTCCCTCTTGGCCTCACAATATTGCCCTTATCTTATCTCAGCTCAAGGTGAGCCAGTTTCAAGTTGTCATTGGACTGTATTTCTCCCCTTATTGTGACAGCTTCAATATGTTTAGATGTCTTATGCTTCGCTACCCATATCAGTCAGATGACTGGTAGTGGGAGTGATTAGAAGTATATTTGGGGAGTATCAGGAGGCGTGGTTACTAGCCAGTTTCACTTTATTCTTCAATTGTTTGCCTTCTGCATTAGCACTTTGTTTACTAAGTTTCTTTCATACCTCCACCTTCTTCTCTCCCCGCCCCCGGTTTTTGACATTAATTTCTGTTCTCAGGGTCTAAGTACCTGGCTTCTTGTAAGATCCTGGCAAGGCCTTCCTTCCTTCCCTCTGGGGCTGTTTCTGTCCTGATATCTCCCATTCTTTTTTTATTCCATGGTCTTTTAAAAAAAAGTTGGGAGATACCCAGATGAATTCAGACCCACTTGCATCTGGCAATGGCTTAATCTGTGCTGACTCAAGGTGGGATAGTTAGCACTAATGCTCTGTAGTAAGGAAAGAAGTATATTGACCCTGGAGCCAATTCCCCATCAAACGGAGGAGAGAGAGCCATTTGTCAGGGATGCCATAATTCACTTCTTGAACTGAGCGAGGAGTTCGACTCAGCAGCTTAAAGGGCCCCCTCAACTCTACAGGCCTGGAGATGTTTTAAGGGCCTGGTGAAGCTGAGGAGCCTCACAGACAGAAGGGGCTTCACTGCAGATCCGCCCAAAGTTTGTCTCTAGAAGAAGCTACTTGCTCATATTCTTATCATTTCCTTCTCCATCTTGTCTTCTTCCCAGTTTTAACAGCTTGGAAACTTAAGGAGTGGAGACTACTTTCAATTGCTTTTTTTTTTTTTTTTTAAATTGGATTCTCTATAAAGCTCCATTTGTACTGACGGCAGTGTTTTAAATAATGGATTGGAAGGTATGAGGAATAAAGCATATAAAGCATAATAAAAGCACATCCCTCCATCCACCAACATTGTCTGATATGATCAAGAGATCAGGTCAGAGAGCTTCCTTAGGCAAAGTGGCATCTCTCTCTCTCTCTCTCTTTCTGTATCTAAGAATGTCAAGATGGCAGCTGTTACCACATGATTGAAGCCCCACCCTTTTTCCATCCATGGTCACGACTGCCATCCTGACTCTTTTGAGTGGCTGTCCCTACTACAGCATATATTTATAGGCATGAAATAGAAGTAGAGTCATAGAAGTAAAGACTTCCTTTGGGATATGTTTGTGTGCTGGTGGGTGCCCATTACCTTTTGGTTCCTAACATAAAAGAAAAGAAGCACTGCACATCATCTCTTTACTGTGGTGATGTGTGCTCTAGCCCACTGGGTCAATTACTTACTTTCTGTACAGTTCTTTCATGGCAGTAATAATAGATACCTGTACTTCCTGTGCATATCCTTTCCAAATGTTTACTTTTGGACCTTGATTTTTATTTTTCATATTTTTCTAGGCCACTATCCTTGTCCCCAGTGAATGATGACAGCTTATGAAGGGTATCTACATGCTTATTTTCAGGAGACCTTGTACTTTAATCAATGACTATTTGACTGAAGCACTAATACAAAATGTTGTCTATGGGGCTTCTTCTTTTCTTTTTTTCTGAAATCCAAAGAAGTAATTTTATGATATTAAAGGGTGCTGCTACTGAGCTGCAAGCATCCTTTCACAGCTACACTATTTAAGTGCACCATTAAAAGAAGATAACTGCATCTGAGCTGTGGTGAACTTCCCTACAAATATTAGGAACCCCCAGAAGTCACAAATCTTCTCTCATCCTGCTATTTCAAATCTCTACAATTCTTTCAGTGAAATAAATGTATGTAGAAGTTGTGGTACGTGCCACTTGATATGTTTAATGAGCATATCTCTCTCCCTGCCCAGTGGAGTTTTTAAAGCAAGTGCCATTTCTTTAGAGTCAGGCAGGCAATTCACACAGGGATTGCCCAAAACAAACATTTATTCTTGGCTCAGGACAGCTACTTCTCAAAGCTAACATGTTATTCTCTGCGTTCTACAAATCATTGACCTCCAGCCAGCAGAGCTTCCCAACATAAGGCAGGCTAGGACCCTAATTTTCCATACCATTTCAGTCCATAGCAGTTGTTGTGGTGATTTCACTCTCATGTGGGATTGCTGGAAAAACCACAAAGGGAAGGCAAAAGCTAGATCAGCTCATAGCATTACAATGGGAGATACAGTACTGAAAGTTGACCAGTTAGACCAGAGTTTCCAGATTCTAAACCTGGAAAAAAGCAAGGGAATTCCACAGGCTAGCTTAGGAGTGATGACTTTGTTCATCCCAAATGTCACTAAATAGCACACAAGCTGTTGGGTTTCCCAGAATATCCCAACTGGCTGAACCCAGGCAGTAATGGCTACTCTTCCTCTCCCAATCCCTGACAACTGCCCCTTTCCATATTACTGGAATTGTTGTAGTATATCATCAACACTCAGGGGAGATAAATGGAGAGAGAATGGCCAGGGAGAAAAGCAGAGCCAAAGAGAGAATGGTCCAATCCAGAAAAGACAGGACCACTTTATCTCCTGCAGAGCTGGCAGGCTTAAAGATTTATGACTGATTTCCAGTTTGGAATCCACCATCATTCATTCATTCATTCATTCATTCATTCATTCATTCATTCATTCATCACCCGATTCTATACAATTCCAGCTGGTTTAAAGTAATAAAACATACAATATGAACAAAAACAATAAATCATATAGCCATCTCAAAAACAGTTCTGTAAAACACAAATAGAATTAAAATCAGTACAGAATAAAAATTAACCTACCCTGCAAAGGCAACATGAGCAACCAATTAAGTTTGACAGGCCCTACAAAATAAAAGTTTTCATTACAACAACTTCCTAGAGGGCAGCAAAGTAGGGTCAGTCCTGACTTCTGAGAGGGCTAGTCCATAGGGACAGGGCAGCCACCAAAGAGGTCTGTTTGTGGATCCTTCCCCCACACACTTCTTGGGGGGGAGGAACTTAAAGTAGCCCCTCCCAGTTTGAATCCCCAGGGTAGGCAGATTCAAGTAGGAGGAAATGATCCCGAAGATACCTGGGAACCCAGTCATGAAGGGTGTAAGAACTGTATTGTGAAAACTCTAAAAGAGTACATGGAAATCTAAGCCTAATCTCCAAAGATTGAGGAAGAAGGTACACTAATGACTTCATCCAGTCAAAAATACGGGCAGCAATAATTTCAGGTAGACAAACAGAGAGTTCATAAAGAGGGAATGGAGAATTTAATTTTGTCCTGTACTAGCAGATGGCCAGTAGAGTTTTCATAGTTTGCAAACAAAATTGCTGTATTACAAAAATACCCCCTCAGGTTCTATTACTTCTACACAGCTACATGAAGGTGCAGATAAGGAGGAACCCATGAAGATGAAGTTGTACAAGAAGAGCACATTAGGAAGTGGCAGTGGGAACCACTGCATAATATCCACTGCTACTTCATTGTGTTTTCATGTGCATTGTCTGGAGAAGCCACAAGGTGTGCCTTTCAGTTCATGCTGAAGTGTATAAACTAGTACAATGGGGTTAGATCAATAATCTGACACTGTACTGGGTGTATTGGAGAGGGATTGCAATTGTTAAGCATGTGCATAACTGTAAATGATAATGCTGGCTTTATTATTATTATTATTATTATTATTATTATTATTATTTATTAGCGGTGTTCAGAAAATGTCATAAAGTTCTTTCTTCCTTTTTCAATACGATTAAATCCGAACAATTGGGCCGAGGTAACACTGACACTGTTGCTTGGATCCTTTCCTCCTATTTCCTGTTGCTAATGTACCTACCCATCATTTGGCAATCTTTGCTATAGCTTTATTCCAGTTCCTCTTCTTTATCTCAAAGTGCCATGCTCTCCTCCTTAGCATGCCACCTGGGCATACAGCCTGCCTTTAAAAAGGAAGGAACCATGTGTCTTAAAAGAATAGCGTATCTTCGGACTTAGTTTTTCATAGACCAGAGTTCATTTGTCAGATGTACGGTGTGCAGCAGTAGTAACACACCCAAAACACAAAGCTGAGGTGTTCATGGTGATAAGAAGTATTTTAAAGTGGTGCTAGAGCCAAACTATGTAAAAGATGAATACTCAGAACAGATGAAAATGCAATTATTTATTTTATTTTATTTATTAAATTATGTCTCAAAATATTAAAAATCCAACCAAAGTCAGTATGGCCAAGGCCGAGCTGGTGATATATAATAGGAGTTACTAGGTGAACTTGCTACCAGTTCCTATTATGCCAAGCAAGATGCTGATGCATTAGCCAGCACATGAAACAAGAACAAGGTTTACTTCAGAAGAGCTGGTGTCAGCACACTCACATGCCATATCCTTCCCAAGCCACTAGAAGATCAGATCAGCCCAATGCTTCCCATATGGCTGACCTAGGTCAGTTCTGCAGTGACAAAAAATGAAGCACAGCACCTCATGAGGGCTTGTTTTGCTTTGCACTGTAAGCCATAGCCAGTGTCAGTTAGAGCTGGGATGACTGAAGCCTGTCTGAAAGCACTTTAAATAAATCACAGGGGCCATTTACACCCATGCACCCTTCAGCTATGAGTAGACTATTTGAGAAGAAGGAGTTGAATGCCAGCAGGCTGAATCTGCTTTGAGGGTATGAAAGATTACAGTGATCAGCTGGGTGAGGAGAAGTGATTTTTCTCCTTCTGTCCACCCTCCAGGTCCTATTTCCTCATAAACTATTCCCTGAGTCACAGAGAAAATTGAAATTTTTCAGAAATGAAAAAGATATTTAGCCCCAAAATGAATGAATATCTGACACAGTGACTGACTTCCATAGAACATACGGGAAGCAGTCAGCTGAACTGATGGATTTTCTGCGTCCTCCTTCTGCTGATCCTTTTTCTTCTTCCTCCTTTGACTTCCACAACAAACCATCCCTTCTCAGAAATTCATAAGAGAAAGTTTTCCAGTAATATACCTGAGAAATTAAAAAAACAAAACGAAGTTGCACTTGTATTGTCTTGTTTCCAGCCAAAAACCAAGAAAAAATGATGGATAGGGGTTGTGAAGATAATGAGTAATTTTTGTTGCTATTGTTTTCATCATATTATTTTAAACCAGTGTGTGGCTCCTGTTCACATAAACCAAAGAGCGTGATCCTGAAGCCTCAGAGCCCACTTGAGTCCTAAAAGCATTACAGATACTTTAGCCCCAGAACCTATCCCTAAGTTGACACGGATATATATTTTTAATAAAACATTATTAAAAATATATAGAACTATTGTCTTAAATGTATATAATTGATTCATGTGAATGTGTAGAACTAGGAGTTGAATAAAGCAGGAGTGACTGGAAGCCTCTTATGGACTTTTTGCATAAAAATGAAAAAAAATGGAACTGTGACTTATGGTTTTGTTAGTTAGACAGGACAGATTATAGAAAGAAGAGTAATACAATGGACTGTTAGAGACAGAGGTTAAAAATATATTGTACTTCTAACTGTTGTGAAGAGTATTGGAAGCCACTACTTTATATCTTTTTTTCCTTTCTTTTCTAGTTTCCCTCAACTTATTTTCTTTTCTTGCACTTCCTGCTTTTTCTTTGATTTCTTTCTTTCTTTTTCTTTCTTACTTTATATTAGTTTGTCTTAGTTTTTATCTTCTTGTTTAAAAGCTTTAATAAAAATAAAAAAAATAAAAAATAAAGCAAGTTCACAGATTGCCCCAAGAGATGTACTGTACTTGGATCCAAGTGAATATGAGTACAACTCTCTTTGAGATCTTCTGGATGAATGTCTGAGGCTTCACAGAGGAAGAAGTGGGATTGAGTGGGCAGCCCTGTTCTCTCCTCACATTGTGTTCTCCTTATATTTGGGCAAATGCTGAACAGGACAATAATTAACAAAGTCAGAAAAGCACACAAATCTGGCTTTGTCAGCCCCACTAGGTAAACCAGACCAGAAAACCAACTCCACAGGAAGACTAGGACTACACTTTATTGAGATTAGTTATAATAACAGAATCTTGCCAGCTTGACTGGGTTGTACATCCTCCTCCTCCTTATAGTTCTGTGGATTATGGATGTGTCCGAATTGTTTCTGAATATTATCTATTTCCCAGGACTTAAAAAATGCTTCAGCCCTCTTTGCCTAGGTAAAGGTTCTTGCATATGTCTGTCAAAGTCATCTCCCTTATTTTTTACAAGCTTCCAGATTTTCTTTTCCAATTCCTTAAAAACAGCTCTACTCTGGGATACGTGACCTGAAAGGAGGAAGGAAGGGGGCTTAAAATGGGGGAGTCAGCAATATTCTGAGCCGCTGCCCTACTTTGTCTCTCAGACATTCAGAAAGGGGGAGGGATTTACAACATTCCCACTTCAAAACTAAAACAGATACCCAAAACAATAATTTTAAAAAATCCATCACCTCTCTCTTGGCATTCAAATCTCCATTTGTTGGCATTTGAATCCCAGGAACATTGAAAAATCTGCTCTTGTTGCTCTACTAAATATGATTAACCAGATCTTGGGGAGGCAGCCTGTTTCAAAGGAATGGATCAAAGACTGAGAAACATGGTGTCCTGCCCTCACATCCCTGAACCTCACGTAAGGGGGGACCCTCAACATCCCAACTTAGGAAAAGTACATTGCACAGGTTGGCTTGAAGAAGGTGGTCCTGAAGTCACCTAGGGACCAAGCCATGAAGGATTTTATAGGTTAAAATTAACACTTTGAATTGTACTTGGAAGTCTGTTGGCAACCAATGTGGTAGCCACAGCACTGATGCTCTATCATTAAAAAGACAAGTTACTCAAGAAATCTTTCCAACCACTTAATAATAGCTCTAAGCTGGGTCACAAAACTAGGATGGAGGAGGGCGGGTGCCTTAGAATGGAGAAGAGGACAACAATCTGACTCATTGTCCTTTTGGCTCTCCCATAGAGATTCCCTGGGGGGAGTTTTTGAGAATGTTTTTCTTTATTGGCAAGAATATAGAGAGATGTATGACATTGATACAACCCTTTCCCTCACAGCCTGAAGAATGAAATAAATAAACTGTACTGTAAAATCCAAGCATAAGATCAACCCCAAATTTAATACAATGTATTTTATTAAAATATAAGATTATTTAAATGATATTCCATGCATTATTGATATTTGATAGATTTTTTTTCCCTTCTCTGTAGCCCCCAGATGAATCCAACCCATTTTTGGAACGGATTTTGCTGGCTTCTCCCCTTACACCATTTTTTGTTGCTCCGTTTGTTTGTTACAATGTTTGGATAGTTATTCTGCTTATGGACCCCACTTAAATAATTTATTTCCAACATTCTGGTGGCTTGGAAAGATTAAAAAGGAATAATACAGATTAGCTTCAATTAATCTTAAATGGATGAAGAAGTTTCCATCTCTATAAACCTGAGGAGGCAAAAAGGCAAGTCTTACAGAGTTCAGCCCAACAAACTTGGGAAAAACAAAAAGGCATTAAAAATTATACCATTAAGTTATGACACTATATGTATAGTGTACTTTCACCCTCCAGACTAGATAAAAACATAATGTGTTATATTTCTAGCCACTGTGGAGAAAGTTTGGGTTTAATTTTCGGTGATTCTATGCTTTAAATTCAGAGCTGGCATAAACCTTCTGAACAGGATAATGTCTGTGACCTTTTGAACTATGCATCCAGATACACCCCTGATCCCCAATATGATTCATAAATATGTTTACAGTTGTAATTCAAATATATGAGGTGTCCCTCAGAAAACTATTTCACCCACTCAAGTCATATTTACGGTAGCCCAATTTGCTTTTGTGACTTTGTGCTTCAGGGGAGAGCGAGCATGGCTGCAGGCAAATGTCCTCAAAATTCCTCATAGTTATCTGCATATTGTAGTAAAATTAGACATTCCATTGTAAAAGAGGCAATGCAGCTCCGAGATTTTTCTTTCAAGTCTTCTGCTTTCTGTAAATAGACAAATTCATTCCAACACAGAAGTACCTCCTTCCAATATGTTGGCAATTAAATCTTACAGGGACACCTACACGCTGAAGTTACATCTGTCAAGAAAACACCTGAGTATTCACACTTACTGTGGAATAATTGCTAAGGGGCTGGTTTTTTTCAATATTTTACAGCAGTACAAGTAATTATTAATTACACAGAATCCAAAAGCAGTCCAACTGACACGAACAATTTACAGTAGTCTCTGATGGTTGACTATAAGCCACTTTTCTCCAATACACCAGCTGCTTCATGTCCAAGTGATATCTAACCAGCACATCCACCATAAATTATCAGTGTGGATTTCTATTTCTGGACTGCAGTGGCTGCCAAAACTTTTCCTTGCATTTCAAATCTCTTTATTTCTCCTCTGCTTTATACTGTGTTTGTTTATCCTATGAAAACGGAGCCCTGTCTTCCCTTCATCCAGGATGGCCTCTACTGCTTCTTGCTCCCATATTTTCACTAGGCCTGCCTGAGAAAGAAAATTATATTGCATATCATGGACAAAACCATGGGGATGAATCAACATTTGGGAGTAATTCAGTACTCTCAATACAGACTGTATTCTTGTGATTCATTAACGTATAACTTGTTTTAGCCAAAGTAGCCAGAAATAATCCAGTGTCTGTCCTGCAGTTGAGCAAAGCAAGAATGGCTTCTCTGACTAAATCCTGGCTTTTTAAAATCTTTAACTTGCAGATTGGCTTGGGGGTGAGACATAAAACTAGACCAGGAATATGGCAGAAAACCACAGATAAATGGTATGTCCCCATTTACATTCATACTCAGCCACAGTTGCAAACAGTAAGTCAACAAGCCTTGATTTCAAATTGTGGTTTTCTATCTGGGAAAAAAAGTTAAGGTACTGATCTTGATTCCGTTTGTACAATATCACATAAACCTCAAGCAGTCTATATGTCTGTTTGTATAATATACTAAGCCATCATGGTTCAACAGGAGGCCAAGAAATCCAAGTTGAGCTAGTTGAGCAGCACTTAATGCAGCTATGGAGACATGAGCATAATTCCACCCAATGTGGAAGCCAGTGCTTCTTGAACGACTGCCACCAGCCTGAATCGGCCTGCTTCCATACTTTATCAATTGCTTGCCTGCTTCCATGTCTACATTTTCCAACAGCTGATGAGAACAAATGAAGCCTGGCCAAGCCAAACACAGGGAATGCGTCTGGTACACAGAGTATTTCTGTGTTTAGACTGAAAGCCTCCAGATCACATTAAATGTGAATAATTGGTGCTGTTTGGATTGAGCTCTGGAAAATGCTAAGGAATTTATTAGATTTAGCCTTTGCAAACCTCACCAACTCTTATCTTTTCAATGTTGAATCCAAGAAATACTTCGAGCCACTCCATTGTGTGATTCAAGTGTTGAGTGAGAAGTTGGGAAACTGGGTTCAGATTCCTGCTTAGCTGTGACAGTAACTGGATGGATTTCCGGTGAGTATCTGTTCAGCTATTGCGGGGAGAGGAAAGGAAACAGATCTGAAAAGAGAACACAATCAACTAATGTTGTACTTCACTTGCATAATCATGGGTGTAAAACCAGCACGAACAACTAAGGGCACAATAGTTACTCCCAGCTTATAATAGAATATAAAGACATTCCTTGTGGGCAGTTATGCTGAATCCCATAAAGATAAGATTGCCGACAGAGAAGGAAATACCCCTGGAAACAGAGTAAAAATCAGGGTTGATGTACTTCAGGGAGCAGAAAGAAAAATAAAAGCAGCCCAAATCCTTCAAGGCTTACAACAGGCTCATATTTTACTTACTCTCTTTCTGATAAGCTTTTAGCAGCATACAAAATTCCTAGGTGGAATAGCTTCATGTGTAGCTATTATATCTGATGTTCCAACAGCAAACAAAATACAGTAGAATCTTGGTTAACTGGAACTCAAGCAACCGGCACTCCCAAGCAACTGGCAAAAAATGAAGAAAAAATATGTTAAATAAAAATTTAAATAGAATCAATTTTTAGCAGAAAGATAAGTTTAAACTTGGCACGCTGTGCCGTGCCAATCTGATTCCCCTCCAGCAGAAAGGTAAGCCCAAACCTGATGCGCCAACCTGACCCAAAGCCCCCCCAGCAGAAAGGCAAGTCCAAACCCACCTTTTTAAAGGTAAGCCTAAACCCACCCCTCCTCTAGAAAGGGATCAGCCGATCCCTCTCTAGCAGAAAGGCAAGTCGGAACCCAGCGTGCCATGCCATGCTGATCCAACCCCCACCCCCCAGCAGAAAGACAAGACCAAACCCAGCGTGCCATGCTGCACAGCACAGCACCGCACTGCGCCGACCCGACCCCCCCCGCCAGGCAGAAAGCCAAGTCCAAACCCACCTTTTTAAAGGTAAGCCCAAACCCACCCCTCCGCTAGAAAGGGATTGGCCGAGCCCTCTCTAGCAGGAAGGCAAGTCCAAACTTAGCACGCCTATTTTTAATAGTAATCCTCAAGCAACCAGAAACTAAATTTATCCGGCATCCCCATGGGTGCCAGTTAACTGAGATTCTACTGTATATTGCTAATGATTTAGTTTCCCCCATGTTGCTGTACCAATACATTGTATAGAAAGCATATTGGTTTGTGCCATTAAATAATGTGAAACATTTCACCACCACAAAGAAGGGATCACATTTACATCCCATTAGGGCAAAGTCCAGATTGTTCAATCCTTTCTGAATATGGAAAATTGATTCCGCCTGTGAAAATTCTGATGGAGTAAAACAAAAAACAATTCTGTTATGAGCCTGAACTGATATTGGGTTTCATGGTTTTCCAAGTTTGAAAATATTTTTTTCTTTTTTTATGAAGCACGTGCTAAATGGGACTGTTTAACTTGAGTTAGGAAAGTTGCTCTCATTCTGAGGGGATACAAATGGAACAATGAAGTAAGCCCGACCCCAAAGTCTAAGAGAGTAGCTAAGACTTCCTTTGCCGTCCCAGACTTTTCACATCTGGCAGCTGGGACCACGTTTCTTGTGTTGTAAGGCTGGGCCCCAGGATGAAAGGCAGGAAGACTCCACCTCCTCTCCCAGAAGTCTCTGGAATTACACCCCTTGGTCCCATCTTCCAGCTGTGGTGCAGCTGATTGGTAGATCTTGCTGCCGTCATTTATCTGGATTGGAGGGCTGTTTTCACCTAGCATCCTTCTCCCCAGTCCCAACTCTAGTGTGTGGGACAGATAGCAATCCCACAACCCAAGTGTATTACTGCATGTAAAAGGAAGGAGAAGGAGAAGGAGAAGGAGAGGGAGAGGGGGAAGGAGAAGGAGAAGGAGAAGGAGAAGGAGAAGGAGAAGGAGAAGGAGAAGGAGAAGGAGAAGTCTGCTTGTATTTAGACTCCATGTGATTCGCAGGCATATAGCAAGTAGCAGCATAACAGCTTCAGTGGTCACGAGAACCCCATGAGTGGCCAAGAGTCAAAAATGTGGGCTGTGACATCTCAAAAACATACACAGATCAGTACTTCTTTATCAGGCTTGTATTCTTGCTGGTTCACCCCACTTCCTAGAGCACTCAAAGTTACACCCTGCCTGCCCCAGCACCACTGCTTCAAAGTAGTTTCTTGAACACTATCCCAAGGAAGCAGGATTTACCTCCAAGGACCACACACAATTATTTTGTGTAGAAAATATAGGTGTGCCATGTCAGCTGTGAAAGGTTTGTGTGTCTGTTATACTGCATTCAGACACTGCACGTTAATTTTAACCCACTTTCCAGACCCAGTTCCTGCCTCTTGTCTGGTTGGAGGCCTATCTCTGGAATGTTGTTAGATAGCCATATATTACCCTGTCATGTTACGTTATCTGTGTGGATCTTGAATCCTTCACTGAAGATCCTACAGATAACACACTCCCTGCTTACCTCTTTAAGATATATAAAGGACCTTATGCTAAACTTGATAAGCTTAATTTTTAAAAAATCAGAGCTGAGTCTTGTTATTTTTTAAAAAAAGTGTTTTTGTTTTCTCCAAAGTTTTTCAGAAAAGCACTTCCTTAGTTTTATGAACTTCTTTCATTTCAGACACAGCTCAATAAAATACAATAACAGGATCAGGATCAGGAAAGGAAGGTGACAACAGATTGTGCCAACACTGCCTAGAAGTGGAGGTCATATTTTTGAATGCTTTCCCATGTTTGTTTTGCAGAATCATGATAAAACTTCATCCACTGTGAACTGTGAGGAGAATTAATGGAAGGATTTGTCTCTATAATCTATTTTCTTGTAGTGCACTGATGCCTTTACATAATGTAATTCATTAATTTACCACATTGGATTTGGCTATGTAGATATAACTACATGATACTATTTGTAGAAATCATTGTGAAAGATTGAGGTGACATCATCTTGATATCTCAGACTCTTGTGCTGGTTGTTCTCTGGTTGTCAAAAATGAAATGTCAGTAATTGCAGAACAGGGGTCTTTTTAAAAAAAAATTTCTATCCCGCCTTTATTATTTTTATAAATAACTCAAGGCGGGGAACATACCTAATACTCCTTCCTCCTCCTATTTTCCCCACAACAACAACCCTGTGAGGTGAATTGGGCTGAGAGAGAGTGACTGGCTTTCATGCTTAAGGCAGGACTAGAACTCACAGTCACCTGGTTTCTAGCCTGGTGCCTTAACCACTAGACCAAACTGGCTCTCTTTTCTTATATTCCTTAAAAACCAATATATTCAATATACTGGTTATTTATAAATATTAATTCCTGCCCCTTCAAAAATTCAATATAAAAATCAAATACTATGATAAATGTGCTTTAGCACTTTTTTTTCTGGATGCCCTATTTTCTGTCCCATGTATTGGGTGTGTATGTAGTGAGCAGCCTCCATGAAATCACTGCCCAGTACAGGAATACCACAGTAATAATATTCTAGAACCCCTTGCTCTAAGCCAAAATATTGTTTGCTTGGCTTAGCAGAATGCGTGAAACCTCATCTTAGTTAGATATGTTCCAGAATTGAGTAGTAGAGTTGTAGTATTGTGGTAAAATACAATATTTTGGGTAAGATGTGACAATTTATACAGGCACTTATATAATCATCCATATTGTTTTATGTCTGTTATAGTTAGCTAGAGCAAAAGGAACCTTTTTTTTTTGCCATCTGAGAAGGGGAAAATATGAAATTTCAACAAAAAACTGCCTTAGAATATAGAAAAGTGGCAAAACAGTCACAAAGATGGTGTTCTTCATTGTGACAAAGATTCCCAGACCACCAGGAAACAGCACAAAATATCCCCCTGCCCCCATCACAGCACGAAAGTAGCAGCCAGAGAGATAAATATTTGGAGTTAAGAGAGAACAGTGAGGCCAGGCCCACAACTAAGGTCTGTGTCACCCAGGGCAAACATGGATTCTGCGCCCATTGCCCCCCCACATTCATTTTGGCGCCCCCCAGAGCAGTGCCCAGGGCACATGCCCTGCTTGCCCGCCCCCCAAGTTACAGCCCTGAGTGAGGCAACTGTGCACAGGTAAATTCCTGTCTTCTGTAACAGATGACATCTTCTCTATGATGTGTTAGTATAAGGAACATCAACTCCCATCCACTTATGTGAAGTCCAGGGACATGGAGGCAGGAGACCATGTTTCTTGGTCTTTGTTGGCATCCACTGTGATGGTGTTTAGGAGAACAGGAAAAACAGCTTTCTCTATATTTTTGGGATCTAGATGCTAAGAGAAGGGTGATGGATATATTTCTAATGACTTTAAGTCTTTGTTTTACAAGTTTGATGTAGAGATTAGTAACTACTGACAGTTTATGTGGAGTCAGAGGTATATAAATGTTGTAATAAATAAATCCAATTATGCCTATAGATAAGTGAACAACAACATTCAAAACCTTAGTTATTCCAAGTAGGACATTTTCTTCACAACAAAATACAAGCAAAATACAGCCTCCAAGCTACATATTGTAAAGCAAATACTGTATAAAGCACCAAGACAGATGAGTCAGAGAGATGGCAGGTGTGAAAGCCTCAACAGAAAGATTTGCCTAATTGATAAAGAGCTACAGATTATATGGATAGTGTACATGCCACACTTTCTCCCTACACTAGTATTATTCCGGTGACTCATCCACCCATTGCACAAAACCTTGTTTTATTGAATAAACTACAATTGACTTCAGCAGTTCATGGAGCGAGAATTGCCAGACGTACAAGCTGGGTTTAGAAAAGGCAGAGGAACTAGAGACCAAATTGCCAATATCCGCTGGATAATGGAAAAAGCCAGGGAGTTTCAGAAAAACATCTATTTCTGTTTTATTGACTATTCTAAAGCCTTTGACTGTGTGGACCATAACAAATTGTGGCAAGTTCTTAGTGGTATGGGGATACCAAGTCATCTTGTATGCCTCCTGAAGAATCTGTATAACGACCAAGTAGCAACAGTAAGAACAGACCACGGAACAACAGACTGGTTTAAGATTGGGAAAGGAGTACGGCAGGGCTGTATACTCTCACCCTACCTATTCAACTTGTATGCAGAACACATCATGCGACAAGCTGGCCTTGAGGAATCCAAGGCTGGAGTTAAAATCTCTGGAAGAAACATTAACAATCTCAGATATGCAGATGATACCACTTTGATGGCTGAAAGTGAAGAGGAACTGAGGAGCCTTATGATGAAGGTGAAAGAAGAAAGTGCAAAAGCTGGTTTGCAGCTAAACCTAAAAAAAACCAAGATTATGGCAACCAGCTTGATTGATAATTGGCAAATAGAGGGAGAAAATGTAGAAGCAGTGAAAGACTTTGTATTCCTAGGTGCAAAGATTACTGCAGATGCTGACTGCAGTCAGGAAATCAGAAGACGCTTAATCCTTGGAAGAAGAGCAATGACAAATCTCGATAAAATAGTTAAGAGCAGAGACATCACACTGACAACAAAGGCCCGCATAGTTAAAGCAATGGTGTTCCCTGTAGTAACATATGGCTGCGAGAGCTGGACCATAAGGAAGGCTGAGCGAAGGAAGATCGATGCTTTTGAACTGTGGTGTTGGAGGAAAATTCTGAGAGTGCCTTGGACTGCAAGAAGATCCAACCAGTCCATCCTCCAGGAAATAAAGCCAGACTGCTCACTTGAGGGAATGATATTAAAGGCAAAACTGAAATACTTTGGCCACATCATGAGAAGACAGGACACCCTGGAGAAGATGCTGATGCTAGGGAGAGTGGAAGGCAAAAGAAAGAGGGGCCGACCAAGGGCAAGATGGATGGATGATATTCTAGAGGTGACGGACTCATCCCTGGGGGAGCTGGGGGTGTTGACGACCGACAGGAAGCTCTGGCGTGGGCTGGTCCATGAAGTCACTAAACGAGTCGGAAGTGACTAAACGAATAAACAACAAACACAATTGACTAGGTTTACACAATACACCAAGTCATCAACTATGCCACAATTACTGGTCTAACACAACATACTAAGCCAAAACTAGACAAACCATAATACGTCTTTGTATAAACCATGAACCCACCTACTATCTGGAAGATTGATTCTGACATGGAGAGAAGCTGCAGCTTTGGTGATCATTATCATACCCTCAATTCCTTTTGTAGTTGACATGAGAAGAAGACACCATTCGTCAAACTTTGATGAGAGATAAGCAGTGATGATCATATTAGGTAAGCATATAATATACAGTAATAAGCATATTAGAACTAATTAATATTACATGCTTATCTCTTACAAATAGACCTGCCAGCCATTTTCACCTACTAAATGGATGTAAATAAATGCTTTCTTCCTATCTTCTTTAACTATGGGAGATGGGCGGTGATAAAAATATGATAAATGAATGAATGAATAAATAAATAAAATAAACTATGTAAGGATCACTATTTCTACATTCCACTTCTGGTCCTCTGGATTTAAATCAGAGAAGTCCATCTAGGAGCATGTTTGGCTTTCATCCAATGCAGAGGAAGAAGTGAAGATTTTTTTTTTCTTTTTGCCTTGCATTGATGAATGTAGGACAGAAATGTTCAGTCCATAAAAGCTGGTTAGGAAAAAAGACCATCCTGCCCACAAATAAAGAATAAATGCCATGTTGTTGCAAATAATTGCTCATGGCTGGAAACATTTTTCCTTTCGAAAAGATGCCATTATTTGTGTCTTTTACTGGAAAAAAATAGTAGCCTAGAATACTTGAAGTCTTTCAGAAAGAGCCCTTGTGAACAGCTTATTCTTTCTCCACCGATGTGATGTTGCTGAGAATGAAATTTACCAGCTGTGAGACAGTTAAACCAAAAATGTTTTAGTCACAAAATGACCTCCTTTTTAATATGCAACTTTTAATGCTTCTGGTGGTGAAGGCATCAGCTTCTAAAGAGCGATCAAGTCACTTTTCATAGCAGTGGGGATGCTTAATCTGAGGCTGGCCTCTCACCTCGCTGCGAACTCTGGCAACTGACCCGTCCATTTCTCAGGAGAAAAGGTCCATACCCCATCATTCCCATCCTCAGCTAGCAGCTTGTACCTCTGAACCGAGTGTTCCTAGATGCCTGGCTGGAGCAGTTGCACCCTGGGCTGCGGTGATGCAAGGTCAGTGAGGATAAAGGTCACTCTTGTTTTCCGGAACACTGAGAAACAGAGCCAACTCTAGCCTTTCTCCAAAGCAGTCACGCTTGATTTCAGCAAGGACTCTGAGATGCAGCCTCTCTCCCTCCTCCTCCTCCTCCTCCTCCTCCTCCTCCAGTTGAGTAAGGCTCCACTTCTTCCAACAGGCTTCAGTAAAAACAAAAGCTGCTAGGCAAACCTAGCACACCACCACAAGCTGTAAGAGCAACGCTGTGCATTCCTCAGAGGTCTGGCGCAGCATCACACACTGACTCAACAATTTGGATGCTTTTTCATCAGACCTGCACCATTTGTAATGCCACATGTCTCCATATCAGAATTATCTTCTCTTTATCTCAGATCAGAAGGAGACAGTGTGGGGCCTTTTAAGTGCTTTGTACTACAACTCCCTCAGGAAACACATACAGCTATTGATCCCAAAGCAGCAGAACACCGGAAGTAATAAGAAACCTTAACCAGAAAGCTCCACAAATGTGGACTGATTTTCTCTTTCTGTGGCCAAATTCAAATGGTCTCTTTTACAGCTATCCTTGGCCGTCTCTGCATTTATGAACTAATTTCCCATCACCATGCTACTAATAGGCCATAGTGAGCTGGCTGCCGAAAGAGCCGAAGTGACTCTGTTAGCTCAAGGGAAGCTGTATACAAGCAAAGCTGAAAACTATAGGTGGGAATAAATTCTTCTGGCTGTGATGTTTTGGGTTAGTGGATGAGTGATAAAAGCACTACACTTAAAAGCACTGCACAAATGTAAATAACTGCTACTGAAGGAAGACTTAAATAGTTGGCCAGATCTGTTTATTCTCAGATCACAGAGAGATATTCCCTACTCTTGACAGCAGGAATTCCCTGCAAGATTCATTCATCAGCTCTGTGATTTGAACTTGCCAGCTTGCTGCATCTTCCTGTGAACAAAGGAAAACAACACTGGGCATTCCAAAGGAGACCAAGTGTATTTCTCCTACATGGTTCATTTTTATTCTTCGCTATATACAGAACTTCATTCTGAAATTCGGTATCCCAGCCTTTCCAAGACATGGTTTAAAGATACGTGATGAAGAAACCTTGTGGAAGAGACAGTCTGCATCTAGCAAGCTTCTGGATGAGAGAGCATCTGGGAATCTGATGTTCCTGATTTGAGTTCCATATTGGAAAAAATGCAGAATGTACACCTGTATGAAAAGATCTAGGCACCCCTGGTCAAAAAGTATTGTTCAGCAAATCCCAAAGTGAACAGATGATGCACCCTTCCACTAGAGTTATTTATTTTATTTTATTTTGCAAAAGTAAATTTAATAATAGCATGATCATCCAAATAGAAGGGATTTTCTGCTGGTTGGCTACATTCATATGTAAAAGCAATCCAGGATACTTTAAACTATGTTTATTGAAGAAGCATAGTCACCCAATTCATATAGTATGCTAAATCATAATTGATAGAATAACACACCATACCAAGATAAGGATGGACAATCTATGTCTCCTGGATTAGGCATTGCTGTAGTTCTCAGAGCCTCTTCAGATTGCATTGCTAAATGCTGGTGGCAAAACGCAAACTTTGGTGATACAGCTTTTGGAGTTTAAAACAAAACAAAACAAAACGCTCATTGTTTTTCTCTCTCCCCTATTTCAGCCATGTCCTCCAGCTATCATTTTCACCATCATACCAATGCTAAGAGGCTAACCACACCACAAAATAATACCTAAAAAATCACTTTACAGCTTAGTGCAATATGAAACCCAGACCAACTAACCAATTGGTTTGTGTATGCATATTCTTGTATTTATCATGCATACATGCATGCATAAATACCCATCATGCTATTCTCTTTTGGTGTAAGGAACACTATGCTAAGCACAGAAAAGAAATAAGAAATATTAAACCAAAGAAATTAAAGACTTGAGATAAGAAAAAGAAAAGGAAATGGAGCTAAAACTAGTTTACCATTACTTCTTTCTATCTTGGAAAACCAGCTTTGCTTCCATCATGCCCATATACCGCTTCATACATTGCCATTTGTTCTTTAAACTTCACATCGGTCAGGGTTTAGACTTGGGCATAGAACCAAATACACAGTGATCACTGTTGTGAACGATCTCTGCTGGGAAAAGGATAGGGGAAATGCAACTCTCCTGGTCTTACTTGATCTCTCAGCAACCTTTGAAGCCATTGATCATGGTCTTCTTCTGGGATGTCTAGGAGGATTATAAGTAGGAGGCACTGTTTTACAATGGATCTTCTTCCTAACTGGACAGTTACAGGTGAGGGTGGTGGGAGGTTGACCATTAGGAACCTTTGCTGTGGGGAGCCACAGGGTTCAACATTTTCCCGCGTTTTAAAAAAAACCACTCTCCACTTTTTATTTAACATCTACATGAAGCTGTTGGGTAAGGTCATCCACTAACATAGTCAATTATGATATGCAGATGTTACTCGGTGCTACACCTCAGCTCTGGGCCGAACAGGAGATGTGGTTGAGGTTCTGTCCTGGAGGTCTGTATGGAGATGAACAGGCTTCAACTCAATTCCAGAAAGATGGAGTGACTTTGGGTATGGAAGCCAATTGATGCCAGAAATATTCCATATTTGGCTTCCGATAGGGTTACCTATGGAATGTTGGTTCATAATTTGGGGGTCATCCTGAACTCAGAGCTCCTGCCTGAAGAACAGGTGGAAGCTGTTTCTAGGAGGGCTTTTGCACATATCTATTTTGTGTGCCAAGATCAGGAGGCTTTGCTCATTGTCACTCATGTCTTGGTCATTGCCCATCTGGGTTACTGTAATGTATTCAGTATGAGGCTGCCCATGAAGAAACTGCAGCTAGTCTAAAATGCAGCAACTTGAGCAGTTATGGATGCTGACCTTGTTAGCTTTCCACAAAGCCATTAAGACCTGGCTTTGGCTACTGAGGGAGTTCTTTTAATCTCTCCTGATATGGGTGGTGTTATGGTTGTTGCTGTAGGGAGTAAAGAAAATGACCTTCCAGATAACATTTGGAAGCAGCTCAGACATCCACTGAACTATAAGAAGGAAGAAGTACAGCACAATCACACTCACAAGATTGTTATTATAGCCAATCTCAGTAAAAGTAGTTTTAGTCTTCCAGCAGAGTTGATTTCATAGTCTGGTCTACCTAGTGGAGCTGACCATTCCCCAGCATGTGAGATGTTACTTATCATATTGTTACATCATTGTCTTACGTCTATACTGTTATGTTTCAATTTTAAGCTATTGTTGTTTTAGGAGGTCTGTAAGTCCCTCTGAGTCAGGCAGGATTGGAGCAGCATATAAATCCCATGAAATAAACACACTCACATGAACACACAATCAAGACATATTTTTCAACATTTTCATGCATTTGTGATGTCCTTTTCATCAATATTTCCTTCAACAATAATCTTTTAAGTTTACAGAGAAACTTTACAAAGCACTGGTCTTTTTCTCAGGATTTCTAAAACTAAATCTCCAGTAAGAGGCCAGAACAAAGATGGAGTGAATTGCTATTTTCCATCAGGCCTATCCATTGCTTCTTTCTCTATTCTCTGTTTTAAAGATTAAACCTCCTCTTGCAGACTGTCTCCTTTTGTGAGGAGGAGCAATTTTTTGAAAATCCCTAAAGCAAGCGTAGTAAAGCTTATTCTGAAAAATATGGAAAAAGGTAGGACTACCAGATCTGGACAGCACAAATCTAGATGACCCCTAGATTGCCAAAAAAGATACTGAAAAAATTAACTCTTTTCCTCCCTTTACTGGTCATCCAGATTTTTACAGCTCAGATCCAGTAGTTCTAGATACACAACCTCTGTGAGCTTTTGAAGTAGCCTGGGAAATTAAAGATTAGTCAGATATATTCTGCACATATTGATGCCAGAGAAATATATATAATGTTCCCTGCTGTAAATAAATAGCTTACTCCTCAGCCTCTTCAAACAACCCTTCTCTGATGGGCTACCAGGCAGAGTCCTTAAATCACAGGGTCTGAGAAGCAGCTATATGTGATACCAAGTGTGCCTTTGAAATCCGTGATGGGAATTATTACGATTACGATTACTGTTATTCATTATGTGTGACCTGGTTCACGTATGTCATAATGTGGTATGCTTGGTTTTAGTTTGATGTGTGAATCCAGCCACTGCAATTTATACAACACAGGCTGATGTTGGGCTAACCCAGCTTGTTGGGGCCTACTCAGTGAAATGTGATTAAACGAACTGCGGCCTAGTGCCCTGGGAAGCTAGTCTCTCTGTGGGTGGGAATCAGAGTCAGGACTATAGTGGAGGTATAATCTCTGATGGCCCTTTTTAGCTGTTAACAGCTTCCAGAGCAATTGGAAGAAGGAAACAGCCAACAGTGAAAGACGAAGTACTTTGCTTCTGTCGTCTCAGTCCGCATTCCTGTCCCCCACCCCCGTGGTCACTTACCGCTTTGTTTAAATAAAGATCTGATGAAGAGGAGCGTTGCAGTCACAGGATTCAGTTTGACCCAGAACTCGAGACTTGGTCATCTCGGTTTCATGTGGGAATTTTTTTCCAGGTCTCTCGCTGCAGCCCTTCTGCACCTCTCTCAAGTTACTGTGCATAAAGGAGTCATACCTTCCTGTTTTGGAGGCATTCTTGCTCCTGCTTTCAATATTATATGTTCTCAAGCAGTCCTCAGCTGCTTAATATACCACTTTGCTGCATGAAATATTTAACCGGTTTGTAATTTCCTGGTAAGCCAGCAGGTTCCCTGATAAATATACTGGTGCTATGCTGGCAGCAGACCAGACGTCAGGGTCTCTTGTGAATTCCATTGGAGGGGAGCTTGAACAAACATTTGCTCAAGCTTCTCCAGTTTCCATCTTATTTCCTTTTACCATTCTTAGCGAAACTTTAAGCAAGGACTGTCTTCCTTTTTTTTTTTAGTGGGTAGATTGTGAAAAATACTTCTGAAAGAAGAAGGTAATCCAGCACCAGCATATTTCATCTGAAACAAAAGGCTTGAAGCGTGTACCTCCTCCACTCAAGGATAAAGAGTTTATATTGCATCAACAGCATAATCTGCAGCGAAATTCCATGAAGTTAGCTTTTATTTTCTTGTATTTCATCCTAACCAAACTCATCAGACCCCAAGCTCTATTACTGAAGGGGGACAGGGATCAAGGTGGTGTTTTCAGAGTTGAGGAGCCTCAAGAGAGAGATGTTCAGCAGCTTCCTGACACACTCTTCTCTTTTCCCCTCAGGGCCCCCATCTCTTCATCCTCTCTACCAACTCCAAAGCTGTCTCTCCACATTTTCCTTCCTCCCTACCCACCTTCTTCTTTTGCTCATTGTTCATGGCTGCCTTTTATTTCTCTCTTTTAGAAGAGCTTTGAAATTTTGAAAGGTGAAACCAGGATTTCATCTGATGCACCATTTTCCCCCAGAATATCCATTTGGGTCCACCTGGAGGTCCTTTGAAGACACAAAGATACCAGGGGTGTCTGTACTTTTAAAAAAGAGGCAAACAGGCATCATCAGGGCAGCAGGCAACAGAGCAGTGGGAAAGAAAGAACAGTGGGACCAGTTGTGGACCGAAAGCACCATTTGCAGGGGGCACCAAGGGGAGCAGAATGAGGAAAGCAGCCCTGCACCGTGGCATGCAAGGTCTGCCCCTTTATTTTGTGCATCATAACACTGCACACATGTCCAAAACAGCATGTAGTAGGATGGCACAACACTGCTTTCCTCATTTTGCAAAAGCAACAAGACTGCAAAATGCCAGTGAGGACATGCATGTTAATTAAATTTGGGGTTCTCTGGACTTCAAGGCTCTGATCTTCACTGGCTCTGGAGGATTAGCCCCAGAACATCCCAGTAGCCCAGAGAGAATAAGTGCTTGAACATCTGCCACCAGCTGTCTGTTCCATGAGCAAGGTAATGTCAGCGTTTATGGAAAAGAATGGCCTATTTTTCAGGCACTAATTGCTATGACATTACACTTCTCACATGAGTACATCATGTGTCCAGACTTTTTTTCATTAGCTATAAAATGTCACTGAAATCATAACTTGCTCCTGAAGGTGGTATATTCAAACTTCTGGCTGGCATGAAATTAGCTACTTCAATTTAAAAGAAACACGTTTTACAAGGACTTGAAAATCCAGAGAAACTGGAGGGAGGTTAAATCGTAGTTCATGCTTAATTATTCTTATGCAAATTACTTTCCCTATATCTGTATCTATATGTAAAGCATGGTGACCAGTTGGTGTAAAATCTGCTAAGATTTGACAGAGCCAGTCAGAAACAACAATAACAAATCGAACAAACATAAATGAACCACATCCTGATCAATCTCCCTGAGGGTCAGGGGCATCTGCAGGGTAGGGGTGGGGTGTTCAAGATGACAGTCCCAGACATACTGTACTACTGAAGCCTACTCCTGTTTTATGTTGCCATGCATGTAACACACATACAAAGGGGAAGGACTTCAATTGTTACAGCCATCATTTTGACCTTTTGGCCACCCCCTGCAGACAACTCTGCTGAGACCCTTTTTCCAAAGGTGGGGTGTTGCATAAAGGGAAGCAACACACAATTCTTTATGAACATGCTGTTGACTTTTGACAAGTACTCTGGCCAAAATGACAAGAGCTGCACTGGCCCAAAAGGTGTTACTAATGCACAGCACCCCATAAGAGAAAACCTAGGCTCTTTCCTTTTGAACATCTGCAAGCTCTACCCTGTCTTCCCTGGAAGAAGTGAGGAAGCAGATGCTGGGATGATCTGTACCCTTGTTACCATCTGGAGCTATGTTCCATTTCATTTTGTCTTGACCAATGGTTAGATGCCAGCAAAATATAATTCTTGGTTGATCTAAAACTGAGCAGTCCAAGGAATTTCTGGTCCTCCCTCTGTGGAGGTTACTCCTTCAACACACACACAAAAGTTAGTGCTTTTTTCCCTACCCTGGGAATCTATCAGTTTATTTGCTAATAATATAAACATACTAAAACCCTTTACAATCAGGGCCTGGTAGGTGGTGAGAGGAGAGAGCAAAGCCTTTGAAACTTGGCTCAGAGATTGTATAACTGATTTTTCTTTTTAAGAACTTTATTAATTTCCAGAGTATAGTTAAAATACAAAATATAGAGTATAGAAAATCTAGAATATAGGACTAAAGAAAAAACTATAAAAGTGCAAAATAGAGAGAAAACAGAAACAAAGTGACTTCCAGCCTTCTCCAATACAGATATAGATACATTTACAAATGCAATCTCTTACCATTAGTTAAACCTTAGTAACATTCTTTCTATCAAATCAAACCATTTAATCATTAAAACCCAAAATCAAAGCTCAATTTTTTTCTGACACAAGCAAATAGCCTAAAAGTGGTTGCTAAATAGAAACAAATCCAGACACGGTAGTTTTGCTTATCAACACTGTTAACTTGGCCATTTGGGCCAGCTCCATCAGTTTAATCATCCAATCCTCCACTGTAGGAATTGGTGGTTCTTTCCATCTTCGTGCATATAAAAGTCTTGCTGCTGTAATCATGTATAAAAGCAAAGTCCCGTTTTTTTTTCTCGAGCTGCTTCTCCACCAGTCCCAAGACAAACAGTTCTGGTTCTTTTTTTATAAGTCCACTTTGAGGATCTTCTGAATATTAACACCTGTTTGATCCCAGAATTTTTTGGCCTTCTCACAAGTCCACCAAAGATGATAAAAAGTTCCTTTGCCAAGAGAACATTCCCAACAAACATTCGTTACTCCATTGTATATTTTTGACAACTTATCAGGAGTTAAATACCAATGATACATCATTTTATAAAAATTCTCTTTTAAATTATAATTCAAAGTAAATTTCAAACCTTTGTTCCACATGTTCTCCCATTGCTCCAGCATAATATTATATCCAAAATTCTTAGCCCATTTAATCATACATTCTTTAACTTGTTCATCTTCTAAATTAATCTGTAACATTTTATACATCTCTGCAGTAACATGTTCATCATTTATACAAAGTTCCATTTCAAACTGAGTTGTTTCATTGACAACTTAAAAAAAAAAGATTATCCACTTTAAAATGTTCTGACAATTGCACATATGTAAACCAATGACACGTAAAAGCTTCCAATTCTAACTGTTCCCTTGTTTTAAGCTTAGGTTCACCCTCTTCAAAGTTTAACAAATCTTTATAATTTAACCAGTTTGTTTTCCCCACATTTTCTCTTCTAACAAATGCTTCATGAGGTGACAACTAAAATGGTACATTCGGAGACAGTCTTGCTTTATATTTATTCCAAACCCTCATTATGGCACTCATAACAAAATGGTTTTTTAAATCTTTATTAACTTTAACTTTATCATACCACAAGTAGGCATGCCACACAAATCTCAATTCATGTCCTTCAAGTTGCAATAACTTTCTATTCTTCAAAGTTATCCATTCCTTCATCCAAAGCAAACAACAGGCATCAAAATATAATTTTAAATCAGGTAAACCCAGACCTCTTTGTTCTTTGGCAACTTGTAGCAATTTATATTTAATTCTTGGTTTCTTGCCTTGCCAAGTAAACTTAGAGATATCCTTCTGCCATTGTTTGAATGATAAATCTTTTGTCAAACTTGGTAGAGTCTGAAAGAGAAGCAACATCCTGGGCAAAACATTCATCTGAATCACAGGTATTCTCCCCAAAAGAGACAGCTGTAGCTTTTCCCATCTTAACAGATCTTTTTTCACATCATTCCAAATTTTAACATAATTATTCTGAAATAACATACTATTCCTGGTTGATAAAACCACCCCCAAATATCTAACCTTTTTTTCAATCTTGAAACCAGTCTTACCCATCAACAATTCTTGACTGGACAAAGTCACATTTTTAGTCAGCATCTTTGTTTTTTGCTTATTTACTTTAAGTCCCGCTAATGACCCAAACTCTTTCAATTTCTTCATCAGATGTTCCTCAGTATCCAAAGGGTAAATATCAAAACTAAATCATCAGCAGAAGCCCTCAGTTTAAAGACCTCTTTTTTAATCTTTAGGCTCTTTATTTGTTCATCTCGTCTAATATCTCTATTAAAAACTTCCAGCACCAAAATAAAGAGCAAAGGCAACAAAGGGAATCCTTGTCTTGTTCCTTTTTGTATATGACGTGGGTCGGTTAACTCATCTGCTTGCCTTTTGAGGTGTATAGATTGACTTGATTCCCTGAATAAAGTCTATATTTTCCAAGACTTTAAACATGAAGCTCCAGTTCAAATTATCGAAGGCTTTCTCTGCGTCTAGGAAAATTAGACCCACTTGACACTCATTATGATATTGTAAATATTCTATAATATCCAAGACAATTCTTACATTATCTTTTAACTGTCTTTTGGGTAAGAATCCACACTGATCATGGTGAATAAAATACTGTAAAATTTTCTTCATTCTTTCTACCAGTAGTGAAGCAAATATTTTATAATAATTGTTCAACAGTGAAATTGGTCTATAATTCTTAATTAAATAAAGATCTTGACCTTCCTTTACTTCTTTCCATGAATCTGGCATTGTGAAGCCTAACAAAATAGAGTTCATCAGTCTTTTAAAAGGTCAAAGAATCTGATCCTCAAAACATCTGTAATATAATGCCAACAAACCATCAGGGCCTGGTGCTTTTCCCAATTTAGTTATTTTTATGGCTTCCACTATTTAAAAGTAGTTATAGGATTATTCAATATTGCTTTCTGTGACTCCGAAAGTCTTGGTAGGTCTTGTTTATTCAAATATTCATCTATCTTGAGACTTCTTGTTTTTTATACAAGTTAGAAATGAAACTATAAAATGATTTCTTAATCCTCTCATTGTCCAATAATTCCACATTTCTTTCTTGAATCTAGATTGTACAACTGATTTTGGAAAGAAGGAAGGAGAAGAGCACATTTCTTACCAACAGTGGTGAAATGAGGCCTGGGACTTATAAAACTATAGAGAAAGTTGAAGAATCAAAGAGAGAATGAACTCATTGGACCTCCATTTATAAAAAAGACTGTCCCCCAGAAAGGGAGAAGAGTTTGGGTGAGCCTTAATCATGGGTTGGGCATGGGTTGGAGGCTCTGCCACATGATGGGTGTACAAATAAATGGTTAACAAAGCACCTATATGGGAAAACCTATAGCTCAAGGGAGCAGGAAATATGTCCTTTATGGGATATTTTAGGGCTTGGAGTCAGTGGTACTCAAGATCCCAGATTTATAAAACATTCTCCTCTGTGCAGCTGGAGATGAGCAGCCAAACATGGGGGGAACAGCAATAAAAATCAGGGCCATTCAGATCTCAAGGACAATATGAACCAATGCTGCATATAAGTGCCAGAATTTGTATTAGTAAATATATTGGTGGAAAGCCATGTTACTCTAGTGTGGCAAAAAAATCAGAAACCTGGTAGCCCCTTTTCTGACTAACAAATATTACTAAAAGGCATAGGCTTTTATGAGCTGTACCATGAGAAACACTAGACCTCTATTTTATTGATATTGGCTATAATAAGAGAACCTTGAAAGCCTGACCACCTTTCTCTTCCCCCCACCCCTTACATCAAAAGAGAGCCGAGGCAAGGTAGGCTGATCTTCAGTTTCTTTCCCCCACTTTCCTGTTTTCCCAGGCTAAGCTCATATTTTATTAACAGTTGCTGCATACCTTCTCCAAGGTCATCTCTGCTCCTCTACAGTATAGAAGAACTGACACTAAATCCCAGTGATTAGAAGACTAATGACTATCTACTAAGGACATATATCATAAGTGAACCTGCATACATTCTACCAATGGTGATATTTTCCTTGCATTTGTGGCAGTTGTCCAGAAACAGAAGCAATTTCGGCAAACAATCACTTAAAGAAGCCACACGGGCAGGATAAAAATAATTTAAATAATTTAAATGAGTAAATGGAATAGATAGATGTTATGAATCTATTGCCTGATCTACCCAATCAGTCACAGCTTGTTGCCATCAGGCAAAGCAATGAATTAGCTAGTGCAGAGATTTCTGAAGCTCCATTATGTTTAAACTGGAAGGGGTGTAGAAATATACACAAGCTTCAGAAGTGGTTCTGGTTAATTGCAAAAGAAGATGGCAAAGTTTAAAGTAACACTATCAAGTTTATCTAAATTTGAGATTTGTTTGCCAATTTTGAAGAAAAAAATAGCACCCCTCCCTCCCTCCCTCCCTCCCTCTCCCTCTTGTCCTGAAATAACTCCTCTTAGGTTTCTTTCCAAGTAAATTTTTCTGAAAATAAATAAACCAATAAAGATACTGTATATTGCCTGCACCTAGATCTTTGGTGTATGCATACATGCGTGCATGCACACTGAATATTTCCATCTTTAAAACATTTAGGCTGTACAGTTTCCCTCTCATACGATCACTTAGTTTAAGCCCATCCTTTCTTCCTGAAATGTGTAATAAATACGCATTTACTATTCTATTACAAAGAAACAAAGGAAGTTAGGAGGGACCGGATACAATTTTGTATGAACTAAAACCATATGGCAAAAACAATGTAGGTCTGCTTTGTGCAGGACTCTCTAAAATACCAAGCATTGTAGCTTATTCCCCAAAGGACATGTTTGATTTTGGAATGGAGTTTATCCTTCAAATAACTAGATCCTCTTAGATTTATATATACCTCTCTCTTCTTTAGACATTTTATTTTTAAAAACAATATATTTTAACTTTATCATGCAGAACTAAAGCCTTAGATACAACAGGGTGTTCAGTTTTCCCAAAATATTTGCAAACCCTTTCAAAATTAAAAAAAAAAGTTTTTTCTTCTCTTCAAAAATGAATTGCTCACTTCAGAGAAGCCTTTTACCACAAATGCCCTTTTGGGGTAGGACTAATTCTGCAAACTGATAAGCAGATATTTAGTGACCAGCAGAAATTCAGCTTGCAGTTACTTCCCTTCAGGCATATATATCAAGCTGCATGTCTTGAGCTTCTCGAAGTCTAAATGTGCAAAACAATTTAAAAAACCCAGGTAGTTAGGTAAGCATAGAACAAATATGCAAACTAGGGAAAGAGCATGCTAAAGACTGTAGGTAACACACTAAGCACAAACAGAGATATTTGTTGGGTGCCTTAGACCACTTGGGAAAACACAGAAAACACCTGCTTCAGGAAAGCGTTTTTTTTAAAGCAGCTATGTCTTTTTAAGGCTGCAATTGTTTTAATGACTCAATTGAGCATGCTGCACCTACTGTTAAAATCCAATCTCTAATATTTATGTATCAAAGTACATTACTACCAATAGGTACTAAGAGTAGATTAAAATATGTTTCCAAGTCATAACATCAAAATAGTAACTATATTGTTAAAACTGTACCAGGTTACTGAATTTTAACCACATAATCAGTTGCATGAAATGAGACTGTTTACATTGTATTTGAGGGCTATACATTATACTGAAATGCTATCTCTTTGTATCAGCTATGGTAGAGAGAAGAGGGAATAGCTTTGAAGGAGAGGAGGAAAAGGAAAAGGAGGGAAAAAAAATAGTTTCTACCAATCAGCTACCATACCAGTTCCTAGTATAATAAATGAAGTGTTGCTGGTCATTGGATCTCTTCATGGGCCACTAAAGCCCAAGGTGGGTTTATTTATATAAAATCACAGATCTTCCATGTCACATATAAATCAAATGACAGTTTTACAGTATAATAGTTTGCAACCGGAGGCGTCCTCATGATATCTATCTTTAGTTTAATTAAAATTGCATTAAATCCAATGATGTTTTTGCCACTGCTCTTCCACGCCTCAGCTCCACGTGTTTTTGGAGTACAGACCACAGGGTGCCACTCATTGGCTAACGATGGCCCTTGCCCTGAAAGGCTGCACACACACTCCTGCATGACACTGCAGTCACAATGGACAACAGAACACACCCAAAAGGGACAGTAACTCTCTTTGTTTGGTTTTATTGAAGTGTGTGTGTGGTATGAGTGTGAGGGGACTAAGTACGTTGAGGTGAAGGAACGATTTGCATGCAGGCTGTTCCTAGCAGCTGAATTTCTCTCAGAAATAACCCCCCCTCTTCACAACCCAACCAAGGAACCATAGCCTGCCAGTGTTCTAAAAGGCAGGCACAAAACCTAATTATTGATAGCAGTATAAGAGTAGCAATTCCATCTTGTCAGGCTGAGTAGCAAATCCAAATTAACCCATTTAGCTGCCATCCTCATACATGCTAATGACCCCCTTGTACCTTTGCTGACCAAATAACACCCCCTTCTGCCACTCACCATATCCGGGGAAGACTTTGAACCCTAATCATTCAGAGGTGCCCGAACATAACTCTTGGTCTTGTCTCTCCAGAAGCACTTTTAAAGATTTACTGTCTCAGCAATTTGAAGCGGTGAAGTGGAAATACAGTGCAGTGAAGGACAGTCTGGAGATTTGCTAGGAAAAGGAGGAGGACTAGAAGGAGAAAAGGGGGAAACAATAGTGGTGTTCATTTTTATTCTGCTTTAAAATGGTTTGTAGTTTTGCAGCAAAACCGAATTAAAAAGCAAAATATTAGCCTTTTAAAAGGACAGTCTGGCTACTATGTCAAGGTTACCAACTCATCAGAAAAACAAGTCTGGCTCACTGTTGCTTGTTAAAAATATGTTTAAATCAGAGGTTCAACTTTTCTCAAGATTCGCATCTGCATAGCTATGGTGGTAGGCTACAAAAGGAGCCACGTTTAACTACACTTTGCCAAGACAATTTCATAAATACTGTGGTCCCAGAATCAGATCATACTCTCACACCTCCTGAAAAATAAACAAGTGCAACTGCCAAAAAGGAACTTATAATCCACCATGGAAAGTTGCCTAAAAGGACATAGATCAAGGCCAAAGACATAACCTGGACTTCAAAAAAGTGGATTATTAAAAAAATTCAGTGCAGTGATAAGCAGGATAAGTAGCAGGAGACACTAATGAGGAAATAAGTTCAAGATAGTTGGAAGATCTTAAAAAGCAGAAAAACAAACAATTCTAATGAGAAAGAAATGGAGGACAGCAAAAACCCCAATGTCATGAACACAAGAAGGGACCTTTTTAGAAGCTGGAAAGAAGGCAGGTCTCTAAGGAAGAACAGAGACAGGTAGCCTGAAGCGATAGAGAGGGTATCAAAAAAAAAAAAAAGATAAAGCTCAAATTGAGTTGATGTTGGTAAAGAATGATAACAACTACAACAACCTATAGGGCATCTTTCAGTATATTCAAAACACAGGGACAAGAAAAGGCAGTTCAAGACAAGTCTTTTTTTTATTTCAGTCTTTTCAAACAAGAATGTACTGTTCCACCAGGTAATCGTGAAGAGCAAAAAGAAGGGACAGGATTGAAACTTGTGACTGATAAAAACATAGTCAGAAAATACTTGTTTTCTTTCAATTAGTTTAAATCTACAGGTCCAGATACATTTCATCCTAGGGTGCTGAAAGAAATTGCTGATGATCTGTTGAAACTGGACATATTATCTTTGAGATGCCTGGAGAATTAATGAAGTGCTAGATGCCTGAAAGAAGATAAATGTTCTATCTGTTTTCTAAATGGGTGGCTGGCTGGGAGTATCTAGGGCACTAGAGACCAATGAGAGTGACACTGATACCTGGAAAGATATTAGAGCAATTGAGCTCCAAGTACTTGAAAACAATGCAATAATTCCCAAAAGTCCACATTTTTTATCTGGATATTTTATTTAAAAAAAATTAATAAGAAGTTTATTAGGTTTCCAGCAAAGATAAAAGCCACAGAAAAACAAAAAACCACAAAGAGAAAAAAAGAGAAAAAACTAAAAAAGTGTAGAAACACTTTTTTTAACAGGCAGTTCCCCAGGGAAAGTAGTAACAGAAAGCTAAAACTTCAAAACAGCTGATTCAACGTGTAGGAAAATGCTAGTATCTTCAAAATTAGTACAAAAATAATAACAGGGAGACAATTATTTACTCTCAGTCCTCCTTAATATTTGGATGGAAAACAAAGTCCAAAACTTAAAAAGAATTTTTTTAAAAAAATTAATCCCAAAAATAATGATAAGCACCAAGAGAACCCACTTCTCCTTGCTGTAGAAAGCCTCTCTTAGGGTACGCGTCCTTAAAAAAAAAAAATTCGGTGATTTAGAAATGGGGTGGCCAGTCTTAGTGTCCCTTTAAGACTACAGGGAGGCTTGGCAAATGATGATGTCCCAGCCTCCTGCCTAGTTCTTACCAGTTGAATGTGAATGCTCCTTGCAATCTTCGGGCTGCGAGCAGCTGTCTGGAGGACAGATGGGGTGATTCCAGGTGTTTTTCTTTTTCTGGAAAAATACTCCCGGGCTTCAGGAAAAACCTGCCTGAACATGAAAAAAACTGCAGAGTTGTCAGTTCTGCCCACTGAGCCTGAGGGCACAGCTGTTCAGTCCACCATGTCCACACTGGAAGTCATCTTTATCTGGATATTTTTTTAACATTTTGTGGGAATCTGGTGGATGTAATATAAATTGACTTCAGTGAAGCATGTGACAAACTGCTGCATGACATTCTGATTAACAAGCTACTTAAGCATGACATTATCAAACCCTGACTGATTTGAAAAAACATACTAAGAGTGCTCTTCAAAAGTTCCCTTAAAAGGTGTCAGGCTTACCTGAGTGGCAGGAAGATCCCAGCCTAACATGTGGGGATTACCTCGGTAGGAGAGTAGAAATGCAAAGAATGTCAACATGGAACTGTCTCCAACAGATGGGACAAGGGCAAGTGAGAAAAGGAAGTCCAAGACTTCTCTTCATAGAGGGTGGTGCTGATAATGGGTCTGAAGGATGTGGACTGGATATATCTTCTATAAAATCTCTCCCACCTGCTCAGAGACGGCCAGCTATCTGATATGGCTGCCGTCTCCTGTACGCAATCAATACTCTTTTCCTCGCCAAAGAGTAATTGTCTCTGGAGGGAGTCTTACAGCTTGACAAGCTCTCACTACATATATAGCAGACTTTACTCCCTTACCAGCAAGAGGAGAGTTCATTATTCAGAATGTACAGGACAGAGTAGCCAAGGCAATGGCTAAACATACAGAGGGCTGCCAGTTACATTTAAACAATTGGTTATTGACTTGCTAAAACATCGAGAACAAGTGGCAATGCAGATGGATCTTCCGAGTACAGCTATGAATCAGCTGACTCAACAAATGGGGCAGAATCCTCTGCCAGTAGAGAATGCTTTCCCCAGCCCAGTGGGAGGAGATCAGGTTGTGACTCCCTGTCAGACTAGGTTTCTGATTGGAATAGAATGGTAACAAGGGTGATCAAGAAACTAGAGAAACTAAGACCTATGAAGAAAGATTGAAAAAATTGGGAATGTTTAGCTTTGAGAAGGGAAGACAAAGGGGAGATACTATAGCACTCTGCAAACATCTGAAGGATGTCTTACCAAAGATGTCTGTATCATTCCAGAATGCAGGACAGGGAGGATGGATTCCAACTGAATTTTGGAAAAAACTTTCCTTACAGTAAAAGGAGTTAGAGAGTGGAGCCAATTACCAAGAGAAGAATTGGATATATTTAAGTAGAGGCCAAAATGCCAGCTGTTGAAGAGCCCTGTACTGAGCAGGGCTTTGGAGTCAGTGACTCCTTCCAATTCATCATGCAGCAATTCTCTGTGATCTGAACAGGCTAAGCAATATGAGTTATACCTCCAAATATAGACACACAAACACACACATACAAGTTGTTCAAAATCCCTATCATAAAGTACTAAGAAAAATGGGGTTCAAATAGTCTATCACCCATTGCCCATTCTCCTTTTTTGTTTTAACCTTGAAGCACATGATGTCAAACAATAATCATAACCACCCTGTTATGAAAAAATAGGGCCTGGACCCTGAACTTCATGGCTGAACTAGAATCTGAACTAAAGTCTCCATCATCTTGTTGGATATATCCTCCCACCAAATTCATCTGTTTATGGAGCAGAATAGAGGATGGATCATTTCCCAACAAAAATTTTCCACCATAACATTTATGAGCCCAGAAGGGACTCAAAAATAAACTCTGAACACCTCACAACACCCTAAGCACCCAGGCCAAAAAAATCCCATTTCTTAAATTCCAGGCACTTGGTCAAGCATACAGCTGAACTAATGCTCAGAACCCACACAATATGGATACGCATGAAGACTTTATGCTAATTGAAGAGCAATTTTTTTTTCATATCTTCAAAGCTAGCATAACATTTTTGAAAATGGGTGTGACATGGCACCAGAAAATCTTATGCTTGAAGATAAGAAAAAAAATTAGAATCTGAAGCTTGAAAATGGAGGTACTATTTTAAAAGCTGGACCTCTCACAAGTTCTGGAAATGCCATGTTCAGAAGATGTCCAAGTCAGGATAGCTTGGATGAAAAAGGACTGATTACGGAAATCTGTAATAATTCTGAGGCTAAACTTGGCAAACTTTAAGTTGATTCAAAACTGAGCTTCAGGAAAGGTGATCTGGGATAAACTAAGACAGACATATGGATACTTAAGAATGAGCAATGATACCTTAATGTTCAGAAAACTCATAAATCTGAAATTATCAGGGAATGGAAGATTAATGGAACACGTGTCAGAGTATCTCTCTATTCAGAAGACTAAAACAAAACAGTGTGAACCTTTCTAATGATTTCATCAAAGAACTGTCATTACAATCCTTGCCAGAAAACTAGAGTTTCTCAAACTTCACAGTGTAATTTTCTGAGAGAATGTAATTGCCAACATGACATGAACCAGGCAATTGAAGGGAATTCTCTAAATAAGATAAAAGGGAGAAATGTAGTCTGTCATTACCATAATAAAAGAGGACATATTAAGAAAGAATACAGACTTTACCGGAAGTTAAAACTGATACAACAGAGGGAGATAATGATCAAATGTCTTTTTAAAAAGTCAAGCTTGCATAGGAATGGAAAAAACAATGAGGTCCTGACAAAGAAACAGTACTTAGCTTAGCAAATAAATGCTTACTCAAAACTGGACATGATTTTGAATTTGAAAAGAAAAAAAGATTTTTGCTGGATACTGGTGCATCTGGTCAATGTATCTGCAGCAAAGAAGTATTTATAAGCCTGGATGTCTCTTACTAAGGGAAAGTTAATTTAGCAAATGGAATGTTGATGTATATGGAAAAGGCCATATTAAACTGAAATGCTGTTAAATCATAATGAAAGCAGAAATATAATATGTTAAGAAGCTTATTGTTTGCCTGAATTTGATGCAAATTACATATTTGTGTTATCTTAGGCAACACATTTGTAAAGTTGTGCTTAAAATGGACTTTGCACTGTTGCAAAGAACCACCAAGAAATGTTGAAAAAAAAAGCACACTGAAGCTAATTTGTTGGATCATTGTAACCTACAGCAAACAGAGCAGCAGGATTCATGCATAATAATAATCTGAAAAATGGCATAGAAGGTTTGGTCAAAGACCAAAAGTGACCAAGTTTGAAATCAAGAAAATAAAGGTTTGCGATTTAGAAATTGGAAGAAAGGAATAAATTAAATTGCATAACCCAGTTTGTTCCCAGTCAATGCTGGGAACAAAAGGCTACAGAGCTTTGGACCTAAAAACTGGAAAACTGAACACATGCAGTGTTGCTCATTTAAATGAATAAATGAAAGAATAATCCCAGATGAAGTCTGATACACTGATTTTAGTGCAAAGCTGCCTAGTTTCGCCAGGAGCACCTGGATTTACCCAGGAAGATCACGAAGGAAAGCAGCAAATAAAACTAACTATGACAATGATAATGGCATAGCAAAGTCAGAATGAGTCTGAGGAATCTGAAATAGCATCAGATTAAGAAGGGGCCATTGATACACAGTCAGATCCAGACTTGGAATTAAGAAGATCTCAAAGATCTAATGAAGAAAGCCCACCTTTGAGAATGTGCTACACAGCCAAAGCAAGGGATGTACCTGATCCCAGTTCATGGATAGAAGGACAGGGTGGCACAGAAATGGAAGGAAGCAACAAGGAAAGAAATGGAACTGTTGTGCAAAAACAAAACATGCATTCTAATAGAACAACCAAAGGCCTAGAAAGCCATAGGCTCTAAAGGGGGTTTCAAAACCTGCAATGATGCAAATGATGCTCTTGGAAATGTGCAGTGCTTTATAGGTAGCTTAACAGCAAAGGGCTCCATGCAAAAATACAGTGAGGAGTGTAACAAAGTGTTTGCAGCTGTAATTAAATGGGAAAGCATCAGAATGCTACAAAGTGTAGCAGCATTTAGAAAATTGCATGTTGAGCCCTTATAATTAAGATCACCTTTCTACATGATGATCTACATGCACCAACCACCAGGTCTGAACAGTCAGGGAAACAAAACCTGTAAACTGCAAAATCCACATATGGGCTAAAGCAAGCAGCCAAAGCATGGTCTGATCAGCTACATCAAAAGTCGCAGTCCAGGGGCTTTGAGCAAGGGAATGCTGATCCTTGTTTATCTACAAGAATAAAAGATGGAAGATGCGTGTACATTTTTGTCGATGTTATATTCTAATTGCATGTTCAGAAGACAAAGGCAACAGTCTGAAGATAGTGAACAATTTAAAGAAAGAAGTGAAAGTCAAACATCTTTCAGATATTAGCCTCTGTCTTGGAACTAAAACAAAACAGGACAAAGGTGGAGAATACTTGCTCATTCAGAAACAAAAGAGAGTAGACCGAATGAAGTTTTTAAGGGTCAATGAGGCAATGGAGTCAAGTACACCCTTGGAAGCCAGATACCTGAACAAAGAAAGAAACCAAGAAATGAGCAGAGTAGGACAGCTGGGGGAAGGCTAGAATACACTGCAGCTGGGACTGGATCAGACATAGCCAATGCAGTTGGACTGCTGAGTAAAAAGGCTAGTCAGCCATCACATGAGGACTCGAGTAATAAAATGATTAGGCAGATGCTTTAAAGGACTTTAATTTAAAACTGTCTGTAACTAATAAACCAAAACTTATTGGATATGTAGTACAGATTTGGATCAGGCTGGAGATAAATCTGATAGGGAATCATCTACAGAATATATATTCTTTTACAGGACTGCACCCATCACCTGGTACAACAAGGAACAAAGCATTGCAGTCTACAGAGGCTGAATACAGCACTGCAGAACAAGCATGCAAGAAACTGGCACGGCTGCGCAAACTACTGCTAGACTTCAGAATGAAAGAACTGCTCCCAACCACATCATTTAAGGACAACTTGAGATGTATTAGAATTGCAGACACCAAGCAGCCCAGACCAGTATGAAACACATAGGCAGCAAACTACAGTATGTGAAGGACATGCAAGAAAAAGGGCCAGTAAAACTGAAGTGCAACAGATGATATGGTGGCAGATGCATTTACCAAGCCTTAATGCAGAGACAGCTTCTTCAGGCCCAGAGAACACCAGGACGTGGAGCAGGAAATGATGCTCTGTAGACAACCGAATATGGCACACAATTGGATGCACAGAGCTGATGAGGAGGGAATGTTAAATAGATCATCCCCATCCATCAACTGATTCTTCAATGGTGTAAAATAGAGGAAGGATCACCTGGTGTCCTACCTTCCATCTCTATTCTGCTGCTGTTGTCTACATAAAAAAGTGACAGCTGGAATAACCAAAGGCCACACCCTTGGGACTGTCTGTGCTAACTGCCTGTGGAATTCTTTCCATCTTTTTGATATATTGAGGGAGGGAGGGAGGACTGGTATCTGTTGTTCACATCTTTGCCTGCCATGTTTATCCTGTGTTGCCAGTTAACTATTTTGCTGATGTTGAATAAATAAACACCAATCTCTCTTTTTTGCCAGCTGAACCAAGTGGCATGTGTGCTTGCTCTGATCTGGATATAGAGGGGGAGGGGGATGCTGGGTGCAGACTAATTGAAAATTGCCCACAGTGATTTTCCAGCCCATCTGACATTTTATTTAGACCCATACCAGAGCTCAACAAAATGAGATGGTTGAGATCTGGGTGCTGTACTATGCTATCTGTGATTTAAGATCTATTTTTGCTAATGAAAGCAAAGCTCTGTTTACCCACCCTGTTTATGGTTTACATTTCTGTTTGGCAGTTCTGTTTCTTTTGGTGCCTTTGTGCCAAAGGGTATTAGTTAGCTATACTTCCTCATTTTCATTTAACTGTCCAGCAAATCCTAATTATAGCCTGTCCTTATCAAAAAAAAAAAAGGGGGGGGAGGCTACGCCCAATTAAAAATAGTTCAGCCTGATGGCCTTTACCTTGTTTGTTCAGTGAAGCTTCTTGTGATTTTTTTTTTTTTTTGGCAAAATGTAATTCTGCGATTGTACATGCCCACCTTATTAAAAAAGGTGAATTTTACATTAATGTTTTATAACCTTGGGGTACTAATCATAAAGTCATAAGGACTTTAATTGATTTGAAACTAGCCAGGCTCTGAAGTGTGTAGATGTCAAATTGATTCAAATTGATCCAATGTGCTTAAATACAAGCCATGCTAAGAAACTCTTAACTTACTCTATCAGATGCGAGCCTAAAGCACTTCAGTGGTATAATTAGGTTGCCAACCTGGTACACTAAATTGACTTGAACACATTTTTCTGTACTTGTGTGAAAAAAAACCAGGAAAATTCAGCTAGACTAGTTTGAAGGTTTAAATGTGGTACGGGTTGAGAAAACAAATATCTCTTTAACCAAAAAGTAAGTTATTTCTGTCTGTGCATGTAATCACTGGGTAGACCACCTTTCTCTATTATTTTGCTATTTTGGAAGAGAAGTTTCCACATTTCAATACCCAATCAGATATTTGAAAATGAGGAATTGGTAAGATCCTCCCTATCAACTGATAAAGAAGTGTATCGTTTAATTTTCCCAGGAATCCAACTCTATTTGTGCTTCTGTTCATAATCATACGTATAATGTAAGAAGTTGCTCTTTGTTAATCCCACCCCCTTTTTTGCTGATATCCCAGTTGTAAATGTCTTTATCCTTAGAGATGTAGCCAACAGAACTGTTAAGTTATAACTACCCTTAAAACCATCTGATACCATAACACCTTTCTGCCAGGGATCAATTAGAGTTGACTGGATGACAATTTCATTCTTTTTCACGAGGTGGGGAGGAGATGTTCAAGAAAACCAGCCTGATAAATTTCCTGAACCTCTTCAAAGATGCCCCACTTGGAGAAGAGAAATCTGATATAGGCTGTATACTTCACTGTAGGTCATTATTCACAGGACCCCAGAAGCAGAGATGATGTTAATCCCAGGCCTGAAAGCATGGAGCAGTTTTTTTAAGACAGGGCTTCCAACACTCATCCTGGACCTTCACTGCTGCTCCCAATCACAGTAATAAGGTACTTCAGCATTGGGACTAGCTTTCCACCTGCTTAGTTGGATATCCAATGTTGTGATGTAGCACTTCCATCTTTACAGAACTCAAACTGTTGGTGACTTCTTGACAGACACTCTCCTGTTACTTCATTAAGCTTTCCCTGCAAGAGCAGCAGCTTATTTTAATCATGTCCATCGTTTTATCTTCTCTTCCAGATTTGCTAGGCTACTGAGCGGAAAGGAAGGAGAGAAGAACAAGCAAGGGCACTTTTTCAGGGTCAAGGACCGTGTTTGCACAATACGTTTAACTGGGTCGTGGGTTGAGTTACTGTGTTGTGCAAATATGATAATCCCATGAACAATGCCAGTGGAAGGGGTTAGGTTAGCCCTTGACCAACCTTCCTCAGCCAGCTGTATTATGCGACAATAACAGCAGAGCTGCGAGAGCAGAAATTAAAGCAAGGGCTCCTCTAGAAGGGTCTCTCTTTAGAATTTTACTTTCCCTGCTCCCCCAGGCAATCTCACACAGAGACTGAATGGATGAAGAAAGGGAGGGGGTGGCTAGCCCTCTCCTGGCTGTAGTTTGCAGTGACACCAGCCCCGATTGAGTCATTGCAGGTTTTTCTTTTTTAATCTTTCTTTTTTGCCCTGAAGTTTAAAAAGGGAGAAACAACAGCACCTCTGCAGCTGCTGAGAGGGCACTGTTGGCACAGGAAGAAAAATATGCCTTCCCTTTAGGGTGACAGCCCCTGGGAGCACAGCAAATGGTATTCTAAGCTGCCTAACATGGTTCTGCAGTGAGGGTGCCAAGGGGGCAGGGGCAGACAGATGAGGAAGAGTGGGGCGCTGTCTCTGGTTGACTAGATTGTTTACTTGGCCTCCTTCCTGCTATGAGCAGAGCAAGACATCCTTGCCATGACTGCCCAGCCCTCATGAAGAAGAGCTGGAGGGTTGTCTAGTGTTTCTCAACCTTGGGGACTTTAAGACGTGTGGACTTTAACTCCCAGAATTCCCTAGCCAGCATGCTGGCTGGGGAATTCTGGGAGTTGAAGTCCATATGTTTTAAAGTCCCCAAGGTTGAGAAACACTGCCGTAGAGACAAATATAGTTTCTGAAGCAAAGGTCTGGATCATACTATAATTGTTAAATATATTGATTCTTTATAGATAGGTTTTGATATTTTTTATCATTGTATTCTGATAGATTTGTATATTGCTGCTTATGAGCCACTTAGAGTCTGTGGGTTGAAGTAGCATAAAAATACTCAGCAGCATAAAAATACTAATAATAAATAAGCAAACCCAGCTAATTGTGGTTTATTATACCATGGCTTAATATGTGTTTAACCAGACTGACATTTACAAAACATGGTAAGTCTGTTTACATGACATGTTCAGATGAAATAAATCATGACAGCTGAGCATGATGAGTGAATCAGATCTATAGGTGTTTCTTGACCTTGTTGCTTAACTATCCATCATCCTGGATAGTTTCATCTTTTGGCCTGTATTTTAATCAGGGAGAGTTTAATGCTTTAAATGCATTGCTTCATGGAAGGAACTGGTAAGAAGATCTGATATAATTAAAGCCAACATAGTGTAATATTGTTGAAATAGGTCTGAGAAGACCTTGCTTCAAATGCAAACTGGTTGCCCTGAACCCAGTTATTACCTCTGAAAGCTCATTCACATACTTACCATTCATTCATTCATTCATTCATTCATTCATTCATTCATTTTATATGGCCACCCACCTCATACAAGCAGCTCTGGGCAGCAAACAGAGATAAAAAATATCAATATAATCATAATTAACAATACACTGCAAAAATAAAAATACATAACAGATGATGGCTAAGACCATCAACACTAATAATAGCTCACAGACTCATAATAGATTTGAGTCTTGTTAGGAAATAGTAAAAGTATATCTGCACATAAATCGCCATAGAAAGGGCAGTGGAAAAATACAAGTGAGAGGGCCTCAGGTTCCTCCTGACCCTACGGACAGGATCTCTCCGTGAATCTAGCACTCCTGAGAGTAAGGTGCAGGGATGAGTCAAAGAAAAGGCACTATGGTGTGCTGAGCAAACAAGGTTGCACAGTCATTTGAGAATATAAATGCTTTCCAACTTAGAACCCACCATGGAAGGTTGGCTATATGCCAGCCCTTCTAGGTAGACCAGGTCAGGAAACAGACACCACAAGCAATACTAGAACTCTACTTTATTAATATAGGCTATAATAACAGTGACTTGAAGGCCTGACAGAGCTTCTCTTTCTCTCCTTGTTATACCAAAGAGAGTCAAGCCAGGGCAGTCTTGAGTTTCTTTCCCATGCTTTCCAGTTTTCTGGGCCAAGCTCATGTTTTCCTAATGATTGCTGCATATTTTATTCAAAACCATCTCAACTCCATCTGCCACATGATGTGAAGGACTGTGACAGATTTTGGCTTTAGCTCTTTCTAAACTCAGGGACTGCAAAGAGTAAAGGCTGCAATAACACAGGTCAGCTGAGGGTTGTTGTTTTTTTTTCATCTTTCTTTTCCCCTGGATGAAAAGCCATCAGGGAGAATTAATGGGCCCAATGAGCCACTGTAAAACAGGAGTTTAAGCCAACCCAGAGTCTCACCTCCAGTGGAATCATACCAGTTTCCATGGGGATTAAAGCATTTGAAACATGGGACATGGAAGAGTGCCCATAAAAGCCTAGACTGAACAATGTCTAAATCATTGCAGAAACATACCTGTGCACCATACAGCATTAAGGATATAGTTTTAGCTTGAAAAGTCTGATGGTGGCAGGTACGCATCTGTCTCCTTTTGAATGAAAGAAGTCCAAAATTGCCTTGGCACTATTGTTGGTTCTGCCAGAAATGATCCTAATTTGCTCCTGCCAAGCTCTGGAGGCTTGAAAAATTATGCCAAAGTATTTAAAGGCTGGAACTTATTCAATTCTATTATTTCCAACTTGCCGTTGATGTTTGTGGTAACTAGGTCTTCCCAAGAAAACCATAATTGTGGTTTTAGAATAATTGATTTTAAGCCCTTCTTCCTCAGAGAATTCTGCTAAGGCCTGCAGATGTCTTTCACTTACCTATGAATGGCTGCATCATTGGCATACAGCAGTTCTGCCAAACACTTGTCACAAGGTTTAGAAGGTTGGGATTTCTTTTTGTTAAGACAGCTTCTATCCCAGACTTCACATGGATTCTAAACAACAGGCGGGCTAAAATACCATCCTGTGTTCCTCCTCCTGAGACTAGACTGTCTGCATTCAGGTGGCCAGCTTTATCAACCTTTAACTTGACTGACTGTATTTTCATGCAGCTTCCCAGTTAGGAAAAGTAGCCACCAATTGATAGATGTGAGGGGCAGCTTCCACCAGAATCTGTCCCTTGGGGTAGAATCAAAAGCCGATTTAAAGTCAGTGATGGTAACGTATAAGGGGCGATGTTGCCTACATGTGTATTTCTCTATTAGAAATTGTAAGATGGCACACTGACCCATTGTAGATTTCTTTTATTTAGATATGTTAACTTAAATAAAACACCAGAAAGACTCTGGGCAGCTTACAATATGTGCAATACCTAAGTTATAAGCACAACTAAAACAATATGATTGCCTGAACTAAAATAGCATTCCCAACATTCAAAGCAACAACAGCAACAACCTTGAAAGGGGCTCCACAGACACCCTAACTCTGGGCCCGGGACCAGAGCCAGGTTTTAAGGGACCTCTAGAACCCTGGAAGAGTGGAGGTCATGTGTATCTCCAGGAGGATGCTGTAGGGGCTGCCTTCCCTAAATCCAGCTTCCTCATTGGCTGGGAGTTTCTCCAGGTCCGTCCAATCAAAAAACTTAGAATATAAGAAGTGTGCATATAATTTGCTAAGCATGTTTAATAGACTAACTAGACAATGATGTGGAGGGTCTGTGTTGTTGCTGTTCTTAGGGATGGGAGCAGTTATAGATCGATCTGGTCACCCAGAATTAGGAGTGTACTGTTAATACAGGTGAACAAGGAGGCCAAAACAAAGGTCCACCAATTGGCATTTCCCTCCAATAGCTCTGGCATGAAAGTAGTATTTTCACTGGGAAAATTGTAGAGGGTCTTCCGTCTGGGCAATCTGTGATGCATGGAGGAAGAGGAGCCTTGAGGTAACACAGTTGGGTGTGTCAATCTGCTTGGCCGCAATTGGCCAAGCAGATATATTCTGGCAATACCCTCTTCTGGACTGTTCCTATGCTTGGTGCCTGTTCTGCAGTATAGTTTTGGCTGTGAAGGAGACAAGTCCCCCAACTTTGCAGCCATTCCCTTTTTTCTTTTCTAAATAGGTTAGTCAACTGGTGAACCTAGAGAGTGTGAATGCTTGAAATTGATTAGCCTGTATCTAAAAGTGCAGTTGAAAGGACTTGGCTTTTGTGCTTTTGTAGCCTATGCAATAAAGAATTCCATTCTCAGTGGCTGCTGATCTCTGAAAAGCCCTAGTCCAGCCTTCTCAACCTTTTGACCCTGGAAGAACCTTGAAATATTTTTCAGGTCTCAGGGAATCCCTGCACATTCAGGCTCAAATATTCAGGCCAGAAGTTACAAAATTATTATATTTGTTTCATGGGTAGGCCTGTATATATGCATTAACAGTGTTCTTAAACTAAAAATAAAGGATGAAACTTATCTCTTTAATGTGAAGTTGCCCGGATTTGAAATAATTTTTTAATTTTAATTTTTTTTAATTTTAATTTTTTTAAATAAATCATGATCTCCCAGAGAACCCCTAGTGACCTCTCATGGAATTCTAGGGTTCACAGGCCTAGTCCATTAGTTTCTCTCATCACTTAATGTTCTTTTAAAAAAATCACTCAGTTGTGGAACATAACATGATAAAGATGTAGCTTCAAAATGCAACCTCACAAATCTGAATGGCCACTAGATGGCAGCCAAGAGACACAAAAACTCTCTTTGCCGCCACCTAGTTTTTGACAAGTCAACCAGTCAATGGGTCAGCAAAATCATTTTGGAGAAATTACTGTACTGGAGCACTCCACAGCTGAACTCGTGCACCAAAATCCCTATCGTGAACACTGTTCTAAGACTAGTGCATCTGGGCTGCACAAAACAGGCTGACCGCTACATTGTATTTAAGGGAAATGAACTTTTTGCTGCCAACCCGTGGCTCAATAGGTTGATAGTTTCTGGGAAAAGAATTGGTAAGATGGAGTCCCAGACCCTACAAACACCAAACAGATACATGTTCTGATTTTCTGCAACAGCAAGTGACACTGGAAGGCCTGGTTCCAGTTAAGGACACACTGTGGGGCCAGTACAGTTTATGCCAATATGGATTCCTCACAGCTGTGTGAATGTCCCTTTAGACCAGTGTTTCTCAACCTTGGCAACTTGAAGATGTGTCGACTTCAGCTTCCAGAATTCCCCAGCCAGCATGGCTGGCTGGAGAATTCTGGGAATTGAAATCCACACACCTTCAAGTTGTCAAGGCTGAGAAACACTGCTTTAGCCTACTCCGCATCTGTGCGTTGTCGTGAGAATAAAATGGGGCAGAAGAAGATCCCCATAGCCAATCTAATTTCCTAGTGGAAAATAGTGTGATAAAACTATACCTGAGTGTGTGATAAAACTATACCAAGGTGCATCTGAGATGAAGAAAGCTCTGCTGCTGGACTCAGGAATTCTGCTCCTTGATCTGGTAGTTTGCTCCAAGGGCTTATCCATGAACTGCATGCAAATTGAGGTCAGCAGCCAGCAACTCTGCACATGGGCAGTCTCGGAAATGATGCATATCCATCCCTTGCTCATGAATTAGTCACTGAAGGTTGGGTTAATGATATATTATCAATAATGCTTTAGACCATGTGGGAAAAAAATGTATTTGGCACCTGTGCAAAGTGAACCCTGAACTCGTCTCTCCCCAGCTTTTACCTTCTCACCTCTTTGTGTGTGCATTTGTGCGTGCAGGTGTGGCATCCTGAAGCTGTTCCAAGAGCAGGACCATATATAATGGGGCTACCTCGCTCTTTAATGCTAAGCAGATGTTCTTCCTTCCTTCCCCCCCTTTTTTCCCTTTGTTTGCTGCACCTGCACGGAGAAGCTTGAGAAACCCGCAGATGCTTTGCTCATTCGTTGTGGCTTGGGGAGCAAAATTGTCTAACAATTGGAAAGGGCCAAGCAGAGGTTAGGAGGAATGGCACAGAGGGGACAGGATGATTTATCAGCACCCGGGCCAAGGAATAGCTTTATCTCCGCAAGGCCTCACAGCTGGCCGGTGGCGCTTACTCTTGTTCTTCTGATAAGGCTGCCAGCTGCTTGTGGGTTTCTTTTGGAGAGCTCCTTTGTGGCTAAGCGGTTGATTTCTGCAAACTTTCTGCACTGGCAAGATAAAACATAATGAGACTCCATACATTTCCTGGCAGGGTTTCCTTCCCAAATGGCCCTCTGTAACCTCTACATTGGAAACAGATTAGAGGTCTTAATTTTCCCGTTATCACAAGCAACACCCTGGGGGAAAAGCCGTGTCTGTCTGCACCCACCGCTCTCCTGCGAGAGCTGCTGCTGAGCGTGCAGAGGAGCTTCGGAGAGATGCAAACTTTTATTGCTTCCATCTACAGGGTGGGGTAGAAAAACAAATATTTTCCATTTCTGATATTAAACGTGCAGGTCAGGCTGGAGAGAATGTAAAGAGCTGATTTGCTTCAGAGGAACCACTTCTCTTTCAGCAAGGAATTTTTCGAGGAAGCAGACATCAGCAAAAATTCTGGACTTTGTCCTGCAGCGTCAAGCAGCCAGCACTCATGTGTGGACTTTGGCTTATGTTCTTTAGGGCTCCTTTGAAAACAAAACTTAGAAAATATCTTATTAGCATAAAGGAGTAATATACATCAAGTTCAGCTTGGGTTTTATAAGATCTGAGGTAAGAACTGGTGAGGCTAAACAACGTGTGATTGAAGGAACTCAGAAGTACGTGTTATGACATCCCAGTTGACTGACAGCTCTCTCTGCTCTGAGAGTGCAGCCCAAGCAAGTCATCGATTATACTCTGGCTTGTGAGGTGCCTTGGCTTGGTTGAATCCCAAATTTTGCAGGTCAGCATTAACCCAATATGTCGCAGAACGGCAGCCCAACTTAATTCCTCAGTCTGCCCATGATGAGACTATGAAAGACGGCAGGTTTAGGTTGCAGGGGGACATTTGGCAGCTTACAAGAAGAAAGAGAGAGAGAATTGGCCCAGAATGGAACCACGGCTGGAGAATTTTGTAGGTACCACATTTTTAAAATGTGTGTGTTTGATGTGGAACTAAAAGCTGCATCTCTGGAGATGCTACAGTACGGCTGGTTCACTGCCAGGCTACTGCCAAATGACTCTCGCTTTTCTAGCAGGGACTCTTGAATTGCCGGCAGCCGCTCTACTGCCTGCCAAAAGTAAGAGAAAGTCAGTGCCGTGTAATTTAAGGACACCACTTGCCTCAGAGAATGTATGTGTGACACCCTTGCTGGATGCCTTCAGTCACAAACCATATGTAGGAGGACTCTCTTGTTTCCCTCTGCAGTGATGATTGATTACTCTGGGGCACGAATGAGCTTTGGCGACATAGATGTTTGTCTCCAAGTGAGAAATAAGCAAGACTCCAGTATCAAATAAATATAAGAACCAAGCAGGGGCAGGCAGCCTCAAGGGATCCTTTCACTGCTGACAGCAATCTTTTCCTTGCCCGCTGCCAGCATTTTGTTGTCTCCTGTGATCACAGCCTTTCTCTGGCATATTCTCTTCTTCCTGTGAAGCTGGCTGCTGTATAACTGTCTTATGGTGCTCTTTTGCATAAACTAAAGGGCCTGTTGTTATAACTACAATGCTTGTAACTTCAGCCTTAGCTTTGTGCAATTCTTTTTTTAGGGAGCTCTTGCAGGGCGAGTGTAGACAACTTTATTCTGCTTAACGTTATTGAAAGGAGGAGATGGCACCAGATACACAATTTTATTTACCTCCATACTTCAGAAGAGCACAGGAAAAAGCTCAGATTAAATTGGGTTCTCTCCCTGTTCATCCAGTCTTTTGTTTCTAAACCTGGAAGATGCAAACCATTATCAATTTTACTACCATATACAAGAGTTAAAGCCAACAGCCCATTAACAGTGGAGCTGAGTTTAACGATTACTGCTTTGTGAGACCAACAGAAGAACTGAATCATCTTCAAAGTTCTAATGAAGGATGTACATCTCACAAATGTTGAACAAACCAGCAATGAAAAGCATGCTTAGGAGTAGCAAATGGCAAACTGTTGCACAGAAACAAGGAACTTGTCTGTTATTAGAATGCTATAAATGTTCGAAACCTAGATTCAGTCCCATTAGACACAAACTAACTTTCAAATACATTTAATCCCACAGAGTTTTTTGAGATTTGGACATTGCTCTAGGTACAAAATTTGACAAATCAATCCTTGTGGATCTCTTTGGATTATCTGCCATATGTAATTGATTATCTGAACCAGTACAGCTATGTAATACCATGGTAAGCTGACTGGCTTGCACCGTTCCAACCCATTAGCATTCTGGAGCTGGTCCACCTGTTAATAATGTTCCATGAGAAAGTTGTGAGGAACAGCCAGGAATACAGGAAATTATTTTATCTATCTGCACACATTTTTCATAAAAATTCCAAGCTCAGACTACCACAAGGCAGAAGGTTCTCCTTTGGGGTTGACAGAAAAGGCTGAAGAGTTCTACCCATCTCTAAGAAAGCAGCCATTGATGGCTTTAGAACAATCTCCACAGATTGGTTCAGATCAGTCTAATGTTTCGTAGATGAAGTGTAAACGGAGCCATATGCTCCCAATTTGGAACATGACAATTCAGAATAAGCAGTCATGAAAGCTACACCTGCTATCAGCCTCTGGTGTTCCCATATTACTGATTGCTCTTGATTGATTAAATGAAGCACAAACTCTTGATACTTGAATAGATTCTAAAGACTGTCTTCAGTTTGTAGATAATGCCTGACACTTCCGTATCTCATTCAGGTGCACTCCCCCTAGCTTTGCTTTGATTTCTATTCTTGTATTGCTTTTCTGAGTTTTTGGTATTGCTCTGTGTAACTGCTAGTTTCAGTCACACCTGGGACAGGATAATTTGTTCCAATGCAATCAAAATTGTCAAGGTTAAATTGTCAGGTGCAATGTATTGGAGGAAAAGAACAGCTGTATAATAATTCTATTACTGAAATATATTGTTCTGGATTGCTGAGCCAGTTGTAAGGTATTCACTGTGGTTATTCCAAGCCATTTTACTTCTGCTTTCCATCCTGAATTTCCATTCTGTCATTTGCAAACATACAGAATGAATTATAATAACTGTAGAACAGCTTTCAACTGTTTTTAGTTTCCTAAATTAGTTTGATTTTTATTCTCTATGTGATATACCTAAATCCTCCTTTGCTTTTATTTTGACATTTAGCTCTCATTGCTGTTAGGAGTTTGAAGGCTGGCCAGGTGTCCTCAGAGTACCTGCCATTTTCAATTGACAATGTCTCTGTGTTCATCTACTAGTTTGGCCCCATGACAAACGGGCATGATGGCTGTGTTTTCCATAGAACCTCCAAAGAATATCATAATGATCATGCTCAGAGAACCAAAGAGCTGAAGGAACCATTCAGGTCATCAAATCCAGGGTGGAATCCAAATAAAGCATTGTCTGCAGATAGTTGTCCACCTCTGCCTGAACACATTCAATTCTTCTCTGAGTAATTTGTTCTACCGTCAGGCAGCTCCTACTGTTAAGAGGCCTTTTCTAATTTTCCTTTGGACTCTGTTTTCCTGTTCTGCGCTATGAAAAAATGGAGAACAGTCTTGATCTTCCTCTGTGATCTCCTTCAGACATTTGAAAAATGCTACTTTATCTTTCTGTGCTCTTCTCTTTCCAAGCCGAGACATTCCCAATTCCTTCAATTGTTCTTCAAAGGACTTCATACCCCTTGAAAAGGTCTTCAGTTTGCTCTTGGACAGCATGATCACTCATTTTTCTTCCTTGCACTGTGAAGAATCTGCTGTGGAGCAGAAAACTATTATTTTCTTAATCCTGGCCATTTTTCACCTCATGTGCAGCCTGTATTCATGTATCAATAAGCCTTCTCTAACAGAAGTGCCATCAGTCTCCCCCTAGTCTTTTTTGTAGCGCTTTTTAAATAGCAAAGAAGGAACCAAATCGATAAATACATTTTATAAATATACAGTATTTAACACTACTGCCAATTTAGGAGGAAAAATAACCTCAGAGGATCCACTGATTTACTCTGTGCTAATCTGGGTTAAAAATGGTTTGTTGAGAATCAGGTTTGTGAGTTTGGTGGGAAGCTCTGCAGAAATGGGCTGATTTGAACCATTTGTACGAAGTTTTAGAAAGAGGATCAAAGCAGTGGTAGAGATATAGATTTAAATTTATAAGACTAACCAGGAAGAAACTTGAGAGCAAGTAGGAAAAGAAATATATTGGGTGAGATCCACTCTGAAATCTCCTTCTGTTTCTGAAGCCCTGCTATGCCCGGTTTTCCCCTCCATTGGTGATTGTTCCTTTACAGAGCAGAGCATTGTAGCCATTGTGCTTGTCACGCAATCGAATACCACACAGCAATGCATAGATAGTGTCACAGTGGTGAGGAAAATAGGCAGAGTTTGAAAGGTCACGTGTGTTTTATTCTTTGTGTCTAGAGAACAAGCCAGTGGTATTAGTCACTGTAAGGTGCAGAATTTGCAAGAGGAATTAGCAAGCATGTTGCTATTCCGGACTGCTGCTTTGGTTAAGTCCAGGAGCTGCCTGCACAGCTGTGCAAGACTGCAAATTTACAAATATTGTGTAGTTATTCCCAGCTGCATAGCTGAGAAGGTACATAGTACAAAAGAGCCTGGGGAAGGAAGAAAACAACTATCACAAGTACTTCTATGAGTAATTTGTTTTAAAGAGGCTGTGGTTCACCCCCTCCTTAAGAAGCCATTGCTGGATCCCACCCTGATAGACAGTTTTCATCCTGTCTCCAACCTCTTCTTTTTGGGGAAGGTGGTTGAGAAGGTGGTTATGCTGCAGCTCCAGAGGATCCTGGAGGAAATGGATTATCTGGACCCTTTTCAGTCAGGATTCAGGCCTGGATATGGGAAGGAAATGGCACTGGTCGCACTTTTTGATGATATCTGGTGGGAGTGGGATGGAAGGTGTGCAACCATCCTGACTTTACTTTACCTCTTGGCAGCTTTTGATACCATTGACCATGGTATCCTTCCGGAGTGGCTTCGGGGGTTGGGGGTTGGGGGCACAGTGTTGTCCTGGTTTACCTCCTTCCACTGGGGCTGTTTCCAATTGGTGATGATTGGGGGCAAGAAGTCCCACCCTTGCCCCCTGCTTTGTGGGGCTCTGCAGGGCTCGGTGCTCTCTCTACTCCTGTTTAACATCTACATGAAGCCACTGGGTGAGATCATCCATCAGCATGGGGTGAGATAGCATCAGTATGCTGATGATACTCAGTTGTACATCTCTGCCCATGGTGAGTTAAGTGATGCTGCAACTGCCCTCTCCCAGTGCCTAGAGGCTGTTGAGGCCTGGATGGGGAGCAAGACAGAATGGCTGTGGGTTTGGAGCTCTTTGGTTTCCAGAGAATTACCATCTTTAGTCCTGGATGGGGTTGCACTGCCCCAGACAGACAGTGTAACCTGGGGATTCTCCTGGGCTCACGACTCCTGCTCAAAGAGAACCTTTGCACAACTGGGTGTGGTGTGCCAACTATGCCCATTCCTGGACCAACAGGCCCTTCTCACAGTTACCCATGCCCTGGTCACCTCCCATTTGGACTGTTGTAATGCACTGTACATGGGACTGCCCTTGAAAAGTATCCAGAAGCTTCAATTGGTTCAAAATGCAGTGGCTGGTATAGTTTTGCGCAAGCCTGGACTTGCCCATGTCTCACCCATTTTTCAGGAGCTGCATTAGTTGTTGAGTTTGCTTCCAGGTCCAATTCAAGGTGCTGGTTATCACCTTTAAAGCCCTACATGGCTTTGGGCCAGATTATTTGTAGGACTGCTTTTCCCCAGTTATATCCATCCGGCCCATCAGAGCAGGGAAGCCGGGCATGTTGCGGGTCCCTTTAGTTAGGGAGGTACATCTAGTGGGGCCTTCTCCATAGTGGCTCCTTCCCTTTGGAACACTATTTCCCCAGATATAAGATTGGCCCCCTCCTTGCTCCTGTTCCGGAAGGCCCTGAAGACATGGTTCTGTCAATGGGCCTGCGGAGCCCAGGCTGCTTCGGAGCCAATCAAGTGGCTGGTATGAATGTGTTTGCTGCCGCCGGAGGGTGTCTATTGTGTTCTTATGGTTTTTAATTCTGTAAGCCACCCAGAGTCACCGTGTGTGAGTTGGGCAGCCTTATAAATCTGTTTAATAAATAAATAAAGTTTTCTGCCTGACATTACCTTATTGCTTCTTAAGGTCAAATGGGAAGGTTGGGAAAAAATGTTGCAAAACAGGTTGGATGGCTTTAATTGCATTCTTGCTGGTAAGACCTCTACTGCTGCTAGACTGGAGCATGCATAACTCAGTAGCACATGGAAATTGTAATCCCTGAAAAAAAAGTTTGGAAGAAGCAGAATATTGAGAAGAAACAGCATTAGGAGAAGAAGATGGGGGACTATGCAATGTGTCGTGAGCCAGGCATCACAAAGCTGTGGTAAAATGCTTTGGCTCTGCATTTCAGAGGAGAGCACGGTTGAATTGTTTGGCTTCAGAGCCTGGAGAGGGCCCAGCCCTGAAAGAGGCCAAGAAACACTGTGGTAGACAGCCTGAATAAGAGGGAAGTCCTTTGCTGGGCTGGCAGGCAGCCAGGATAGTGGGCACATGAGAAGGCAGGAGGCACGCTGTCCTTCTGGATTGCTGAAAAGTTTCTTCTGCTAGGCAGAAAACCTGCAGAGAAAGAATGTGAGAGAGAGCTGCCAAGATCATCTGAGTTAGAGCTTCCCCAACTGAAAGTAGAAGAACCTGAAGATCCTCCAGTATGAAGTGGCAAGGGAAGGACAGCAAAAGGTGTAGGAATTGGTGCTGCGCTAAGGAGGCCCAGCAAAATAGCACTGGCTGTATTGAATTAATTTAAATCCAGTTTAGTTTTTCCCCTCTGTTCTTGTTTTGACCTTGTCCATTTGTTAGAGTGTACCATTCAGCAACTACTCCGAGTGTGTCCCTCAGTGGAAGAAAGTGTCAAACACCCCTGATCTATGAGTTAGAGCAGTATTTTTCAACCTTGGCAACTTTAAGATGAGCGGACTTTGTGCTGCTGGCTGGGGAGTTCTGGGAGTCGAAGTCTGCACATCTTAAAGTTGCCACGGTTGAAAAACACTGAGTTAGAACTACAATGAGATCTCTTAGAAGTGTGATCGAGCAGGATGGACCAAGAGGGAAGGGGCTGGTTTTTGTCTTGGGATCCTTCCCATTTTCCTTTGGTTTTTTGGATGTTCTTGCATGAAATTTGGATGCTTCCTGCTTGGAGCTTTATAATCTGACTTTACAGATCATGGCCAAGGACTTACAATCATTCCAACAGGACAGGAACGTTTGTAATTAATTCTGTCTTATTGAAAGAGAAAGAGAAGTTTTTAAGTTGGCAGTCTTGTTATTTGTTTGTTTGTTTGTTTGCAAGTAGCCCTTAGTGAACCACAACTGTGGGTTTTCCTGGTCAAGGACACTTTGGACGGAGCACAGGAAGTGCAACAAAAGATAGCTAGAACAGCAAGTGCCAGCTTATTAGCCCACTTCCTCTGTGAGGATTAACTAGCATAGCATTGTTGAAATCTCTGGTATCACTTTTCACTACTGATGGATCTGGTCTTTTCTTTCCAGCAGAATAAACTCTTCTATTCTGCCAAGAACCGAGAGTTTCACACTAGGTCATTCTGGGGTGCTGATAATGAGGGTGTTGAGAATGAAAGCAGTAGATTGTGTTCTCGTGTTTTGGCTAGAGACTTGACTATAAATAATTCCATGAGCACACCAAAGCCTTATTCCTTCTTAATCTTCTACGTGTTTCCCTTAGCGAATACTATTCTCATTTTAAGTTCTAAAGAGGAAAACTTCTAATAACGTAGGGAGGTTTAATGGCACTTCTTGGTGAGAATGTCCCTGCCCACTGGAATCAGTTGCCCCTGTCCTTCTCTACTGCCCTATATAATTCGGTGCAAGGACTTACTACGTTTTTACTCACTGCCACGAGTCTTCAAAATGTCTTTTTCCTTTTCAAAAGAAGGCTGCTTCATTATCCTGTCAGCAGATAAGTCAGTGAAGGACCAAATTCTGTTCAATCGCCACTGCAGTTTGATGAGTGGTTGTATGGTTTTGCTATGTAGAACAACATGGAGGTTAGCGCAGGGTTTTAATCTTACGGTTTTATGACTTGGATTTCAGGGCAATGTATATTTTGTGGTCACAGACAGCAAATACATATTCTACTCTAACTGCTAATAATGAAGTAGTAGTTCATCCATGTCTACTCAAAACTAAGCCCTATTGAATAAAAGTCACCCACATTTTGCATTACAGAAGTAGTGGCAATTGTGCATCTATTAATTTAAACTATTATTGTTGTTGTTAACTGCAAAAACTCATTGCAGGAGAGAGTGCTCCTACAAGGTATACCAAGATTATTCAGTATCGTCAATCCCTACCTCCCTGTGATCATTCCTTTTGTTCTCCCAACTGGTTTTTCTGTTCTACAACAGCAACCTGGCTATCCTTGCTGAGCACTGTTGGAAGGTTTAGTCATCTCTTCCCAACCCCCATCCCCTCTTCTATTCCATCACAAAATAGTGTGTGCTTCTACAAGCCTTGGGATTCCATAAGCCTGGTGATATTTCCCTCTATTGTGTGACTGGTGCTTAAACTGGAAGCTGAAAGGATTATAATTACTGTGATTACCAGTTATAGCATCGGCAAGGGTTGTGATTGAAATACAAGGTTCCCAATGTCCTTGCTCTTTCACAGACACACATATACGTATACACATGCACATAAATATACATATACACGCAGGAAAATGGAAAATTCAAGTTATCCAAACTCCTGAGATTTCTTACCTCTTGGAAGTGGACTTTCATGCATTGCCCATGCTACTGTACCTTTAAATCAGAGTCACACATTTTGTACACTCAGAATTGCTGTTGACCATTATGTCTTTTTTAGTTCCTGTAATAATCCCCTTGTCAGAGCTGCAGCCACTTCTCCATACCTATTAAACGTCCTTGTTTGGGATAAGGGCTCCATACCAGCTACTGACTCAGACCGTTGATACATAAGGCCTCCCCAAATATTGAGTGTAGCTTGTAAGATATGCCAGGGTTACATCAAGAGGTTTCTTTGCTCTTGATGTAACAAGGGATAATTGAAAGGATTCCTGCAAGGTGGAGGGGGGCTGTGCTTCTGCCTCCTTTTCTAGATATGACACTGCCCCAACGGAGAATGAGTTTATACTTATACTGGACCTTTGCCATCTCAACTGTGATTTAAGTTCTTCTTCTCCTAGAGTGACTTGGTCTCTGAGTCACTCATGAGAAGTCTTCCCTTCTTCTCTTATTAGTCAGCCAATTCATCAAGACAATGATAGATATCATCAAAGGAGCTGGTTTTCTACTGATGCCACGACTGATGCCATGGCTTAGGGACAGATACATACAAATGATCTCCAATCTAACAAGAATCAGAGACTATATTGTTTTCCCACCTACTGGGCCATATGGTGTCTGATGTGTTCATTCTGGAATGGGTCCCCTACAGATATGATCTCTTTATTTCAACTCTCTGGGCATGGACGTAAGACAGCTTTTCTTGGTTTTGCCCTTTATCAAAGAATTTCTCCACTGGTGGCTAATTTCAGACAATATCTGAATCCCTGTTTCCTTTGAGTCTCCTTTCTTAATGCATATCCTTACCACTGCAACATCCATGTCTGGATGGGAAGCTCTGAGCTTTCTGCAGCTGAGGTGGTTGGTCCAACTGAGAAACTGGCACACACCAGTGAACTTGCGGTTTGGAAGGCACTCCATGCTCTCCAAGGCTGTCTCTGTTGCCAAAGTGTCCAGGTTATATTGAATAATTACACAGGAATCTGGTACAGAAACAAATAAGGTACATTCTTCTGCACCTTATATTACATCATTTCCATCTTTATCCTGCCAAGCCCTATTTGGAAGCCACAACATTTTTGCCTACCAGCTCAGCCACGCCAGAGCAGCCACACACAAATGAAAATTGCAGTAATAGGCAATGGCCCTTAAGCTCCATTTGGGGTTGCTCCAGATTATTTGATCAATCCCAAAATGCAATCTATCTGAATCACAAATCAACAACCAACCCCTAACTTCTTTCAGCAGGGGTGGGATGCACCTCCAGTCTAAAGTAGACCCAAATTATTTTTGAGATCCAGAGCTTGGTTCAGGAAGCCCTAACAACAGTAACTCATGCCCTCATCGCTGTGCACTGAGAGTACTGTAACACAGTTTACAGGAGGCTACCCTTTAAAACAACTCAGAAGCTACCATTAGATGAGAGTCACTATATGAGCATAATACCTATTCTGCATCACTGCAGTGATTATCAATAGGCTTCCAAATCAAATTGCTGGTTTTGACTTGTCCAGCCCTATATGGCTTGCTTCCAGGCTACTTTAGGGACATCTCCTCCAGGTAGAACGTACTTGGCCTGAACAGATAGATAGAAGATGCTTAGTCTTCACTTTTGTAAAAGCCCTCTGCTCTGGAAACCTTGTCTGGAAGTGTGCCTGGGACCTTCTCTATTGGTCTGTACTGTAAGATAGATGGTTCTTGTTGAATGGATGTTTGGGTGTTAATTGACACCCAATTAACACACAAATAACTCACCACCAAGAGTTATTTGAGCTGGATGTATGGAAATATTTGTACTAAATAAATAATATCATAAATCATCTTAATAAGCACTCTTACACCATCCTTGGCACAGCAGCCAATGAGCCTTTCTCCAAATATAAAATAGCCTGTTTATGTATCCTTTGTCTCGCCTCATTTTAATATGGCTGACCTGTTCCATCATTATAGTGCCATTTTGTGGTGGCTTTTCTGGCTAGGATGCTATTCAGGCTGAGCCATGATGATGTTGATGTTGATGATGAAAAAAATGATATAATAATATTGGATGTGGCCTTTGACCTCTAACTCTGGAGCTTTGTGAATCATAAACCAAGGCACATGTAGAATGTAGTTGAGTGACTGACTGATACAATTTCCCTTGGCAAGACTTTGTTGGCTTTGTGCCTTCTTGAGATATTCTGATGCCAGGTTCGCATGTGCTGATCTATAGGAATGTAGTGACTAGACTGTCTTAACTTAAAGCAGGTCGTTGAATTAGGAGCTTTTTGGAGTTTTCCAGCTGTTTCTTCTTACAATCAAGGCAGCTTGTTAAAATGTATTTATTTATAGATCTCATCTAAGGCACTTGGCTGCATGAAGGGAAATTGAACGGGTGCCCCCCACAACCTACTGTAGACAACAGTGGATAGAGTTTTGATGCATTATTTAGATACTAGCTCTTCCCTATCATTTGTCCTTATTTTGACCTCCACAAATGCTTCCCAGAACTGACTGGAAGAAGATGTGCTGTTCTAGTCTTCCGGAGGGGTTAGATAGAATAGCCCCACCCACAAATGTCCTTCATGGCGCAGAATGGAGGAGTTAAAATCTTTAAGTTTTTTGAGTAAAATTGCAATTAATATTGTCCCTTGCTTGATTTATGTTGTTAAAGGTATCCCTACGTTAATACTAAATAAATACTTACTTCAGGTTGATAGGTTACTTAGGAAATTTATTGGGGATAGTGGCCCACCAAGGTTTTCTTTAGCTAAATTGAAATTACCATTTGAGGAAGGCAGCTTCAATGTATCCGATCTGCAAAAAGATCAGGCTTATATTTCGCCAGCCATTAGTATGTGGAGTGAAAATATTATCCTTTATGGGCTATGTTGGAGGGCTATAATTTCTCTTACAGTCATGGCAAATTCTTAGAAGAAGATATAGCAGAAAAGGCGTTTTATTTCCAGGAGTGTAGGCTGTGAGAAATCTTTGGGCCATATTGGGGTATAGATTAGGTTTTGATAACGAGACTCATTAATATTTAACTATTTGGAAAAATGCTACTTTGAAACTAGGTGGCAAAACATTTTATTGGAAAGTAAGAGTAGAAGCCAGGATTATGGCTTTAAGCTTATTATTATGTAATGATGGTTTTAAGGATTTTTTCTGACTTCAAACCGAATTTGATCTTCCTAGTTCACAATAGTGGCAGAATTTTCAAATTAAGTATGTTTTCACAGCTCAGTATGAGCCAGATGCGTTGTTTGTTTTCCTATTTTATGGAATCTGTGACAGAAGTAAAACCCATAACATAACTCTATCAAAAGCGCAAGAATATTTTTAAAGTAGACATTTCTGGGATATTTCCAACATTGGCTAAAGAATTGGAATCTCTGGTAATGCTCTGTCACTGGCTTCATGTTCTTAAGAATGTTAAAATGGTACCAAGGGATTTGAGATTAAAGTTGATTCATCAGAAATAGTATTTAGAGTGTTTTGGACTCCCCAGATAATGCCATTCAAAAGGATGAACACCCGATTTTCTTTGTTGGTGGTGTAAAAAATGTGAGGGCTCACTGACCACGGGGTGCGATCCTGTGATCATTTGTCACTTTTTTGCAATTGTATTTTAATGCATATAGGTAGATTCATGGGAAACCCTTTAAACATTAATGATATAGATGTGATGTTGAATTATATACCAATGCTTTGGAATTCCTGTTTTGTCAAGAAGTATGGGGGTATCATACACAGGGAATGGCTAAAATAATAATATTGAGAAATTGGAGCAGTGGTATTATTCCAGATGTTAAGGAATGGTTTTTGGAAATGTATAACTTATCCATTCTGGAAAAGGCAATATTTTCTACTAATCAAAGGATAAAACAATATGTTCTATTTTGGTAGAGATTTTATGATATTTTACAATAATATGTTATATCTGATTATTCTACAGTATTATGTAGTATTTATTATAAACCAGTGACTACCTAAAAACTTAAAATATAAGGTAGATTTGTATTTTTTTTATTTTTAGTTTGTCTAGTTTTTTTTCTTCTCTTTTTCCCGTTTTTATCATTTTTTAAAGTTTAAGGATTGTTTAATTTTGCTAGTTTAGTGTATCTTGGTATTTTGCTTATATTTTGTATTCTTTTAAGATTAATTTTTAGTATGGTGCAGAGTACAAGAAGGATCACCTGGTGTCCTACTTTCCCTCTCTTTCTGCTGTCCTTATGTACATAAAAGGATTAAAGCTGGAATAACCACAGGCCTCTCCCTGTGGGACCATTTGTGCTAATTGCCCACCGTCTTGTTTCCAGGAGCTCTGGAAAGCCTGTTTTATTTTGATAGATAGATATTTAGATAATGTAAATTCTTGCCTGTCTTTCATGACTGTAAATTCATGTCTTTCCAACAATGTTTTTTCGTCTGCCTTTTATCAATTTTGTCAGTCAACCTTTTATTTCTTTACGTTTGCTGATGTTGAATGAATAAACAGCAAGCGCTATTTTTGCCAGCTGAACTGAGTGGCTTGCGTGCTTGCTCTGCTCTGGATGTAGGGATCCTGGGGGTGGGGTGGGGAGTGTGCTAGGTGCAGACTAGACTGGAAATGACCCCCAGGGATTTTCCAGCACATGGCCCGGCTAGGCTTGCTTTCTTGCTTATTTATTTATTTATTCGCTTATTATATTGGCTGACATTACTAATAGTGATCATATGTTAATTTTGAAACAGTTCTACTAATTTGTGGTAGTGAATAAGACCAAGTGAGTTTGCCCTCTAAAGAAGAAGAAAAGCCCAGCCGAGACCCGTTGTGCTCCTCACTTAATTAAACTAATGTCCCTAATGCTTAATTAATATACTTTGACTAATGTCCTCAAGGTTCCCTAACGCTGTTGTGCTAGGACTGCCTGGCTTAGCTTTATTCTACATTACTGCATTCTTTCTAAGACCCAAAGGGCCAATATGTGTGCCTAAAAGTTTAACCCGTGTGTTCTACAAAGTACAGATCCCAGTCTGAGCTTGGGTTGGTCCGTCGAAATGTATTTCAGGCTTCATGTAGGCTGTGCTTTGGGAAGAACTTGCAAATCTTTGGGAATCTGAAGCCTGAATGCTGCAGAAGACGTATGTTTGTTTTGACCCACTCGGAATTAGAAAGGGACTTGTACTGTACATTCTGGGCTGTTCAGGTTAGGGCATTATGAGAATCTGACTGTTTCAAACTGGGATTTCTTCTGTATTCACCAGGAGTGGCCTGGCAACCTGGCTTTGAACAATAGATTAGCCCAGCTTTCAGCTGACTTGCCCCAGTCAGCTGTTAGACAAGCTTCTTTTGAACACAGTCCATCTTCAAAAGGAGCCTAACCAATAGTTCACAGGCACTGGGGGAGGCAGCACCTCTACTTCATTGGGCCCCCCACCAAGCCCTGGTCAGCTTTTACTGGGACTTCTTTTGACCATGGAGGACACTTCACCCCTCTTCAAAAGGAGCCTAACAGTTGACCAGGACTGGAGTGGCGGCACCATGCAGGGGAGAACCAGCTCCCTCTCTTGTTTTAGAAAACAACCCTCTCCAGTGCAAGTAGCTGTTAGCCAGGTGCCTTTTGAAAACACCCATGCCAAATATTTGCACAACTCTGTTTTAGCTGTCTTGCGAGTTCACCTCCTCTCCTTCCTGATCCCAAGCTAAGGAGAGTGATGGGTGGATGGTTCTGTGCTGGCTGGTGACATTTGGTGGGAAGGCAACAAAACAAAGCCAAGAAGTCCATTGATCCAATTTTTAAACTTCTCTTGTTCACCGTAAGTGAAACTACAGAGGCAAGAGAAGTATCAGCCTCAGGGACACAAATTTTACAATAAAGCAGTTGGCTCCACTTAATTCAGCAGTGGGGAAAGGCTCTGTTGAGGTAGCTTGGAAAGAACAACTGACTGCAGATGTCTTGGATTGGAAGAGCCATGACAGTTGGATTGCATGGCATGACCATCAGAAAGAAGGAGGACAACTGAAGCCTCTGAGAGGGATGCCTCATCCCTGCTGCCTCCTGTTGGTTTGGGCAAATGTCTGGGAGCTGACAGGAAAAACCCATTGCCCTTGCAGGGGCAAATTTATAGCCAGGAGTGCCTCTCCACTAACCTGAATTAACTGCACCTCTTGTGGGATCTTGCAAGCTGAGCACGGGGATCTTCATGTGTTCCATATGAATGGTAGTGGATAGATGCCTCCTAGGAGGCTCTTGAACAGGGGAATAAAAGGACATAATCTAAGCAGAGCTTTAGTTGGAGAATGACTCTGGACTGTCTTCAGCAGCTGGTGTGGATGATTCACTTCGATTTAATTTAACTTAATTTCATTTCACGTATTCAATTTAGGTGCTGCCTGACTCCAGAATGACCCTGGGCAACTCACAGTATAACAAAGACAGAATACAGTACAACTGAAAAAGAGAAAAGTAACAAAAACAAATGGAGAAAGGGCAAGAAAAAGCCAAGATGGATGGATGGAGATATCTATATATCATCTGTCTATCTATCATCTATCTATCTATCTATCTATCTATCTATCTATCTATCTATCTATCTATCTATCTATCTATCTATCTACTTACCTACCTACCTACCTACCTACCTACCTACCATCTCCATTGATCCATCCATCTATCTATCTCTCAGAAAAACTCACAAGAGGTTCCAGCTCTTCTCCCAGGCCTTTTAGGAATGCCATCAGGATGGGAGCCACCCGAATCTCAGAGGGAACTTTACAAAAAGACAGGCACTGCAACAGAGAAAGTGTGCCTCCTGGGTCCTGAAAGATGACACTGCTTAAGTGAAGGGTCCTGAAGCATGCCAACCCTCTTGACTCATATCAACTGTGGGATAGACACAGTGGGAGATAGACAATCCCTCAGATAACCATGCCCTATGCCATGCAGGGATCTATAGGTCATAACCAGCACCTTGAATTGCACCCAGGAACAAACCAGTAGCCAGTCAGCTCATGGAGCAGAGATGTCACATGGGCATAGTGAGTCATGTCCATCACTGCTAACACCACTGCATTCTGTATCAGTTAAAGCTTCTGAATGGTCTTCAAGGGCAGTCCCATGTAAAGTGCATTGCAGTAGTTGCCTGTGAGGTGTCCAGGACATCAGTGGCTGTCAGAAGTGCCTCCCAATCCAGGAAAGGGCACAACTGGCATACCAGATATAGGTGTGCAAAAGCTTCTTGGCCACAGCTGCCACCTGTTCACTGAGCAGGAGCTGTGAGTCCAAGAAGACCCCCAGATTGCATACAAATCTTGAATGGGGAAGTGTGACCCAACCAAGGTTAAAGTTAAATGAATCTGGAACCTCCCCAGATACATTTACTTCAACATGTAGACATCAACCATGCTGTATGTGGGTATCCTTCAACTGAAGCAGGTCTGAGTGAGAACATGGCTTAAATTTTACAGTCATTATAGCATAGAGCCATAGAGCCAGGCACTGATGGAAGTTTCTGCCACTGAGGTACCTGCCTGTCTGAAAGCCTTGGTGTGCTCAGCATCTCAACCTGCAAGAAAGCTGACCCAGGTACTCAGATGAGACAATGCCATGTGAATGCTGGGGAATTGCAATGATCCAGGAGAGCCATCAAAACCCCATTTGAAAGGTTCTTAAGCATGCTTAGTCATAGGACAGCAGGAGGTTCTCCTGCTTAGGGACACTCTCGTTGCCTCTCCTAAGGTTGATTCTACACATAGAAGATATGCATAATTCCAAACAAAAGCTCAAGTGCTCATAACCTATAAGCCACATTTCTCTAAGATCCCTTCTTGGAATTCTTCATGCTACCCACCCACTACTCCAGAGACATGCTCCTTGGGAAATTGGTTGGGAGACTGGAAATGATCATTTAATAGGGCTCCACTCCATTGCATCCAATTATCTCATCTCTTTAACAGTCTTTGCAAGACAGTTTCTGAAACTGTACTGTACAAGTAGAATCCCTTTTCTGCGACTCAGCAGTCAGGTTGTTCCTTTCCTTTGTCCTCTAGTTTTGCATGGTGAGAAGCCTGTTCTACATTTGCATTATGAGAGGAAAAAGCAAAAAGATTAACAGTTCTGCATAACACTCAAACTTTCTGGAGTTCTCAAAACATTTGGTTCAGTTCTGATGTGTTAGCAAATTATTGCACCCTTCCTCAAAAAATTTTGACCTGACTGAACTGGGGTAGATCATCATTTGGACACCTCTTTATCTATCAGGTACTTGACATAAGGTTCAGCGGCATTCAGTTTAGACCCTCTTGGGTCAATCCACATAAAACAAGGGAAGTATTTCAGGGATCGTCTCCACTTCTCCAAATATTCTAAGCAATTTACTTCAGCAAAGAATTTGTCACACTCCATCAAATTTCTCTTTGTGCCAGTAGTTCCATAGCTTTCAGGAACAAGAAGCTGTTAGCCATACATTTAAGAAGGACGGTGTGAAGTGAGTTCAAGCTTTTCAGCACTTTCACAACAAAGTTGTTCTTCTCTTCAATTTCACTGAATGGATTTCAATTTCATGTGATTGGAATACACACCAGTGAATGCATGTGCTGGAAGTAAATCTCACTAATCATGTTTGAAAATAAGCCTTGACCTCAATGGATGTCTTGAGTCTTGACCGAAAGACAGACCTCAACAGCAGAAACATTTGCAGCCAAATACCCACAGCTGCTATTTCTTGCTAGGAGACAGCCCCATTCTACATTCAATGTAAATATACAGAATTCCTTGGACAGTTAAATATGAAATTGTTGGTAATTTTTAAAAATAATGTTCTCAGTGCCAACGTCCATTGTTTGATCAATGTAAGTGTTTAACATTTGTGTTAAGCTTTGTTCTTATGCAACAGCTCTGAAGTTTGCAGATACGTTTTTTTTTTCCTTCATCATACTGGAATTCACTGAATATTATATTGCAATTATTAATCCTGATGCAAGCTATTGCATAAATGATAGTTAGGGATGACCTGCTCTTCAGTATAGTGGAGCATGCTACTTTCTCCAGCTGGTGGCCCCTGAAAACAAGAGATCCTAATGGACCCCCTTCAGGAAGCAGGTAGTGTCCTCTCTAAACCACTCTTGGAGGGAGGAAGGGTCAGCTCGGCTGTGAGCAGCAGGCCCTGGCCTAGGCATTTCACTTTAGACGTTCCTTTATTTTAAGATTTCCTTTATTGAGCAATCATATCGGAAATCTCAGATAGGTGTGTTTTTAACCTCAATTAATTTTGATGGTAAAGCGCTGTTCTTTGAGTTGAAATGCTGAGAATGATTATCGGAAATAGTTTCACTGACATATGATTGCTTCCATCTGTAGCAGCTCCACAGTAAACTCAGCAATTTTATTTCAATGTTTTTAGAACAGTGCCCACACAATGTGGTACAAGCACAGAGTTAACAATTGCTGTTGCCTGAGCTCAAGAACTTGACAATTTTCAGGCTGGCTAAGTCTCAGGGAATGTGTTATTCAGCAAGATAGATGTGTAGTCCACTGTCTTGAAACTATTGTGATGCAAAATGCAAAAGCATTCTCTGCTGCAATAACAGCACCACTTGATTTGCTGTTTGGTTTCCCAAAATAATCTGTTAATTGTGTTCACGCTTCCCTCCTTGAATTGCTTTCTTCTGCTGATCCAAACCCATCTGAGATTAGAAATCAATTGCATCTTTATTGGCCATGGAAATAAAGATATAGTATACTCTAGATGCCATGTACTCAGCTTCCCATTCTGCTTTACCATTTTGAAAAAGCAAAACCAGTGCTTCTGCAGTGGCAACCAGAACTTCAGCTCCAGTTGCTAATCTCCTGCTCTGGTATATTGATCTCTTTAGGGACTGAGAGACAGAATGCATGCCTACGTGGGCAGAGTGAAGAGAATAAACAAACAGCAAATAAATTCATCAAGTGTGATCACTGCACTGTTTGGCATAAAACCACCCTCACCATTTGCTCTGTTTTGGGGGGGGGGTTAGAGTTCACAAAGTTCAGGGCTATGTAGAGGACATTGCCATGTGAGGGATCTTATTGCCTTCTTTTCCAGGACCAGATTCAGTCCATGGAGAAGACCCAAGTAGGGTTGCTGTTTAGATTCTTGCTATGACAAATCTTGCCCTGCAGACTTTTTTTTTTACTCCGTTCAGACATTCTCAGAGACTGGCTGGACAAATCCCTGCAGTTTTCTTGGCAAGATTTTTCAGAAGTGGTTTGCCATTGCCCTCTTCTTCCTAGGGCTAAGAGAGGGGGACTGGCCCAAGGTCACCCAGCTGGTTTTGTGCCTTAGGCAGGACTGGAATTTACAGTCCCCCAGTTTCTAACCCAGTGCCTTAACCACTACACCAAAGTGGCTCTTCCAGAAATAATAGATCACTCAGAATGCAATAAGAAAGGCAGTAAAGGACATGTCACCTACATTAAAACAGCCTGCTACTTTCAGATCCTACTTTTTACATGGCTTAAATTGAAGTGACCTGGAGGGCTGCCTAATCCTAATCTGCGCTGTGACCTCAGGGCTTCAATGGGCACCTTTTGCAAGTCCTGCCATGGATACATTGGATATTGACAGTAAATTCTACCTTTTCTATGATGGGATCTTTATTGAGGTGCAAACTGTTGCTGGAGATGAGGCAGACTTCCTTCTTTTAATTTAAGAGTGAGCTGACTTTACTGAGGTGTTTTAGAGTTCTTCACTCTGGTGTTTCTATGTGGTTGTTTGTGTTGTTGTTAACTTGTATGTATGTGTGTGTACTTAATAAATTGCCCAGATCTATTTGGAAATGGGTGGCAGATACGTTTGTTAAAAAGTGAAACAATATACATTAAAAATGGGATAGATGGAATGGATAGATGAATGCAAAACAGCAAACATGTGTGACCTAGAAGCAAGCTGATGTCAAATGTGCCACCTGTTCTTTGGATATCATCTCCTCAATCAGAGACACTCAAAGTAATCTTTGACAATTCATTCATGTTCTCTTCTTTGCTTGAGGGAAAATAGAATTGCTAATAAAAGCCTTTGCATGAATGCATTAGTAACAGGATACAGTTGGGTCCCACTTTCCTTTTTTTTTTTTTAAGAAGGAGAGAATGTGAAAGAGTTTAAGTAAACTACACACAGCATAAATTTGGGTTTTATGCAGAGAAATGGATAATGGCAGTGAGTCCATGAAGATGTCTTTTGGGGTGGGGGTGGGTAGTGATCCATTAGACCTTTATTCTATCTCTTTGAATACATAATAGCAGAGAGCCTTAAAGTGGTGAATGAGCTGTTTCTCTCTTTTGCTGTGTTGGGGATGTGAATCCACTCTAGCAGGAAAACTGAAGGGCTCAAAGTTGGTTGCTTCTTACCCCAAGCACTCATGACTGCAGAGAAATGGCCTAACTGGAGAGGACGCCTCACTGTTTTGTAGATGTATAAGGAAAGGAAACCACACGGTATTCAGGGGCAGTGAAAGGAAACAAGAAGTAGGTGGACCTGAGAAGCAGCTGATAAAAGGTAGAAGAATGAAGATTCTGCGGACAAGTTGTCTTTATTGATTGATCGATTGATTGAGTGAATTTTTATACTGCCTTTATTATTTTTACAAATAACTCAAGGTGGGGAACATACCTAATACTCCTTCCTCCTCCTATTTTCCCCACAACAGCTCCCTGTGAGGTGAGTTGGGCTGAGAGAGAGTGACTGGCCAAAGGTCACCCAGCCGGCTTTTATGGCTAAGGCGGAACTAGAACTCACAGCCTCCTGGTTCCTAGCCTGGAGCCTTAACCACTTGGGGGCATTGCTTTTAATGTTCTACAAAACGGGAGTCAGACTGGCAAATGATCAGTACAGTATCCAATGTATTGTCTTACTTTATTACCCAATTGAGCTCTCAAGTACCAATTTTTTTGCTACCCTCAGTAATTTTTCATTAACTAAGTCACAGTGCACATGATTTTTTATTATTATTATTCCAATGAACTGGTTTCCCACTCATCCCTTTCCTGTAGTGTTCAGAGCCTCCAGAAATGTGCTTTTGAATTTCAGCAGCTCATTCCTCTTGTTCTTCAGCAGTAAATAACAAACATTATTATTATTACTATTATTATATTATGTTATATATACTTATATATTATTATATAATAACAAATATTATTATTATTAATAATATGCTGATTAGCTATTATTAATTATTAGTAATTCTTTCCTCAGTTGTAAAAAAAACAGGAGGAGTCTGGGAGCACATTTGATTGAAAGGCATAAACTCGTGAAACAGGGATGAGGCAGTGGAGGAGTGATAAATGACATTGCTGAAGGAGGGGGATGTTTAGGCATTTCCAGATTTTGAGAAAAGGCTGTGGCTATAAGACATTTATTTATTCCTACAGTTTATTTATAACCTGCCTTTCTGCTCAAACATGTTCTCAAGGTAGCTAAAATTATAATACAGAATACCAAGAGATTAAAATTAATATTAACGCTGGAGCTTCCTTGATTTTTCAAGCCTCAACAGGTGCTTCTACAGGAATCAATTGTTTGTTATTTACTGCTGAAATTCAAGAGCACTTTTCTGGAGGCTATGAATGCTGCAGGAAAGGGGTGAGTGGGAAACCAGATCATTGGTATAATAAAAAAAAATCATGTGCACTGTGACTTACTTAATGAAAAATTATTGAGGGTAACAAGAAAGCTGGTACTTGAGATCTCAGTTGGGTAATAAAGTAAGACGATACATTGGATACTGTACCGATCATTTGCCAGTCTGACTCCCGTTCTGTAGAACATTAAAAGAGATGCCCGCAAGGCAAATCAGCCCCGGCACCTTGCTTGCTGCATGCACATGGCTTGTTGTGCAGGTGGCTGAAGGATTTTTTAAAAATGCAACTCAAGATGCTGAGAGAGGCTTTGTGGTGTGTCTCCATCTTTTGGAGGCCTTCCTTGGTGGTTGACAAAACACTGACAGCCACAGCTTTGTTCGGGCAGCTGGTCCATGTTCAGGACTGAATCTTGTCCCGTGGAACTCCATGAGCAGCCCCTCCTGAGATGGGGCGGAGCCAGAATCTGGCTCTTTGTTTGCCCCTTGCATTGATGAGCATACAGGTCAAGGGGAAAGGCCACAGTTCAGAGGGCAAGAGGACAACCTCGAGCTACATTGTCTACTCATTTCACAAACAAAATGTGCCAGCTGAGGGCAAGGCAGTGAAATGGCTCTGGCTGCTCCCCTTTGTTCCTTGAGGCACCAAAGAATGGTCTGGGTCGCAACTGCCCTCTCGCTTTGGGCTAGATTGCTTATATTTTGTTTGGAATATGCACAAAACCAGTGGCTTTGCAACCACTTGTCCAAAGAGAAAGGGGGGGGGTCAACCCTAATACCAGGATTAGCATAACTTTGTTGGTTATTTTTTTATGCGTCTGGAGCGTTGTTTCTCAACTGTGGCAACTTTAAGCCAGCTGGGGAATCCTGGGAGTTGAAGTCCACACATCTTAAAGTTGCCAAGGCTGAGAAACCTTGGTCTGGAGAGTTTCTATGCTTTTTAGGCTTTTTGTTAAAAAACACATCTCAGCAGTGAACAAGAAAAGAAATATCAGAAGTGCTGCAAAGCTATTTTAAAAGCAGACAATTTCATTAACAACCATTAAACTAAAACTTGTTTCTGACAGTTTGTTAAAATTACAGCTTGTATTAATGCCACTATGGCTTCTGCAGCAAACCATGGTTAAAAATGGCTTTGTAGAGTTTGTAACCCCAGCAGTTTTCTTTGGCAGGATCTGGACAAGCCAGCTTGCTGACGCTCAGAAGGTTTGGGTCTGTTGACCCACTTTCCATGCTGGAAGACTATCTGTCAACTATGTAATACATCTACACAAGCAAGACCTGTATGGACTACATTGTGACAATATTTGCCCTGAACGTCAGGATTTATTTTAACTCTGGCTTGTTGAACAAGCCAGAAGCAAACCTCAATCAGTCTAACAAGTAATTATGGCTTGTTCAGTGAATTCCTGATCTGTTTTCTCCATTTCTTCTGCCAGTATCCCGATAAAATGGCTGGTGCACATAAACAAAGCATTAAGCCATGATTCTTCATTCAGACATGACAGCAAGTCATTATTAAAACGAAACAAAAGAAATAAAAGAACAAGAAACCTTGGTTTCAGGTTGTGATTTGCTGCCAAAAATTTGCTCCGGCTTAATTTCTGGATAGACTCACTCATCATCTAACAAACAACTACAACGATAAGTTAGTCTTATGTGTGAATCAGGTGAAATGTACCTCGTGATACAGATACAAAAATGAAAAGCACGTTTCCAATAGTAACAGGATCCAGCAGTAATGTCATAGGTTTGAAAGCTGCCAATCATAGCAACAATATGTACAAGAAGCCTTGCTGGACTCAAGGACTGGATCCACACATTATGCTAAGCCATAACATTGCTTAATTTTGGCTTAGCAATTGTTGCTTAATTACCAGACCGTGTATAAGTAATACATGGCTGAGTGCAATATCACAACCCAACCCGTATGGAAACCAGACCTGTGCCTCTAACAAAAGACAGACTTTGGACAACCATAGTGTTTTCCAGCATGAAAAAGAACATCAATGCAATTCATATTTATTTTATGTTTTTATTATAAACCTCCGGAGGACAATGGTGGTTGGGTTATAACAATGAATAATAAACAACACAGTTGCATGAGGTGCTAATGAAGCAAATGTAGTTTCTTCTGTTTACCTTCTCTGAACAGTTAAATCTGGGAGGGGGGAAGGAGAAGGAGCCACATGTTTATAAACTTCTTTTTTCAGTCCTTATTTCCATTAACTGCCTCCCCCAAACAAGAATAATTAGCTGGAAATGTATTGAGAAACAAGATTCAAGACTGTGTTCCCAGAACCTTATTGCTCCCCACCGCAGCACCCTACTTGGATACCACTTTTTAATTGTTACAGGTTTGTAAACAACCATATATATGCAGGCGTGTATTAGAAAGTGAGTGTGAGCTTGCCCTTCAGCTTCTAAATAAGTGACTTAATGAGACTCTCCTCTTGAGTGAAGGTAAAAGTCAGTTCAAAGCTAAACTGAGCTGCAAGTCCATTTAAGTATAGAGGGTGAAACCTTTATGAACCTTCCTTTGGAAGTGGGCTGTTGAAAGGAAAAGGCACTGACAAAATTCTGTTCTTGCGTGGCTCCCATTCATTACAATAAGATTAGTCAGTAGGAATTCCCAGGGTCTGAGCTCTGTCAGTCTAATACAAATTACAGCCCCAATCTAATTTTCCTCTGGAAATGCCGTATGGTGTATATACCAAAATAAATTATTTGCAAAGGAAACTGCAGTAGCCTTGCTATACTTTCCTAGTCTTGTGCTGTTTCCATCTGAGTTCCTTTAGTTAAAGGCTGTGAGACTGGCATAAATGCACCAAGTGGCTTTTTCACATCACGTCTGCATGCTGGGAAAAAGCTGCTTCGGTTGTTTGAGTGGCTTTTGTTATAGAGATGGACGGCCATGGTAGTTTTTACAGTTTAGATTTGGTATTTTTATTGGCCTTGCTCTTTACCTGGCTGATTTGGACTTCTTGTTACTCAAATGCCTTTGGGGTTAGGTGCAATAATCCTGGTGCTCTTCTGGACCAGAAGGCACTACTCACTGTCACTCCTGTCCTCGTGACCTCCTGTTTGGACTACTGCAACAAGCTCTACATGGGGCTGCCCTTGAAGAGCATTCAGAAGCTTCAGCTGGTACAAAATGCAGCTGCCCAGGTTGTAAATAGTGTCGGCTACTCAGCACATGTAACACCTCTGCTTTGGGAGCTGCACTGGTTGCCAGTGTGTTTCCAGATGCAATTCAAGGTGCTGGTTATCACCTTTAAAGCCCTTCATGGCTTGGGACTGGGTTACCTGAGGGACCATCTTTTCCCAGTTAGTTCTGCCCATCCAATCTGGTCCAGCAGGATGGGCATGCTCTGGGTCCTGTCAGCCAAGGAATGTCGGCTGGCAGGGACCAGGAAACATGCCTTTTCTGCTGTGGCACCTGCCCTCTGGAACATCCTCCCTCCTGATATTAGGATGGCACCAACCCTGTTGGCTTTCCGGAAGGCCTTGGAAACCTGGCTTTGTGCCTGGACCTGGGGCCCCGAGTGTGGGAAAGGCCCCATTTCATGGTTATGTTAACACTATAGCTTTGGATCACTTGGTTGCATTTATATTTATTTTTAAATTTTGTTATTGTTTTTATTGTTTTATATCATTACTATTTTTATTGTTGTTAGCTGCCCAGAGTCACTAGTTTGAGATGGGTGGCAATATAAATTGAATGAATGAATGAATGAATGAATGAATGAATGAATAAATAAATAAATAAATAAATAGATTTGCAGAATTAATTTGACATTTAGAGAAGTGGTGTGACTGGGCTGGACGTGGAAAGCTAAGACTGCCAGAATTTGGAAAAGAAACAGCCAGACACTTCTGAATGACCTTATATCTATTTCAAGTGGATAAGTATGTATCACTAATGGACCCTACTGGGTTTCAAAGGTAGCTTGGGGAAATCCCTGAGGACCTGCTGCGCAGTTTGACTGGGGCCCTAGTTTCCTCTTGGATTGAAACGGTGATGTTGGCCTTAGACTGGATTGTATCTGTGCAACCTCTCTCTGTTTGTAGTCCTAAAGATTTCAGAGTAGCTCCAGAAGAAACAACCAAAGAGATGCCTAGAATGCTGCTGGAGGAAGGCTAGGAGCAAGTCCAACTGGATTTGGGTAAGAGTCTACATTACAGACTACACTGTGGCAATAAGAGTGGCAAAGCGTAATTATTTTTCTGCTCTTACTGCATCCTCAGATTGTTGCCAGGTGACCCTGTTTAGAGTGACCTGGTCCCTCTTAGGGGCAGAAGGATCAGACAATATCTCAGTGAGGATTATTCCAGGCAGCTGATGGATATAATTGCTTGGATCTAGCCTGAATTGGACTCTGCATTGCACGTCCTATTGAGGTGACTAAGGCATGATCTGGCATAGTTACTTGGGAGGCGTTTGAGCCTATAACCCTCAAGGAAGTGGATAAGGTACTTAGAGCTGTAACACAGCCTGTGTATTAGATTCATGTCCCTTCTGGTTGGTTAAAGTCTTAGGAGTCAGTATACAAATGGGTCCAGGCAGTGGTAGATTCATTCTTGAATGAGGGGATGGTTCTGCCTCTCTTGAAGGATGTGGTGGCCTGCCCTCTTCTCAAGAAGCCATCACTGGATCAAACAGTACTAGACAATTTTCACCTGGTTTCCAACCTTCCCTTTCTGGGGAAGTTTGTTGAAAAGGTGGTCAGGCTGCAGTTTCAAAAGGTCCTGGAGAAAGTGGCTCATCTGGACCCTTCCAGTTAGATTTCAGGCCTGGGTATAGTACTGAATCAGCATTGATCACACTTGACAATGCCCATGTCTCTCCAGCCAAGTCCAGCCTTGTCTCCAGATCCAAGCTTTGCCTTGATACTCCAGCCAAGTCCAGCCTTGTCTCCTGACCGGAGCCTTGCCTAGATGCTCCAGTCCAGCCTTGTCTAGCCTCTGTGGCCACACCTAGTCTAACCTTCATACCCATTCAGAGACTTGTGCCTCAAGCTTGTCTTTGTCACACGCTCTAGTTTCACCGAGTCTTGCAGCCTCAATAAGAGAATTAGCTGAGTTCTGCCTCGCTGTTTTGCCACAATCTGAACCTGCAGCCTTGCCTGACCATCCTCTACTGCCTGGGTGGACTTGATTGAACTGCATTGCCTAATCTATTCTAAGGACTTTTACTGTTGAAAATAGTTATTGTAAATAAAGAACTCAATAGTAATTCTGCCTGGCCATCTCATAGTCTGAACAGGACATATCTATATAAAACTGAATATGCTGATGATACCCCAGCTATATGCCTCAGCTTCTGCTCACCCAAGTGATGCCATCAAGGTTCTTTCTCTGTATCTGGAAACTATGGAGGTCTGGATGGGGAAGAACAGGCTCAAGTTCAACCTAGCAAAACTGAGCGGCTATAGGTTTGGGCAACCAGCTTCTGAAGATTTTCATTTTTACTTCTGGAGGGACTGCACTTCCCCAGTCAGAACCAATACACAATCAGACGTTCCTCCCAAACCTCCTGGATTCTGCTTGAGGAGCTAGTGGCAGCAGTGTCTAGAAGGTCCTTTCCTCAAATCCATCTTGTATGTCAGTTGTAATCATTCTTGGATTGTGAGGCCCTGTTCACAATCACCCATGCTTTGGTGACCTGTTGTTTAGATTACTGCAATGCACTCGATATGGGGATGCCACTGAAGACCACGTGGAAGCCACAGCTGCTCTAGAATGCAGCAGTGTGGGTATTTATGAGCACACCTTTGTATGCCCATGTAACACCACTACTGCACAAGCTGTTCTAATTCCTGATAGGTTTCTGGGTACAGTTCAGGGTGTTGATTGTCAGCTAGAAAGCTCTTCATGGCACATTTGTCTCTGATTATTTTTGTTAAACAACAAGATCAGAAAGGGTAGGCATGCTCTATTGAACAGTGACATGTGGTAGGACCAAGGGAATCTGCTTGTATTATCATTGCAGCTGCCTATGGAAAACAATCCCCCCCACCCCAAGATCCAGATGGCTGTGACCCTGCTGGCCATTAGAAAGGCCCTGAAGACCTGGCTTTTCCATTGAGCATTGGTCCGGAACATTGCCAGTGGCATCACTATATGTTAACAGGTGTGATATGAATTTTGACTTTCGTGATCCAGGTATTTTTATGTGTTTTCTTTGGGTTATTTGCTTTCCTTTTTGGATTGTTATTATTTTCATTTCTTTGATTGTTGGTAATGTTGTCAGGCACCCAGTGTTGCTTGGCAAGTGGGCAGCCATTTATATTGATACAAATAAATTAATAAATGAATAAATAAATGACAAACAATGGAATGAATGAAAAAGTCATAACCAGAATCCATTATACTTATTTCAGCTGTCTATAACTTAATATTGACATAAACTTTGCTCGACTATACGTACAATGATTCTTGAGTAAATACTGTTTTTCAGCATGTCAAATAGTGCTATCAGCTCAACTTGATTTGGAGATAGGATTTGTTAGTGTGAGTTCTGGCACCTATTTGGATTCTAGGGGTCAAGACATAAATTATGGCTTAGCAACAAGCAAAATCTAGACATGTTGAAAGTGTTTTTCACCACAGAGAATCCATTATCACTAAGCCTGATTTGGTGGGGGGAGGTAAATCTTCCTGGTCACAGAACAAGGTTTTTAATAAAGATTAGAGTACCAACAGTCAATTTAAGTTTGTGTGTGTGAGCATGAAAGCATGTGGTTTAAGTGTGTACCTTAGTGAACTATGGCCATGCTGAAACCTACAATTGGGTGCAAAGCACCATGAGGATTCTGTGCTAATACCAAATGCCGCAATATTATCAGTGGAGGAGGCATTTATACTATAGTATTCAAATACACGAGAGCATTCTCAATTACTCAGATCATGTTTTGGGGATACAATGTGCACATTGCCTTTGCCTGCCTGCTTGTGAACTCTTGTCTACGTCAGAACATTGAGAAGCTCAGGGCAGGCTGCAAACAATCTTCTCTGGGTCACAAGATTAAGAGGAAGAAGTTTCAAGGAACAGCCCAACTGCCTCTCCCACAGGGATGCACTGAGGACAGTTTTTTCAGTCTAATCTGGCCCATTTTTAATCTCAATCTTTATTTTGCCAACTTCTCTTACTCTAACAAATCTGGTCCCTTTTGGTCGTGTTTTAAGAGAAATATCCTGCTGACAGACAGAGTCCCAAACCCCTGCATAATTGTTTCTAATATTCTGTTGGGTTAGAAGGAATAGCAAAGTATGGAAATCACACAGAGCACAGCTTCTGGAGTTAGTTCTAATCCCTTAGGAATAACTCTGCTGTAGGTCATATGTCTGGGAAGGAATGGAGAAGTCAGCAGACTCCTGAGCTGCTGCTCAGCGACAGCTGGCATACATAAAAGAAATTTTGTATTTGACTGGTAGATTTATATCCTGCCTTTCATACAGGAGCTCAAGGTAATATATATAGCACCCCTTCTCTTATTTTCCCCCACAACACTCCCATGAGGTGAGTTCAGCTGAGAGACGTCCCAAATCAGCCAGGGACCTGTTACAGTTGAAGGTAGATTTGGCTAGGAACTATAGAGAAAAGAATTCCTGAAAAAGACAGCCAATCTGGTGCAGTGGTTAAGGTGTTGGACTGACACCAAGGAGGTCCAGCTCCTGGCTACATCTGGCCCCTTTATGAGCTCAAGCTTTTCCCACGAAACCAAGTGGGTCCCATTTTGTTCTGTTTTTGGATTGTTATCCTGCTGATGTTCAAACAGAATCCTAAACTTCTTTATGTAATTTCTTTCCAACATGCTGTTGGGTTGGAAAGGATAAAAAAGGGTCTGCTGGTGAAACTGTGATTAAACCCTCTGTTTAACAGTATTTAACAGCTAAAGACCTGGTTCTGTAATTATGCCTGGGGTGGGAGGGAGAGTAGCCATTCCTGGGGATGGTTAGTTTCTTAGAAGGACCCAGCTCTGCCTGCAAATCATAAAGAACTTTTAACCATTGAGGTTTTTATTATATTTATTGTATTTGTATTATAGGGTTTTATAGTTTTATATTTTGTTCTATGTTTTATTGTAAACCGCCCAGAGTCTCTTTTGGGAGATGGGCGGTGATAAATTTGATTAATAAATAAATAAATTTATGCTCTACTGATAGAATCTGATAGAATCCCCAAATACCTCTTAGCAGATTGCAATGATGTCATACATTCTGCCAAGCTCCTCAAATCTGCACCCATCAGCCCTCAGCCTGCTCACCAAAGGCAGAAACCAGAGGATGCTCTATCAGCAACTCTGCCTGTGTTCTCATGTGCGAATTCATGAGATTTGCACAGGAGTTTTAGGGAGAAATGTCTTATATTTGTGTACTGCTCTTTATACAGAGAGATCTTTCAGATGGAGGGAAGTTGAAGGTTGTTTCACTCCTACTTAATGTCAACCTTGCTATGGTATGAGGCTCACCAGCTTTAGTTCCTGGTTCCATCTTCTCCTCTCCACCAAGAGTGTGATAATTTTCAGTGAGTTACATGTATGGCCACAAAATTAAAGTTATCTCCTGATGTGCATTCTGTGGGAAAAGATTTGCAGAATAACCCTGTATGTGTTTCCTCAGAAGTTGTTCCCCATGCAAGTCAGTGGGGATAGATTTGCCCTCTTAGAAAGGTAATGGAAGGACAAGAGGGAGGCCAAGCGAGAAAGTACAGCTCTGTTTCACCTCCTGCCAAAGGAATTGCTCAGCGGAGTCAAAGAAGACACATGCAAGCAGAGTGGAGCACCGCTGCAGATGTCTCTTCTGCTGGAGTCGTTACCATGGTAAAATTTGCTTGTTGACTGAACGCCACATGGTGAAAGAAATCATATAAAGCTGCCTGTGTGGCATGTTCCCAGAGAAACTTGCCACAGCCTTTAAGAGGCAGCTGTCAACTATTTCGCAGTGTCTCACACCAGCTGCAACTTTGTCTATCAGAGAAAGTTAAATTTAGCAGGTAAATCCATTCAAAGGCAAATACTAACTGTTAAAGCCTTGTTTGCATTTTTTAAAAATCTCCTAGAAACATTTGGTTCTGGTTGTTTAGGTATTATGAGTATTGTGAATCATTTATTCTGCCCCAGCCCTTTTCAACCTGATGTTTTCTAGATGTAATCCCATCGTAGCTCTTCTGGCCATGCTGTCTTGAGATTATGGGAGTTGAAGTCTGATATAAAGTAAGAGCAACTGACTGGGGACATTTATCCTAGAATGCCTTAGTGCCACTGCCAAATCTGGGTTCTGTGATGGAATGTGAGGGTGACCTTGGAAAACAGTGGGAGGAGATGCTGCCCAGGGAATGATCAGATAAAAGGAAAGGAAGTCCAAGAGAGGGTAACGGTCTAAAGAAGAACCTTAGGAAAGACCTGCTGGACCACTCAAGCAGTAAATAGGGAGGGTGGGAGATCTGTACTTTCAGACTTGCAAGATTCTGTTAATGTAGCCTTACAATAAAGTAGGATTAGTTCATTTAGTCATGTTTCTTGTCCAGTTTACCTGGAAAGGCTGACAAGTGGCAAGTGTGAGAGAATTTGGGGGTTAGGGGACTGCACCCTGCCTTTGTGAGGCAGATGCCTCTAGGTAGCAGTGGTGCACTTCTGCCCAGGATGGATAATACCACAGTAACACAACGCTTGCTGTAGGTGAAGGCCCACAGAATCCAAACCAGCCTGATGAAGAAACAGATGTTTTCCAACCTCTTGAAAAATTACTTAATGTGAGAGCCTAAAAGATTGTTCTAACAATAACTTTTTAATGAGAAATGGGCATACATTATCATCCCTGATAGCAAAAATATAGTAATTTTTGGAAGATTCAACCCACATGATAATGTTCTAAATGCAAGAATGTGGGCTCAGTCTTTAAGAAATTATGAGGAGAAATGCTGCTATTATTTATTTATTTATTTACTCAGTTCCTATATTAAGTAGCCCTTTGACTTTTCAGACCACATCAAGGGTCTAAACTATAGATGCATAGTCTTATTTGGCTCAGGGACTGTGGCATGCAGCAAAAGTACCAGTAGAAAGTGGAGGTATGCCACATTTCTTAAACCTCAATCCTAGATTGGTTTCTCCCTTCACCCTGTCCTGCTTTACCCAGTCATAAAATCATAAACCTGAATTATGTATTGAACATTGGTGTTAATTCAGGAGAAATCTTGGGTCTCTATGAAAAGCCTTTGGGAAGCACAGGCAACTTCTGAACTACAGGTTGTATCTTCAGGATTGAGCATCATATCCTAAAATCTGGGCTTCAGATTTCAACGCTGCTTCATATCGCCTTTTTCAAATGTCATGGGTGCTTGAAACTGGCTATATTCTTTGGATCAGCTTATTCCCATGACCATCTTGATGTTAATAGCCATCCTCACATGGAGAGTTATCTTTCTGCATGATACCACACTATTTCATGGTAGGAGCTGTTCGTATTTGCTAGGCTGTTTGTTGGAATTTCAAGTAGTCCTCACAAGACCCTGAACTCTTTGTACTCCACACTTGCAGCTCTGACTCAGCCCACCAGGACAATAGCCTTCATCTCTAGCCTTGAAATTATACTGCTTTAGAAGGGACCTGTGAGAAAATATGTTGCGATAGTTGTGCAATTCCCAAAGCGAAACTTATGTGACAAACCTAGTTGCTTAGGCATACACTAGGAGTGGGTATATTTCCCACATGGAAAGTGGTCAGTTGTTATAAACCTCACGTGTTTTACACTTGAAAAAGTAGGTTACACAAGCATAGCATATGTAAGAATGCAATATTACTTTTTTAATAAAAGAAGTTCAGAACAGTGCGATGCTTCTTTGTCTGTACCTGCAAATCTATGCCATGAAGCAGAGGACTTAATTTCATACTTTGCTTGGGAAAAAAATGCACTATGTGATACCGCTGTCAAAATGTCAGGAATGTGTAGGTGTTTTTTCCATCTTGGTAGATTTGATTTTATTACTCCCTTAGATATGAGAGCAATAAAATGATTTTTTTTAAAAAAAAATGTAGATTCTGAAGGCATTATTAAATAAAGGACATAGTTGAACTGTATGCAGTCATTTCAAAACATAGTAATATACAATCATATAAAGATTCCAAAAATTGCAGCAGTGACCCAAAGCCAGCCAGTATGGGGGATCAAAGGCACGGCAAAGACTTTCATTGGAGGAATTGCTTTATATCATGTTCTTAAGGAGGTAAAGAAATTCATGTTGTTAACCTGTTTACTAGGGCTGTGCAAAATCTCTGAGCCAGATTAGCATAAATGAAGCACTTCCCTTTCAAGCATTAAAGCAGCCACATCCTTTGCAGGTATTGTCTGTGCATGTTCGTACCAAGATAGTCAATCAGCTTTCCAAGCAGCCATGTCAAGCGCACAAAGAAGAGGGCTATAGTGCCAGACAATATAGTGCTGGATGATAGGCTCCTTAGGTTGGATGGCACTCAACATGCTACTCAGGAAGAGCTGAAAATCCTCTGGAGTTTGACATGGCTAGATTAAAGCCTTCAGGACATCTAGTTGCTGATATTGCAAAAGAAAGATTACTGTATGCAGATGTGCAAAGACAAAATTATAATGTCAAAGTGGAAAATAAGCATGAACATGTAAAAGTTCAGCACAGTAAAAAATGAAATGGTTCAAGTACACATTGAAATCTTAGGCATCGGTGATTGAAGTGGACTGGAATTGGATACTTTCAGTCAGAAGGTCGTAATTGCAAACTACTCAGGACATGAGAAACAAGAAAGGAACAGCATTGCTTTCGTAGTCAGGAAGGACATAGCAAAGACAGGACTTGGGTCCAACATAGTCAATGTTCTCGTAGTATCAATTAGGAAGAAGCTAAAACTTGAAAAGCGATGCTGAGTATTCATTTTATTTTTTTAGACACACACTTTCTTTTATCATGATTCTGGCATAAAAACAATGTCTATTTTCATCAGACTCTATTGTTTCTTTCACTCACCCTCCTCCCCTCCCCTCTCAGACAACCCTTTAATATCATGGTTATACAAATTTAGGCTCCAAAGACTGATGTAGAAGAAGAGGAGGCTGATGGGTTTTATGGTCCAGTTTGATCTGCGATCGACAGAACATAGGCATTTGCAGGCCTGTTGGCTCCTATACTTTTGGAGGTGTATAATGAATCTTTTAAGGATGGTAAATTGCCATCATCATTTTATAAGGCATATATAAGATTGATTTTAAAACCAGGTAAAGGAGCCTAAATTTTGTGCTAGTTAAAAGCCTATTTCATTAATTCATGTGGATCTTAACAGTCTCTTTGATGCTATTTCTTATATTGTGATTTTATTGAACTGATTTTCTGATATTATTGATTTTGAAATTTGTAACAAAGTTTTATAAGGTGTTATTTTCAAAGGTAGGATATAAATATGGAAAATAATAATCAGAATAATATATTATTTATTATATTATTGTTTCATTGCCAAGAGAGGTTTACAAGAAAACAATAAAAGCAATGCAATAATAAACCAATAATTCTTTCAGATAATAAATACAAACAGGCTTCATTCTGAAAAAGAAAAGTAATTGAACAAGCAGTCTAAAAGACAGCCTGAAATCGATTGTTATTCTGTAACCAGATAACTGGATAACAAGCCTGTCCTTCAACAGAGGTTCCTTGGTTCTCTGAGGAGTTCCAGGAGTCAAATAACCAGAAGACAGGCCTGGAGCTATGCTAGAGAAAGACAAGGAGAGAGTCTGACAGGACGCAGGTATGAACCAAAGGTCAATCCTACACCATGGTGGTAAGCATGGCAAAGCAGAATTAGTTTGCCCACTTACCACATCTGTGGAGTGCTCTCCAACAGCCCTTTTTAAAGTAACCTTTTAGAGAAGGGCAGGCTGGAAAAACAGCTCTCAAGCTGTTGTCATATGATCACAGAGCACTTTGTGGACAAAATCTTTCACGTTTGCTTCGAGTTGTAAGATAACCAGACAGAGACTGAGGATGTCTTATGATGTTACCTGGGCAGAGTTTGAACCTGTTGATTCTGAGGAAGTGAACACAATCACTCAGCTAAACCTCCTGCAGGTTTGACACTTTGCCCCGTCTGGCTAGTATGCTGCCCAGGACAGGACAGGAAGATAAATCTGAGCACTCCATTGCAGGAAAGGGAGTAGCTAATATCTTTGAAGAGGGCATTTGAGTGCCCACTCCATAAGGGGCTGATCTTGGACCCAGCTGTATTAGGCAACTATCATACATTCTCCAGTATCGCCTTTTTAGGGAATGTTGTTGAGTAGATGGCAGGGTGCAAAAGCCTTTGGAAGAAATGCTCTATAAGTCAAACCCAGGCATGGGAAAATAAAATGTACTTGTCATTCACATTGAAAGTCTGTGGTGGGGCTTAGAAAGGGAGAGTTCAATCATACTAATCCTGCTGGACATCTCTGCAGCCTTTAATACAATTGACTGTGAGCTGTCTGCAAGGGTTGGAAATCAGGGCACCATTTCTCAATGGTTCCAATTTTTCCTGAATCAAGCCCTTGGACAATATGGAGCACCACAAGGCTCAAGCCTCTTCTCTATTTTATTTAAAACCTAGGTGAAGCTACTCAGGGAAGTCATTCAACAGTTTGGGACATGGTATCATCAATACAGTGATGATATCTGGTTATCCATCTCTACCCCAACTGAGAGATATGGTGAAAATCTTGACCTGGTGCCTAGAGGTTGTTAAGTTTCTGAATGGGGAAAAACAGGATGAGACTTTAACCTAAGGAAGACAAAGTGGATGTTGGTTCAAAGCTGATTGGGTCCAGGGCAATGCCAACTTTGGCTGTAGATGGGGATCATGCTCCTCCAGAAAGAGCAGATGTGCAACCTGGGAGTCCTTCTGGACTCTCAGCTTCTGTTGGAACATCAAGTGGAAGCTGTGACCAGAAAGACCTTTTTCTCAGCTACAATTCCCAGTCACAACCTGCAACCAGAGGTGCTTATAATAATAATTAATGCCCTCCACAACTCCACGCTTGGACCACTATAATACACTATATCTGGGACTGTGCTTAAAGATGATCGAGAAGCTTCAGCTAGCGCAGACTGTGGCTACCTGCAGGTAGACGTTTGAAACTAGCAAACATAACACCTTATTGTGGGAATTGCATTGTTGTGGATTTTGGGGTGCAACTCAAAGTGCTGGTAATAACCTATCAATTACATGGCTTGGGGCATGCTTGTCTGTAAGATCACTTACTCCAGACAAACTCTGCTCGCCCAACACATGCTTGCTGAGAGTTTCCACCCCTCAAGAAGTAGAATAGAAGGGAGTCAGAAGTGAGCATTAGATATACTAGTTTCCCCCTGTGGAATGTCCACCTACTGGAAGTAAGATCAGCGCCCTCATTCTTGAAATTTAGAAAGCTGTTGAAGACCTCACATTTCCAAGTCTGTTTGGGACTGCAAAGTAAGAAACAGATGACCTGGGTTGAGAGGTGATGCTAATAATGATGATGATAATGATGATGATAATTCGGCAATTTTAATATCCATTCTATTTTAGTTATTTTACAATTACTTTTATATAAGCAATTATTTAAGACAGTCCCTGCACTCAGCATTGGTTTTTTTCTTTACAAATTGTTTGACACATTATTATCTTGATTATGCTTTTGCTTGTAAGCTGCTTGGAGTCAGAACTGATTGAAGCAGCATAAAGTCATTTGCAATCAATCAATCAATCACCCCCCTGGGTGAATGGGGATTTATTTATTTATTTATCTATCTATCATCTACCCATCTGTTCTCCAGGAATTCGAAGTTCTGTACATTACATTCCCTCTTCCAATTTTCTTCCCTGTGAAGTAGACTGGGTTGGTTCACAGTCACGCAGCAAGCTTCCATATCTGAGAGTGAATGGGCCTGAATCTGAATCTTCCTGGTCCAACTGTACTGCCCTGGCTACTTCTCTACCCTCCACGTCATGATTACCATCTCTTGGGCAGCCATGATAAAGATGCCCAAGCTCAGAGCCAGGAAGCAGAATGGTAGTTGGTAGTTTTCAGTAATTGGGCAGGGGGTGTGGGGGACCTACCCAGAGATGTAACTCTGTAAAATGCAAAAGGAAAGACCAGGTTTGGTCCTGTTTCAGAAAATCTGTGTAGAGTAGAACCAGAAAAGAGAAAGTTAAAAAAAAGCAACAGCCCAGCTGCCAAACACCACTGATTTCATAGGAAGCAGTTCCTGAACTGCTGCAGAGATTCCATGTAGAGGTACCCTTACAAAGCAGATATGCCCTTCACAAGGACAGACATCTGCCTGGTTACTGGAATGTGGGGCAGGAAATAGAATTGCTGATAAGCTGAAAGTTGGATGAAAACAATGGGCCAGTATGAATGAAAATTCACAGTGCAATACCTCCTATACCCAGCTGCTCTGGGTGACTTTCATGGGCTTCAAGTGTACCCAATAACCTGATGAAAACATACCAGTCCTTGAACACCATGGAAAATGGCCTTTGCAGGTTTTTGTTCTACATCCTACATTTGGCTAATACAAAACTGCATATTAAATGGAACAAGAAACATAAGGAAGGGAATGACGTAGAAATACCAGAAAGTCAAGACATTTTGAAGGTATCACAGATTCAAAGAAAACAACTCACTTCATGTTGATTCTGGATTTTGGCTTAATTTTGTTTCTTGCAAGTCAGTTTTGACTTTTCCTGAGGTCTTTTAAAGTCCAAACTTTTTTTAGCACAGAGCAGATTAAATTATGCATGTCCCTAACTTCTTTGGGTCCAATCAAAGTCTAGGCCAAAGTCTTAGTCTCCAAGCTGGATTGGAGAAGAAAGAATGTTTGCATCTCCTCACACAGATAGCCCTCCACTCTTGGGTGACAAAGAAGGCTAATGAGAATTTGCTGTGGTAGGTATACAAGAGTACAATGTACATTGTAGAGATTACATGCGAAAGTGACTTCTAACTTTCCCTTTGTATGCATTCTTGGATACCCCTTGCCTGTTCTATTTAATCTTAGTCCAGGACTGCTAGTGGCTGAATAGTACCCTTCCTCATCTAGGGCTTTTAAATTAATTTGGCATATTTTCATTTGCTGGTGTTTTCAGGCAACAGAATCTTGGTCACCCTCTGCCCTTCCCCCAGTTGTCACACTGAACCTTATTGCTTCTGGCATTCTTTTTGTCTGCTTTTGGCACCAGCCTGAGTGGCAGGTGTATTACCACCTGGGTCACACTGGCACTGCTCGAAACAAGGACGACTTCCAACTCTAAAATTAAATAAATAAATAAAGGCAGCTGCTTAGCAACTCCCGCCTGCACATTTTCCCTCTTTTTCTTGTCAAGCAAAGAAGCAGACATTAGTCATGCAATAAAGAGAATGACGAAAGAAAGAAAGAAAGAAAGAAAGAAAGAAAGAAAGAAAGAAAGAAAGAAAGAAAGAAAGAAAGAAAGAAAGAAAGAAAAATGCTAGCTCCTGCAAATAGTTCTTCTCTGTGTGTTATTCAGAAAGGGCGAACAACTAGGAGGAGAAGATGGAGGGCATTAAAGTTGATGGGACATTCTCATGAAATCCTTCTGGGCCAAGTAGGCTTTTCTTTACACATGCCTTTGTATTTAATTCAAGCGATTGGCAAGCACAAGTTACAAACTGGAATTCAGGGTTGACTTTCCCTTTTAAGAAAAGAGAATTAATTGTGTATTTCACTCAAATACTCCCCTTGTAAACTGAGAAGTATAAGTCTTATACATTTCAGCAGAGGTTAACTCTCTAATCAGAGTGCTTGGGATTACTGTCTGATTTTAATTTCCAGTTAATGATTCAGTTTTCATTTGCATTTGAAAGCATCTTTCCTTAAGTAACCAGAGGGATCCAGTAGCAGGAAAGGGCATTTGTGTCTTCCTTACACTTTGTTTCCTTGGTACAGGTTATAAAATTAGACAGATGTTTTATTGTTTGAATATGAATTTAAAAAATCCTTGTGAAATATAAGCAATATAAAATGTAACTGTAACTTCAGCCTAAGGTGGATTCTTTGGGATTAACTTAAAATAACTTGCAAGGTTTTATTTTTAACATATGAACATATAATATAACAATTTAGCAAGCATGAAATTAAGCAAGTATGAACCTAAGAATGCAAACCAAAAGGCCTTTTTTCCAAAGATTTTGTTTTCCAACTTTATGATCATTAAATCGCTTCTTTGGTTCCCCAGGATGCATATAACAGCATAGCAGCAACTTGTAAGACAGGGTTTTCACCTTGAAGTCAGAGGCCTGCAATACTGCAATAATGCTAATTTAGAAAAAGAACAACCCAGAATACAGATATCTCTTTACAATTATTTAGGAATTCAATAAAGCTTACTCAAATTGGCCAAAGCATGTAAATCTTATACCAATTTCCAGCCAAAATCCACCAATATTTTCACCTTAAGTTTTCCTTGAAGAGTGATTCTGCCCTTACTGGCTAAAACCAGCTCAAGGGGGTTATATGAACAATGTGTGGGAAAGCTCAGAAGGTTATCATTCAGCATCAGCTGTGCTTATCTTCAATACCTCTGCCAAAATACTGTTGCAAGAATTCTTTTGCATAAATGCATACAGTGAAGAATTACTCCTGTCTGGAGGCAATCACTATGATGCTGCAGCAAACTACATGTAGGGTATGACAGAAAGCCAGATTTAGATGCCTGCTTGGCAACTGTGCTCCTCTGATTTACCAGCCCAATCCTATGTCAAAAGTTCTTAAGTCTAAAATGTATAGGATTTATAGGTAAGGATGGATAGGCATTTACTCACTTACTTACTTACTTACTTAACAGCATTCCTAAGCCACCCCACTCTCAATACATTGTGGATGACAAGCTATAGGGCAAAAATAAAAACCATAACTAATACAATAACATTTCTCTTAAAATCCCTTCCAGTGCCTCTGTTCAGTCTGAGTGCTGAAAAGGATGAAGAAATAAAATTATTTTAACCTGCTTTCTGAATCCTACTGCTTGCTTTTGCCTCATGGATAAACCAGGCTTTAGTTGTATATAGCCAATGCCATGTGAAAGAAATCTACATATACTCAAAACATTCCATGATCACATCATATGTTATAGTGCTGAAGGGTGGCATTGGGTATCTATTTGCTCCAGGTAGAACAACCAAGTCAGGGCTACATCAGTCTGGAAACCCACCAGATGAGAGCAAAGAGTTAGAGGTTTTCATTTTTCTCTTTTCTCTTTGCTGGGGTGCAACATAGACTAGCCTCCTCACGGCGCACTCCAGGCAACGTGACTTGTCACGGCCAATTAGTCTACACATCTGGCTGCTGGACCTTACAAGGATTTCCCAGCAAGAAAAAGCAGCATGAACATCAAAAATAAAAACAATGGCTCTTTTCAGAACCAGCTGACAAAGGACATAGGACATGTCCTGCTGTGCTGGCCCCACTACTTTTTAATATTGTACTTACATATCAAATTTACTAAGTACTGTTGCAAAATTTTTTATATATGCTGATGATATCGCACTGGTTAAACAATCTGAAGACTACAATACCTCTGAAAAAGCCCTTGAAAATGATTTAAAGGAAATGGATACGTTTTTTGAAACTTGGAGATTAAAACCCAACATCAACAAAACTGAGGTCACTTGTTTTCACTTGAACAACAGACAAGCCAATTATATCCCCAAAGTGGAATTTAGGAATCAGCTGCTGCAGTTCAATCGTAACCCAAAGTATTTAGGAGTGACCCTCAATTGGTCCTTAACCTATAGGGAACACCTAAGAAAAACTACAGATAAAATAAGAACAGGAACAACATCCGGGACTAGCTGGGGAGTAAGTGCCACAGTTCTTAGGACATCAGCTCTTGCTCTGGCATATTTGGTGGCTGAGTATTGTAGCCCTGTATGGCTAAACAGTGCTCACACAAAAGCAGTGGGCACCCAGCTTAACCACGCGATGAGGCTAATAGCAGGAACCATTAAATCAATGCCTTCCGAATGGCCAGTGGTATTATCCAACATACCACCCCCACACCTTAGAAGACAACTTGCCTTAAAAAGGGAGTGGCAGAAATGCGAGGCAAACCAACTACTACCTATATACAAAGACTGCCACGATAAAATATTTAGACTTAAATCTTGGAACCCGCCATGGAAACTCGGACAGCAATTAGTCAGAGAAGACTTTGACATTGAGACAGCATGGCGCCAGGAGTGGGCAACTTCTAATCCAGATCTGTTTAACTTAGTGTCTGATCCAGCATAACGCCCCTATGGCTTTGATCTCCCAAGGAAAAACTGGACAGTGCTTAACTGGATTCATACTAATCATGGCAGGTGCCAATATTGGAAACAAAAATGGGGGCTGGTTGATAATCCTGTGACTGCGGGAATGTCCTGCAAGTGTTATATCACATCGCGATGGAATGCCCCCTCAGAAGGTTCCCTGGCTCCCTGCAAGAACTACATCATCTTAAGGGCACTGCTGTCCAATGGCTAAATGATCTAGATTTCTCTTTGCAGTCTTCAACTGGTCATCCAGATTTTTGCAGCCCAGATCTAGTAGTCTTAGCTGTATGACTAGACTGCCTTTTTAAGATGAATTTTGTTTTCATTGCATTATTATTGTTTCTACTGCCTTGTTTTATAATAAGTGGTTTTATTATTGATTGCTTTGTAACTATTTGTACCGAAGGTTGTTTTTATTGTTCCTTTCCAGACTTCTCCTTCTGAGTTCTGAGGAAATACACTTCTTTGTATCAGAACCTCAACTCATGTTTACTTTTGCCAACTAAAAGATTGTATGAGTTGTAATTATTAGAAGCAGAAACAGAGAAACTGAGCAATAACCAAAAATAATTTGCTGGTTTTTTCCAGCATAAGTGTATGGTGGTCAATGTTCAAGTGGTGGTCAATAAAGCCATGCCTAAACTATTAATTGGTCTACCATCTGCCCATACTGAAGTTTTCTAGTCCAGTGCTAACCTCAGTTTTGAAACCTTTCCATTTGGCAGATGCCGTCTTACACAATAAAGAAATACTAAAGGGTTATCTAGTATCGTGGAATGACTCCATACCAAATGAGTAGAGGAGGATAACAGGTAAGGAGAAAAGCTTATTCAGCAACTATTGTTGGATTTGTCCAGCTGGAGCAGATACCAGAATTAGGATGGTTACAGTATTTATAAACATGCATAGCACAATGTGTCCATTTCTCATTAGTTTTAATGTATGCTTTTGCCTTCTATAGTTAAACTTTGCATTTTTTTGGCACAAAGACACTTTGTTCTCTATTTGGTCTTTTAAAATGCTGGCTAGTTACTTCCCCATCCTAGAAGATCCTGACATGCCCACTAATTTATTACTGTGGTTTCCACGTATGCAATCTGACTGTTTAGAGATAGTGGAGTAGAACCTTCATTTCTAGTCAGGAACAGATGTGTATTTTCTGGTTCTCCCCTCAGCATCTCCAATCTGGACAAGAAATCAGCCATGGGCACGCAGCTACCAGCCAAGAGAAATATCTTCTAGATATCTGCCTCCCTTCTAGCACGTATCTACCACTTAATGATTTATTTCATTCTTAATCTGCCTACTCTGAGTACCAGGGAAGCAAACAAGCTGGAAGATGAACTCAGTGCTTGATCTGGGGGGAGGGGAAAAAGAGCACCATAAATATCATTTCAAAATAAGGAGGAAATCAAAGGAGGTTAAAGGGAACACTTTGTGTCATCTCCTGACATAAAAGCAGGGGATTAGTAATCATGCTGGATCTGAACCCAACATATCGACTATCTCATAATGTCCAGACAAGCCTACAAAAAAATATGCTGCTCTTAGACATGAGTCTATCTGTCTGCACCTTGTATTTCTCTCTCTCTCTCTCTCTCTCTCTATATATATATATATATATATATATAGTGTACGTATGTGTGTGTGTGTCTATCTCTATCTCTATCTCTATCTCTATCTCTATCTCTATTTGTTCATTCTAATTGCCATCTTTCCCCTCCACAATATTTTAAGCTTACACTTGGCCTCAGAAGTATGCCTCTGGAACGCAGCAAGGGGAAAAAAAAACAAGAGGGGAGATGCCCCTGCTTCCTTGTCTCCTCTTTTTTCTTTTCCAACTGCATTCTTCTGCAAAGATTTTTCTTCCTTAGCGGAGGCTGATAAACTGCCCTGGGAGCTACTACGCCAGGAGAATTATCCTGCTTACCAGATGCCCCACCTGGATGGGGAAGGGGTGGCTTCCCCGTCACAGCAAAGAGGGATGAGAGGGTCACCCTTTCTGCCTTTTGCATTTCTTGTCTGTTCAGCCAAAAAAGTCTGCAGTGGCCAAATAGGGTCACGTAGGAGATTAAAAAGAGAAGGGACCAAGAGGCAGAGTTTCTTAATGAGCTCTATTTTCGCAGCAGACATGGCCTCTGAGGCAGGAGCAGGAAGAGATGCCCACTTTCTTAACAGCTTGTTTTGGATGGCACAGTTAACTAATGAAAGTTAGTCAAGTCCCAAACAACTGTGGGGCTGTTTGGAGCCAGCATGAACACCATTAATCCTGACGTTGATTGGGTTTAGTTGCTCATATGATTCCCTAAACTCACCCCTTGATCCAGTTAAGGATGCCATGGGAATGGTGCCCATTATGCACACTTGCATACAGTGTTCAGTTTGGCCCCAAGGACAGGCCTGATGGTCTCAGGTTCCCATAGAGATGTACTGCTGTGGGCTATCAAGAGAACAGGAATCAAGATAGTAAAGACTTTTGGATTAAATTACACTACACATACCTAGCATTTTATACTTCAGTAAAAGGCAGTGTTGCTTCTCTCTGTCTGAAATAAATCTGCTGGCTTTGGTGAGGTTTCTATGGACACAAGGCTTTTTAGAAAAATTTGTTACACTCACGTAATTATGTTTTATATCACATTATCCATTAGCTGTAATGTGGCAGTTGCATCCATCGTAATATGTTTTTTGTTTTTTTAAATGATGAATGACTTTTCCTTCTGTGAGATCCCTGCTCAAAATTTCTTGCTTCTGGGTTTTGGTTTTCAAAAAAGAAACTTATGGTACTTGAGGCCTCAGAAATGTATGAAACAGAATGAAAGTAGTTCAAAACCAGTTTTAACTCTGCTGGTTGTCACCTAGGAATGTAAGAAGGTAATTTAGCAAACAAGCTAAGGAATTTTCATATAAGATACTCAGAACTCTTTTATAAAATAAAATTTAAAAATAGAATAAGTATAGCAAGCAAACCAGTATGAATTTGGTTTAATTTCACAGAATCGAATGCAAGTTCAAATTCATATGAGATAAATTATAGCTGTTTCTTATTTTCCAGTTTTTGTGCCTCAAACTGATGGATTTTTCCTTGGAAGCATTTTCCCTTAGAGACCTATGCACTGAAAACAGAAAAGAAGTCTGCTAAGATGAACTGATATAGTATTCCCAGTCTTTGAAATCAGTATAATGTAGCATTCACTGTGCTGGAAATTGCAACAGTAGAATTACTGAAGAACTTAATTAAGTTGGTCAAACAAAAACTTACAGAGTTGATTCTTTAGGACAAGGGTGGGCAAACCACAGGCATCTGGAATCTATTTCATTTTTATTAGAATTTAGAGCAGTAATTTTCAAACTGTGGTCCACAGGCGGTCCACTGCAGTCTTCCTACATTCACTGCCAGTCAGCTGGCCAGACTACAGCCAGCTCACCTTTTCAGCTTCAGTTTCCCACATTCACTGCCATTCAGCTGGATCCCAAAAATAAATTAATAGCTGAAAACTGGTTCACTGAAGTGTCCAGGTGACATTTTCCTTATATACTTGTGGATAAGCTGAGAAGTTTAGGTTCCAGAATAGACCTGGGTCTGACATATCTGTGGGTGGGGTTATCTGTGAGTAAATACGGTAATATGTTTTTCAAGTACCTGTATATACTTGTGGATAAGCCCATCTGTGGATAAGCCAGCCCTCCAATTTTCAACCAAAATACTATGAAAAATGCACGGATAAGCCAATTGCGAAAATTAAAACATATGAAAATTTTGAGAGTTGGCTTATTCACAGGTGACACATTTTTCATGGTATTTTGGTTAAAAATTGGAGGGTTGAGGGCTTATCTGTGAGTATAAATGGTATTTGTGTGGGAGATGGGCAGTAATAAAATTCGACAAATAAATAAATAAATAAAATTACTTTCTTTCTTATCTGGGTCTTATATGCCACTTCCAGACTCTGAATGGCATATTATAATTATATAAAGTAATATAATACAAGTAGCAACCTGAATACTAAAATTCAGAAAATTGCACGTAGGGGACTGTAGTTAGCAACTGGGAGCCCACGTGTGCTGTGATGAATGCCACTGGGATCTCATGCAAGCAGCCCTCCCCAAAACATGTGTAGAGAAATCTAAAAAGAAGGAGGAGAGATGGAATAATAAAGAGAAGGAAGTCTGAGCAAAGAGACAAGAAAAAAAACACCAGATTTATTCTCAGAAAGCTCACCTGGACAAACAGGAGAATCAGCAAAGACCAGGCTTACAAAACTCCCGTTGAGAGTAGAGGTGATAGAATTTGGCTCATCATCTCTCCAGCCAGGATACCTAAAACATAGTTTACAGAGAGCAGCTGTGATTTCATTTAATGAGAGCATCTCCTAGCACAATGAGCTAATGCACGGAGAGGCTGTATGTGTGTAATATTTTTTTAGGTGTCAACCATGATTATCCTTGGTGTGCCATTACAGCACAGCTCCACGCTGTCAGTCAACCCACACCCAGAGGATTAGGCATTCGTTGTTGCCAAGTCCATTACACGATGCAGGGTGAAGCACTTTAGAAGGGGCACCTGCCTGCTGTAGCTTCTTGGGGGAGCAAATTAGTGAGAATCTGTTCCATATGCAGTAGGTGTGAGTGACAGTCCATCCAGTGCGTCTCCTTGCCAGCTGAGCACCTCACAAATACCTCATGCGACCCTGTCAGTTTTCTGCTCTGGGGAGGCGCAACAAGGTTATTAAGCAAATATGACTAATGAAGAAAAAGAACCTCCAGCATGCTAGAAATTAGGTTTCAAGGCCAGCAGGGAACAGGCGTAATTCTCTGCCGAGTACTTGGGGGGTTGGGGATGGCTTCGGTGGTAATCAGATTGATACATGCTGCCTAGTGAGTCAAACGCATTCTAGCATTCTTGCTTCGAAATCGGTATCTGACCCATTAAAATGTGGTTGCATTATTAATAATTGCCATTTAAAAGGAAGAAACAAACAAATACTGCTCAGTTTCTTCCTGTCTGACCTTCTGTCTTAGTCAAAACAGTTGTCCTATTATTTCCAATTTACTTTGATTTGCATGCCAGTGGAATTCACTTCACAATAAGGGGACTGTGCTGGCTGGGGAATTCTGGGAATTGTAGTCCCAACACCTCTAGAGGCATCTGGCAAGGAAGGCTGCCCTGTGCAGGGATGTAAGGGGATCTCTCTGGGCTCCAAGACAAACCTGTCAGATGAGGTACCTCCAATGACGGCAGCTTGGGCACTACCCCCAGACTGCAGCAAGCAAAGGCAGGAGAAATGGAAGAGGGAATCATGTGGTCAGTTCTTCTCTCCACCGTTGCAGCAGGCCTGAGCCTCACTAGGGTGTCCCCTCACTTCCTTAGCCACCCAAAGTGTCCTCAACCACCCGAAGTGTCCTGTTCAACTCCCTCCCCCTCTTCAGAAGACCCCACACACATTCCGGAATCTGAACATCTCTACCTCTTAAACTTACCTTACCTGAGCTGCAAAATTCAGGATGACCACTAGAAGGCAGCTATGAGAACGTCTCATTTTTGCAGCCCAGTCTCTCTCCCCATGGTTCCTTCATAGGTAGGAGCAAAAAGGAGACTGAGAGGAGAAGCCAATCTCTCTGGGGCCTCTGAAGGCTCCATTTCCACTGCGTGCTACTGCTGCTGCAGAGTCAACAGCTGGCTTGGAAATGGCAGTGGGAGAGATGGTAGCAGCAGCTGCTGCTGCAGTGGCATTTGCTTCCGCCTTCCTTCCACGTTCCTTTTCTGCTGCATTTCCTTTTGGGGCCCTGTGCTTGGGTGACTGGGTCTAGACCGGACAAGGCAACAAGAAGGTACCAAAACGTCTTTCCTCCTTGCTAATGGTCATTTGGACTTTTGCATCCTGGCGAATCCCCTCTGCCCGTAGGCTGCCTCTCCTGCTTTGCTATATTGCCATCACTGGCCCTGTGCTGCAGAAGCCTAGTCTGGCTCAGCTAAGGAGCAGATAAGATGTGCAGGTCCCTTCAAAGAGTTCTGCTTGTTCTCTAATTTCTGGTTTGAGGCTATTCTTCATTCTTTGCCTGACCCTCTTTTTTGGTTCCTTTCTCTGTTATTGTATATGTATGGAAGAGCACTGTAAATCAAATATTAGAAAGAGGGTTGGATGATGTTCATACATTTGTGGATCAAGCAACTTTAATGTGGATTGGGCAGCCTTACACCAACCTGACCTCCTCATATGGGGCCATGTTACTTGGGAGAGCATCAAGTTGGGGTTATGTGGAAGGGAGGGAGGAAATGTCTAGCAGGAGAACAAAGAGAAACTGTTAAGCCACACACCTCCAACTCTGGAGCACTAACCTAGTTAAGAGCGATGGATTTGGTAAGAAAAGGCAGGCAGGCAGCCTAGCCAAACATGGTTCTCATTTAGCCTGTCATATTTGGCTCTTGGGACTAATGAGCCTGATGTGCAAAGAGATGGGCAAAGGGGACACAATCGCGACTAGCAACCCCCCAAGGCCCTGTGCCCAGGCAATCATTATATGGGATGTGTGTGAAACTTGTGTAGGTATTATAGAATGCAGATTGGCTTTTTGGACACCAGGAGCTTTGGATGGAGATTTTGCACACAAAGTCTGCATTAAACCTTTAAGTCAATGAATTGCACAATATTCTCCCCACACCTGCGCTCCACATTGTGGAGTGGTAAGAAGTGTGCCCGATCTGTAGGTATGGAACTGATTGTCTTTTAACAGGCCCACAGGTCCCAGTCAATCTTTCCTGAGCTCTTATATGACAACAAATCACTTGGTTTGTTCTTCCAAGAGAGCTGTTTTAATGAAAATGATAAAAAGCCATTCCTGTAAAGATTCTCTTAGAACAAAGAACGAGTCGCGATCCATATGACAAATGCAACCCCCCCTCCATTTCTGGAGAGGAAGCCCGTGGAGGGTGGGGGGTGCCTCATGACATTCTCAGGGCTTGGAGAGTCAGACAGCCTGACTCCAAGGAGCCCCACCCTCTCCCAAATGGGTGCAATGTGTGCTCAGATCAGTTTTATAGAAACTCTCTCTTTCTTGCCTTCCAGCTGGAACCAATTCAGAACTACAGTTGTGGAAGGCCTCAGATGAAACTGGAGCTCCAGAAGCTGAAGCAAGGCACCCTCTCAAGATATTCCACTTGGTCCTGCACCAGCTGGAACTGCTCTCCTTCCTGCACTCTGCATTTCGTAGCACTTGTCAGCTGTGCCCAGTTTCTGTCAACAGGCAGAATTAGTGCACTGGTGTTTGTATCATCATTCGCCATGAACTGGCCACAGTCCAATGCAGAACTCAGCACGATTAAGCCCACTGAAACCTGTGGAGCTTAAGCTAACTGCAGGGGGGGCGGGTGGCCAATAATACCTATTGCATGTGGGACAAGCATGTGTGAGGGAATGATGCACCCCAAGAGGTGACCAGTTACCAAGATCTTCCACAGATCTGCTGATGGGTTGACTGATTTTTGAATCTATAGCCCATCTTCCTGTTTATACTTCCAGCCCTTAATTCAGCTCTTTTTCCTTTCTGGAATAGAAGGAGCAGATGTTTTTAACCACTTGACAGAGCCCAACTTCCAAGGATTCCCTTATCACAACAGTAGGTTGAACTTCCAGATACCACCTCACTTCTGTCTAAGTTAGGTTCTTAGCCCTAACTTTATTTTATTTCTTTATATCCAACCTTTATTTTGCACAGCTCCAAGTGCTTTACATAATGCTCCTATTTTCCCCATAGCTGCAACTCTGTGACACTGTTTGGGCTGACAGAGAGGGACTGGCCCAAAGTCGCCCAGCTGGCTTTCATGCCTAAGGAAGGACTAGAACTCACGACGTGCCATCTCTAGTCCAGGATCTCAACCACTAGACTAAACTAACTACCTCCTTTGGCCCAGTTCTAAGCAAAATAGGAATGAAAGTACTTTGGAGCTTCCTGTCTAAAGCTGCCAAATACTAAACTTAACTGACCCATATGAGCATTCCTGAAGCACAAACAGGTAATCTTGCATGTGAGAAATCCTCTCTTAAACCAATGTATCTAAATTGCTAGGTACAGAAAGTAATTTATTTGGCATGAGGGGTAAGCAGAAGGAATGACAAAGGCAAAGAAAAACAATAACATTACTCTTGCTGAAACTACTTATAAATCATCTGTTTGAATAGGAACTTGAGCTTCAAAACATACACAGAGTTCAATGCAAAGAGGGTGATTTGTGAGTGAGCATCTTGGTCTCCAACCTGGATGTTAATAAGCAGATTCTTCTTCTGGTTCTCCTGTACAGAACACATGTTTTACTTTTGATAGAATTCAGAGATATTTGAAAGGCCAATTTTACAGGAAATGTATCCAAGGAAGAGAGACATTCCATCTCAAATATCAGCAAATTAGAAATGCTACCTTCCCAATGACCGAATAATTGCACAGTTTTAACTGGTCACCCATTGTGTAAAAAAAGTAATGCCAAAAATGTTGGATTCATCAACCCCATCTACCAAATTGTTGTCTCCATGATGTAGAAAGAGGAAGGATCACCTGGTGTCTACTTCCATCTCTATTCGGCCCCCATTATGTACTGTACATAAAAGAGTTAAGGCCGGATCAAAGGTCACTCTCTTTGGGACTGTCCATGCTAATTGCCCAAAGTATTGTTTTCAGTGGCTCTGGAAGATTCTGTCCTTTTTGAATGATTGATTGATTGATGATGGATAGATTGTTATTGTTTGTTGTTTATTCGTTCAGTCGCTTCCGACTCTTCGTGACTTCATGGACCAGCCCACGCCAGAGCTTCCTGTCGGTCGTCAACACCCCCAGCTCCCCCAGGGATGAGTCCGTCACCTCTAGAATATCATCCATCCACCTTGCCCTTGGTCGGCCCCGCTTCCTTTTGCCTTCCACTCTCCCTAGCATCAGCATCTTCTCCAGGGTGTCCTGTCTTCTCATTATGTGGCCAAAGTATTTCAGTTTTGCCTTTAATATCATTCCCTCAAGTGAGCAGTCTGGCTTGATTTCCTGGAGGATGGACTGGTTTGATCTTCTTGCAGTCCAAGGCACTCTCAGAATTTTCCTCCAACACCACAGTTCAAAAGCATCGATCTTCCTTCGCTCAGCCTTCCTTATGGTCCAGCTCTCTCAGCCGTATGTTACTACAGGGAACACCATTGCTTTAACTATGCGGACCTTTGTTGTCAGTGTGATGTCTCTGCTCTTAACTATTTTATCGAGATTTGTCATTGCTCTTCTCCCAAGGATTAAGCGTCTTCTGATTTCCTGACTGCAGTCAGCATCTGCAGTAATCTTCGCACCTAGAAATACAAAGTCTTTCACTGCCTCTACACTTTCTCCCTCTATTTGCCAGTTATCAATCAAGCTGGTTGCCATAATCTTGGTTTTTTTGAGGTTTAGCTGCAGGACAGCTTTTGCACTTTCTTCTTTCACCTTCATCATAAGGCTCCTCAGTTCCTCTTTGCTTTCAGCCATCAAAGTGGTATCATCTGCATATCTGAGATTGTTAATGTTTCTTCCAGCAATTTAAACTCCAGCCTTGGATTCCTCAAGCCCAGCATGTCGCATGAAGTGTCACTTGACTGCAGGGATGCCATGATAACAGTAGGTGTGAGGACCGGTTGCAAGTCAGTTTTTTCAGCACTGTCGTAAGTCTGAACCATCATTAAATGAATGGTTGTTATTTATTTCTTTAATTATTTAAATTTATATCACCTCCCATCTCCCCCAATGGGAGATGACTATCTGTAATACATTTTTCCAAAAGGTATTTTCCAAAATGGGTTTTTCCATAGGAAGCTCAACTCCTTTTTCTTCTGCTGTGTGTGAAGACTCTTCTTTGGTTCTTGTTACTGAGGCTAAATTACATGGTCTAAGCAGTTGACACCATCCCTTCTAAACACCTTTCCGCTCACAGAACCAAATCAACCCCTTGGTTTAATAGGGTACCAACAGTGATGAAGTGGGCAGGAGAATAGCTGCAGCTCAAATGAAGGAACTCTTTGGATCAAATATGGATCTAAAGCCCATCTGAAGTCATACTGCAACAGCGGAAGCAATGATGAATTTATATTTCTGTGCCTCCGTTGTGGAGAGGATGGCATTGGTTTTCAATAGAGCATGGCACCTTATTCACTAAGATATTGATAGAAAACTACACATTCCTTACCGTAGCTCTGGCTAGAATCAGGCTAAAAACCAGGAGACCGTGAGTTCTAGTCCTACCTTAAGCACAAAGCCAGCCAGTGGCCTAGAGCCAGTCACTCTCTCTCAGCCCTAGGAAGGAGGCAATGGCAAACCACTTTTGAAATCTTACCAAGAAAACTGCAGGGACTTGTCCAGGCAGTTGCCAGGAAACACTGACTTGAAGGCACATACACACACACAGTAGCTTTAAACCTGATATCTGATGATGCCACACCAGGGTAAATAAAGGTAAAATGGCCATAAAATGAAGGAGGTTAAGAGTCATAAATTTCTTGTTTGTTTCTTGGAGGGTAGGCTTCCAGAAAATGATGGAAATTTTGAATAGATATTTCAGATATTTGCAGTATCAACTGACCTATGTAAATCCACCTCAGGAATATATATTGTGATAAAAATGTCTACTATAAGAATATGTTATGATTTTGGGAAGAAGATGGAATTCTCTCAGATTATCTGTTCCAGAATACTTGTCAAGCATCAGATGTGAACTATTAAGTAAATGCTAGATTAGGAAGGAAACTGATGCTGAAGTCACTTCAGCAAATCTTAGCTGCCTCTCATTTATTTACATGTCGTTCACATAGACCAGTGTTTCTCAACCTTGGCAACTTTAAGATGTGTGGACTTCAACTCCCAGAATTCCTCAGTGAGCATGGGGAATTCTGGGAATTGAAGTCCACACATCTTAAAGTTGCCAAGGTTGAGAAACACTGACATAGACAATTAAGTAATTATTTTGCAAGCCTCAGTGGAGAAATAGTAGTGATGGTGGGAAAGCTATACTTTGCTAAACTAACTCTGTAGTCGTTTGATCCTACCTTTGCCTGTTTTAATCACAGAGATGGAAGGGGCCATTTAGGCTTTGAGGTCCAACCTCTGCTCAGTGCAGGCATCCAAATTAAAGTATCCCAGACAGATGGCAGTCTACTTCTGCTTGATTTGTGTTAAAGCCTATACTACAGAGTCATTCTTACTAGCCTCATCTCACCATTACTACATAAAAACTCAGGGCCCACAGGACAATTTTACACCACCCTGTTGCTTGCAGATACCAACCATACCGCAATAAACAGTGTTGGCAGGTTTTTTGTAGCAGCGCTCAAAATTCATCTGAAGATGACTGTGCCTGAGGCTCAACGTTATAAACTAGATTTAATGAGCACCTAGTTCACCATATTTGCTTTGTAACTTGATAGATACAATCTTCCATATACTAATCTTTTATAGTCCTTTTATATACCCATCTAATGCTCCTGCCCCTTCTTGTTTTTATATATACTTTGTTTTTAATTTATACATTTTTCTTATCTTCTAGCTTTTTATTCTTTCAGACTCTTAATGTATCCTTTACTGTAAGCTCTTTTAACTACTGACACCACCCCCACCCCACATCATCTAAATAAAGATTCCATTGGACTTGATTTGTGTTAAAAAGAGAGAAAGAAAGGAAAAAAAACTTACTTACTCAAATAATGGTTTAAAAATAAATACTCTGTGTAAAAGACACCAAGAGACAGGTCTCATCAGTTTTAGAGATTCTGAGCATATCCAGTAACTGGTAAACCAATGGTTTAGCTAAAATGGAGATATACAAAAGTGATTCTTTTAAAATATAGAACAATTAGCCAGTTCATCTTGCTCTGAATGAATTGCACTTCCCTGAAAGATCAAGTCCCAGCTGAGAGTGCTTTAGTTGTCACTGGATATTCGGATGGCAGCCATGGCAAGAAGACCACTTCTACAATTATGGCTATTATATGACTCCTCCTGAGCCAGTTGGATCTGGCAACAACTGTGCACAATACAATGAACTACAAACCAGCCAACCCCATCTGCAGTTAGTGTGTTGTCCAAACCCAGCCTATGTGGTTAGTTTATAGTTCACTGTCATGAGAACCCCCAAAATTGGGCTAATTCCATAAATCTTGGTTTAATTAACCATGGGTAAGCATGTACAAACACAAAAGTTACACTGGTTTGAATTTTCCGCATTGTAATGATGGCCTACCAAGATCATGCTGCCAGCATGCTCCCCCAGCTACCCTCCAAATTCCTTGGAAGCTGGAATCCCAAACATCTGGCAGATGCTAACCACTGAAAAGTTGAATTGTTACAGTATATGCTCCATGTGCATAGAATCATTCTAACTATAGTTACTTTTGCTTTGACTAGTGATTTTTCTCATCTTCAGCAAGCCATGCAAGTATTGTCCATTCTTTGGCCAATTATTAAAGCTAGAGGCGTTTTCTGAGTCATTATGGAATTATTACAGCAATTATATTGTGAACTAATTGGCTTAACAGTTTTTTGTCTTGTTTTGCTTTGTTTTGTTTGATGGAACTACTCCTCTGCTTTTACAACAGTGTTATTGCATACAGAACAGTTGGCACCTGCTGCTTTCCTTTCCTTTCCTTGTGCCTTTCTAGCAAGAAAAGGTTCACCACCTGAAGCTGCCAGGAGTCCCATTAGAAAAAATGTTAGCATCATCTTTAGCCTTCTGTATGTACATAAGTACATTCTGTATGTATGTATGTATGTATGTATGTATTTCTGTTTTATGGCTGCTCACTCACAACTCTGAGCAGCTGACAACATTAAAAACAAAAAAATACAAATAATAAAAATTCCAAAAGAAAAGTAACACAGAGAATCCACATAAAAACACTTAGAGCTGTGGGGTGAAAAATTCACCTCACACATATGAACACCTACTCCCAATGTCCAATGGAGAAGCCAAGTCTTCAAGGGGTTTTACAAGCCATCAGGGCTGGAGCTATCCAAGGATGGGGGGGACGCGGGTCCACAGGGCTGGTGCAGTAATACAGAAGGTGGGCTTCCTGGATCCTGCCAGATGGCACTGTTTAATAGACAGGACCTGGAGTATCATCTTCTTGGGCAGGCAGAAACAACTGGAGATAGATGGTCCCTCTATCCTCACACCCTCTTCATAAATTTGTATTGTTGAGGAATTCCTCTTTTGAGATAAAAATGTTTTATTTAACTTTATGTTAGAAAATTATTTTACATCTGTCTCTTTATAATAGTAATAATATCCCTTAGGGCTGGGCAAATAGTTAGAAAAGGCACTGGGACTTTTGGGCTGTTAAAATAAAGACTAGAAGAAAAACAGGGTATCCTTCTCATTACCTCTGAGCTTCCACCTGTCTTTGTCAAACAACAATTTCTGTTAATTGGGTAGTTAATCTAATTATCTAATTAAGCAGAATTGCTATTAGCAATTAGGCTGAGCGCTGCATCAGAGCAGGGAGGGTTCTTTCCCTTTTGGGCCTTCAGAAGAGAAATCAGAGATAAATATAATCCCATTCCTCTTCATTACTTTTTGGATCTGTAACTGAAAAACACCTGGAATAGAGTTTGTACCTTAGCTTATCTGAATGTTAAAAGCAAATAGAAAAGAATAAAAACTTTACTGGTAGAGCCATTAGCTTTCGTATCATAGGAATATGCATTTTTAATTCAGCAGTCTTCTGCGCTCCCATTTCTCCTAAAGTTTTCCCATATATTCTGGGAAAAATGTGTTGTTAAATGTGTTCTAGCTCTTACAAAATATCTAGACAATTCCTGGTGATGTCACTGATGTTTGTATTTCCTGACTCAGAAATACGTATTGCTTTGAATAGGATGTGTGCATTCACAGCCTAGAAAATCCTTCTCTTGTTTGTATTTTTAATCTGACCCAGAGAAGATGTTATGGTATGTCTGTCTTCCCTTACTCTCCCACACCCTTCTTGCTGACATTGCATATCCTTCTATTTCCTAAGTCTCCACTAACATCTCTTACTGACGATCAGTACTTGGAGACCAACAGTACCAAAACACATGGGAAATAGTGCCTACATTTGTCAGTATCATCCTTCTCTACATGGGTACCATTCAGATGTGTGGAATTCAACTTCTCAAATTCCTAGGAGGCTGGCCAATTTGAAGAAGACTGTACACCTTACTTTTTCTTGGAGGTACGTAGCATGGCAGATTACAAATGAAGTTTTATCCATTATTATGTATATATTGTGTAACTTCGGGGTCCTCCTGGACTCCCAACTCCTGCTCGAAGAGCAGGTGGCAGTCGTGGCTAGGAGGGCCTTTGCACAACTTCATGTTGTGCGCCAGTTATGCCCTTTCCTGGATCGAGATGCCCTCCGGACAGTCACTCATGCCCTGGTCATCTCCCATATAGACTACTGCAATGCACTCTACATGGGGCTACCCTTGAAGAGTATCTAGAAGCTTCAGTTGGTCCAAAATGTGGCTGCGCGAACAGTGATTAGAGCTCCAAGATCAGCGCACGTAACACCTTTACTGCGTGAGCTGCATTGGGTTCCAGTTTGCTTCCAGGTCCAATTCAAGGTGTTGGTTATCACCTTTAAAGCCCTACATGGCATGGGGCCAGGTTACCTGAGGGACCATCTCATCCCCATAACATTGACCCACCCCACCTGATCATACAAGGAGGGCATGTTGCGGACCCTGTCTGTAAGAGAATTCCATCTGGCAGGGTCCAGGAGGCAGGCCTTCTCTGCAGTGGCGCCTGCCCGGTGGAACATTCTACCCCCCGAGGTGAGGCAGGCCCCTTCGCTACGGACCTTCTGGAAGGGTTTGAAGACCTGGTTCTGCCACCTCACCTGGGATGGGAAGGGTAACAGCTCTTCCTAGGGGTGGCTGGTGATGTAGAGTTCTCCCGACTGAATGGAAATCTCCACTTGGATTCCACATTTATATTTATTTATTATTTTAGTTTTGTAGGTGTTGATTTGGTGATTTTATGATGTTGAGGTTTTAAGGTGAATTTTATTGTAAACCGCCCAAAGTCCCCCTTTTAGGGGGAGATGGGCGGTGATAGAAATGTAAATAATAAATAAATAAAATAAATAAATATGCTTTATTATAATCAATTCCTCTGGTGCATAAATTCTATAACCCAGAAGAGAGTCTATCAGCTTTTTGGGATTCTATAGAAGTACAGAAAAAGGGGAGAGACTAGAATCCCCCAAACAAACCAATGATGTCTATTTTCAGTAGCCACAACATACTGGTTTTTGGGGTGGGAAGGGGGAAGAGAACGGAACAGTGGGTAACAGACAGAACGGGATGACGTTTCCTCTTAGGGAGTTGGCTAGCTGTTTGGAACACTAAACACTAATCAAGAGCACCGACAATTATAGACTTGTCTTTCAATCTGAGCAGTTGTTATGACAATGTTTTGTGACCTGTGTGAGTTAGATGACTGCTTTAACAACTCATTAATTTTATGGAAAAGATCAATAACCTGATCTTTATGCTTCTGAGTCAACCCTCAACAATCAGCAACAAATTAAGGATAAGGCAGTTTCCTTATAGCAACCCCTTCATTTTGCACAAAAACCTGTCACTTTATGCCTGTGTTTTTTTAAAAGATATTTTTATTGTTAGAATAATGAAATACAAAGGAAAACAGGGATAATTGGATACATTGGCTAATAGCAGTTGAATAACACAAAAAGAAACAACTACTAAGCATGAATCAGACATAAATAAAAGGGGAACACTTTCTAGTAATACATTCTCCCCCTCTCTTCCATTTAATTCCCCAACCACTGACCCTAACCAAGGTATTTATACTTTACATTAAACTTTAAAGATTATTGCTAGTATCTATTTAAATCCTTTCATCTATTATTTTTTATTGGTCTCATAACTTTCTTCCTAAAAACCATATTCCAAATGTCTGAATTTGTCCTGCTGTGTAATGTGTAGTATACATGGGAGCCATTCTTGCTTAGATTTGGTTAGACTTCTATTGTGGATATATTGTATCGTAGTAAATTCTGATTTTTTTCTTTGTTTTTTGGAATTATACCTAACAAAAATAGTTGTAGTTTTAGTTCAAATTTTATTTTTAGGATTTTTGAATATTTTGATGTATTTCTTTCTAGTACTTTTGAGTTTTTTTAATATAACCACCATATATGGTTAAATGTTCTCTTTTTATTATAGCATTTCCAACATTTATTGTTATATGATTTGTCTATCTTTGTAATTATTGATGGAGTTATATACAAGAGTCACTACATGAGATGGGCAGCTATATAAATGTGATAAAATCAATCAATCAATCTGTGAAACATTTTATACTAATTCCCCTTAAATTATAACTTGCAGTACATTTTATTTTTCATTCTCTACCCAGTTATACTGTGATTTTTTCTTTGAAATTTTGTATTCACTTTATCGTACACATTTTATTTGTTCCATCTCCATATCATAACTATCTATCTATCTATCTATCTATCTCCTAATAAGTAATCTTAGTCTTATATAAGTGTTTCAAATTTTGCCATCCTTCTCAAAATCCCTTCTTTCTTGAGATCACTTTTTATTCATCTGGCAACAGCCGTGGTAAATTCCTACCTATTGCTTATAATACCAATCTGCAATTAAAGTTAAAACCAAAACTATTAAAGATAAAATGAAAATGATAACAATTAAAATCCTGTTCAAAAACAGGTGTTTTTAAGATTTTTAAAAATGAGACCAGATTCAACAGAGGTTCCAAAGATCTTCAGACTAGTCAGATGGTATGACCCTGAGTTACTGCAAGATAGACCTCTGACTAATGTAGGTGGATCTCTTTAAGTGGCCACAATGAGCTGGAGGGTGGGAGATAAGATCACATAGAAGATGGTGCTCTCTCAAGGTTTACATATTTTTCCATTCTACATTATGGGAATCTCAGTTCTGATCTGAGACCATCCCTGAACAGATTACATCTGAGTAGCCTGGAGAATATTGGTCATTTCTGAAGCAATTAAGCCAGCCCTCAAAATAGATTGGGATGTCTCAGTACATTCCCAGTGTTTATTAAGTGCTCTTCCTCTATAAGAATTCAAGAATTCAAAACATATCCCATGGTTTAGCTGAGGTTCCAATAATCCTGTAAAACAGGAGGCTTACCTTAGACTGTATCTAGAATACAGTTGGCCAAATCAGACTGTGAAATCTGAGCATTCTAGTTCATCAGTCATTCTCTATCGCAAAGAATGGGAATATTTTTGGAATTGAAGGGTTGAGAGTAGCATATTTGTAAATATATACACATGCATATAAATATATATAGACTCTTACACTCCCCCTTGTTGGGGGAATAAGGCTGGAATACAGGCAAGTTCTCTGCAGCACTGAGAATTGGGGCGGGGTGAGGTTTGAAAAACTTGGCCATTCAGGATACTGCCAGGTTGCTCACCACTATCCGCAAGGAATAGCTGGAACCCTCCCTCGTCACAACTCAATATACAACAGTTTCAATTTGTTAATATGTTTTCTACTACAGATTAAGGTTACTATGGTAACTAATCATTTTGGCCAGGTGAAGAGGTTGAATTTAATTGTCCCCTTTTCACGTGTTAATGGTTGCATTGCCTAAGGGGGGAACTTGCCTGAACTTGTTTTAGTTTCAGTTTCCCTTCTGTGTAGGCTTGCAGAGAATATGCAGCTGAGAGAAATCTCTCCTCTCAGCAAACAGCCTTTAAATATGTTTGTTTTCTGTAAATAAAATTATTTTTATAGAAATGCCTGGTGTGTGACTTTTCTGATCTCTCCTGGGCCAAATGCTTTCTAGCACTCTGCCAACAGGTTATGGGCCCAGTAAGCAGCCCAGTAAACTCAGTAAGCCCAGTAAAAGCCAGAGAAAATAGAGAGATCAGCTCCACACCTCATGCACAATTTAAAGGCAGGTAGCAAAGACCTGTGAAGATTTTCTTTGGAGCTGCCTGGAGATTTTCCAGCAACTGCCGGTCTACAGGACAAAGAAGCCAGCTGAGGTGACTTGCAAAAGAAGGAAGAAGCCATGGCTACCTCCCAGCCCTCAGCGATGCCTCTGGAGTGCCTATCAGAGACCAGCTATTTGAATTGGGCCCTGAAGATGGAGATGTATCTTTGCAGAGAGAATCTTTGGCTGCCAATTGGTGAGCAAACCCCCCAAAATCCCAGTGCTGAATGGCTGAGACAGGATGAGCGGGCTAGAGCCACCATTATCCTGGGAGTTGAGGACAATCAGCTAGTCCATGTGTGAGGTATACAGTCTGCAAAGCAACTTTGGGATGCTTTGAGAGACTTGTATGTAAAGGCAACAGCAGGGAGTAAAGTTACCCTGACAAAAAAGCTGTACAAAGCCTACCTTGCAGAAGGAGATAGCCTTCCTGAGCACCTGCATTATATTCAGCAGCTGTTTGTTGAGTTGCAGAAGAGAGGAATGGAATTTACACCTCTCACAAAATCATATATCCTCCTGTCCTCACTGAATGAAACATGGGACATGCTGATTTGTACCCTGGAGGTTATGCCTGAAGCAGACCTCACCCCATCGTATGTTACACAGTGCTTACTCACTGAATGGGAGAAGAGAGAGGAAAGATTCCCCCCCCCCCATGGAAAGCTGCAGTACCAGAAAACAAGGGAAAAGAAGGGAAAGGAAGCTGAGGCCACAGCACTAGCCAGCCAGCGGTACTTCACTTGTGGTTCAGCTGGACATTTGCAGAAAGACTGTGCCTTGAGACCCAAGAGTAGAAAGGCAGAGAAGAAGAACACAAGGACAACACAGAAGAAGGCTCTTCAGACAACCCAAATTGCACAGGTTGCTGAGAAGGGTAATTCTGGTGTATGGGTGTTAGATTCTGGGGCCAATTGTCATTTATGTAATTGTAAAAGCTCTTTTGTTTCACTGTCTAAAACTGAAAGACAAAGTGTATCTTTGGCTGATGGGTCTGTGACCAAAATTATGGGACAAGGTGATTTGTATTTATCCTGCTTGGGAGAAACTGTAAAAGGTGTGTTGTATGTGCCAAATTTACAGTCAAACCTTTTATCTGTGGCACAATTGGCTGCAACAGGGTATGTCATAACATTTAAGAAAAATGGTTGTGAGATACGTAAAAATGGAAAATTGTGTGCTACTGGTATATTAAAAGACTCCTTGTACATTGTGCAAAATGCAAGGAAGCCAAGCTGCAAGGCTGCAGTTGGCAACACACCATATCATGACCAATGTGTACACCTGATGCACAGGAGATTTCATCATGCTAATTTCAAGTATATGGCACAAATGCCACAGCTGTGTGCTGACCTAAAGAAAAAACCCTGTGACAAATACATAGACTGTGTAGTTTGCAAAGAATTTTGTTGTTTATTCATTCAGTCACTTCCGACTCTTCGTGACTTCATGGACCAGCCCACGCCAGAGCTTCCTGTCGGTCGTCAACACCCCCAGCTCCCCCAGGGATGTGTCCGTCACCTCTAGAATATCATCCATCCACCTTGCCCTTGGTCGGCCCCTCTTCCTTTTGCCCTCCACTCTTCCTAGCATCAGCATCTTCTCCAGGGTGTCCTGTCTTCTCATTGTGTGGCCAAAGTATTTCAGTTTTGCCTTGAATATCATTCCCTCAAGTGAGCAGTCTGGCTTGATTTCCTGGAGGATGGACTGGTTTGATCTTCTTGCAGTCCAAGGAACTCTCTGAATTTTCCTCCAACACCACAGTTCAAAAGCATCGATCTTCCTTCTCTCAGCCTTCCTTATGGTCCAGCTCTCGCAGCCATATGTTACTACGGGGAACACCATTGCTTTAACGATGTGGACCTTTGTTGTCAGTGTGATGTCTCTGCTCTTAACTATTTTATCGAGATTTGTCATTGCTCTTCTCCCAAGGATTAAGCGTCTTCTGATTTCCTGACTGCAGTCAGCAACTGCAGTAATCTTCGCACCTAGAAATACAAAGTCTTTCACTGCTTCTACATTTTCTCCCTCTATTTGCCAGTTATCAATCAAGCTGGTTGCCATAATCTTGGTTTTTTTGAGGTTTAGTTGCAAGCCAGCTTTTGCACTTTCTTCTTTCACCTTCATCATAAGGCTCCTCAGTTCCTCTTCACTTTCAGCCATCAAAGTGGTATCATCTGCATATCTGAGATTGTTAATGTTTCTTCCAGAGATTTTAACTCCAGCCTTGGATTCCTCAAGGCCAGCTTGTCGCATGATGTGTTCTGCATACAAGTTGAATAGGTAGGGTGAGAGTATACAGCCCTGCCGTACTCCTTTCCCAATCTTAAACCAGTCCGTTGTTCCGTGGTCTGTTCTTACTGTTGCTTTGCAAAGAATGCAAAACACTAAAAGCTCCTGTGAGTAAGCACAGTGACAGAGTTACAACTAGACCTTTGGAAATTGTACACTCTGACATTATTGGTCCTTTTGCTCCAAGTCTTGGACAAGCAAGGTATGCAATGACCATTATTGATGATTTCTCAAGATACACATTTATCTACATCTTAAAACATAAAGATGAAGCATTTGAGAAATTTAAAGGTTTTGTGACGTGGGCAAATAGAAAATTCCCTAGGCCTGTATCTACACTCCAATGTGACAGAGGAGGAGAGTACCTTTCTCACAAATTCAAAAGGTTCCTAGCAGAAAAGGGGATAGAACAAATTCTTTCTAACCCTTACACCCCTCAGCAAAATGGTGTTGCTGAAAGAAAGGGCAGAACCTTGCAAAATGGGATGGAATGCACGCTTTAAGATTCACATTTATCTTTTAAGTATTGGGGAGAGGCAATATCTACTGCCTGTTATATACAAAACAGATTGTATAACTCTGTGATTCAGGATACTCCATTTGTTTTATGGTGTGAAGGTAAACCATCTTAGAGTGTTTGGTAGCACTGCTTGGGTTCACATTCCAAAACAACAGAGAAGGAAAGGAGGCCCCACAACAAAGAGAGCCATCTTTGTTGGCTATGAACAAAGCCAAAGGAGCTACAGGTTCATAATGGGAGAGAAATTAATAATTAGCAAAAGCGCTTCTTTTGCTGAACAAAACGGGGAGATTAAATTCTAGCTCTCCAGTTGATCTGACCACCACAAGAAAACAGCAAGGACTTGCTGATAGTGATCTTTTGCCTGATGAGGACATTAAACCAGAAAAGCAAACTGAAGATCTGTCTGATGAGACAGATGCTTCTCAGGAAAGTGATAGGAGTCAAAATTTAAGCCCTGTATTACCTCTCAGATCTCAGAGAAGTAATAAAGGCGTTCCTCCATCACGTTTTCAGGCTGAAACAGTAAAGGCTTTTCACATATTCACAGAACCTGAGTCTTTAGAACAAGTGAATGCTTTACCACCTGAGACTGCACAAAATTGGCATTCTGCCATGCAACAGGAGTTAGCATCCTTGAAGGAAAATAAAACATGGAAACTGGTAAATCTACCTCCCAATGAACGCTGTCTAGGTTGTAGGTGGGTTTTCAAACTGAAAAGGGATGCTGATGGCAAAATCCAAAAATATAAAGCAAGGTTAGTTGCAAAAGGGTTCACTCAAAGGAAAGATTTAGACTTTGACAAGACTTTTGCACCAGTTACTAAAGGTGAATCAATTAGATTACTGTTAAAAATTGCTGCACTCAAAGAAATGTCAGTTCACCACTATGACATTCAAACTGCATTTCTCTATGGTGATTTAGACCACAAATTATACATGCAGCAACCCCCTGGCTATGAAAAAGGGGAGAATCTAGTCTGTGAACTGCAGAAGTCAATCTATGAGTTAAAACAAGCTGCTAGATCCTGGAACCAAAAATTAGATGAAAAACTGCAGAATTTTGGTTTTGAAAAAGGAAAAGCTGATCCATGTGTATATATGAAGAAAGACAAACAAGGCTGTATGTATCTGGCATTTATGTTGATGATTTGCTGCTGTTCGCACCAACAGAAAAACAAAGGCTTGATTTTGAAGCCCTCATGAAAAGCCATTTCACATTAAAAAGCCTTGGAACTATAACAAATAACCTATGTTTGGAAATACACAGGAAGAAGGATGATATCTTTCTGTTAAACCAAAGGGGAGATAATGTTAAAATAATGTGAATGGAAAGACATACAGAGTTGTCAAAGAAAATTGGTTTGCATCTTATTCTGTAGTATAAAAAGGGTAGTGTTAATATGTTTTCTACTACAGATTAAGGTTACTATGGTAACTAATCATTTTGGCCGGGTGAAGAGGTTGAATTTAATCGTCCCCTTTTCATGTGTTAATGGTTGCATTGCCTAAGGGGGGAACTTGCCTGAACTTGTTTCAGTTTCCCTTCTGTGCAGGCTTGCAGAGAATATGCAGCTGAGAGAAATCTCTCCTCTCAGCAAACAGCCTTTAAATATGTTTGTTTTCTGTAAATAAAATTATTTTTATAGAAATGCCTGGTGTGTGACTTTTCTGATCTCTCCTGGGCCAAATGCTTTCTAGCACTCTGCCAACACAATTGCCCCACTGAAGACAGGAGTTGAAAAGCTGATGCTTTCTCCTGATGAGTAAGTCAGAATCCCAAGAAGAAAACTGGAATCTCTCCTACTTCATGTCCCAGCCCAATGTACCTACACAAAATCCAAACATTACAGAATTCTGGGAATTGCAGTCCCAAAACCTCAAAAAAGAACCTTTTGGGGCAGTGTACTGTGGAATCATAGCCTTTTATATTTTAAAATACTTTTCTGAGAAACATTTGATGACATTGCATGATGCACACAATTTCTGTATGGCCAAGTATCCCTATTACATGCATTTTTATGACAATCTAGTTTTTTTCACTGGAATATCTAAAGCAGCCCTAAGACTCTTAACTGTGCCAGAAGGTTTTGTTTTGCTTACTCTAACATGCTGTTCCTTGTTTTCCATGCACAGCGTGCTCTGCAAATTTTAAGTATGTAGCTTTGCTTACAGTATATATAACCTCACTTCTGTCTTGATTACTAGGTCATTCTTTTAGAATGGAAGGTAACTGTGCTTATTCATCTCTAAAATAAAAGCTGTAGCAATTCTGTTGTTCTAGGGATTGTGCTACAAAAACAAGGATATCCAAGTAGGCTTTGAAGTTAAGAAGATACTGCAGAAATGGACCTGGTTAAGCAATGAAACCATGGGCAATATAAAATTCTAAATTTTTGCTCTCTTCTGGTTTGCTTGGTGACATTTTTCTACTAAAAAAAAATCAGCTTTGTCTATGTCTTTAATTTAAATCTTATATGAAGATGTTTATTACCTGTCATGAATATTCCTGTCTAGCTGAAAGCTGGCAAGTGTCCACAGGCTTATCACTGCATTTGTTAAAACTAAAATTATGTTAGAAAAGCTGGAATAGGACCTAGAAATAATATCCTAGATTTTTCATTCTATAGTTTCTTGAATCAGCTATGGAAATAAGTGGCTGGAAATCCTATCAGGAATAGTAAGGAATCACATAGAAGAGATGTATTTATTTTTATTTTTTTAATTTACTTTCTATCCCGTTTTTATTATGTTTATAAATAACTCAAGGCAGCAAACATACCTAATGCTCCTTCCTCCTCCTCCTTTCCCCACAACAACAACCCTGTGAGGTGAGTTGGGCTGAGAGAGAGTGACTGGCCCAAGGTCACCCAGCCAGCTTTCATGCCTAAGGCGGGACTAGAACTCACATTCTCCTGGTTTCTAGCCAAATTTATATTTATAATTATAATTTGATAAATTAAAATCTGTTTCAAACAACTCCTATATATTTATATTGTTCTAAACAATGTGTGTCATGTGACATTAAGCCACAATGTGGTTTATTTGGTTTTGTTTTAATGTGAATATAGTCACTGCAATTTATAAACTGTGGTTTAGGACTAAAAAGTTTATGCAAATCCAGTTAGTTGTGGGTTATTCTATAAACCATGGCTTACCGCAGTGTGCAAATCCAGATCAGGATATTTTAACCAAATAGGAGGTGTGGTGGTTCTTGGTTCTTGTTTTTGTTTTTTGGTGTCTTCAAGTCAGTTTTTGGCTCCTGGCAACTGCTTGGACAACTCCCTGCAATTTTCTTAGCAAGGTTTTCAGGAGTGGGTTGCCACTACCTCCTTCCTAGGGCTCAGAGAGAGGGATTGGCCCAAGGTCACCCAGTTGGCTCTGTGCCTAAGTTGGGACTAGAACTCATAGTCTCCCTGGTTTCTAGGCCACTGCCTTAACCACTACACCAAACTGGATCTATAGGAATATAAATATTATAAAATAAAAGCATTGTACTGCTTTTACCCTAACAGAATTCTCAAGATTTATTTATCACAACAAAAAAGCCAGAATAAATAAATAACAGCCTTCTAAAAAAATCTCCTAATCCTTGAAATTAAAGAGAATGTGTTTCATATATCAAACACCATTTAAAGCTGGATGGAAATGTTTTTGCTGCTTGCCTGATAGCCATCAGAGGTGGATCTAATCCAACTTCCCTTATGAGGGATTTTCATAACCAGATTACTGGTGCAGGAAAGTTCCTGTCTTCTGTTCTCACCAAGATAATATATTTTGTTGGTGGGCATTCAAATATTACCCCAATAAGGAGGCAGCTGTCTTTCAGATAAACAGATCTGACATGAATTTAACTAGAACGTTTTCTTCCTTTGCAGAACAAAAAGCTACCCCATTTAACATCTTCAATCCTAGGTTCCACCACAGTGTTCTGAGCTTCAGTGTGCTTCAGAGTTTGGCTCCACCAACTCCACACCACATGTATTTTACATCTTTACGATTATTGTAAGTTAAATAAATAAATGGGAGGCTAACTTCCAATGAAGCAAAGCCCTAGCTTTAAGCATAATCTGTATTTTGAAGAATGCCTCTTGATCATTCTTGGAACATAAAATCTGGGGAACTGCAGCTCAGAAAAAATGAATGCAAAACAGAGGAGTGGGGAGCATGTGTTATCAGTTTGCCTTCTGGTAAGATGAGTATTTTCTAATTGGTCATGCCCACTAGGCAGCCATTTTATGAAAGTTATGCAAAAGACTATACTGTGGAGTCCTTGGTTCTCTCAGAGCATGGTTGTTTGCTTACCGACGTTTCATTACCCAACTAGGTAACACCATAAGTGCAAGTGCACTGATGATGTTACCTGATTGGGTAATGAAACATTGGCAAGTAAACAATCAAGCTCGGAGAGGACCAAGGACTCCACAGTTCATCCCTGAGCTACAGATATTATCTTCTACTGAAAGCCTATAATAAGATCTCAAACTTCCAGATGCACCCACTGGTATCCAAAGGTTGGAAACGTTTGTCTTATATTTACTGTTAGTCCTTAAATGCTTTGGAATGAGATTTGCATTTGAAAGAATTTAGACACATATGCCTTTCCAATACAAACCCATTTGTGATAGTATGGACTGAACACATATTGCTTGTTATACTTGGAGTCCGCTGCAGCTGCAGTTTCAAAGAAAGGATAAAATGCAGCTGGAGCAAGTCTGGCTGTCAGAAAAGACAAAACTGAAAAACAGATAGCTTTACTCCTCCAAGAAATCTGGCTAATGTCCCTGAGCTAAAATATTTGTTTATTCATTTGTATGGCTGATTATTGACTATTAAAAGCAGCAGTGATGGTGGGGGTTCTAATTTTAATATCATATGGTGGCACTCAGTGGTTTTCCACTATGCTACCTCCACATTTCTTCAGTTTAGGACTTTTCTACATAACATGGCTCAGTTACAAAAACTAGCTGGCCTACAAAAAGACATGTTCAGACTGCAAGGTTGCTTATGGCATCCCCTTGTTACTTATTTCAACTCCATGCACTGGTAATGCATGATCTGGAATGACTCAGACAGTCATCCAGTAGCTATGTTAACAGTTTTTTACAGCCTCCATAAAAGGAAGTGAAGAATCTAGTCTTTCCCTTCTCATTGACAATTGTTTTTTCCCACTGGAGCAGAAAAACAAAAACCTGTGATGGCACAATTGAGATCAGTGCCACCATGTATACTGCTGGGAAGGCCCACCCATTTCTACCCCTTTTCATCTCCCTGTGTGATTATGAAGGGATGAAACATAGCCAATGAATGCCTAGTGAGACTGTTTTTGCTGGTCCCCTCTAGGATGTTGTTTCTGTTGACTGAGGTGGTGACATTAACTTTGAACACATCTAGGACTATCTATTTATTTATTTATCAAATTTCTCTGCCACCCATCTCACACATGACAACTCTGGGTGGCTTACAAATACTAAAAATAGCAAATCGCTAAAAACAATTCAATATAAATACAAAAAAAAATACAATTGCAAGGTTTAAAATATAAAATATAGCATATAAAATATACAATTTGAGATGAGAAGCTCTTAATCTAGGCACCCTCACAAGGCCAACCACCCCCATGAATGGCTGTCCCCCCTCCTATCCCAGGCCAGGTGGCATAGCCAAGTTTTTACTCCCTTCCGAAAGGCTGGGAGACTGGGGGCCTGTCTTACCTCTGGGTGTAGCTTGTTCCAAAGGGTGGGTGCTATGACAGAGAAGGCCCTCTTCCTGGACCCTGCCAATTGGCAATCCCTCATGGACAGGGTCTGTAGCATGCCCTCTCTGCCTGACTGGGTTGACAAGTCGATGTAACTGGGGTGAGGAGGTCCCTCAGGTAGCCTGGACCCATGCCATGTAGGGCTTTAAAGGTGATAACCAACACCTTGAATTGGACCCAGAAGCAAACCAGCACCCAATGCAGCTCACACAGCGATGGTATTATATGTGCCCTTCTAGGGGCTCCTAAAATTGCTCGCGTGGCCGCATTTTGCACCAGCTGTAGCTTCCGGATACTCTTCAAGGGTAGCCCCATGTAAAGAGCATTGCAGTAGTCTATGCAGGAGATGACCAGGGCATGAGTGACTGTTCAGAGGGATCCCCGATCCAGGAAAGGGCATAGCTGGCGCACAACACAAAGTTGTGCAAAGGCTCCCCTGGCCACAATTGCCACCTGCTCTTCGAGCAGGAGTCGTGAGTCCAGGAGAGCCCCCAGGTTCCGCACTGGGTCTGTCTGGGGCAGTGGAACCCCATCCAGAGTCAAAGATGGTAAATTCCCAGATACCTGGGAGCCCCCAACCCGCAGCCACTCTGTCTTGCCAGGGTTCAGCTGAAGCCTGTTGTTCCCCATCCAAACCCCTACAGCCTCCAGGCACTGCAAAAGGGTGGCAACCGCATCACTTACCTCACCCAGGATGGGGATGTATAATTGAGTATCATCCCATGGTGATGGATGATCTCACCCAGCGGTTTCATGTAGATATTAAAAAGGAGTGGAGAGAGCACTGAACCTGCGGCACCCCACAAAGGAGGGTACGTGGGCCGGATCTCTCGCTCCCTATCAACACCGATTGGGAACAGCCCTGGAGGAAGGAGGTGAACCAGCGCAAGTCCATGACCCACCCCCTCGGTTCCCTGAGCCGACCCAAAAGGATACCATGGTCAATGGTATCAAAAGCAGCTGAGAGGTCAATAAGAGCAAGGATGGATGCACTGCCCCCATCCTGCTCCTGCCAGAGATCATCCATAAGTGCAACCAAAGCTGTTTCTGTTCCATATTTGGGCCTGAAACCTGACTGAAAAGGGCCCATAATCCATTTCATCCAGGATCCTCTGGAGCTGCAACGCCACCACTTTCTCAACCACCTTCCCTAAAAAGGGGAGGTAGGAGACTGGACAAAAATTGCCCAGAATGGTAGGGTCCAGTGATGGTTTCTTGAGGAGGGGGCACACCGGCACCTCTTTAAAGGCCACCAGAAACACTCCCTCCCCTAAGGATGAATTCACCATCACCTGGACCCACCCACACATCACCTCCTGCGTTGCCTTCACCAGGAGGGACATGGATCTAGTTGGCAAGTGGTGGCATTTACAGACCCAAGAATCCTGTCCACTTCCTCAGGCCCAACAGGATCAAACTGTTCCCAGATAACTGGGCAAGTACGCTCCCCATGCATCTCCCCAGACCCCACGCCATGCCTGGCATCCAACTTGGAATGAATCTGAGAGATTTTATCCTCCAGATGCCGAGAAAACTCCTCAGCATGGCCCTGCAGGTGAGTTGCTCGATCCACCTTCCCTAAAAGAGATTGTGTGATCTTAAACAGGGCTGTTGGGCTGCATTTTGAGGATGCAATAAGAGTGGAGAAATACTGCTGTTTCGCTGCTCTTACTGCCACAAGGTAGGCCTTAACAGTGGCTCTAGCTTGTGTTTGGTCGAGTTCAGTCCTTGTCTTCCTCCAGAGGTACTCTAGGCGTCTCTTAACCCTCTTCAGAACCCTCAGCTCCTCTATAAACCACGGGGCATGTCAGGTTCGATGGGACAAGAGAGGCCGCATGGGCGCAATCCCGTCCAAAGCCCCAGCCACCTCCTTATTCATATTTAAGTTAAATCTAGCTCCTCTAAGGTTGATTGGCTGGGTCCGCTGACCTACTTTTCATGTTCACACAAAATACTAGCCCTTCCCCAGTATCCAGTTGTGTTGAATGCAGGACTAAAGGATACAAAAAGTGCCAGACCTACAAGAACAGAACAAAAGTATCTTATTTATCATTAAAACAAGGTACACAGTGAAGGAGGAAAAAAGGAAACAGACAACTTTTTTCCTGTGTACATTTTTTAATATTAGAATTAAGCTTTATCACATTCTTGTTTTACAGGGTGAACAGTATGTGAGCTACAAATCAGCTTACACATTCACAGTGACTGTGTTAGATACAGATTATAGGACAAGGCAAGAAGACTCTGATTAGGTTCACATCTGGTGCTAAATTTTGACGGGATTTGCTCTACAAACTTGTTATGTGAATCCAACCAACTGTGGATTGCTCAACAAACTATGTTTAAAACAATTTATGGTTTCGCACAAGCCATAGGATTAAATGAGTCTTTGTCTATCACTGCCTCTACCCCAAAATGTTACCATCTCTTTCTTCTCCCAGGAAAGACTATCTGTCCAATTGCTACCTAAATGAGTTATGGACCACAGAAAAAAACTGAAGCGGAACAGCCAATCCTATCACCAGGACTTTCAGACACTTTTGTGGAAGGTACTCTGATGTAGAATATTTTATGTTGCAAATAAGGCTGAAGTTTAGAACAGCTGTTTCCTTTTCTGCACAAGCATTGTTAACATGTTTCTGGTGTGCCTCTTGGTTCAACTGGCGAAGTGGACTGTGGGGGCCCACAAGCTTCTGCTCTGGGTTCCCCTTGCTCTGGGTTCCCTTGCACTTAAAATCCAATTTTAAACAGGATTTATTTTCCTTTTGCATGTTTGCTCCTAGATATCATTGCCTCAGAGGTCCTTCTCAGACCCATCTATCATTTTCCATTACCCTGTTGCAGCAATCTATAAGCTGTCTTGGTGTTGATTCACACTGAGAGCTTGACTATCCTACAAATTGTTCAGGGCTCAAAGGCCACTGTAGTTTTTCTTGGTTGCTAGCATCACAATGGATGGGGGAGGAGTCAGAGCTTTTTGTTGTTTCTATGGGTTATAATCAATAAGGCCCATTAGTAAGACAACTACATACATCACTAAACTTTGACCTATGCTCCTCAGAGCAGTCTCAAGGTGCTCATTCAAACACTGGCGACATCCAGGCTGTGCTATTGCAAACTCAATAGGAAAGAGATCCCAGATTTGCATTAGAGTGCCTTTACCATCTGCACACTCATTCAATCTAAACAGTGGACCTAGCTCTGGCTTGTATGTTCCATAATTTAATACTATGGACCCATACCATGGGAATACTAGTTAGACCACATCTCATTATTATCTCATTATTTATAGTATTAAAAGACAGGAATTAGCTTCCTGAATTAGACCAACACCCATCTCGTCCAATAATCTGTATCGAAGAATGGGTAGCCTCTGCACATGCAAAAGCTGAAATGGCAGGGATGGCTTTCATCTTCTCTTAAGGCTACAAGATCTGGGCTACAAAAATCAGGATAGCTGTGGACGAAAGAAATATAGAATAACCCTTGCTGCAATCTAGTAGTTGTCCAGAGTTTGGCAGCCCAGATAGCCCTGTTGTCCTCCATGCTGAGGCATCCTACAGCTGGACGTAGAATTCTGCTGGCTAACAACCCCTGAAAGATCTATTCTCCATGAGTTCTCACAAGAAGAATCTTACCTTCTGTGTTGGAGTGGGGTATTGTTCCCATGGTATTTAACAGCCACATAAAACTGCTAAGAGAAGTCAGCGGGATATTTGGGCTGGATCAATGTGTTAAACTGGTTTACCAGTGGGGAAGATACTTGGGTGAGCTTTCCCCAACCTGGTGTTTTCTCGGAAGCTGCCATCAGCATGTTGCCTGGGATGCTGACAGTTATAATACCAATACATCTGGTTGGGGAAGTCTGACAAGTATTAATAGAGAGAATCACACACTTTTAGTAGCAACATTTATTTCACTTAAATACAGGCTATAATTTGTATCCATAATTGTTTTTTTGGTTAAATACTACTGTAAATGACTTCAGTGAAGCATTGGTAATATTTTGTACTTAAAACATATAATCTTACTTCGTTGGCAAAACTAGATTAATGAATATGGATGAACATACACACGCACAGAGACACACTTCTAATAATTTAGATCTACCAAACAAGAGCAATAACACATTAAAAAGACAATATAGTTTATGGAAACTCTGATTTAAAGTTACATTAAAAATTTATATGAGCTTCAGAGATACTGAAATATTGACATATTTTAAAATCTTTCATAACTCAACTGTTATTATTTGTAGTAGTTTCCATTTTTGAAGATAGGAACAAAGCCCAGGATTAGAAAAAAGGCCACCAGGCAAAAATTTATGCTAGGCAGTTAGAAAATGTTTTACATTCAATAAAAGGGCCCCCTAAACAGATGGTTGAGTGATATGTAGATAGATGTTTGGGTACACATTACTGGGCTACCAGACTGTATAAAAGAGGAACACACAAACAATAAGGAAGTTATGTACTGTTCTGCAATTCCATAAATAATATCTCAGCTTATATTTCTTACTATTCCTGCAGTAAGGGTTGGTCACTTTTTCATTATGAAACCCTACATGTTTTCTAAAATTGTCTTCTTGGCAGTTTCATATGCACCTTTACATAAAGGTGGTTGAGAAGATGGTAGCAAATAAGTTATAGAGGATCGTAGATAAAACAAATTATCTGGATCTTTCCACTCAGGATTCAGGCCTGATTATGGCACAGAAATGGCATTGGTCATTCTGGTCAATGACCTCCATCAGGGATGGGGCCAGTGTATCTGTCCTGGTCCTATGAGATCTCTCAGCAGCGTTCAGTACCATCAGCCATGGTATTCTCCTGGAATGCCTGCAGTTGGGGGCATCATTTTATGGTGGTTCTGCTCGTGTGTCTATGAGCACTTCTAGTCAGTGGTCATGATGAGTGGTGCTCAAACCCTTCAAAGCTCTGTTCAGTGTGGGTTCCTTGGGTTTTGGTGCTTTCCCCTTTATTATTTAACATCTACATAAAACTGCTGGAGAAGGTCATTTGTTGTTTCAGGGTGAGATTCATCAATGTACTGATGACATCTAATTATACCTTGCCACCCCAGGCTGAACCATTGATGCCATTAAAGTCTGAACTGGTGTTTGGAGACCGTAAGGATCTAACTCAGATTGAATCCTGCTGAGACAGAACTGCTTGTCATCAATAATCATGGCAATCTTGTAACATCTGCTCTGGTAGTTATTCTAGATGGGTGCACAGTCTGCCTGAAGAAGTTCACTTGTAATTTGGGGGTTCTCCTGGATTTGTAGCTCCTGCTTAAATGGCAGGAAGGGGTCTTCTGGGGGTTCTCCTGGATTTGTAGCTCCTGCTTAAATGCCAGGGGAGCCTTCACCCAGCTTCTGCTTCACCCAGCTTCTGCACCACTAATGATTCTACCTGAACCAAGAGGCCCTGGCAACAGTAACTCTGGCCATGACCATCACCCTAATGAAATACCGCAATGTGCTGTATGCGGAGCTCCATCTGGAGACAACTCAGAAGCTACAGTTGATACAAAATGTGGCCGCTTGTAGAGGAATAAGAATATGACCCTGAAGAAGGTTATGAATACCAGGAACTGTTAAGAGAAAGTAAAGGAAAACTCAGCCCTGGGAAAGAGGAAGATGTGAGAAATAAGCTCAAAATAATTCTGCCTTGATTCATTTGACATTAGAGGAGGCAGAGGAATCCTCTGGCAGGCTTTCAGGATTCTGTTATTATACCTTACATCAGTAAAGTAGCATCCCTGAAACCTTTGCTCTGTCAGTTTTCTCATCTGGCCTCTCAGGGCTGATATTGACTTTTGATGGGTCAACCCTATCTGGAGGGGATTTTTTTTTTTAAGTTGCTGCTTTGCCAGTAGGCTTCTGGACCCAATTCAAACTGCTGATTATCACTTTTAAAGCCCTTTATAGTGCAGCACTGGGATATATCAGGCGATGTCTTGCCAAACTCAGATCTGCCCATCCAGTCTGGTCATTTAGAGTGGGCCTGATGTGGGTGATCCCTTCTCATGAGGTTCTTGGGTTGTGGGCCAAGCAAGAGGCCTTCACAGTGGTAGCCCTGTTTAATGGAACACTCTCCTCCCAGAGAAAAGGGTGGCCTCGACTTTACAACTATTTTGACAGTAGGCCAAAGTGGGCTTTTGGCCCTTAGGTTAAGTGAATAGTGCCTTCAATATATCAATTTTTAAAACATTTTATTACTATTATTTATATGAGTTTTTAGTGCTTGAGACATGGGATTTTGTTGTACCCAGCCGAGAATCCATTAGGATCGGGATGGGCTATAAACATTGTATGAATGAATGAAGAATGAATGAATAAATATTCTTTTCTTCAGAAAAGTTTAATTTAACTTCTGAAAAACTCTCTTCTTCTCTGGAGAGACAGTGATTTCTGTCAAGGAACACTGTCATTCTTCCTTTTCCTCCAGAAATACAGGATGCGGCCTGAAGAGTCATGGAATTCATAGATACCTCTGAACACAAGTGATATCACCAAGACGCTGTGTTTTCATTACATGTTTACTCATAATTTATTGAATGATTATGACTGCTTGGGTTTGCACAACATACTGAACAGTATAGTAATCACACTATCTCTCCTAGATCTGAGAGAGGTCACTTTGATGCACCTTGATGAAATGCTTTGCCTCTTCCAGCTGTTTGAAGTGCCAGAGGATGCTACAGAAGAGGCTGCAGAGGAGATCAAAGCATGACAAAGCAAAGCAGCATAGGTGCTTTATTTCACTCTCGGGGAAAGGGGGCCACATCACTTCATAACGTGGTGCATAATATGTGGTACAACAGGTGATGCTTACAAACAGTAAATCACACTGTATTTGATGGTGTTTATTCTCAGATAAGTATGCATAGGATTCAACCTTAAATTCCATTTCTGTTAATAGATCTGATCTTAACAATGTTTTCTCAGATGTAAATCCCATTGAATGCATTAATAAACATGCATGGGCTTACAGATTTCATTATTAATTTCAATCAGTTTCTGTTGGGTGGGCCAACATATCATATTCAACCATTCTTTGTTTTAACCATGATTGCTAAACAATCCATCAGGTTTTAACCATCATTTACAAACCACAGTGGTTAGGTTCACACATCATACTAAGTTAATACCAAACTGACCACAGTGATTAGCATTTAATTAATCAGATCTGATTCCTTTTCTAGTCAGTCAAGGCATCAAGGCAGTTCACAACAAAATAAAGTCTGGATGAAGTGATGTATTTTGGTTGCTCTTTTAAAGGAAGAGAGGTAGAAAGGTAAAGATGCTTTTGATTCCTAGGGCTACATGGACAAAGCTATGCCATTTTCTTGGCAACAGAACTGATGAGGTTTGCCACTGCCTTCTTTCAGGATGTTTCTCAACATTTCCCACTCTAGGCTACAGAGAGGCTACCACATTTAGCAAAACTCCAGGTGGTCACTAGATGGCAGCAAGAAGATGCAAAAACTGACTATTTGCTGCCATCTAGTGGTTGCCTGTATTTTGCAGCCTAGATAAGGTAGGTGTAGGATAAAGGTGTGAGCTTTCCTGAATGACTGCAATTCAAGTATTAGCTAGTCCATAGTTAGACCCTGCTTAGCTGCTGAGCCCAGAGAAGGTCAGCCAGATGCTACCTACTATCCGATTAAATTAAAGAAAAGGGGGAAGGAGGTTAATCCTATTCCAGAAGTAATGTATTGCATAGCCTGAAAGCTGTATAGTCCTCCCTTCTTATTTCAGATAACGAAGTATTTGAGCCTAGAGGCATCTCCAGAATGTTTTCTATGGTAGTTTTTAAAAGCTAGTCAAGTTCTTTACCTTTCCTTCAAGGAGCTCAGGTTAACACAAAAGGTTCTCTCACTTTATCCTTACAAAAGCTCTATATGATAGGCAACATTGAGAGAGAAGTGTGTCAACACATATCCATGGTTAACAATCTTGGTCCGCTCAGTACAATTTTTTGTATTTGAGCAACACACTGAACCATAAGCTAACCATTTCAGATTATTATGGTGCCATTGACATAATCAAACTGATTGTTTGATTATGTGCCATCAAGTTGGTGCCGACTTGTAGCAACCACATAGATTTTTTTTCCCATGACAATCTGTCCCTAACCCAGTCTTTCAGGTCTTTCAATGGTGCACCCATTGTCACTATAACTGCTTGCTCATGGACATCCTCTTCTCCTCTTTCCTTCCACCTTTCCCAGCATTAGAGCCTTCTCCAGAGAGCTAAGTTTTTGCATAATGTGTCCAAAGTAGGATAAGTTGAGCCTGGGCATTTCTGCCTTGAGTGAGAACTCCAGATTGATTTGTTGGATGATCCATTTGTTTGCTTACTTGGCTGTCCCTGGTATTCTCAGGAGTTTTCCTCAACACCAAAAGCATCAATACTCTTCCTATTCTGCTTCTTTGAAGTACAACTTTCACTTCCATAGAGTTTCACAGGAAATATCATTGCTTGCACAATTCTGATCTTTGTAGATACATTTGGGATAGGTTTGCAGAATACACTAGGATGAAATTTGATTGGCTAGTTTGTGGTTCACTGTGTCATTCAAACTCTTTCTCAGTGACCAGTCCATGCCACCTAATTTGTGTGTGTCCAATTATTCATAGTTTGTGTGTAGATCTGAACTCAGGTCTCCTTGAATCATGTCCCCTGTGCAGATCATTGGGCTAGTTAGGTCCTTGTTATGTCCTCAAATTTAATGTAAACAAATATTTATTGAGAATATTCACCCACCAAATCCCTCATCAACAATTAGATAGGCAGTATTTCCAAGAACACAAACCAGTTAAAAGCAAACTTTGAGGATGGACTAAGTACATTAAATACTTTGGTTAGTGAAGTACAGAAGCTCAAGTTAACATTTATAGTTGGCATTAATTTTATGCACAAATACTGGCATTGATTCATAACATTTCATAGCTGTTTAAAATGCCCTGTGCTGGCAGTCCAGGTGCTGGTAAATAAACTTGGGATCTCAGCAGATCTGTGCTGGTGAGAATCCAGACACAACAGAAGCAATTAGTTTAGTGCTTGCTTTAAGGGAGGCATACTTTGAAGGCAAGGAAAAGTCCCCTGCCAGCTGAATTTTCCAAGCTGCAGACATGACACATCTACTTAGCAGAAGCAAAAGAAAATACAACAGCTACACCTATTACATGAGGAAACATGAAAACCATGTCCATTCAGAGTTTGAAATTTACAGGTATGGTGAGACATGTTGGCAGATGCTGGGAAAGCCTTTAGCCCAGGAGAGGTCAAAAAAGTCACACACCAAGCATTTCTATAAAAAGAATTTATTTACAGAAAGCAAAAACAAAAGCAAAACATTTAAAGGACTTAGCTCCCTTTGGAGCAAGCCTTGCTTGCTACATATCGGCAGTGAGAAAAAAAAGGAAGTGAGAACAAGTCCGGGCAGGATTCCTCCCCCAGGCTAATTTGCATGAAGCACGTGAGAGGAGACAATCTAATACAACCCCTTCACCTGGCCAAAATGATTAGGCACATATAGCAGTCTTAATCTGTTAGTAGGAAAACCTCAACACTCCCCTTTTTACACTATAGATTAAGTTGCAAACCAATCTTCTCTGACAACTCTTTGTGTCTTGGTACAGGAAGAGGTTTGGTTAAAATATCAGCAATCATGTCTTTTGATTCACAATATTTTAACATTATTTCTCCTTTGCTTATCATATCTTTGATATATTGATATCTAATATCGATATGTTTTGTTCTACTTCTGCAGGCTTCAGATTTTGCCATAGCAATGCAAGCTTGATTATCCTCATGAACAGTTATAGGCTGGTTCACTTCCATGCCTATGTCTTTTAACAAATGTTTAAACCATGTAACCTCATTAAAGGTTTGTGTTAGAGAATAAAACTCTGCTTCTGCAGTGGAAAGAGCAACAAGTGTTTGTTTTCTAGAATGCCAGCCTAAGCTAGATCCAGCAAATTGAATTAAAATCCCAGAAGTGGATTTTCTGTCACTGACATCTGCTCCCCAGTCAGAATCGGCAAAAGCCTGCAATTTCTCATTTCCAGAGGCATTTAGCTTCAGGCAATAATTCTTTGTTCCTTGCAAATACCTCATTAACCTCTTCAGTGCTGCTTTTCCAGTAGATGTAGGCTTCTCTACCTGTCTACTTAAAATGGCCACAGAATTTGAGATATCTGGGCGAGAATGATTTGCAATGTACAGTGAACTTCCAATTGCAGATCTAGTTCTCTGCCTCAGTTAATTGAGTTTCTCCTATATCTTTCTGAAAATCTATTATCATCGGAGTAGAGACTGGTTTACAGTCTTGCATATTAAAATCTTCTAGGAGCTTTTGAATTTTACTACGTTGGTTTAACAGAAAGCTACCATCCTTGTCTCTGTGTACTTCCAAACCTAGGTAATTGGTCACAACTCCAAGGCTTTTTAATATGAAATGGCTTTTCATGCAGGCTTCAAAATCAAGCCTTTGTTTTTCTGTTGATGTGAATAGCAGCAAATCATCAACATAAATGCACAGATACATACAGCCTTGTTTGTCCTTCTTCATATATACACAGGGATCTGCTTTTCCTTTTTCAAAACCAAAATTCTGCAGTTTTTCATCTACTTTTTGGTTCCAGGATCTAGCAGCTTGTTTTAACCCATAGATTGACTTCTGCAGTTCACAGACTAGATTCTCCCCTTTTTCATAGCCAGGGGGTTGCTGCATGGATAATCTGTGGTCTAAATCACCATAGAGAAATGCAGTTTGAATGTCATAGTGGTGAACTGACATTCCCTTGAGTGCAGCAACTTTTAACAGTAATCTAATTGATTCACCTTTAGTAACTGGTGCAAAAGTCTTGTCAAAGTCTAAATCTTTCCTTTGAGTGAACCCTTTTGCAACCAACCTTGCTTTATATTTTTGGATTTTGCCATCAGCATCCCTTTTCAGTTTGAAAACCCACCTACAACCCAGACAGCGTTCATTGGGAGGTAGATTTACCAGTTTCCATGTTTTATTTTCTTTCAAGGATGCTAACTCCTGTTGCATGGCAGAATGCCAATTTTGTGCAATCTCAGGTGGTAAAGCATTCACTTGTTCTAAAGACTCAGGTTCTGTGAATATGTGAAAAGCCTTTACTGTTTCAGCCTGAAAACGTGATGGAGGAACGCCTTTATTACTCCTCTGAGATCTGCGAGGTAATACAGGGCTTAAATTTTGACTCCTATCACTTTCCTGAGAAGCATCTATCTCATCAGACAGATCTTCAATTTGCTTTTCTGGTTTAATGTCCTCATCAGGCAAAAGATCACCATCAGCAAGTCCTTGCTGTTCTCTTGTGGTCAGTTCAACTGGAGAGCTAGAATTTAATCTCCCCCAGTTTTGTTCAGCAAAAGAAGCACTTTTGCTAATTATTAATTTCTCTCCCATTATGAACCTGTAGCTCCTCTGGCTTTGTTCATAGCCAACAAAGATGGCTTTCTTTGTTGTGGGGTCTCCTTTCCTTCTCTGCTGTTTTGGAATGTGAACCCATGCAGTGCTACCAAACACTCTAAGATGGCTTACCTTTGGTTTCACACCATAAAACAAATGGAATGGAGTGTCCTGAATCACAGAGTTATACAACCTGTTCTGAACATAACAAGCAGTCGATAAAGCTTCTCCCCAGTACTTAAAACATAATCGTGAATCTTTTAACATGCATTCCATCGCGTTTTGCAAGGTTCTGCCCTTTCTTTCAGCAACACCATTTTGCTGAGGGGTGTACGGGTTAGAAAGAATTTGTTCTATCCCCTTTTCCACTAGGAACCTTCTGAATTTGTGAGAAAGGTATTCTCCTCCTCTATCACATTGGAGTGCAGATACAGGCCTAGGGAATTTTCCATTTGCCCATGTCACAAAACTTTTAAATTTCTCAAATGCCTCATCTTTATGTTTTAAGATGTAGATAAATGTGTATCTTGAGAAATCATCAATGATGGTCATTGCATACCTTGCTTGCCCAAGTGTAACGGTTGCCTAATCCCAAATACTCAGTCTCACAAGCTCGGGCTTAAAGATAACTGATTTATTAAAGGAATAGTATGCAAATACAGAGAAAGCTGAGAATGAGCAAAAGCGCGCCAAATACAAACTTAAAAGCCTTGCCTGTAAGCAAGTTCCGCCCCATCCCTCGTCAGGACGCTCCCCCTCCCAGGTGCTAGAAGCCGTTAGACACGCCTGGGAAAGTAACCTTGAGCAGGAGCGCAAACCCAAACATACATTCCAAGCCCTCAAAACAACGGAGGGTGAAGGAATGGAAAAACCCCGGGTGAAGGAACACGGAACAGAAAAGGACATGTGAAACGTTACAATGTTAACAGCACATTGAAATGAGAACATGACATATTGCCCCTCCAAAAAAAAACTATGGAGCAGGTTTGTCAGGGTAGGCAGAGTGGAATTGGGCTACGAGACGAGGGGAAAGCACGTCCGGAGCAGCAACCCATTCAGGATGAGGGAAATGTTTCCAGCGGACGAGGTATTGTAAAGTGGAGCGCTGGCGGCGGGAGTCGAGGATGGATGTCACCTCGAAGTGTTGCTGGTTGTCGATCATGAGTGGAGGTGGTGGAATGGGTTGGGGATGCCAGCGGTCCGACGACAGGCAGGGTTTGAGTAAACTACAATGGAAAACAGGATGTAAACGTTTAAGGTTGTGAGGCAAATCAAGTTTAAACGTAACAGGGTTGAGTTGAGCAATAATTGGAAAAGGTCCGACAAATTTAGGGCCAAGTTTCTTAGAGGGCTGTGGGGACTTGATAAACTTAGTGGATAAGTAGACTTTATCCCCGACCGCAAAGGATGGTTCCGGGGAACGCTTTGCATCGGCATGGCGTTTATAGGTAGCCTGGGCATGGAGGAGAGCCAGTTGAATATTAGACCATGAGTCTTTTAGAGAGTCCGCCCAGTCAGTAAGGGAGGCTGGTAGCGGTTGAGGATGAGGAAGTTCAGGAATAGGAACAAACTCACGTCCAAAAACTGTTTTAAAAGGAACTTGACCAGTGGTTTGATGAACGGCATTGTTGTAAGCGACCTCAGCAAATGGGAGTAAGTCGACCCAATTGTCCTGTTGGTAGTTAACAAAAGCCCTAAGGTACTGTTCCAGTGTGGAATTAACCGCCTCTGTAGATCCGTCCGTTTCCGGATGCCAGGCGGTGGAAAGTGACTGTTTTGTACCCAAAAGTTTTAAAAATGCCCGCCAGAATTGTGACGTAAATTGTGTGCCTCTGTCACTCACCAAACGGGCGGGGATACCGTGGAGGCGGTACACGTGGGTGAGGAAGAGGCGTGCCAGCTGTTGTGCGGTGGGGATAGACGCGCATGGGATAAAGTGGGCTTGTTTGGAGAAAAAGTCTTTGACCACCCAAATGACAGTTTTGCGTTGACTAGGGGGTAGATCAACGATAAAGTCCATGGAAATGTCCTGCCAAGGGACAGATGGGGTGGCAACGGGTTGAAGGAGACCTTGGGGTTTGCCTGGTTTGCGCTTTATCGCAGCACATACAGGGCACGCAGTCACATATGCCTTCAGGTCTTTGAGTAAAGTTGGCCACCAGAATTGCCGGCGAACAAGGTGCAAAGTTTTTACGTAGCCAAAATGTCCAGCCAGCTTGTCATCGTGGCAGCGCTGGAGTATGGTTTTTCGCATAGCATCGGGTACATAAAGGCGATCGTTGCGCCAGGCAAGATCGTCGGTGAAAGTTAAAATGTGTTTATTGGTTTGCAACCAAGTATCTGTTTTAAGGTGGGAAAGCAACTGTTGTTGCAAATCGGAGGGAATTGACAAGTGCGGCGAGCGGCTGGAAGGCAGAGCGGCTGGAGGTTGTGTTGATTGCGCTCGGGTTTGGCTGCGAGTCACTGCTGCCAAACTTAATTGTTTGTCGGTCCAGACGGTGCCTTGGACCGTTGGCCCTGGGCCAGCATCTTGGGGTCTGCGGGAGAGTGCATCAGCTAAAAAGTTTTTCTTGCCTGGTATAAATTTAAGGGTGAAGTCGAAGCGGCTGAAAAACTCAGCCCAGCGCAGCTGTTTGGGACTGAGTTTTCGACTGGTGCTTAGAGCTTCCAGATTTTTATGGTCGGTCCAGACTTCAAAAGGGGTTGAAGTGCCTTCCAATAGGTGTCGCCATGTTTCTAAAGCCGTTTTTACAGCAAAAGCCTCTTTTTCCCAAACGTGCCATCTTCTCTCCGTTTCAGTGAATTTGCGAGAGAGGTAGGCACAGGGTTTTAAGGCGCCAGATTGGTCAGATTGTAACAAAATTGCTCCTATGGAGAAATCAGAAGCATCGACTTGTACAACGAAGGGTTTAGAGGGGTGTGGATGCTGTAAAATTGGTTCTGTGGTAAAGATTTGTTTGAGCGCTTCGAACGCTTGCTGACAGGCAGGAGTCCATTTAAGGAGCGCGCCTGGGTTCTTTGAACGTCGCGTATCCCCCTGTCCTTTAGTTTTTAACAGTTCAGTAAGGGGGAGGGCGATTTCAGCAAAATTTTGGGCGAATGCCCGATAAAAATTAGAGAATCCAAGGAAACTTTGTAATTGTCTCCTGGTACGGGGAGGCTCCCATGCCACAATAGCTTCTACTTTTGCAGGGTCCATTTCAATGCCCTGAGCTGAAATTCGATAGCCTAGGTAATCAATTTGTGACTGATGAAATGCACATTTTGACAGTTTTGCGTACAACTCTGCTTTTTTCAATTTAGCCAGTACCTGACGCACCAAGTGGATATGTTCTGACATGGTTTCAGTATAAATCAATACATCATCCAAATATACCAGTACCCCCTTAAATAGGTGGTCATGCAAGACCTCATTGATTAGTTGCATAAAAACCCCAGGTGCTCCGGATAAACCAAATGGTAAGACTTTGTATTGGAAAGCCCCAAGAGGACAGTTAAATGCTGTTTTCCACTCATCCCCTTCCCTTATGCGAATACGAAAATAAGCTTCTCTCAAATCCAGTTTTGAGAAAATTTTGCCCCTGGCCAGATGTGATAACATATCTTTGATCAGGGGCAAAGGATATTTATTTAATATTGAGACCGCATTGAGCCCGCGGAAATCGGTACAAAGCCTTAATGACCCATCCTTTTTTGGCCTGAATAGGACAGGGGCTCCTACCGGGGAATTAGCCGGCTCAATGAAACCCCTAGCCAGGTTTTTGTCAATGAACTCCCTTAGCGTAGTGAGCTCTTTGGGAGACATGGGGTATATTTTTGGGTGAGGCAATTTTACGTTTGGTAAAAACTCAATGGCACAGTCTGTTTTTCGGTGGGGTGGCAAGCGATCCGCTTCCTTTTCCCCAAATACTTCAGCAAAATCCTGATACTGATTGGGTAGTCCCTCAAGAGGTTGAAGCGTTTGCACAGTAGTATATGCTACCCCTCCACCCTCCATGTCTTCCAGTAGGTCCTTTTCGGGTACTTTGTAAAATCCATCTGCAAAAGTCACAGTTCTATGCAGCCAGTTGATAAAAGGGTTCTGTTGCACAAACCAAGGCATCCCCAAGATTACCAGAGGACCCCCCACTGGAGCTACCACAAATGGCAGCTTTTCTTGGTGGGAGCCCATCTGCAAGGCGACCAGTCCCGTGGAATGATTGACTGCTTTCCCTCCCGCCATAGTTCCATCCAATTGGGTGAAAATCATAGGTCTTGGCAAAGGGAACGTGGGCAGTTCCAGAGCCGCTACGACATCAGGGTGCATAAGGGAACGGGAGCAACCCGAATCTAGCATGGCCCACACTTCCACAGTTTTGGTTTTTGAGCTCAGTTTAACTTTAACAGTCAGTGTGGGGAAATTTCCACTCACCGAATCGTGGTTACGCCCGGTTTCTTCCACCTGCCCTAGGGCGCCCTTCAGGGCAGGTGGTAGGCTTTTCCCGCCGGCTGCTCGAATTGCGACTCTTCTTCCTCTTCTCCGAAGGGTAGTTCTGGGGGGTCCAGTTCCGCGACGGCGGCTTTCAGTTTTCGCGGTGGAGCAGGAGCAGGCGACTTTACCGTAGGTTTCGTCTGTCGTTCCTCTGGACGGCGTCTCGGGCACGACGTGGCTCGATGCCCTTCTTTCCCACATCTGAGGCACTGACCCTTGGAGAACCGTCGCTCCCTCTCCTCTTCCCAGGTTTTCGGTTTGGGGCGGCTGGCAAGTCCAGATGTGCGCGCTCCTCTAGCAAGACGCGTTTGTCTAAGCTCTTTGGTATGGGCATAGGTTTGTAGGGCATTTTCTGCGCTGCCCGCCAACTGAATCCACCCATATAGCATTTTGGGATCATCTCTTCCTAGTGCCCATCGAAGGATTTCGGGTTCTAGCCCTTGTTTGAACAATTCAATTATTGTTGGCTCAGACCAGTCTTCCACTTTTCCCGCCAAAGCTTTAAATTCCAACGCATATTTGGCAACTGAGAGGGACCCTTGGTAGAGTTTCCGCAGGTCATTTTTAGCTGTTTCTTGAGCTAGGGGGTCTTCGAAATGCTGTTTAAGTGCCCACAAAAAGTCATCGAAGTCCTCTAACTCAGTTGCCTCAGCCTGGCATAGTTGCACATACCAATCCGCTGCCCTTCCTCTCAGCTTGTTGGCAATGAAATTGATCTTGCCATGTTCTGACCGAAAGTTCCGACCCCAATCTTCTATATAATGCTTGGCATTAGTGATAAAGAAGGAGAGCGTTGTGGGATCCCCATCGAATTTCACTCCAAATGGTGGGAATGTTCTTGCCGGCTCAGCTGGCTGTGGCGGTGCCGCGAATGTCAGCGTACGCCGAGCCCCCATGGGTGGTCGATCCCTAGGAGGTCTTGCCTCTCGCTCCCCCCCTTGACGGGCTGATCGAGTCTTGCTTCTCCCCCGGGTTGATAGGGTACTGTGCCTGGGGTACTGTGACGGCTCTTCCTCCCAATCCTCCGGGGTGGGCTCTGCCTCTCTGGGTAGATCCTTAAGGATTGTCACTATTAAATCCATTTTATCCTCTAATGCCCTCATACGGGCTGGAGTGACCGGCTCTTCCGGAGGTTGGTTGGTTACCACCACCCTCGGTGACAAGGGGACTTCGGGCTCCCAGGACAATTGTGGAGACCCCCTCCCCGGTGCTCTTTCCATAACAGTTCTATGTTCACTCCTGAGACTCTCCTGCATGGATATCAGCAGCTCGTCTAATTGGATATCTCGCAACTCCCGACGTGCTGCTCTTTGCGCTCTCGAGGTTAGTGCTGGCCGGATTCTGGCCGCCTCCCGTTCCTCCTCGCTTCCCTCACTTGCGCGAAGCTGAGGTTCTGTCATCGCTAGCGTTCCCTCTTATCCAACGATTGGATGGGGCTAGCGGAAAATGGATGAAATGATTCTCAGCTTTATGTAACGGTTGCCTAATCCCAAATACTCAGTCTCACAAGCTCGGGCTTAAAGATAACTGATTTATTAAAGGAATAGTATGCAAATACAGAGAAAGCTGAGAATGAGCAAAAGCGCGCCAAATACAAACTTAAAAGCCTTGCCTGTAAGCAAGTTCCGCCCCATCCCTCGTCAGGACGCTCCCCCTCCCAGGTGCTAGAAGCCGTTAGACACGCCTGGGAAAGTAACCTTGAGCAGGAGCGCAAACCCAAACATACATTCCAAGCCCTCAAAACAACGGAGGGTGAAGGAATGGAAAAACCCCGGGTGAAGGAACACGGAACAGAAAAGGACATGTGAAACGTTACAATGTTAACAGCACATTGAAATGAGAACATGACACCAAGACTTGGAGCAAAAGGACCAATAATGTCAGAGTGTACAATTCCCAAAGGTCTAGTTGTAACTCTGTCACTGTGCTTACTCACAGGAGCTTTTAGTGTTTTGCATTCTTTGCAAACTACACAGTCTAAGTATTTATCACAGGGTTTTATCTTTAGGTCAGCACACAGCTGTGGCATTTGTGCTATATACTTGAAATTAGCATGACCAAATCTCCTGTGCATCAGGTGTACACATTGGTCATGATATGATGTGTTGCCAACTGCAGCCTTGCAGCTTGGCTTCCTTGCATTTTGCACAATGTACAAGGAGTCTTTTAACATACCAGTAGCACACAATTTCCCATTTTTACGTATCTCACAACCATTTTTCTTAAATGTTATGATATACCCTGTTGCAGCCAATTGTGCCACAGATAAAAGGTTTGATTGTAAATTTGGCACATACAACACACCTTTTACAGTTTCTCCTAAGCAGGATAAATACAAGTCACCTTGTCCCATAATTTTGGTCACAGACCCATCAGCCAAAGATACACTTTGTCTTTCAGTTTTAGACAGTGACACAAAAGAGCTTTTACAATTACATAAATGACAACTGGCCCCAGAATCTAACACCCATACATCAGAATTACCCTTCTCAGCAACCTGTGCAATTTGGGTTGTCTGAAGAGCCTTCTTCTGTGTTGCCATTGTGTTCTTCTGCTCTGTCTTTCTACTCTTGGGTCTCATGGCACAGTCTCTTTGCAAATGTCCAGCTGAACCACAAGTGAAGCATCGCTGGCTGGCTAGTGCTGTGGCTTCAGGTTCCTTTCCCTTCTTTTCCCTCATTTTCTGGTCTTGCAGCTTTCCAGAAGAGATGGGGGGGGATCTTTCCTCTCTCTTCTCCCATTCAGCGAGTAAGCGCTGTGTAACATACGATGGGGTGAGGTCTGCTTCAGGCATAGCCTCCAGGGTACAAATCAGCGTGTCCCATGTTTCATTCAGTGAGGACAGGAGGATATAGGATTTTGTGAGAGGTGTAAATTCCATTCCTCTCTCCTGCAACTCAACAAACAGCTGCTGAATATAATGCAGGTGCTCAGGAAGGCTTTCTCCTTCTGCAAGGTAGGCTCTGTACAGCTTTTTCGTCAGAGTAACTTTACTCCCTGTTGTTGCCTTTACATATAAGTCTCTCAAAGCGTCCCAAAGTTGCTTTGCAGACTGCATGCCTCGCACGTGGACTAGCTGATTGTCCTCAACTCCCAAGATAATGGTGGCTCTAGCCCGCTCATCCTGTCTCAGCCATTCAGCACTGGGATTTTGTGGGGTTTGCTCACCAATTGGCAGCCAAAGATTCTCTCTGCGAAGATACATCTCCATCTTCAGGGCCCAATTCAAATAGTTGGTCTCTGATAGGCGCTCCAGAGGCATCGCTGAGGGCTGGGAGGTAGCCATGGCTTCTTCCTTCTTTTGCAAGTCACCTCAGCTAGCTTCTAAGTCCTGCAGACCGGCAGTTGCTGGAAAATCTCCAGGTGGCTCCAAAGAAAATCTTCACAGGTCTTTGCTACCTGCCTTTAAATTGTGCATGAGGTGTGGAGTTGATCTCTCTTTTCTCTCTGGGTTTTACTGCGTTGTTTACTGGGCACATAACCTGTTGGCAGATGCTGGGAAAGCCTTTAGCCCAGGAGAGGTCAAAAAAGTCACACACCAAGCATTTCTATAAAAAGAATTTATTTACAGAAAGCAAAAACAAAAGCAAAACATTTAAAGGACTTAGCTCCCTTTGGAGCAAGCCTTGCTTGCTACATATCGGCAGTGAGAAAAAAAAGGAAGTGAGAACAAGTCCGGGCAGGATTCCTCCCCCAGGCTAATTTGCATGAAGCACGTGAGAGGAGACAATCTAATACAACCCCTTCACCTGGCCAAAATGATTAGGCACATATAGCAGTCTTAATCTGTTAGTAGGAAAACCTCAACAAGACATTCTTACCAATTCCTGTTCCTTTTTCATCAAAAGATTTGGAGGACCATCTTGTAAGTCAGAAACTGGTAATGTATGCCCATGGGCACTCTGGGTGGCTGTCCTAACTTACTCAGAGCAAAGTACCACGCTGAGACAGTGAGTTAGTCTCTAGTGTTTATTGAATGCTCTAGAAGATAGAATCCTGCCAAACTGAAGGAGCATGAGAAACGCACACAGATAAACCCAAAACTCAAGGCGGGTCTGCTCTGAGTTTCTTTGAAGGAAAATTCAAAGCCTCTAAACTAGGCATGTGTTTTCCCCCCCTGGATAGGGGCTCCCTCCTGTTCACCATCAGTACTCATGACAGTGGCATACAATAAAACAAACAATTAAAACAGTCTTAAAGTTCCCAAAGTTGCATGTAGCTGCTCCCTCCAGGTGAAATTTCCCCTTCTGGCTGATAGTTAAACTGCCACCATCTTTTCTTGACAACAGAGATGCCCTTCACATGGAATCTGGATAAGGCAGATTAGGAAATCCCCAGGACTAAGCATACTCAGTGTCTCCAGATTTATTTTTTACCAGGTCCAAGCTAATACAAACCCAATGCTTTATTTTTAATAAGGGCAACAAATAAGAACTTGAGAAATAGATTATCAGCCACTAGGCTCAGATCTCCATACCAAAATAAGCAATCATTAACTGACAATCCAGCAAGCAAAACGAAGAGGGATAGAGAAGGGAAATAATGATAAAGCTACCCAACTAAGCAAAGCAGCACTGAAAAAAGATAAAAGAACCCTGATGTTTCCATCTACACATTTTTGCTAACTTTACCTTGCCAGCTTTCCCAGGGCTTTGGGGCAGAGGGATTGAGTTCCAGACCTAGTAAAGAAAAAAGTCCTTTGCTGCCTCAAGAATTTTCACTCACTGACTGATGAAGAGAATGGAACGCCCTGTCCCCTGAATCCCAAGCCCCTGTTTCTCATTGGAAGAGGACAATGGCCTTACAGGTATTGAATACTTAGAGTCACTAGCTAGTCCATAGGCCTTTCATTTAGGGCTCCTATAGATGGGTTGCAAAAATCCAGACCACCACTAGATAGCAGCAAAGAAAAACAGAAAACTCTAATGGACATCTGGATTTTGCAGCTCAAAATGATAGCCCTCCTCTCACTCCACTATAGTGCTATGTGAAAAGTGAGCTATTATAGCCTGGTTCACACATTACAATAGCCCACGTAATGTATTGTATAAAACATAGTTTATTGAATAAAACATATAATTGGCTGGGTATACAGATGCACTAAATGAAAACCAAACAAACCATGGTGAGCCTAATCATCTTTTTCTCCTTTTGCAGACAAGAAGATTACCCCTCAGCAGGTAAGGAAAAGCACTTGCATGAACTTTGGCAGAATTGAGAGATGGATTTAAAATGTCAGCATAAATCAACAGGAATGGCAGCACTTTATACTATCCTGTGAAAGTCATTGATGCAGAAGTGTGACCTTTGATAATAGCCACATGAGATCACACAGCCATTCCCACTTCATACTTATCTAAGGGTTGTTCTCTGATCTCTGGAATCAAAACTAAATCTCTTGACCGACTTAAAGTTGCACAATCAAGTTCTGAGATAAAAAATACAGCATCCAAAACCGAGTCTAAAAATTACATATTAAGAGTGTATTTCATAAACAGAATAATTACCTTGTGTCACATATGTTATAAATCACATGGAATTACACTCTGGTGAGATGGGTTGGCAGGCTTTCAGTGTCTGATATTATAATATTTGCTAAGAAACAAAGAAGACTAAGGAACTGCGTAATTAATCTTTTGCTAAGGAAGCTCAGTGTTGTAATAAAAAAACACAACTTTTTGAGGTGATAAATTATTGTTCTTGTAGCTTGCCCAGGCATCCTAGTGCATCTCACAGTTACATTGCATTTGTATGGGATGTCGTTTAATATAAAGGAGAGTATGAACTGGCATTTTTATTGTTTGAGTGATCCTGTCCAAATATATTCCTGAATGTAATTTCTCATTAGTGTAGCATTTCTTGTATCAATGGGAAAACAGATTACATTATCAGGATCAGTATTATCCAGAGTTCTAGTATCTTTGTGAAACCTTATTTACAGCTTTACAAGATACCATCTGCAGAGAAGATCAATATATGCTCTAAATTTAAGGTCCAAGGTCTGTTTCTCATAGTGACTGTTTGACCACCGAAAGACTCACCAGCTGGAAGACTGGGGAACCCATCTTGCCTGTGCCAAAAGCACATGGCAATGAAAGCATTCCTCTTCTGAATGTGGATTAAATCACTGAAACAACTCTGGCGTGCTTGAATTTACCTGATTTTAGAACATGTAGATCTCCTCTAGTTATTTCCTACCATTGTCAAAATTGCCGTGAGTTCCTCTTTCTCTCTTCCTGTCAACTACTTACTGATTCTTATATATCCTTCCATTTTATCCTTCATGGATGATATAAGTTTGATACCTTTATCAAAGTTCATCTTACCTATCCTACTTCTCCTACTCTTTTTTCTGGTTTTTTTTTAAGTTTTAGTTCTTCTGCTCTTGTCTTCCATTCACCTGCCCCTCAATTTCTTCTTCTTTTCAAAATACCTTTCTCTGTTATATTCAACATGGCTTATATATAAAGAGTCCAGCAGGTTATGCAGCTTGCAAGACTTTTATCTGCCTACATAGTAACTAGGCCCAATACAATTGTAGAGCTTTTCTTTTTCCTTTGGACAGATGCACCTGTAAGCAAGGAAGCAGGCACTGGTGCCCTATTTTCACTTTTTGGCTACCCATCTGCTTCTTCTTTGCTACCTATCTGCCTATTATGGAGAACATAATATCACAGATGAACTGTATCAGGACAAGCAGCATACAGAATTTTGTTAGAAACCAATAGGAACATGGGCAAATTTCCCTATTCCATACCCTTTTAGAGAACTTAATAGCCCAAACTGAGTTATTTCAGATCCAGATGAACATGTAGAAACTTGCTCTTAAAATAAAATTAGAACTTGTCAGCTATTGTCATGTTCATCGTTTCAATGTTCTGTAACATCGTAACATTTCGCATGTCACTTTCTCAACCCGTGTTTGCGGGTTGGAAATTTCCAGCCGTGCCAGGCTGTAATCTTCTTACTGCAACTGTGGAATGTATGTTTGGGTTAGTGACTCTGTTCAAGGTTACTTTCTCAGGCCGATGTGGGTAACGGTTGCTAACACCTGGGAGGGGGTGGTTGCTAGGAGGGAGGAAGGGCGGAACTGGTTTGAAAGCAAGGGTTTTAGTTTGTATTTCACGCGCTTTTGCTCATTCTCAGCTTTCTCTGTATTTGCACACTATTCTTATAATAAATCAGTTATGTTGAAGCTCTGGCTTGTGAGACTGAGTATTTTGGAGTAGGCAACCATTACATAAAGCTGAGAATCATAATTCAATTTTCCGCTAGCCCCATCCAAGTCTTTGGTGAAGGGGAGCGCTAGCGATGTCAGAACCCAGGCTGCAAGAGAGCGAAGGGGGCGAAGAAGAACCAGACACCACAAGGGCGCTGGTGGTCCCGAGCTCCCGAGCTCAGAGGGCAGCCCGCCGGGATAAGCGGGGTACCCAGACGGAAGACCGGGGTTTACCGTCTGAGGTGAGCGGCACTACAGGGGATGACTATCGAACCGGGGAGGAAAGAGACTCCGAGGTCGAATCACCGCAAGCGTCCTGGGAACCGGAGATCCCGTTGTCGCCGACGGTGGTGGTGACCACAGGGCCATTGGAAGAACCTGTTACCCCCGCACGCATAAAAGCACTAGAGGAAAAAATTGAATCTCTAGTTGTCCTACTAAAGGAAAACCCCAGAGGGTCGGGGTCCCTGCGAGAGGGTCCGGAGGAAATTCCAACCCGACAGCCCAAGCCGGTGGCGAGGTCCCCATTGCCCCGGGGAAGAAGTAGGACTCGGGTTTTCCGGCAATTGAAGGGAAAAGAGCCGGGAGTGACCAGGGAAGGGTCGCAGACGGTGGGCAGGCGTGCATTGGCATTCGCGGAACCACTTGAGCCGAAAGAGTCGACAAGAACCCCTCCGCCTTTCATGGTAAAGTTTGATGGCGATCCCACAAAGTTGTCCTTCTTTATTACCAATGCCAGGAACTATATGGAGGACTGGGGGCGAAGCTTTCGCTCAGAACATGGCAAAATTAATGCCATCACCAACAAACTAAAGGGGAGGGCAGCGGATTGGTATGTACAGTTATGCCAAGCCGAAGCCACAGAATTAGAAGAATTTGAGGAGTTCCTGTGGGCGTTAAAACAACACTTCGAAGACCCCTTGGCCCAGGAACGAGCGAAACGGGCGCTGAGGAAACTTTCCCAGGGATCTCTCTCCGTCGCGGACTACGCCTTGGAGTTTAAAGCCCTGGCTGGAAAGGTGGAGGATTGGTCCCAGTCAACTCTAGTAGAAATGTTCAAGCAGGGACTGGAGACGGAGGTCCTCCGATGGGCTTTGGGACGTGACGATCCGAAAATGTTGTATGGGTGGATTCAGCTGGCAGGCAGCGCTGAAAACGCCCTAGAGACTTTCGTACATAACAAGGAACTGAAGCAAGGGAAGTCAAGTAAAAGTGTCCATGCCCCGGGATTCCCAAGCCGCCCCAAACTGAAAAGTTGGGAGGAAGAAAGAGAAAGGCGTTTTGCGAAGGGGCAGTGCCTGAGATGCGGGAAAGAAGGACATTGCACAGCTGCGTGCCCAAGAAAGAGATCCGAGGAGCGGCCAGGGAAGTCGTCCGGCAAGTCTCCTTCGGTACCGAGGAAGATGAGGGCTGCCTGCACGGAGGTCGATCCTAACGACAACCAATTCGGGGGAGAGGAGGAAGAACTGGATTTCGAACAGCTGGCAGGAAAAGGCAACCACCTGCTCTGAAGGGCGCCGTAGGGCAGGTGGAAGGAGATGGGCGTAACCATGATTCGGTGAGTGGGAATTTTCCTACCCTGACGGTCAAGGTGAAATTGGGATCCAGTACCCGAACTGTGGAGGTGTGGGCTATGCTTGACTCAGGCTGCTCACATTCATTGATGCACCCCGATCTCGTAGCCGCCTTAGACCTCCCTAAGTTTCCTTTGAAGCGGCCAATGATCTTCACGCAATTGGACGGGACTATGGCTGGGGGGAAACCAGTCACCCACTCCACAGGACTGGTGGCACTACAAATGGGTAGTCATTGGGAAAAATTACCCTTTGTCATAGCGCCGGTGGGGGGCCCATTAGTCATTTTGGGGATGCCCTGGTTTGTCAAGCAAAATCCTCTTATCAACTGGCTGCATAGGACTGTGACATTTGCTGATGGATTTTATAAAGTGCCAGAAAAGGATTTACTGGGAGACAATGAGGGTGGATGGGCAGCCACAACGACTGTACAAATGCTTGAGCCGCTAGAAGGGCTGCCGGAGCAATATCAAGACTTCGCAGATGTGTTTGGAGAAAAGGAGGCAGATCACTTGCCGCCTCACCGAAAGACGGACTGTGCTATTGAATTTCTGCCCAATGTCAAATTGCCTAACCCAAAAATCTATGCTATGTCCCCGAAAGAGTTGGTCACATTGAGGGAGTTCATTGACAAGAACCTGGCCAGGGGTTTTATTGAGCCAGCTAACTCTCCGGTGGGGGCACCTGTCCTGTTTAGACCGAAAAAAGATGGTTCTTTGAGGCTATGTACAGATTTCCGTGGGCTCAATGCAGCTTCAATTTTAAACAAATATCCTTTGCCCCTCATCAAAGATATGTTATCACATCTGGCCAGAGGTAAAATTTTCTCAAAGCTAGATCTAAGGGAAGCCTATTTTCGTATTCGCATAAGGGAAGGGGATGAGTGGAAAACAGCGTTTAACTGTCCTCTGGGGGCTTTCCAATATAAGGTGTTACCTTTTGGTTTATCAGGGGCGCCTGGGGTTTTTATGCAGCTCATCAATGAGGTCTTGCATGACCACCTGTTCAAAGGGGTGTTGGTATATTTGGATGATGTATTGATTTATACTGAAACAATGGCAGAACACATTCATTTGGTGCGTCAAGTGCTCGCTAAACTGAGAAAGGCTGAGTTGTATGCTAAACTGTCAAAATGTGCTTTTCATCAGTCGGAAATTGATTATCTGGGCTACAGGATTTCAGAAGGGGGCATTGAAATGGACCCTGCTAAAATTGAAGCCATTGTCGCATGGGAACCCCCACGCACGCGACGCCAATTACAAAGTTTCCTTGGCTTCGCCAATTTCTATCGGGCATTTGCCCAAAATTTTGCAGAAATTGCCCTCCCCCTCACTGACTTACTAAAGACTAAAGCTCAAGGGGATAAGCGGCGTTCAAAAAATCCAGGCGCACTACTTAAGTGGACCCCAGCCCGCCAACGGGCGTTTGACGCGCTCAAACAGCTATTTACAACTGAACCCATCCTAAAGCATCCTGACCCAACTAAACCATTTGTGGTGCAGGTCGATGCCTCCGACTTCTCTATCGGAGCCCTTCTGCTCCAAGCCGACCACTCGGGCAGTTTGAAACCCTGTGCATACTTATCTCGCAAGTTCACTGAAACAGAGAGAAGGTGGCATGTTTGGGAAAAAGAGGCGTTTGCTGTAAAAGCAGCCTTGGAAACATGGCACCACTTATTAGAGGGGGCTTCCCACCCTTTTGAAGTTTGGACTGACCATAAAAACCTTGAGGCATTAAGCACTAGTCGAAAACTCAGCCCTAAACAGCTTAGATGGGCTGAATTCTTTAGCCGCTTTGATTTCTCTCTTAAATTCATTCCGGGGAGGAAAAACTTTTTGGCAGATGCCTTATCCCGCAGACCCCAAGATGCTGGCCCTGTGCCAATCGTTCAGGGTACTGTGTGGACTGAAAAGCAATTGGGCTTTGCGGTGGTGACGCGCAGTCAGACGCGCACCCAACCAGCTCAACGGCCAGCCACTCCTCCTCCTTCCAGTCCGGACCGTTTGCCAATTCCGTCAGATTTGCAACAACAGTTTCTTCTCCACCTGAAATCCGATATTTGGTTGCAGGCAAACTTAGATGCTGTTACTTTTGATGGGGAATTTGCCTGGAAGAATGATCGTCTTTATGTACCTGAGGCTTTACGAAAGATGATCCTGGTGCGCTGTCATGATGATAAACTGGCAGGCCATTTTGGGTACCTTAAGACCCTCCATCTCATCAGACGTCAGTTTTGGTGGCCAGCTCTCCTGAGGGATATTAAAGCTTATGTAGCTGCTTGTCCGGTTTGCGCGGCGACTAAGCGCAAGGCTGGGAAACCCCAAGGCTTTCTGCAACCTGTGGCTAACCCTTCCTATCCTTGGCAAGAAATCTCCATGTACTTTATAGTTGACCTACCCCCCAGTCAACGTAAAACGGTGATTTGGGTAGTCAAAGACTTCTTCTCCAAACAAGCGCATTTCATCCCCTGCGCTTCCATTCCCACCGCGCAACAGCTGGCCCACCTATTTCTCATACACGTGTACCGCCTTCATGGGAGCCCCTCCTGTTTGGTGAGTGACAGGGGCTCATCATTTACATCACGATTTTGGCATGCATTTATGAAACTGGTTGGTACCAAACAAGCCCTCTCTACGGCGTGGCATCCTGAGACAGATGGATCTACTGAGGCTGTTAATTCCACATTGGAACAATATCTACGTGCGTTTGTTAATTATCAACAAGACAACTGGGTGGATCTTCTTCCCTTTGCTGAAGTTGCTTATAACAACGCCGTACATCAAAACACTGGCCAAGTTCCTTTTAAAACTGTGTTCGGCCGTGATTTCGTCCCGATACCGGAACTCCCGCACCCGCAATCTCTGCCTTCATCTCTAACCGATTGGGCACAGACTCTGACAGACTCTTGGCAGAAAATCCAACAAGCACTGCAACATGCCCAATCCTCTTATAAAAAACATGCGGATGCAAAGCGCTCCCCGCAGCCTACATTTAAAGTGGGGGATAAAGTCTATCTTTCCACAAAGTTCATCAAATCACCACAACCGTCTAAGAAACGTCCTAAATTTGTGGGTCCTTTTCCTATTGTTGCACAAATAAACCCTGTGACCTTTAAATTGGATCTGCCACATAATCTTAAACGTTTGCATCCTGTTTTTCATTGCAGTTTACTCAAGCCGTTTCTCCTGTCCAACCGATGGCATCCTCAACCATCGCTTCCCCCACCCATTATGATTGATAACCAACAACACTTTGAGGTCAAGGAGGTACTTGATTCTCGTCGCCAGCGGTCTACCTTACAATATCTCATTCGTTGGAAGCATTTTCCACATCCTGAGTGGGTTGCCGCTCACGATGTCCGCTCTCCAGACCTTGTTGCTAGATTTCATGCTGCCTATCCGGCCAAGCCGGCTCCTTAGCATTTTTTTTTGGGGGGGGGGGCGATATGTCATGTTCATCGTTTCAATGTTCTGTAACATCGTAACGTTTCACATGTCACTTTCTCAACCCGTGTTTGCGGGTTGGAAATTTCCAGCCGTGCCAGGCTGTAATCTTCTTACTGCAACTGTGGAATGTATGTTTGGGTTAGTGACTCTGTTCAAGGTTACTTTCTCAGGCCGATGTGGGTAACGGTTGCTAACACCTGGGAGGGGGTGGTTGCTAGGAGGGAGGAAGGGCGGGACTGGTTTGAAAGCAAGGGTTTTAGTTTGTATTTCGCGCGCTTTTGCTCATTCTCAGCTTTCTCTGTATTTGCACACTATTCTTATAATAAATCAGTTATGTTGAAGCTCTGGCTTGTGAGACTGAGTATTTTGGAGTAGGCAACCATTACAGCTATGGTCCATATTTATTTAATAAATGCCAGAGCCACATTTTCAGACACCAACAGGTAATAGCAGCTTTGGTTACCATAGTCTGGAAAGGTGAGATATAAACAAACACAGCGAAGCCAGCTATTATTTTTCCTCTGTGTATTCCTTGTAATAATCAGCATTATAAAACCTGGCTGTTAGGCTACCTTTTCTTTTTGATCGATGGTATTAATTATTGCAGTAAGTTCTGGTGGGAGAGGAAAAGATTCCTTTTTTTAAAAAGTTCTTGAGATATCACTTCATGTTAATTAAAAGTCTTCACAAAATCCTTAGGTTCCAAACCTATTCACACTTATTTGAGATTAAGCCCTATTATGTATAGAACTGAGATACATGTAGGTCTTTATGTGTATATGGGTCCATTTCATTTTGGCTTTTATTTTGCTTTGCATGCTTCATTAGGGATATAGGTTTATAAAAATGATCAAATATTATTTCTTCCTTGAATAGCACATTTTCTTTTGTTTCCACAAACATGTGATGGAGGGAGACATATCAGTTGCACACATCTGCAACTAAATTCCACTTAAAGTTTGACTGTGAAGTTATGTTCTTAACCATAGAAAAAGCAGACCAAAGCCTGGGTTAAACACTTAGATTCTGCATGTCTAGTTTTTATAAAATAGACACAAGCAGATGCATAGAAGCCACCTCTGTTGGCACTATGAGGTAGCATAATTACATTATACTGGCACAGGAATGTTTAGCAGTGGTTACAGTATTGGCAAATCTCCTAAACCTCTGAAACACACTAGAATCTGTCAATTTTTGCTGAGCTTGCTGCTGTAACTAAGTTTTGTGGATGCCCACTTGGCAAGTTTTAATTAATTTTTTCCTTCTCCCCTTATTTTTTTGAAAGAATCATGGATATTGTGTCATGGTTGGTCTTTGGGTTTGTGACGAGTATTATTCAGAGAGAATATAGTATTACATAGAGTACTTTTCTTCTTCTAGACAGGATTAATAAACCCCATACTGATATTTGGGAAGGAAAACATTCCATAGACACTGTTGAACTCTGAAGACCATCACACATGATTACATGCCTGTGGAGACTACTTTTTCCCTCTGCTTGTAATGATGCTATTTTTTTTTTTGAAGAGGAAAATCTAGGGTTAATAATGACATACATGACTGTGATCTCTGCTTCTGAAATCAGAATCATGTCACACATATACGAATAAAGAAACCTCTACTAGCAAAATAATACTGTCTTATATCCCTCTTTTTTATTTCATAAAGGAAAAGCAAGAATAAAGAAAAATAAATTTTAATTACCACAGAATTATGCATCTTAAGATGATAAAACAAGAAAATTATTAAATATAAATGGAATAAGCATATTAACTTTAATAATATTCCTGTTATGGAATATTGAAATTTTTAATTTTGAGGTAAATTTTAGGAATTTTCTGGAGGCCACACTCCAAGGTTTGGATTACACGTTATAAAACCTTACATTGCAAGGACAAAATATTTGCCCATAAAGCCTCTCTTCCTTTGGATATCAGATCGATAGGCAATAAATAGGCAGTCAATAAATAAATGTACAAATAGCTCAGCTGGCAATTAAAAAAAAAAGAAATGTAAGCAAATGATCCAATTTCTGAGGGAAACTGAAAAGAAGCAAGCTCTTTCTCTGAGAAGCTAGTTTGATTCTTTCTTCTCTGCGATTTGTGGATTCAAAGTGTCATGATCTTGATGACAAGGTTTTCAGACTTCATGTCTCTAGTAGCATTTCTAATTTTGAACTGCAGTTTCTGCAACAGATGAAGATATTCACAGGTAAGCATGTCTTGTGGTAAATGGGACCAATGTAGCTGCCATAAATCAGAAGCAGGCTGGTTATTCATTTTAATAAAATGTGTTAGTCGGAAAAGGTTCTACCAGGTTCCTTCTGATTTTTTGCCACCATACGCTGACCCGGCTCTTCTCTTACAATCTCCTAAGAGATCACTGATAATGAAATTTTGAGATGGCAGAAATCTAAAAATTTGCTGCTCTTTAACCACCGGAATTGATTAAAAGTGTTACAAGACTGTTAATTTGAAATTAGTCTACATGCCTGATGCAATTCTGTGATGGGGCATACACCCAGTGTACCTAGGACTGCTTCCAGAGTAACCTTGAATAATGCAGCTTCGTAGGTGATGACACAGGAAGAGCAAATGTTGACACATTTCTCAACTCACAGAAAACCTGATTAAAAAGAGTAGTCTAGAGGCTGTGGTACGTGGTGGCTTGTGAAGTATATGTGAGTGTTGGCACGCACAACCCCAACTTTTTGTAGGTAATTTCCAGAGGGGCAAGGCAGAATAATCACACAGTCCCGAGACCAAGGTGTGGGCACGTCTTCTCTCCATTAATGTTCCAGCGGGGCTGAAGAGGAGGCGGGCGAGGTGGGCTCTTCGGTAACGGTGACGTTACCCATCGGCCGGGCCCCCTCTCTTGCTTGGTACACGTTGGCGTCTGAGGGGGCACTAGCCAAGACGCGAGCCAGGGGCACGCTTTTCGGGATAAATCCGGGGCATCCGACGCAAGCGTGACAGGCGGGCGACAGTTTGAAGCACCTTCGCGCGAGGGGGTGACCAACTTCGGAAAGGCGGCAGGCTCTTCCGCGCCCTCTTCCGAGTGACTCCCACACTTCTTCCCCCTTTGGGGCGCGGACACACAAACACACCCGGCGCAGGAGAGGGCGAAGCGCGCGTCTCCGCTCCCCCTACTTTCGCCGGGGGAGAGATCCGACCCGCGCCGGCCACCCTCTTGGCTCGCAGCGGCAGGCGGCTGAACCGAGGCGGGGTCACATGCTGGCCTTGTGGGTGGCCAGGCGCCGCCCAGACGACGACGACGACGACACGCTCCTCTCGGTTCTTCCACGGAATCGGTTCTTCTACGTTCCTCGCCGAGGGAGCCGTTCCCCGCCGCCGCCGCGACTGACGGGCTAGAGGGGGTGCGTGTGGGGGGTGCACGTTCCCTTTCCCTCGCGCCAGCGGAGCCCAAGGCCGAGCTGCCCGGATTGGCCGGGGAGGGCCGCGAGCTCCGCCCGCTGTAGCCGTGCTTGCCTGGCTTGGAGGGAGGGGAGAAGAGCAGGGCTGCGCTCCCTGCGCTGCCTAGTCTGGAGCGGGAGCCTGGCAGCGGCAGGAGAGGCGGCGGCGGCGGCTGCTGAGGAGCAGCCGGAGCCTGCTGGTCTGAGGAGTCAGCCCCGTTGCCTTCCGCTCCGGGTGCGCGAGGCGAGGAGGGGGCTCGTCTCCACCGATCCATGACCATGGGCGACAAGAAGAGCCCGACCAGGTGAGGAGGGAAGGAAGTAGGGGCGCTTCGCGGAGCAGGCTAGAAAGAGAGGGCTTCTCCTAAGATGGAGGGAGTGTGGAAAGGGAATAGAAAGGAGTATGCGCGGGTGCCAGCTAGAACACCTACCTCCGCCTTATGCTCTAGGGAGGCGCTGTGTGTGGGGACTAGGCCACAGAGTGGTAGTAGTGGTGGTGGTAGTAGTGGTAGAGGAGGGGTCTTTTAAGATGGAGGAAGTGGGTAAGGAGAGCTTATTTGTTTGCCTGCCTGCCTGCCTCCCAGCCAGGTACAGAAAACTCCTTTTTCAATGGGGTTGGGTGGAGAGGAGGAAAAGCTGGAGCTCCTTGTATGGTAAGATGTAGGGGCCCAGGGTTGCTCTTAAGATGGAGGGAGTGTGTAAAAGCAAAGCGGAGAGCAAATGTTTGTGTTCCTCTCTGTGTATGTATGTGTGTCGGTGCCAGGGCTAATCTGGTGTTAGAGCAGCTATGGCGGCTCCTCACTCTCTTTCACACACATACATCTCCTCACACTGACTTCTTCCAGACAAAGGGAGATTTAACAAGGTAAAAGAGACAGACAGACAGACAGACAGAGGGGGCGCATGGAGGGACACGCCTACAATCCTTTAAAGTACAATTAAGCTCCCCCTCCCCACAAAAAAGAGGGAGGGTTTCAAGCCCTCTCAGATGCCTTCCACCATCCTTCTTTTCCTTTCCCTTCCAGATTCAGTGGTACTCCGTGTTGAGTGAAAATCGATTGTCTTGGAATTGAAGATTGAGAGGAAATGTTATCCTTTCCTCTCTCACTCAGGGGTATAGTAATGGGGGAATATGTATCTGGCGATAGTAAAGCACAGTGTGGTTTCAGGTTTATAGATGTTTTGCACCTCTTTCTGCTTCCCCTCCCTTTTACCTCTTTCCAAAAATGTGATTACTTTTTTAGCCAAAGAAAAGAAAAAGCAGGCAAGCAGAATGTAACATGACATAGCCTTGTTTTATTACCTTGTTTCTAACACCTGTTTTATTTCTTCTCTCTTTCTTTACCCTTCTTCAAATATGCACTTCTCAAGACCCAAAAGGCAAGCTAAACCTGCAGCTGATGAAGGTTTTTGGGATTGTAGTGTCTGCACCTTTAGGAACAGTGCTGAAGCCTTTAAATGCAGCATATGTGATGTCAGGAAAGGCACCTCTACAAGGTACATGGCCAAATTGAAATATGAATATTTATCTCCATTCTTAATTGTAACGAAGTTGACTTGTTGATTTACCATTGTGGTAGCAACATAAATTAACTCGGGGGAGTTTAAACTTGGTATTTTGTGTTGCAACCTTTCAGTAAAATTGAATATTTTGTAAGGGTATAATAAATATTTGATATTGTTTGTAATGTGGCATGTTTATAAGTAAAAAGTTGCTGGACATTTCTTGGGTCATTCAGATATGATTGGAAGCTTGTGTTTTTCTGTGCCATTATGATTCCAGGGATGCTACTGAATAGAATAAGCTGTGGTAAGAGAAAGGGCATTAGCATCTTCTGCTAAAGTATTCAATTTATCAATATATTTGGGTGTGGAATTGTATGGCACAGTAAAAAAATAGCATAAACATTCAGGTTTGTGTGCTGTTTTTTTTTTTAATATATAGTGGCTGTTTTATGTAAAATGCCAGAGCTTAGTAGAAAGCCAGTGTCTTCCAGAATAGCATAAACATTAGATAGAAAAGTATATGATCTTTGCAGAAGTGCTGTAGAAATAACAGATTTATGAGAACTTGGGGTGTCCTCTCTTTTTTCTGATTAAGTTATCCAGATTGTTGGAAATTCTTTCAAAAGGCTGAAACTGTTGTTGGTATTTCTTTCAGATAGTTAAGTTGAGAAGTGGCCTATCCTGTATCCTCGCAGTATTGTCATATGTTATGGCATGCTTTTTATTTTAATTAATTTCTATAGGAATAGTTACTTACTTGAAGGGTTTAAAAATGGTAGGGAGTAGGTATTTTGGAGCCTAGGCAGTAGGTGTCTTTGAGAAGTTCAGAATGTATTCACAATGTTTGGACATTTACTTTAATTCAAGAAAATCCTTCTACATGAGTGATACTTTCTGTGACATGAGGGCATTTCTTTGGTGTCATCTGAACTCATTCTTGTAAATAATACCTTTATCTGTGCAAGTCTTAACTGTTTTAAACAGGACTGATTTTACCTTGTGAGAGTTAATAAATATTGTAAGGTGGCTTTAGTATTGTCACTGAATCTACCTGCGGCTCTTGATTTCAAACCTGTTGATATTCATTTGCTCCTTTATTAGAAACATTTGTAAGATTAGCGTTTTTAGACTACATTTAACAGGGATAGACAACCAGCAGCTTTTAGGGTGGATATATTCTGTGTTTGTGTTCATATTGTGTATGATTGAGACATCTCTTCCCCCAATGAAAAAAATCACTTTTGTACGCTGGTACCACATGTCACAGGTCGTCTGGATCTATCATGCAATCTTTCTTTTAGCTTTAACTGCTACAAAGAGTGCTGGGAGACTATCACTTCCAACTACACTTTTTTTCTTATTCCCCACCCCCACCCTACTTTGGAGTTTTGTTTCGTTTCAATTATGGTATGATTTGACTTGGTTCCACCATGATAGATTCTGGAGAAGTGCTTATCCACCCTCACGTCTTTCTGCCTCTTTCACACATTCCCTGCATGGCTGTGGAGGAGCCTACAGAAGAGATGGACAACAGTTTTCAGAGGGTCTCTCTGGTTGCTTTGTCTCAGGAGTGAGAAAAGTCAGCTAATCCCTCAATAAGTAGGTTTTTTTTTTTTGACACACACAGAACAGTTGACTACGGAATGAATATACTCCTGAACAGATTGTGTCTGTTATGGGCAATATCTAACCCCCTTTGGGTTAGTTAAATGAGTCATTTGTGCAGGGTAGAGAATTCACATGAAATACCCTTCATCCCATGACCCATTTCAATGTGTTGCGCATACAGGACTGCTGTGTCAACTTTCTCCATAGTACTTTTTGGAGTGTTACAAGCACTGTCTTGTGTGTTTAATTTGTTTTATGTTGGTAATCAATTGTGATTTCTCTGTGCATTAAATACACTTGCAGTGTTTGAGATCAATAATTGCAAGCCCTTACTATAAGGCTGGGCAAACTTTATTATGGAGATTTCATTTTCATGATCAATTGAGCTTATGAAGTAAAACAAAATCCAAGCCCTCTAATATTACACTTGACAAAATGTAGCTGGGAGATGGAGATATTAAATAATATAATTTCATCTATTTAACTCTGTCATAAATTGTACATAAATAATTGAAAAGTTTCAACAAAAGTATAGTTGCATTTTTTTACAAGAGATTCTTAGAAGATGGTTTATTTGCTTTTGTAAATGTCCTACAAAAAGACTTAATGTGAACCTACCATGATGGGTTCCAAGTCCTCTATGTGTCTTTATTAGTATAATGCATTTAGCTTATGTTTTTGATATAAAACAAGTTTAAGGTGATTATTTACAGTGATATTCATAATATTCCATATACTTTTAACTATCATAGAGTGAAACTGAATATTGCAAACAGTTTAAATAACAGTATCTATGTGAACTTTAGATTGAGTTCTTGGTTGTGGCTTAGAATTATGAGTTACTGTATATGACGTAAGTTGGTGTCTAGGGGAATTTTTAATTTTTTTTAATAGACACTTGAAGTACAAAAATGCCATACTGTTTGGTTGAATATTACTCAGAATATTTACATCTAATGCAACAGTTGGTTTGTGTGTTTTCATACAGAAAACTTGCCTGCTAGGATAATTTAAGATCTAATTCAGGCCCTCAGTATTAATAGCAGTCTTTAACAAATTTAGTGATATTACTGAGTTAGAGATCGAAAATTTAGGATTGTGAAATTGGATTGGTAGAAACAAGACTTTTCTACCTCTTTCCTCCAAAATTGTACAGAGAAGTTAATGTGACTTTATGTATTTGATTTGTGACCACTTTTCTTACAGGAGCTCCAAATAGTATGCATAGAATTCCCTTCTTGCACCTGTGCCTTCCCCCGCCCTTTGTTGATTATGCTGGAATTTTAAAATCCCTGAAGATTGGGTAGTGATATTGTCCATAGATTGGGCTGTTTATGGAAGGTGTTTGTTTTGTATAGTGTTGCGTAATCCCTGTGGCTCATTTGGAGGAAGAAGGGTAGAAGGATATGTTGTGAATAAAGGATGGACAAATGACTTGTACCGAAATCCGAATTGAAGTTAGAGTTGCTATTTGTGTCAGGCAGTAGCAATAGGCTGTATGAATTAGAGCAGTCAGCTGTTCTAAAGAGTGCATGAAAATACTTCTTATCCTGTGTAATATTTTGTTGTGCTTTTTATACTCTTGTATCAATTAAGGGGAATTGATGCAGGTCACACATTGTGGACCTGATCAGTTCAATATTAGTTTGCTGTAGTTTTATATAGTTTTGTGTGATTGCTTATAGATTTTGAACTGAGTTATGAGAGTTGTTATATATTGGTAGTCTGACTTCAGCACTATCTAATATATCTTTGATGTGTTGGTGTTCATGACTAAAAGTGAAAGCCTCACTTGCTTTTTTCACTTAAGAAATTCTGCAGTGTTCTAATAAGTCTAAGATAAAATAATTATTAAAATAATTATTTGTTATAATGATATGGCAAAAGAATATAATTATTTATGAAGCTACATCTCTTTACAAGTTTCTGATTGTCTGGTGCACTTTAAATATCAGAAACATATTTGACTGGAAGTATTTAAATATGTAAGTATGTTATTAATCTAAAATCAAAGATAAATTTTGCATTTTCATTGTATTTTTAAAATATACAGTACAACAGCAGTGATATGTTAAATAATAAACACCAAGAAAAAGGAAGGGATCCTTATTCCCTGCCTATTTTAGATAAGATTGCAGTAGTAAGTTACTCCATTACACTGCAGTATATTAGGCTTCACAATCAAGAATATAAAGAGAACAAGAATAAGTCAGAAATTGAAGGAGATAATGGAAGCATAGAGAGTTGAAAAGCATTGGAGACACTGTGGTGCTTATCACTTTAGACTTTCATCTTGTTTTCTGGAGCTTGAAAATATAATATTGTAAAAATACTTGAAATTTCTGAAAGCTGCATAAATATTTCAGGAGTTAGCCATGTATATGAGCTAGAAACTTCTTTGGATTTTGAAATTTCCAACAATTTTTAAGGCGTTTTGTATTTTTTAAAATTACTATTTAATACTGAATGGTCCAGGATTCAAATGTTTGAATATGATAGGAGCAAAGAATGTGGTATGTGCAAAGAACAGTTTTTATTGTGGATATATTTCTGTTGTTAATATTGTTTGACAGGTGAGTGGATAATAGTAAAAACTTTAATCACAAAAACTTGTCTCTTATTTATCTTTCCACAGTTTGTATCTTTCAGCGTTCTTAACTAATACCAAGTATGTCTAAAGAGATAAGGGGGCTTAGGGAGAGGTGATTAAAGATAAGTGACCAGTGAGCATAGGAAAAATATTAAAGCCTAAGGGGGAAAAAAGAACAACCTTTTTTTACGTTTCATCTATGACTTCATATCTGTAGTTCTTGTTTGTTTTAAAATTTGGATTCGTCTTCCACTTGTTGAACCATATTATACCGCTAGACATTTCTCCCTGCAAATTAACAATTGAATTGACAATGCTTCTGTTTATACTGGCTAGATTTGGTTATTGTTTGTAAATAATTTTCTGTCATGGTACTACAACTGGTAAGAAGAATTTTTCTTTGCATGTTGATTATTTTATATATATATATATACACACACACACACACATATTTCTTTTGTTTTGAATAAATTGATTTAATGCAGTATTTTTTATGCTTATATCGTATTATGTTTTGAACATGGTAACCTAGAGAGTGAACTAAGACTATTATTAGGACTGATTATAGTACACCTAGAGATATGTGTGTAAATATATATTTTAATTGATTGTAGCCTAGTACTTTGATAAGCCCCATATGCTAGTTCCAAAGTACAAGATGAAATTAGTAATTCTGTTCATTTAGATAGTTCCATCATTACATAATGTAAGAAAAAATGAGGACACTTCCCCAGTACCCTAGAGGACAAATTCAGTAATTGAAATCAGGCTGGAAACAAAGGGAAACACTGAATGGCTGTTTCTCCTTCCTGTTCTCTGAATCTTGAAGGCAGAGTGCTTCCCAACAGATGCTTTAGCTTCAGAAGTTAAGAAACTATCCACATGAAGCCATTCAGCTAATCTCAACTGATAACTCAGAAAGCAGCAGCTGACGGCATTGTTCAAAATTGAGACATCAACCCAGTATGTGTCATAGAATTGCCGTATAATTATCTAAAATTTATTACAGAGGAAAACTATTCATTTTAAGGAATGTTTATTTTACAGGTGGGAGATAAATTACATAGAGTTGTTTATAGGTAAGAAATAAAAGTTTGGGAAAAGTGGACGAAATGTAATAGTAGATAAGTAGGTGTCTGTCTGTCTCTCTCTCTCTCTCTCTCTCTCTCTGTGTGTGCAAATAAATAAATAAAGGCACCATTCATTTTTTGGATTGGGGCCTCAATATGTCACTCAAAGACCAATATGTCCTTGATCCCAAACAAACTTACCCTTTCTTTAAGTAGACTTAGCACTTTTGGATTTAGTTATAGAGAGATGTATAGCAATCATGAGAACAAAAGTTTAGTGGAGTAAAGATTAGCATAATGGAGAAGCATGTGAATTAAAATATAAAGTCCATGTGCATTTTTTAAAAAGTGAACTTTAACCAAGAATTAAATCTTTCATTTAGTTCCTTGCAGATTTAATTTTATTTTTTTAAAAAAATCAGACTAAAGTTTAAGCATATTTTCTTCATGTTTCTTTCACATGACAGCATGTTCTACAAGCTAAGTAAATGTAAAATATCTGTCTGTCTGTCTGTCTGTCTGTCTATCTATCTATCTATCTATCTATCTATCTATCTATCTATCTATCTATCTTCCCTTTCCTGGATGCTACCTCCATGTCTTAATCCTAAATTGCTTCTTTATATAAGAGAGAATTTTTTCCGACTATTTTCTTTATTGAAGTTTGTTATTGGAAAATTTTGGAAGAGGCAGGAAAAAAAACCTTTTTCACAGATTTTTATAATATCTAAAGTACTGCACTACTGTACCATGAAGGTTGATAGGCTATATGTATTAAAAACCTACACAACCCTCTTAGCAATAGAAAGTGTTGCTTTGAAAATTCTCCCTCAAATAACATTAGAAGCATCCCAACGTGTTCCCAGGAGGTTGTTCTCTTCTATGCCTATATGTAATCTGACTTTATGCATAGGTACATATCCATTATGCCATTCTTTTTTGGGACAAGCAGTATTATACAAAGTGCAGAAAAAGAGTGAGAAGTAATGGGAAAAAGGAATTTTTCCTTTTTAGGAAGTATAGGAAATAATAGAAAAGGAAATAACAAAAAAGGAAATATAGGTAAATCTAGTGTATACCTCTCCATACCTTTTCATCCTTGCTTCCACCATATCTGTTCATACCCATTTAGTCATTGCCTTTTGTTCTTTAAACTTCTCATCTCTTTCTTTTTGAGGATTTAATCAACTCCATCCAACCATACCTTTTTCAATCTTCCCTTTTTTCTCAACCCACTTTTTTCATGTATGTGCTTTGTGATTCATTCATTAAATCTGACTAACCCCCCTCACTGTACTACTTTTGCACTGATCACTCACTTTTGTATTGAATTCCTCTTCATTCATCCATTCTTGACTCTTACCTGCTCCTGTTTTACTGGACACACTTAAGTAACTCATTCCCATTGCAACTTTTGTTTTCTCCTGACATATCCAGTATTTATTTATTTCGTATGACATAGCAGAATGCAGCATTGTTGCATAAAAATCACAGAAACTATATATAAAAGTGTATAAAATATAGGACATTGGGACAATAAATTATTTTTAAAACATGCAATACAAATGATGGATAAAATTATGAATAAATTAAGTTGCGTATGAGCAGTTACTAAAGTATCTAAGCCTATGGCCAAATATCTAAATCATTTAGCCATTGGACAGCAGTAGCCTCAAGATGATGTAGTTCTTGCAGGGAGCCAGGAAACCTTCTGAGGGGACATTGCATCGCGATGTGATGTAAAGTTTGCGGGATGTTTCCACAGTCTTAGTTAGGATTATCAACCAGCCCCCATTTATGTTTCCAATATCAGCACCTGCCATGATTAGTTCGAATCTGATTAAGCACAGTCCAGTTTTTCCTTGGGAAATCAAAGCCGTAAGGGCGTTGTGCTGGATCAGACACTAAATTAAAGAGGTCTGGGTTAGAAGTTGCCCACTCCTGGCGCCATGCTGTCTCAAATTTGGAGACTAAAACCCAGCATCAATAAAAACAAGGTCACTTGTTTTCATTTGAACAGTAGACAAGCCAACTGTATACCAAAAGTGGAATTTAGGAATCAGCTGCTAAAGTTCAGTCGTAACCCAAAGTATTTAGGAGTGACCCTCAATCGGTCTTTTAACTTATAGGGAACACCTAAGAAAAACCATAAAATAAAAACTAGGAACAATATTCTACACAAACTTTCTGGCACCAGCTGGGGAGCAAGTGCCACAGTTCTTAGGACATCAGCTCTTGCTCTGGTATATTCAGTGGCTGAGTATTGTAGTCCTGTATGGTTAAACAGCACTCATATAAAAGCAGTGGACACCCAGCTTAACCACACTATGAGGCTAATATCAGGAACCATTAAATTGACGCCTTCCAAATGGCTACCGGTACTATCCAACATACCACCCCCACATCTTAGAAGACAACTTGCCTTAAAAAGGGAGTGGCAGAAACGAGAGGCAAATCGGTTATTACTTATACACAAGGATTGCCATGATCAAGTATTTAGACTTAAATCTCGGAACCTGCCGTGGAGACTTGGACAGCAATTAGAAAAGACTTTTGACATTGAGACATATCCAGTCTACTTCCATGAATCAAAATGGGCAGAAGCACACAGTCATACATGACTGTTTTCATTTCTTTAGAATATTCCTTCTTTCCAACATATATAGCCCTATACTATTCTGCCATTTGTGCATCTTACAATTTCTCCATTTCCCCATTTTTAGTAAACATTGTGCTAAGGCACACACATTTATCTAGTTACTATAATTTATTGCCATTTATGTGTAACTTGCAACCATTCTTTTCAGTTTCCTTGTTGGTGGCAGCTATCTTGGTCTTCGATTCATTAATTTTCAGATCTGTACTTCTCATTGTGTCATGCCATTTATTTAACATTTGCTGCAAATCTTTTGGGTTCTTAGCCAGTAATGCAGCATAATTTCTATACAAAAGTACACATATGACAATGTCCTTGATCAGCACATCTCTGATGTCACCATAAGCGTTCTATAATCTATAAATATGTTAAACAGCCAAAGGGGCATCACACATCCTATTCTTCCTCCCTTGTTAGTGTTGCAACATTTGCTAAACATTTTAGTTATTCTCACGCATGCTTTACTTTACTTATACTACTCTTGCCATGTACAGTAGACAACCTGCAATTCTATGTTGAGCTATGTTAATTTTATCATACACTTTCTCTAAATCAACAAATGTATAATGCACTTTCTTACATTCATATGTTTCTTAATAACTTGCTGAATAACAAAATCTGCTGTTATGTCCTCTCCATCTAAATTCTGCTAAGCACTTTCCCACATATACTTTACAAGCTAATCCTCCAGTACTTTTTGCACTCTTTCTACCTTTCCCTTTGGAAGAATGCCATTATTATTTCCTTACATCAGGCATGTATGCAGTTTTTATACATGTTAAATAAATCACGTACTTTAACAGTTCACCAATTACACCATCAGCATCTGCAGCTATACCATTTCCCAGCATTCTCACTACTTTTATTGCATATTTTATAGAACACCTATAGCAATCTGTTTTTCATGATGTTATCATTCCCATACAAATGTCTGAAATGCTCCTTCTAGCATTTCACCACTTTTATTTTTAATTACATTCACTCTGCTGGAGGCTCCTTGTTTAGCCCCTTTCACTTACTTCCTAAACATACTGAATTTTGTTGGCCACTTTTAATTATAACCATTCCTTGCACTCTGACTACATTTTTGTAACTATTTTTTCTCTATATACACATTATTCAATAACTTTCATCAATCTTGCAGAAATCATTCTCTTAAATGCACTGTTTTCTCACCCACAGCCTCTTTCACTTCGTTCTCCTAAATATCCTTTATTTTCCTTCCATTAGTGCAACTCCATACTCTCTCTGGAACTCAGTAACATAATTTATTTCACTTTCCATTCTTATTTTTTGGGAGATTAGTCAGTCTTCTAATACTTTTTCATACAGGGCTCATACTTTATCTTTAGTTGTTCTACTTTCAGTCTAGTTTCTTTCACTTCTTTCTTGTTCTATGTACATTTTTTTCCAGAGATCCAGTTATGATATACCAAATAATGATACATCCCATATTCAAAATCTCTTAACACTTTTATTGTCCACTATTTTACAGTCTTTTCATAGTAAGGTCTGAAATCAGTCAGGCTTTTCAATTCATTTATGTTCAATGTTCATGCAAATAAAGACATACTTAAAGCATATTTGAAAGAAGTCCTTTTTCTAAACGATACACACAAATCATCATTCTCCTTTCTTCTAGGGTCTCTAAATAGCCAATTGCTTTTTCTTGTCTGTTTCCACCTATTCATTCATGTCACATATGAGAATAATTCTCCCCCTTCCCCCATCTAGTACATCATCATGGCTGTAACCCATTGAGACTTTCATATAATGCTTTTAGCAAGAGAAGAAAAGAATATTCTAGATTATTAGTTTTAGTTGTATCTGTGCCATATGCAGCATTCCCTGCTAAAAGTAAGAACACTGCAGGTCAATTTTGGCAGATTTTGGCCAGTACGCCACAAGGGTAAACATTCTTATGCTATTCTATACAAGTTAGTATTTCTAATCTAGAAACTACCTTACAATCCATTGTACTGTTTCTGGTGCCTCTTTTAACTAGGAGGTATATGCAGTGTCTTCAGTGGTATAGGAATACTACTTCAAAATGCAGATAGGTCATCCCTTCCTAAGGAGTTGGCCCCTAAATTAAAACACATTATTTTCCTTCAAGACCTTGTTGCTTCAACAGGTTGTGTGTTGACTCTACTGCCTTGTAGTAAAGCAATATATAGACAGTCATTTTAAAAAAGTGCCTTTCACTCATGAACATTTCATGGTTCTATGAGACTAATCAAAAAAGTATAAAATATATCTTTGGAGAATCTAAATAGAATTTCATGTGATTCCTTATAGGAAGAAGAAGAAACCAACCCAGTGACCTGAAAGCAATAGTCTTATGCTGGGTCATTTGACTGGAAAACTAAGTGTCAAGTATTTTATTTAGACTTAGTCATTGTATGTCTCTTTTTTTCAGAGAGTAATGCTTAAAAATGATGAAACTCAGTAATCTACTTCATGAGCATATAAGTGGTTCTGTGTGTCATTGGGTCTCTTGAAAAATGTAGGTCATTTGGAAAAGTGTATGTTTCTTCTGTAACAAGTAGCTTTTGACCTATGATAGAACAACACAGGTTAGGTATGCAGGTTCCATTCACCAGCACTAGATACAGTTTTGCAATATACAACAAATATAATCTATTTCATTTTTAAAAGGCGTATTTTAGAAAACAAATGGACTGTATGTTGCTGAATAATAAACAGAAACATCAATTTAGTGTTTACCAAAATAGCTGAGAAAAAAATCTGACGTGATTATGAGGTTGTAATATAGAAGTTTGATTCTGCGATTGTGTGCTTCCTACAGTATCTCCAACTTGTTTAGCAAATAAATGTATATATGAAGTGTGTGATATTTTCAAAGCAAGTTTATGAGAGAATATAAAATACATAACACAACTAAGTACTTTTCTGCCCTTATTGTGTCCGTGGATAGCCATACCACGGTTGTAGAGGGGGAGAGTATAAAATACATCTTCAGAGAATCATAGAGGGGGCTTGGAGAGCCTCCTGCAGGGGGTGTGCAGAAGAATTTGTTCAGCATCTGTTGGACAAAGTCACTTGAATTCACTCAGAGTTGGATGCCAGCCTTGTTGGAGGTCCAGAGGAGATTCTTGGGGGGAGTCTTGCCGGGTTATCTGGGAATGGTTTGAACCTGTTGGGCCTGAGGAAGTGGATAGGGTCCTTAGGACTGTGAGCTCAGTCACCTCTTCAGATCGATGCCCCTCCTGGCTTGTTAAAGCTGCTCGGGGGGTGTCATGTGAGTAGGTTCTAGCAGTGGTGAATTCTTCCTTGAGTGAGGGGGTTGTTCCTTTACCTCTTAAAGAGGCCTTGGTTCGTCCCCTCCTCAAGAAGCCATTGCTGGACCCAACGATACTGGACAATTTTCACCCAGTATCTAACCTCCCCTTTCTGGGGAAGGTGGTTGAGAAGGTGGTTGCGCAGCAGGTTCAAAGGACCTTGGATGAAGCAGATTATCTGGATCCCTTTCAGTCGGGATTCATACCCGGGCATGGGACAGAAACAGCACTGGTTGCACTTTTGGATGATCCCTGGAGAGGGCAGCATGGAGGTTATGCATCCGTTCTTGCCCTACTTGACCTCTCTGTGGCTTTCGATACCATCAACCATGGTATCCTTGTATCCTTCTGGATCGGCTCAGGATTGGGGATGGGCAGCACTGTGTTCTGCTGGTTTCTCTAGGGTCAATTCCAGTTGGTGGTGATTGGGGAAGAGAGATCCCACCCTCGGCCCCTACTCTGTGGGGTGCCGTATGGTTCAGTGCTCTCTCCTCTCCTATTCAACATCTACGTGAGGCCTCTGGACAGGCTCATCTGTTGCCATGGGGTGAGGTATCATCAGTAGCGACAATAACAAACATATGAGATAGATTGGGCTGAGAGAGAATGATTGGACTAAGTCACCCAGTGAGCTTCAGTGGTTGAAGGTAGACTAGAACTTTTCTGCTATTAATTAATTGTTTCTGTTATTAATAAATGTTTTAACCACTATATAACACTTTGACTATTCTCAATGGTCTATTTGATTTGTAATCTGGGCATTTTGTGGGACAGAAAGCTAATTCTGTTTTTTCTGTCAAGGCCTAGACTGTTTGCCTTTGGAGCTGAAGCTGTATATTTCAAATCATAGTTTAAGAAAAGTTAAACTATTGACTTTTACTCAAGCCTTTAAGAGTTTTTTTAAAAAATGTTTGGAATCTCTTAGTTGGGCTTTAATGGCTTGTTACGTGTATCAGTATTTGTAAGTCATTTAGAGCTATAAAGGAAGGTAGATGGCATATACAATTTTAAATAAATAAATGACACAGCAGAAAGCTTCAGGCCAGACATGATCAAGTTTCATTTCATAAAAGTCACTTTTCTGGGTAGGTAAATACAAGATTTGGTGTGCCCAAAGCAATTTTTGGGTGCAGATGTTAATTGCGTTCTGAGGCTATCATGCTTTATGATTTCATTAGAAGAACCTGTTGCTTATTTTGAAGGGCACATATATAATATGTCACAGTGCTTAATTTAACATGTATTATTATATAAACTGATTAATGTCTCTTGAACTTTGTGTAAATAAGGAACCCAACACTAACTTAAGCATTGTCCTCAGGCTTTATTTAGAGATATGTTTGGATATATAGTGAGATTTCAGTTTTCATGGCTGTGTCTCCAGAACAGGGATTTGATGTGTTAGAATGTCCAGAATAGCTTGCAGTCTGTTGTACAAATAATAAAGATATAGGCTGCTGTTTCAGCACTACCAATGTCATGTTTCTATCATTTATTTTGTGATTTCTCACTATTGTTGCTGCTCCTTGTATGACTATACTCGATTCAAATCTATCCTTTGGTTGCCCTGTTTCTGAGTTATGCTTCTTTCTTGCTTGATCTCATTCCAATATCTGGAATGAGCATCTGGATTGATACTTTGACAATGGGCATATCATACTTTTCTGGGTTTATTTATTTATTTGATTTGATTTCTATAGCCGCCCTTCTCAGCAAGTGACTCAGAGTGGCTGACAACAATAAAAACTATAAAACAGTTAAAACAATTTCAATTAAAACAATTAAATCACAGAATAAATATACATGGCTACCAAGTAAGCAGTGCATAGATGTTAATATAACCAAGAAACAGGACCATTCACACATTCAGGGCCCCAGACCTGGCCACATAACCAGGTCTTCATGGCCTTACCAAAGGCCAACAGGATTGGGGACACAAGGACACATACTGTATAATTAGAGTGAAGTTGTCTTCGAAAAAAGAAAAAAAAAATCCACCCCCCCTGGATTCATTAGAGTATAACTGAAGTAAGTATACATAGGATTTGCAAATTAATTAGCAATTGGAACATGTACAAAAAGTGCTGCTTTTTAGAAATGCCAAGAGAGCAACTACCTTTCTCTCAATTATTCCCAAACTGGCACTGACTAATTATATAAGCTTTGTTGTTAAAGGTAAACATATTGCTGTATAAATTAAGTTCTGTTGTTGCATTTCTGAAAAATGTAAATGCCCAAGAGGAAAGACCTTGTTCTTAACTGAATGTGTGTGACTTCTGCACATAGCCACCAAAGGCACGTGTTCTCTCTGTGGTTATTTTGATTGCTTATATTACTTGAGTAAAGTGTAATGTAGCACTCTTATTCCAGAAACTGATTGCCGTGTGAGAACTTTCTCTTCCAGAGGTTTCAGTAGAATAGGCAATACTTTGACAGACAGTAACACTGTGTTGGGAGTCAGTCAATACATTCAGTTGTTTTGATGGGATACTCAGAGCATATCACTAGCAGAAAAGGGGAAGGCTTTCCTCTGAAATGCTAATTTTAGAGGAAATTTTGTATTAGCTTTCTTGCTCCTGTGTTATTACTGAGCTATTTTAAGTCCTATTGGGAGCAGCAAAGAAAAATAAGTAAATAACTTTGAAGTGTATATTATTTTTATGATACTGTTTTGTTGTACATTAACAACACTTAAATAAATTGCAACTTTGTCCTTGTAAGCAGAATGAAATGAAAAAGAATTAATTCTAATTAAGCCATGCTGAACCACCAAATCCACAATTCTCAATCAGATGTCAATGAGACATGATTGTATTAACATTTTCCCACCAACTGATGTAAAAAGATTACCCACCACAGTCACTGAAGGTAATATATAACCATTGTGATTACAGAAATAGCCAGTTCTTATGCTCAATAAATTTGTCTCACTCCTTTTTAAAGGTGCCCATGTGGTAACCCTCACTATATCTTGTGACCATCTCTGCATCTTGTGATAGTTGATCCCACAGTTTAGGTTTGTATGATACGAAGAATTGTTTCCTTTTATCTCTCTTGAATATTCTGTTACTTTGTTTTATTGGATAACTCTGATATCTAGTATTATGAAACATAAAGAAAAACTATCAACATTTTTGCCTCATTCTTATGCTTCTGTAATCACCTTTCCCACTTTAGGAGTCCTAAACATCATTTTCCTCATAAGAGAATGTTCTAGCTCTCTTACATTGTTTTGAATGCTCTTTTTCCAACACTACAATATGACTGTATTTTTCATTTTCATTTATTCCTATTGATCAACAATATATAATTTTGCTTTTTAAAATAACAGCACACATGTGTTTTCATGGAGTTATTTGCTACTCAGCCAAGGTTTTGTTTCTAGTTAATCACTGGTGCTTCAGACTATAACAGTGTATATGTATAGGTCGATTTTTATCTGAAAACATTTCAGTATATGTTTCCAACATTTGAAGCTGTTAATTATCCCTTTTTATTTATAAAATGTGTATCCTACTTTTTATTATTAAAAATGGTGCTGAAGCAAATTGTTTAAGGTAAAGGTAAAGGTTTCCCTTGACGTAAAGTCCAGTCGAATCCGACTCTAGGGGGCGGTGCTCATCTCCGTTTCTAAGCCTTGGAGCCGGCGTTGTCATAGACACTTCCGGGTCATGTGGCCAGCATGACGACTCGGAACGCCGTTACCTTCCCGCCGAAGCGGTACCTATTGATCTACTCACATTTGCATGTTTTCGAACTGCTAGGTGAGCAGGAGCTGGGATTAACAACGGGAGCTCACCCTGCCGCGCGGTTTCGAACCGCCGACCTTCCGATCGGCAGCTCAGCGGTTTAACCCGCCACCCGAAATAAAGAAATTTGATCTCTTCACTGTTCATCTCTAGTTTCAGTTAATTCATGAACAAAAAAAACATCAATACCAATAGAGAACCTTGGGTATTCTATGGTTTGTGTATGTGATAGATAGATACACACACACACACGCATCATTTTCAATAATTATGAATAAAATGTTATTATGCTAAGATGGCTTTGGTAGGTAGTTTATGCACTGAAATTCTAGACAAAATATTTATCATTTGCTGTTTAACAAAATAAAGTCATAAAAATCAGTTGGGATTCCTTTGACAGTTATTTTTGAGATATCAAACTGATAAACTGTCTATAAACACTTTTAATGCATTCATATTAGCAAAATGTTGTTGCAGAAAATAGTTTTGATTGTAATTTCACAGGTAGCTGCCGTCTTTGAATATTTCATCCTTGAACCGTGTGTTGAGATACTGATATTTATTTAAATTATGAATAGCATAGTAGATAACTTGATTTCCTTAAAATATATTTTCAGCCCTAAAAATAAGTCAGGAGAAAGCTTATATAGTATTTTAAGTACATAAAATATAACATTTGTTTTGATTGTTAATTTATGTATTGATTATTCAAATTTATACTGTGTACTGAGTTGGGTTAACAAAGTAGGAAAATTTCTATTTAATGAATTTCTTAGAGAAACTGAACTATAAAGTATAATTACACATATCATTTTTATCCTGTTCTTCAATTGAAAAGTCTCCAGAGCAACTTAAGAGATAATTAAATAATCAAGGCAGCCCCTTTTCTCAGGCTTGCATGAAACAGTTCTTAACGTAGCCTTCCCAAACTTGTCCTTCCCAAACTTGTCCTTCAGTTGCAATAGATGAATAAAGCTATTGACATTGATTGGACAAGGTTGGACCAACAGCATAGCCCATATAAAGGGCACTGTCTTGGAGAAGGCTATACTAATGTTACTGTTAATATAGCAATCGGCTGGAAAGAGAACAGTACAGGTAGCCTGATAGAATGGCTGCCACTAGTTGACAGTTGAGGGAGAGCATTCTTGGCAGAACCAATGAGTTAACTCTCTCTGGATGAGACTAATTTCTATCTATGAAAAATAAAAAATATATATTTCCCTTGAAAATTGATAGATTATGTGCCGTCAAGTCATTTTTGACTCCTAGTGACCACATAGATAGGTTTTCTCCATCTATCCCTAACCTATTCTTTCAAGTCTCACAATGGTGCATTTATCGCCATTGTAACAAAGTCCATCTGCCTTGCTGCTGGTTGTCCTCTTCTACTCTTTCCTTCCATCTTTTCCAGCATTTGAGCGTTTTTCAGCGAGCTGGGTCTTCGCATAATATATCCAAAGTAGGATAATTTGAGCCTGGTCATTTGTGCCTCGAGTGAGAACTGTGGGTTGATTTGTTCAATGATCCATCAGTTTGTTTTCTTGGCTGTCCCTGGTATTCTCAGGAGTCTTCTCCAACACAAAATTTCTAAGGTGTCAATACTCTTCCTATCCTGTTTCTTTAAAGTCCAGCTTTCACTTTCATGGAGTGTCACCAGCGTGGCTTGCACAATTCTGATATTTGTAGGTATAGACACATAACGGCATTGCAAACTAAAGTTCATTATCAATAACTATATTGTACTGCTGTAATGTAGCCATGTATTCACTTCACAGTAAACTTACAAAAAAGCACAAGAATGTTAAAACTCCAGAAGCCATGTTTCCATGAAGTTGTATTTTTTGCTGTTGTGTCACAATCAGTAATTAATTATTGGATCAAACTGTAACAAAACGCAGTTTTGAAAAGCAGATGTAATTGTTGATGTGACATTCTGAAATGTTGCATGCTATCTTTTTGAACATACTATAGTTTAAATGTAAATGTTGCTATTGTGGCCACCTTAAATTGAAATCTTGATATTTTTATCTCATAAATAAGAACTATTTTCTTGCAGATAAGTTATCTTGTCCTTTAATAACACCCCCCAAGTATACTATGGCTAAGACAAAAAGAACATAAAACTGTACTAAAGAGGTGTAAAAGCAAATGTTTGTAGTTTTATTGGACTGGGCCAGGTTTATTTTTAAGAAAAATATATGCAGACCAGGTAAAAGATTTTATTTTATTTTTATTTCATTTATCTAATTTATCCCCGCCCATCTCCTCCCATCGGGGGACTCTGGGCGGTTTACAACTATCGATTAAAAACCATAACCATAAATACACAAAATAAAATACAGTAATAAATAATATAAATAGAGGTAAAAATAATTTTTGATTATCTTAATGTATATTACCATGCAGTTTATATCTGTATATATCAATAGATGGAGGAAATTATGCAGAATTCTCAGAAGTATTCCACTCTACTTTTCATTTTTGGTTTGAGAGATTTCTGATAATCATAACATAGCTTATTTGTGTGTGTGTTGTAATTATGCTACATTTTGTAGCCATCTTGTGCTGAGGTTAGAATAGTTGTAGCCATTGCCACTTACTTCAAGAGTTCCATGGCATTATGGTATGAATAAGCCTACAGCTATGTTATGATGAAAAATCACAGCAAATGTTCTTGACGTTGCATAACCCACAGCAATTCTGTTCTTGTAGTACAGAGGTTGGCAGCCTTCTTCCACATAGGGACCAGAGGCCATGTCTGTGAGTGGGTGGCAGGCCACATTCACCTCTATAGCTAATAAGTGAAGGAAATTATAATAAAACATAACAAACTATGAATAATGTTTATTTAAGTAATATTATGTCTTTAAAATGTCTTTTACACAATTAGTATGGGACTTGATGCTGTTTGTTGCTTGAAAGTGTGGGAATAAGCCAGGCGGAGGTCTTGGATGCTATTTTTCCTTCCATCCCCCTCTTTGCCTCCTTACAGCTGCCGCCCAGTTGCTGCCACCTCCTCCATTTTCCAAGCAGGCCCAATGGCTGAGGCTCACCTGGTTGCCTCACTCACTGGAGTGGAAGGAAATGGGGTATGCAGAGACTGTGAGTGGGAAAACCAGGGACATGTCACTGCCTGTCGCTTGGCCTGTCCACCTCAGCTCAGATTCATGCTGAGTGTGGCCACCACCACCATTTCCTCTTACTTCTCTGCCTCATGGCTCCTTCTTGCTATCCACATTAATCAATAGAATTGGAAAATATTTTGCACAATTGGATCAATTTTTACTAGGTTGCAGTATTTTTAAAATTGAAATAATATGACTAACATTAATTAATTATTAATTAAGTTACATTAATAGGAATCTAATTCTTATAATAAGAACTAGTATGGTGTAGTGATTAAGGCATCAGGCTAGAAACCGGGAGACCATGAGTTCTAGTCCCACCTTAGGCATGAAGCTAGCTGGGTGACCTTGGGCCAGTCACTTTCAGCCCTAGGAAGGATGCAGTGGCAAACAACTTCTGAAAGACCTTGCCAAGAAAACCGCTGGGACTTGTCAAGGCAGTCTCCAAGAATTGGACACAATTGAATGGATTAAAAAAAAAAATCTTATATAACTTCAGAATTTCTGTAGGAATCTAACCTAAACTTTGTTTAATTTGCCAAGCTTTATAACACAATCTTATACAATCCTCTCCTCAGCATTGGGGCCAATTGCTTTGAGTGGGGCATAACTCTATAGGGTTGTAGCCTTGGTTATCTAAAAACATGTAAAGCATAAATGAACAGTTTTTAGATCTAAGTGAAATACTTGGAATTTCAGATTTCTAGTTATTGCATTATCACTTCAGTTCAAGAGATAAGATTCCTATATTTAGCCTGTTTAATTCTGTAGACTAAAACTCTTCAAACTTTCTTTCTGAGTTTCTACTTACAGTGAACAAAAGATAATGTAACCTTTACAGGATTTTTTTTAGCAACTTAATGTTCTGAAATAAAATTAAAAATACCTACTATCCCTCCACATTTTCTTTAACTGAACTTGATTAAATTTGATTAATTTTTCCTTGTGAAGGGTTGTATAAGGAACAATATGTTGTTAAATGTAATTTTTATAGCTATATTTAATGTATAGATATCTATATCTAGAGTTAAACTGAAGTAGGAATGGCAATTAAAATGCAATACTTTTCTTAAAAACTTCAGTGGGGAATATATGCATATTTCAGCAGAGTGTACCAGTAAAGTAGAAGTTTAAAGAAGATAAACGTTCACATGTATCGTTATCTTTCAAAAATGATCTGCCACACAACATTCAGGCTGAATTCTTATTTGTATAGGTTTAGTTGTTTTCCTAAACTAAGAATGTCATTTGATGTGTAGGTGTCACCCGTATAATAAAATCCAAAATCTCTTTCAAGTTGTCTCTAATGTTGACTGGAAATAGGACCAAATCATTTGTCTTCTGCAACCACAAATAGTTGAAGTGGCATAAGGACTATAGGTCAGTGGTAGAGTGTATGTTTTGTATACATAAGACCTCAGGTTCCCTCCAAATAAAAGGATCTCTGGAGAGTTCGCTGGTGTTTACATTGTGCGGTATTTCTGCAATTGTAAACCACTAAGTAAATATTCAGAAAAAAACAGAAACTACTGAATTAAACAAACACTGCCTCCCTATGATTTTTCTTTTTGCCAAATAAGGTAAGAAACGTAGGTGCATTTGTTTATGCCTTTCCATTCCCACCATTTTTAAAGCTACCTCTTGAATTTCTGTACTCCATACTATTATGATTTTAGTATAAAAAGCCAGTTTGGTCTAGTGGTTAAGGTGCTGGGCTAGAAACCAGGAGGATGTAAGGTCTAGTCCTGCCTGAGGCATGAAAGCCAGCTGGGTGACCTTGGGCCAGTCCCTCCCTCTCAGCCCAACTCACCTCACAGTGTTGCTGTTGTGGGGAAAATAGGAGGAGGAAGGAGTATTGGGTATATTCACCGCCTTGAGTTATTATAAAAATAATAAAGGCTGGATATAAAAAATAAAAAATAAAAAAAAATAAACCTTCTGGTAAAGAATATTATTTGGTAGAAATCTTTGAATACCAAGGAGCTAGAGTGAGTGGAACTGCAGCCCAAGGAAATCCCATTTTTATTTATTCATCATTGTATTTCCTATTTGCACATCGAATTTTGGGTTCCTTGGCTGAGATTGCAATTCGAATTTTCATAGCACATCTGGTATAACAGTTGGTGCCTGCACTTGAGACACAGTTTGTTGTAATTTTTTTTGGATTTTAGTTTGTTATATTTATATTATCACTTGTATATATCAGTGAAATAGTTTTTAGCTATTAATTTATTATTGTAAATCACATGTTTGGTGGTGAACATGCAAAGGTGGGCTTAGACAGTGAGCAGACTCTGATCTGGCCAGTTAAGTGGTAGTGAATATGGGTAGTGAATAGTAGACGATCTTGGGGGACCTCCATTGAGCATTGGTAGCTCATGGACCACAATTTGAAAATAACTAATACACTCTATATATGTGTATGTGTGTATTTATATGATCCAATATATCAACAAATTACAAAATAAATACGAAAAATATGGTTTGGCTACTAGTGTCAGTTGCATAGGATATTATATCTTGTGTCACAGCAGATAGAAGATGGAAGATAAAATGTTTGCTCTTAAACTTTATTTCAGTTTTTGTCTAAATGATTAACAGTATTTGTCAAGCTTCACACCTGGATGGCAGTAAATCATATACCTCCTAACTCTTTGCCTTTAACACAACTATTGGCTTGGCAGAAAACTCAGAGACCACTCAATTAGATTAGACTCGTTATTGCAGACAACAGTAAAGCCACAGAAACAACAGTTGATTGTCCACTGCAATATAAACTTATAAAGGACGTACATAGCACTTCCAAGGTTCTTCCTTCCACCTTTCCAAATTAATAAGGTGTTTTATGCAGACCTTTGTGATGTTGGAGTACGGCAGTTGTGGGATGCTTACATAACTAGCCAGAGAACTGCTTGTCCCCCCTTACAGCATTCTTCTGGGATCCAGAACGAATGTTTCTTCATTACTGCTTTATAGCTAAAATTATCTTTCTTTGGTCTCTGTCATGTCTCAGACTATATGTATGTATAAGCAGAATGAATTTCTTATCCTGTCATTCTCTTTTTTCTGAAATATAATCTCTTCTAGATCACCTGAAGATTGTTTTCCCATTTTTTAAAAAATTACATCTCTAAATTTGAAATGTCTGTGCTTCTAGCATTAATTGACTAATTAAATGAAACAGGGCTTCTTACCGGTAAATGAGATTTGGGACAAAGCAAATAGCAATATCATATCCAGTCATAAGATTGAAGTTTTTAGTAGGACTAATGTGACTTCTTCAGCAAAGGATCGTTACCTTGTCATGGTGCTGGAGCTTGAGCACCTCAATGATGCCAGGAGCTAAACCGTGAAGGGCCACCCAAGACAGGAAGGTCATGACAGAGAGGTCAGACTAAATGCGATCCCTGGGGAAGGTAATGGCAACCCACCCCAGTATTCTTGCCGTGAAAACTAAATGGATCAGTACAACCAGAGATATGTTGGTATACCATCGGAAGATGAGACCCCCAGGTCGGAAGATGGTCAAAATGCTACTGGGGAGGAACAGAGGATGAGTTCAACTAGCCCCAGACGTGATGACGCAGCTAGCTCAAAGCCGAAAGGATGGCTAGCGGCCGACGGTGCTGGTGGTGAACGGCGAATCCGATGTTCTAAGGATCAACACACCATTGGAACCTGGAATGTAAGATCTATGAGCCAGGGCAAATTGGATGTGGTTATTGGTGAGATGTCAAGATTAAAGATAGACATTCTGGGTGTCAGTGAACTGAAATGGACTGGAATGGGCCACTTCACATCAGATGACCACCAGATCTACTACTGTGGACAAGAGGACCACAGAAGAAATGGAGTAGCCTTCATAATTAATAGTAAAGTGGCTAAAGCAGTGCTTGGATACAATCCAAAAAACGATAGAATGATCTCAATTCAAATTCAGGGCAAGCCATCTAACATCACAGTGATCCAAATATACGCCCCAACCACAGTTGCTGAAGAAGCTGAAGTAGAGCAGTTCTATGAGGATCTGCAGCACCTACTGGACAACATGCCTAAAAGAGATGTTATTTTCATCACGGGAGACTGGAATGCTAAGGTGGGCAGTCAAATGACACCTGGAATTACAGGTAAGCATGGCCTGGGAGAAGAAAACGAAGCAGGACATAGGCTGATAGAATTTTGCCAAGACAACTCAATGTGCATAACAAACACTCTCTTCCAGCAACCTAGGAGACGGCTTTATACGTGGACTTCCCCAGATGGACAATACCGAAATCAGATTGACTACATCCTTTGCAGCCAAAGGTGGCGGACATCTATACAGTCGGTAAAAACAAGACCTGGAGCTGACTGTAGTTCAGATCACGAACTACTTCTTGCACAATTTAGGATCAGACTAAAGAGATTAGGGAAGACCCACAGATCAGCTAGATATGAGCTCACTAATATTCCTGAGGAATATGCAGTGGAGGTGAAGAATAGATTTAAGGGACTGGACTTAGTAGATAGGGTCCCGGAAGAACTATGGACAGAAGTTCACAACATTGTTCAGGAGGCAGCAACAAAATACATCCCAAAAAAAAAAGAGAAAACCAAGAAGGCAAAATGGCTGTCTGCTGAGACACTAGAAGTAGCCCAAGAAAGAAGGAAAGCAAAAGGCAACAGTGATAGGGGAAGATATGCCCAATTAAATGCAAAATTCCAGAGGTTAGCCAGAAGAGATAAGGAATTATTTTTAAACAAGCAATGCGCGGAAGTGGAAGAAGACAATAGAATACAAAGGACAAGAGACCTCTTCCAGAAAATTAGAACCATCGGAGGTAAATTCCAGGCAAAAATGGGTATGATCAAAAACAAAGATGGCAAGGACCTAACAGAAGAAGAAGAGATCAAGAAAAGGTGGCAAGAATATACAGAAGACCTGTATAGGAAGGATAAAAATATTGGGGATAGCTTTGACGGTGTGGTCAGTGAGCTAGAGTCAGACATCCTGAAGAGTGAGGTTGAATGGGCCTTAAGAAGCATTGATAATAACAAGGCAGCAGGAGACGACGGCATCCCAGCTGAACTGTTCAAAATCTTGCAAGATGATGCTGTCAAGGTAATGCATGCTATATGCCAGCAAATTTGGAAAACACAAGAATGGCCATCAGACTGGAAAAAATCAACTTATATCCCCCAAAAAGGGAAACACTAAAGAATGTTCAAACTATCAAACAGTGGCACTCATTTCACATGCCAGTAAGGTAATGCTCAAGATCCTGCAAGGTAGACTTCAGCAATTCATGGAGTGAGAATTGCCAGATGTACAAGCTGGGTTTAGAAAAGGCAGAGGAACTAGGGACCAAATTGCCAATATCCGCTGGATAATGGAAAAAGCCAGGGAGTTTCAGAAAAACATCTATTTCTGTTTTATGGACTATTCTAAAGCCTTTGACTGTGTGGACCATAACAAATTGTGGCAAGTTCTTAGTGGTATGGGGATACCAAGTCATCTTGTCTGCCTCCTGAAGAATCTGTATAACGACCAAGTAGCAACAGTAAGAACAGACCACGGAACAACGGACTGGTTTAAGATTGGGAAAGGAGTACGGCAGGGCTGTATACTCTCACCGTACCTATTCAACTTATACGCAGAACACATCATGCGACATGCTGGGCTTGAGGAATCCAAGGCTGGAGTTAAAATCGTGGGAAGAAACTTTAACAATGTCAGATATGCAGATGATACCACTTTGATGGCTGAAAGCGAAGAGGAACTGAGGAACTGAGTAGCCTTATGATGAAGGTGAAAGAAGAAAGTGCAAAAGCTGGCTTGCAGCTAAACCTCAAAAAAACCAAGATTATGGCAACCAGCTTGATTGATAACTGGCAAATAGAGGGAGAAAATGTAGAAGCAGTGAAAGACTTGGTATTTCTAGGTGCAAAGATTACTGCAGATGCTGACTGCAGTCAGGAAATCAGAAGACACTTAATCCTTGGGAGAAGAGCAATGACAAATCTCGATAAAATAGTTAAGAGCAGAGACATCACACTGACAACAAAGGTCCGCATAGTTAAATCAATGGTGTTCCCCGTAGTAACATATGGCTGCGAGAGCTGGACCATAAGGAAGGCTGAGAGAAGGAAGATCGATGCTTTTGAACTGTGGTGTTGGAGGAAAATTCTGAGAGTGCCTTGGACTGCAAGAAGATCAAACCAGTCCATCCTCCAGGAAATCAAGCCAGACAGCTCACTTGAGGGAACGATATTAAAGGCAAAACTGAAGTACTTTGGCCACATAATGAGAAGACAGGACACCCTGGAGAAGATGCTGATGCTAGGGAGAGTGGAGGGCAAAAGGAAGAGGGGCCGACCAAGGGCAAGGTGGATGGATGATATTCTAGAGGTGACGGACTCGTCCCTGGGGGAGCTGGGGGTGTTGACGACCGACAGGAAGCTCTGGCGTGGGCTGGTCCATGAAGTCACGAAGAGTCGGAAGTGACTAAACGAATAAACAACAAGAATGTGACTTAAAAGACATAGCATGAGAAAATCAAGATAGGGCCATATAGAAGTTGGGCTGCATTCAGATGTGTCCTTAAATGCAAGAAACCTCCAACCTCCAACCAAGGAAACTCGATATATAGGTTTCTACTGACATACTCAGTAGAATTGTCACTTCTGTATGTCAGAAGCAAATTTTGTTCTCACTTCATCATTTCCCTAAGCATCTTTTTTCATTTTTTTCATTCTGTTCCAAACAGCTTCTACATCTTTCCTTATGACCACTTTCTGTTCATTCAGCTTATAGACTGATATAACTTATAATATTTTTTCCTAAGGGAATTGTACTTTTTGATCCTGCAGTCATTCTACTTCATGTCTTTCACTTCTCTCCTTTTTTACCATGTTTATGTCCCCCAAGATCTACTCTTGACGTTGCCAAAAAATGGTCTGATTCATACTTAGAAGATTTCATCATCCTTGTATCCTTTCCTAATTCTCTCAGTAATTCATTAAAAAGAATCAAATCAATCATGCTTTTCGATTCATTCATTTTCCATTTGTATGCACAAATAGACTTATGCTTAAACCAGCTATAACACCGGAGCCAGCCCTGGGTTTGAGAGCTGAATCATCCCAAGATATACCAAGCAGAATCTTTTTCAATTCCTGTAGAATATATTCTCATCAAGCCTACTGTTAACCTTTTGGCCAAAAGAGGAAGTTCTAAAGGGTGACTTCTCTCTTTGGTGAATTCTCTCATTCCTGGGCCATCTAGTAAAGAACAAAAGAATATCCCACCTCTAATCATGAACTTTTTCAACTTTTACTTATATCATTAGGAACAGCATGCAGAGACTTGAACAGTATACTTACTTGTACAATAGGAACTTTATGTTAAGTTTTTAAATGAACAGTCTGGTAATCACACAACTCTCTTTCCCCTTCCAAACTGTTCTCATTCTAATTGTCTTTACCAAAATCTCCTGTAGCTGCTTGTTTGCTGCAGATGTTCAGTCATGCTTTCTCCCTTCCTTTTCTCATCCTAGCATCTTTCTCCTCTTGATTCAGTTCTAAACGGCTTCTCAGCTGCTCATCTCTTCATATCACATGACCCAGCTATTTCTCTGATATTCCTAGCAAAAGCCTGATGACTTCTCTCCACCTCTTGCAGATGAGTAGTGGGGTGGGGGGCTCTGCTCATTCCAAATGTTCTTCCTTTTCTCTCATCTCATCTCCCCTGTCTCTTTCTATTTTTCCCTTACCATACCCAAAATTGGGTTCTTATTCATAGTTTCTGAGCTAGCTCTGTCTTTGCTCCCTGTTATATCCTTTACTCAGTTCTATATTCCATTGCTTTACCTTTAGGGTTGGGACTACAGGTAGTTCTCGCTTAACAACTACCTGTTTAGCGACTTTCAAAGTTACAACAGTGCTGAAAAATTAACTCTGTGACTGGTCCTTGCACTTACAGCCATCACAGTGTCCCTGCGGTCATGTAATTGAGATTTGGGCTCTTCACAAGCAACAGGCATTTAAGACCATTGCAGCATTCCACGGTCACATGATTGCCATTTGGGTGCTTCACAGCCAGCTTCCAACAAGCAGAGTCAATGGAGAGGCCAGCAGTAAAATTGCAAGTCATGGTTGCATGATGTCTTGCTTAATTACTGCAGGCGATTCGCTTAAGGACTGCAACAGAAGTAAGGTCATAAGTCCGTTGTGGTCAGGTGATGTCTCGCTTACCAACGGAGTTGCCGATACCAGTTGTGGTTATTAAACGAGGAGTACCTGTAGTTGAACTATAACCTTAGGAAATATTTCTTAGGAACCTTAGGAAACTGTACTACTGTTTACCTACCTACCCATCTTAGGAGCTCCTGTTTCCTGCATCATGCAATCTACATATTTAACTTACAACTTTAAGCTTTCTCAACTGTTTTTTAAAACATTAGGTTACAGATGTATTTGAAACATACCTTTTTCCAGATACTCACCAAGCAATCACCATTTTCATGCATTCCTGAATCTCCAAATGACACAATCAATTTTTCTATTCTCTCATCCTATTTCCACCCATAAATTTATATTAACTACTAAAATAACTTATTTCTCCATATCTCATACATTTTTAATTTTTCCCCAAACTCAATCCTGATTCTTCCATTATCACAGTTCATGAAGGTGCAGTGATTGTGACCCTGCAAATTTCTCTTTTCCTGTGTACCCACAACAGTCTAGACAACACAAATTCATACTTCCTGACATACATTTTAGCTTTTTCATTCACTTCCATGCATATATTCATCAGTTTCATCAGATCAGGCTGCCTTCAGTCAGTTCTGTTACATCCTTCCCATTTCTGTTAGTTTCACAGACATGGAACAGATAGATTCTTCTTTCATTTCTTTCCTTTGTTAATTCATGCTCTTTACCATTTACTCTTCTTGCATTCCAAGTTACAGTCTGCTGTACATCGTGGTCATAAATAGATGGCCCCATTAATATTGATCTATACCAACTCTCATAGATTTGGTCACCCAAAGCTTCCACATAATGATTTTAGTAAGAAAAGGAAAAGGGTTGAATATGTTACCATCCTTGGTCACAGTAGTAGCAGATCTGCATTCCCTGCTAATGGTTAGTACACAGTACTGCATAGTTTAAACACATGTTGCCCAGCATGACACAAGTGCAGCTGAAGTCCAACTTTGGTCTAAGATCCTGTGCAAGGATTTCTACCATACTCTTTCTTATATCCCATTAACTAGGATGTACATGTGGTGTACTGACACACTCAGGATATGTTTATAAACATATAAAAATTTTATAATCATTAAGGGGAAGAAAAATATATCTGGACATATTTGTAACAAGGCAGTTCCAACAAAGGAGAGGCTTTGTTTATGTATTTTGAAAACCTATTATTTATCTATATATTCTTAGACCTCTTTGCTATGTGTGCTACTTTCAAGTTGCAAAGATGCTTCCTGTTGCAAGAAAAGACCATACGAATTGCACAGTCACCTTGAATGCAAGCCTTTTTGTATTCTGTGCTGAATAAGTAAACCACCCAGAGTCCCCTTCTTTGTGGGGAGATGGGCAGTAATAGAAATTTGAATAATAAATAAATAAATAAAGGATCTGCAAGATTCTTGCTATCCTGAATGTGAGAGTTAGTGAGGGCTTTCGAAATAAACATTAAAAAGAGAGATGAACTCTACAGATATTAGAGATGCACTCCTACCCAGATCCCCTTTAAGGGTGATTTCACTGGCTAGTCCACCCATGATACTCTTGCATAAAATTCTCTTTAGTTATAGGAAAGCTTTCTTCTATAGAAATTCTTCTTTCAGCCATATACAACAAAGCCATCTGCCACCAGCAGTCATTCTCCCACAGCCTTGGAACAGGCTATTGTTCATTACTATAAACTAAAATCAATGGGATTGATTTGTATGTAAGCGTGACTTACTTCCATGGAAACATGTTGCTATACTTGAAGTGAAATATTCTGATGTAAGTGTCCTGAACTGCAGTCCTATTGCAAACTTATTTAAGAATATGTTCTATTCAGTTAAGTTGGTCTTACTTCTGGCCAAACTAAACAGGTTTTGATAGGACTTTATGCCTGAATATTCATGCTTAATCCTATGTATGTTTTTCAATTCCACAGAATTCTGTAGCATTTGTTCCCAAGTAAAATTGCTGTCAACTTGGAATGCAGTATGGTAGAGAATCTAAGAAATTCATTGTCTATTTACTATTGATTATATCCTTTAAAAAACCATCCAGATACAACCTATAGCTGTTATTTAGTTGGAGTTCAACAGATTTAAGTCCCACTAGAGTTTTAAGTATAGGCTACAATGTAGTATAAACTCCAGTGGATATACTCGTTAGGAGACCAGGGTAAGTTTGATCCATTAAATCTTTCCAGACTAATTTTATTTCAGTTTTTGATGACCCTCCTCCTTAATAAGTTGTGGGAATGCTGTAGACGTAACATATCTTGACTTCAGCAAAGCATTTGCCAGTGTACCTTATGATGCCTTTATTAGCAAGCTAGTTAAATACTGGATGGCATAATATTTAGGTGGATATTGTAGAAGGCCATGGAGATGGCCCTGAGGGAAATATTCAGAAACCATTACAAAAAACAAAAGGGCAGAAGCATTCCTGATCCCTAGGAAAGGAGGTAATATTATGAAGAGCCTCAGTGGGTCCTCCCTGACTCACTGGTGTGTAAGAGAGTGGGGTGGAAAAAGATTTGCATGATTATGATGCTATAGACTATCTCAATAAAACTTAGTTCTGGTCTTTTTGTGGAGTCTCTTTCCTGATCTGGACAACCTTGAAGGGCTGACAGGTACCTAGCTAATTTGAAAATTGTACTCCAAGAGTGCTAATTAGTGGTTCCTCATCAGATTGAGGAGTGATATAAAGAGGGGTGCCAAAATGATTGGTATTGGATCAATCACTCTTCAATGTTTTCATTAATAATTTGGATGATGGGATGAAGAGAATGTTTAGCAAATATGCAGAGTTTAAAAATACAATCAAATACTAATATCCTAGAAAACAGAAATAAAAGTGATATTGGTAAGTGGGAGAAATGTGTTAATACTACTGATAAGAAATTCAGCATAGACAAGAACAGAATTCTTCACTTAGGGAACAAAAATCAAATGCACAGATATAAGGTATGGTCATAGTATTACAGTCTTGAAATAGTAACTGATTAAAAAATGAATACAAGTAGTCCTTGTTTAATGACCACTCATTCAGTGACTGTTCATGATGGCATTGAACAAGTGGGTTTTTTTTTTTATATGCCCAAAGATGGAAGTATGCACAAATTCCCTCAATGGAGTACTGGATGATTAAGAACAAGTGGTATTTTTGACCAGTCCTGGAAGTTCCAGTTCTCACAGTGTCCCTGCGGTCATGTGATTGCAATCTAGGCACTCAGCAACTGGCCCAGATTTTTTACTGTCACGGTGTCCTGTGGTCACATGATTGTGATTTGCAGCCTTCCCTGCAAGCTTTCCACAAGCAAAGTCACTGGGGAAGCTGGCAGAAAGTCGGAAGCCCTGGGCATGTGAGATCCTTCATTAACAACCTACTTAACAAAGCTTAAAGAAATATTAAGAGAAGAGGTTCAGAGAATGGTGATTGAAGCTAAGCCTTGTGAAAAGAGATTAAAGGAGCTAGGTAAGTTTTACCTAGAGAAAAGACTCTTCAAGGCTGGATATGATAGCAGTCTTCAGATATATGAAAATATATCACATAGCAAGTTATACCTGTTCTTTCTTGAACCCATGTGCAGGACACAAAATAATAGATTGGGAAGAAAGGGGCTAATCTCACATCAAGAGACATATTGTTCCAGAGAAGGTATGTGGCAACTGAAAAAACATTCTTATGTGGCTTCTAAAGGTAAAAATATATTATGTAGGGACATGTAGTGAGATCACCCTATTAGATCTTACCAGGTTAGCAAATATTAATGGGAGAAGCAACCCTATAGTCCCCAGTCCCTGAACCATTAAGGGCTTTAAAGGTGTCAACCAGTTCCTTGAATTTCATCCAAAAGCCACCTGGGAGCCAGTGCAGCTCCCAAACTAATGACATGTGGATGCTTCAAGTTGCGCACAGAACTACTTAAGTTGTTTTATTCTGAATAATTTGTAACTTTTGAATGCTCTTCAAGGGTAGCCCCATGAAGAGCATCTTGCAGTAGTCCAGTCCAAAGGTGAACAAGATGTCAGTGACAGTGAGTAATACCGCCTGTTCTGGAAAGGTCGCAATTGGCATAGAAGGTGAAACTTTGCAAAGGCCCTCTTGGCTGCAGCTGCTATCTGGTCCTCAAGCAGGAGCTGTGAGTCCAAGAGAACTCCCAAACTGCAGATCAACTCTCTCTTGGAAAGTGCCACTCGGTTTACATTTAATAATGGAATCTCACTGGAATCCATTCCATCTTCAAACCCAAACCCATTCCATCTTGCTTGCACATAATCTCAACCAGTTCCTCTCCTTCCAGACCTGGACACCTTCAGGAATTTTTCTAATAGAGCAATTTGGCAGTTGAACAAATAACCCTGTCGGATAGTGGGCTTCCATTCATTGGATGTGTTCAAGAGTAGGATACACAGTTGTCTTTTTTTTTTTTTTTAATTTGGATTCTAGCACTGAGTAGAGGGCTGGAATCAGTGGCCTAAATGGCTTTTCTAACTGCATGATTCCAGCCATCTATTTTTGGGAACAGATTTCCAATAAGGCAAATTAAAAATATATGGAAAAAGATACAGATCAGCCTCTTTCTAAAATGTATGATGTGGATGAGGAGCCCCTTGTATTTTTCTTAGATTTTAAAAAGCCTAGGTATTTATAGTGTGGTCATTTGGTCATCCCAGGGCATACTGGGAAAGAAGCTTCTGTTCAAAGAAACTCGCACCTCTATAAGTGTCAAGCTTTTAAAAAGATCAAAAGTTAGGATATTTGTGGAGCCCCTGGTGGTCTTTTGGGGGTTTTTTTGTGTGGGTGTTCGTGTTTTTCTTTTATATTGTGTATTCTTTTAAAATTATAAGCTACCCAGGGTCTTTTTGGAATTCAGCAGCCTCAAAAATCAGGGGGGGGAGAGAGAGAGAATGAATTGCTTTGGGCCACTTTGCAGCTCCATCTGGCTTTGTCAAAGACTTTTTCCAGAGGTGACCAAATACCAGCTGTTCTGGCTTGTATTTTTCCTAACATGGATTTTCTAGGAGTAAAAATTTACTCTCAGTTTTCCTCTGTCACCTCAGTGGCCCAATTCTTTTAATTTTTTCAGTGTTCTTCCTTTTTGCTCTCATGGAGTATCCTCAGCAGGAAATAAAGGAACTGATGAGAGAGATGGAAAAAAAACTAAAAAAAGGAGTAACTTAGTGAGAGTATCAATGTAGGAGAGACAAAATTAGGGATTTTCTAAAATGTAATTCTAATCATATGTACTGGTATCTGAAAGTGTTTGTAACTCTGCTTCTTTTTTAAATATTCCAGTATATTAATATACTATTATCAACCTGTGAAAACATTTATACAAACTAGGGATGTAAAGAATATTCCATTTGAGAGAGAGAACTTTATGGGGAACTGTGAAATGTTTTATTCTTCCTCTGGAATATACTGATGGCTGTTCCAGATGTGGTCCAGTGCTTATCTGGAAATAGATCTTAAGGAACTGGAAGAGATTTGTGGTGTTCTAGATGGCCTATACTAGAAGAGTTCTTCAAAATGTGAATTTCTCAATGCATTGAAATTATGAGAGAGGAATTTGTCCTGTTCCATTAAAAGAATTGCCCTAGAATCTATACTGATTAACACCAGTTAAAAGGGGGATGTGCTGCTAATATGTGCCCCGACCCTGCTGGTCGTTTGCAAGGCATTAAAAACTGGGCTTTGTCAACTATCCTGGGGCCCTGTCAGTATGGGTGAGTCTGTTTCATAGTTGATTTGTATGTGAGACATTGTGAATATTCTCAGCAGCAATATTCTCTGTTATTGATGATGTTTTTTAAAATTCTGCTTGTTTTATCCTGTTTTTGTTTTGATAAAGCTAATAAATACTGTTCTTTTGAGATTTTGAAAACAGACTGCTTCAAGAACAGGCTTTCACATGACACAAACAGAAGATGTGGTTTGCTAGGCTTTTACCTGTTTTATGAGGAAATATGATGCTGTTGCACAGGAGAAAAAAAAAATCATTACTTTGTACCTTCCATTATGGCAACTTTTCCTTCCATAAGCTCCTTCCATAAGCTCCTGATCCCTCCAATAAGATACATCCCTCCAATAAGAAGAAGATTTTCTTCTTATTGGAGGGATGTATATGTTGACTATTATTAAGGTACAGGATCCTGATTAAATCTTTAGTGACACGGCATAGTATTTAAATGGCAGGAATTCATTAGTTCTATTCAGGCTGGTGGTTATCAATATACCTAAGGCATCTTTGGGTCTGCCTCTACCTTCCCCAGCTACAGCATTTAGGAAATAAGCTGTATGTCTGTATAGTGCCAAATCAGCTTGAAGCCAGGCTTCTTGCAGCAAGATGACACCAAACATAGTTATGAAACAAAGTTGTTATCTCTACATTTTGACAACCAACCAGCCACATTCCAACTAATTAGGATAGCTTTGTTCAAGTGGGCCTCAGTCCTCTGTGGGGTCGCATGTTGTATGGCTCGGAGAAGAACCCTGTATATAGAAGATGGAGGATTCTGGCTCTTTTAAGGACTCCCTGACATAGTGTACTCTGTTTGGCATACACTAGACTGCTTCCATGTTTGTAATGAAGCTCTTGAAGTTAAAGCTTCCCTCTCTTCTGGATCATATGGTTGTGTGTTTTTGGACCCTTCCTCTTGATTTCAGCAGCTTCACCCAATTCTGTGGGTGGCAGTGGATGTAGTACTAGATTGGTGGGGGGGGCCAGATTGTGGTCAGCCTCTTTTTTGATCAAAAGAAAATCTGGGGTAGTCTGTGGAGTGAGTTAGCAGCTTTCCTCTAAATACTGTAGGTGGGGTGATACTTCATTACTATCTAACAAGTTAGTTTGTCTATCAGAGGCAAGAGAAGATCTTGCCTTTGAGGAATATGCTGCTTTAATTATTGGGCCCTGTTCTCAGCCTACAGGGGTAATTTCCCCCTCTTGGAACTGTATTGAACAGTTAAGTTGGTAAGTTACGCTCTCTTCTAAAGTCGTCAGTAAGGTCTGACTGAGGGATAAGAGATGTAAATGGCAACGCTTATTGTTTTAAAATCTAGAGTCTGTTCTGAAGATCTATTAACTAAGCATAAAATAAGTTATTGGGCTAGAGAGAAGGAGGGTTACATTCTCTCTGCTTTGGAGCACTGGTTTCTCTAGTGATTATCCTCTGCTGTTGGCAGAAGGCTATAGTCTTGACCAAATGAGCAGAGTGAGTCTAAATCAGAGGCTGGACTGGGGTGTCTTTCTGGAAGGGAAAACCTGTATTTTTGTCAGAGTTTCTGCCATCCTAAAAACTTTCTGTACATTATGTGGCTTATGGGGAAAAAAAGAAATTCTTTTAGACCCTAGATAACTAGGCAAAAAGTGATATGTATCCAAATCTATGTGCTTAGGATGACAGTTTAGGAGCCTGCTTAGCAGTTTTCTGATGTGTAAGATTCCTAGCACAAAACATATTTAAAGGGATAGACAGCAGAGCCTAGTTCTTTTGACTCATTCTAGCTATACTTACATTGATTTTTAATGGAAGACCTTGCAATGTTAGATGTTGTGGGATGGCAACTACTAGCACCAGGAGTTGTTAGAGCTTGAATGAGCTTAGCAAGTTTAGACTGGATGTCATTTAGGGAAATGAAGATGGCCACCCTGTGGAACCTGTAAGTAGACAATTCTCTCCCAAAGTTTTTGGAATGGTCTCAGAGGAGTGATTTTTCTGTGGCCTTTCCTTTCTATTCCCTTCATTATCTCATGGCTGCTGGAAACTAGGACTACAACAGAATGTTGTTGGTTGATGTGGAGGTGGGTAAGTGTTGTCTTTCGTCAACCTCCTTTGGAGAGGAAATAGAGTCTTCCTTTCTGAAGGTAGCAAGCTTGTTCTTAAACTCTCTGCAAATCATGGTCTGATAGAAAGACAATTTTTTGTTCTTTCTCTACCTTGTTTTGTTGTTTCCCTACCTTTTTTCCACACTGTTGAATACTGTCTGGGCTATTTCTCAGTCATTTCTTTCCTTTGGTAGTCATTTCCAAAGTGGTCTATCTATCTCCTTGGCTTGGCTTAGCTTTTTCTTCCCTTGTAATGATATCACTACCACCAGTAAGCTAAACAAGTTCTACCATATGTTAACTTACAAATCAGAACTGACAGAAGGCTGCATTTTTAAAGCTTTTGATGAAAGTATTGTATTCTGCAAACACTCATCACCTTTCAGATGTGATGGGACTACAACTTCCAGAACACTCAGCCTGCATGACTTTGGGGAGTTGCCTCAGTGCATTGAAGAGCTCCAGTAGCTTTTCCCAGTTTTAGTGCTTTCCAAGCAAACCACAGTTCCCACTGCTTCCAGTTATGAGCCTGTGTAGATTGAGTTATATATACCTTACATGTCAGGAGGAAAGCAGGATAAGGAGGGCTACCTTTATAGGTAAGGAAGTCACAATGATGACTTTGGGATTATTGTAGCCTTGCCAATAAGTTCAGAAAGTCTGTGGTGCTCTACACACATTCTTCAGTGCACACATACTGTACTACAGTGCAGTCTCTAACTTGATGGAACTTTTGAATAAACCTGGAAAAAAAATCCCTGTACATATTTAGTGTCTCCTCTCCCCACAAAAAAAGCTTTCCTAGCTAATCACATGATGCCTGCCATGTGAGATTCTTCTGTAGAAGTTCCCTGCTTCCTTGCTAGCAAACAGTCTGAGCAGATGTCTTTTAGTTACTTTAGTCATTTGCACAGTAATATAAGAAACCTGTCCTTTTATCTCTGTGAGATGGATGGGCATAGAGCTGTTTGGAGGTTGAAGTGTGTTCTAGATGAAGTTTGGCACTTTTAACAAAAAGAAGTATTAGTTTGACTTATGTCCAAGGAAAAGGAAAAATATAGAGGTCATAAGGCATAAAGAGGGCAAAACAATTATTTTATGGTTGCATATATTTGTGCTTTATATAGTTATTTATTAATTCATTAATTCATCCAATTATTGAGCCATCCAACTCCAGGATGACTCAGGGTGGTTTCCCAATAAAAAACAGGTAGAAAATAATAGAAACAGAAAAGAACTCCCAAAGGAAGCAAATCAAAAAGAATGCTCACCCCATCCCCAACTTAAAATGGCTTCAGCACAGAATAACCGAACGTCTGTGGGAAAAACTAAGTTTTTAAAGATTAATTACAGATGGATAGGGTGGGGGCTGTGCAAATATCAGGGAGTGGTCTGTGCAGCAACAGAGAAGTCTCACTTCCTGGGTCCTGCTAGATGACATTACTTAATTTATGGGATCTGAAGCAAGCCAACTCCATTGGATTTATGGGAAACAGATCATCCTTCAGAAAAGTTACGTTTGGTTTTATAGTTGAGTGTATTGTTTCTCTGATTAGCCATTATTTCTTTTTTTATGATCTCTTTTTTATATGTATTGTTTCTCTCTATCTGTAAGCTGCCCAGAGTCATTAAGGAGTTTGGCAGCCTTGAAATTGGATGGATAAATAAAATAAATAAACTAGGTGTTATGTCATGTAGGCCTTTAAAGGTAATAACAGCACCCTGAATTGCATCCAGAAGCTTGATGGTAACTGGTGCAGCTCACACAGCAGAGAAGTTACATGGGCATAGTAAAGCTTGCCCATTGCTGCTAGTGCCCCTGCATTCTGGAAAAGCTGCAAATTCTGAACTTCAAAAGCAGCCCCATATAGAGCGCATTGCAATAGTTCACCCTCCAGATGACGGAGACATGAGTGACTCTCCAGTCCAGGAATGGGCACAACTGGTACACAAGTTGAACTTGCACAAAGGCCTTTCTGGCCCAGGTTCTACCTGTTCCTCAGGCAGAAACTGAAAATGCAGCAGGATTCCTATATTGTGCACCAGTCCCAAGTGCACCAGTGCAACCGCAGTCAGGATTAGAGATGGAGGATCCCTGGATCTGGGTAGCCTAAGAACCCATAGCCAATCCATCTTGTAAGGGTTGAGCTTGAGCCTGTTCTTCCCCATCCAGACCTTGTTAACCTCCAGGAACTGGGATAAGACCTCGCCAGTATTGTTTAGCTGGTCATGGGTGAAAATGTACAACTGTAGAATCCCCAAAATCTGGGATTTGGACTCAACTTCCCACTCTCCATGGACACTGAGTAGACGCAGAGAAAGGAGGAGAACCACATACTTCCTACCCCTACTCCCCATAGCCTCTCTAGAAAGATCACATGATTGAATCAAAGCTGCTGAGAAGTCAAGGAAAGCCAGCACAATTGCACCACACCCATCCCAGCTCCACCATGGATCATCGATAAGCACAATCAATGCAGTCTCAGCACTGTGTTCTGTGTTTGTCTTCTGTTGAGCACAAACAAATATTACAAACCATTAGGTATCTTCTAAAAATATTGTTCATGTAAATAAGCTTAGAGTGGCTACAAATTACATTAGGAGTTGTGGGCTTTCCACCTCTTGTTTAGCAGTACCTGGTCAACAAGTTAAGAAAATTGTTGCACAAAGAATCCTTGATACAGAAGCTCAGAAATATACTGCTATTCTCAGCAAGGCTGGTACATTGAAATAGATGAGTTACTATAAACGTAATTTTCAAATAGAAAAATATTTCATTACTTAAATGCCCAAGTAATCTTCTGAGGGTGTTTACCCATGTGACATTTGAACAACTAGACAGTATTAAAAAATGGAAGGTTTAATAGAGTCCCTTATCATGAACAGATATGTATCTGTGGTGAACCCAAGATTGAGGATATAGAAAATATATCATTTTAGTCCCAGTGATAGAGAACAGAAGGAAATCATTATCTTGAACCATACATAAGATGAGTGGCTCACTGGGACCTGCATCTCAGAACAAAGTATTTTATGTGTGGTCAAAACTCAAGCATCACATATAAAAAGGCCTCCTTTTTGAATAAAGCATTGCAGTTGAGAGCCACATATGTAGATCTAATTAGAGTAAATTGTAAGGCTGATAAAGGATTTATTGTATGAGTTGAGTTTTTGTTTTTAGTTATTCTGTTATGGATGGTTTTGCTTAATCTTTTGTATTATGATATGGCCTTAGGACTAATCAACAAAACACTATTGCTATTGGTTTGGGTGGATTGTAGCACATAAAGCTCAAGCCAGTTAAAGTCTGACACGCAGACGCAGCATATACATACACAAACAAATATATACATATATATAATTTGTATACTGCCCATAGTAATTGGGAGTCAGATAGTATACAAATTTAATTTTATTATTATTATTATTATTATTATTATTATTGAATGGTTTCAAACAATAAAATGTAATTTTATCATTATAAATCTAGCAACAGTTAATGAGTAGACTTTTGAAGGGACTTGCAAAGTTTTATTTAATCCAATATGTTTCAGATCTTAAGATGAAGGGAGAGGATTGTTGTATATCACTGTATTCATTTTTTAATAATTACTACTGTAATCGTATTTACTCCATTGGTATACTGTACCATTTTACTTGGCTCTTAGTAATAATATTCAACCAGCTTCAGTTCCCAACTTTTGACCAGTTTTAAACGGTTACAAAGATAAAGGGGTTCCAACCCATCTCCTGCTTAAGGTGATCATGTGTGGGATTCCTTTTCTTTCTCCCGTTTTTCTTCTCCTTTTCCTCGTTCCTGCTTGCTTGCTTGAAAAGCTCCAGAGCAGCATCCAAACACTATTCTTACAACTTTCAGGGACAGTACTCACATATATTCTCTTTTCCCATTTGTTATATGCATGCAATTACAAATATACACAAGTCAAATTTTTAGAACGTATGTATTCTGGCACACCTTTAGGCTGTCCTGACATGCACAAATTTTCCCCTTCTTTTCCAGTAGCTTAGTTTTGACTTCATTTCTATCAGCAGGAAGAGCTTCACTTGATGTTATAGGACAGAAGTTTCATTTTGAATGGCCAATAACATTTGTTTGCATTCAGCATTTTTCCTTAAATGTTCATTATTAGCTCCATAAAATTACCTCAGGAGAGAGTCTACATAGAGATTTTGCGGGGGGGATTTCCCCTCTATGACTGATGTTGAAAGGGCATTTAAACAGCCTATGTTTAATACCCTTCTGAATTTTGGAATTAGAATGTGATTTAGGTATTGAGGTGGCTTTAATTTTATAAAAAGACTATTTGCAAATATGTCTCTGCGAAGCAGAGGATCTGTTTGCTTTAGCTTTCTGTGTCCAGTACTTATTGTCTAAGCACAAATTTGGCATTCTTATATCCCCAAATCAGTATCACCTCATTGGAGGACCTGTAATAAGGTAGTCCTCATTTAGTGACTGCCTTGTATAGCAACCATTTGCAGTTACAATGGTGCTTGAAAAGTAACTTTGCGACCAATCCTCACATTTGCAATGTTCGCAGGTCAGTAAAGTGAAGGAAAGTTGAAATAATCATAAATGCAGTCATGGTTTCACTTAGCAACCACTTCCCCTAAATACTGAATTGCCAGCCCCAGTTGTGGTCACTAAACGAGGACTACTTGTAGTTCATTTTCTTGGCAAGTGATTTTTTCCACCTTGAGTTAAAAGTATCATCTTGTTATTAATAACATATATCTGACTTGACGAAAGGAAAACCTTAGTTAATATGCAAAGATGTTTAGCCATAGCCCAGTCTCAGCTTTGGTGATGCCTGCATCCAGTTGAAGTGGCATATTTGAAAAAAAGCAAGCAACGTGAAATATATTTTGTAAGCATTTGGACAATACACTCACCAGTGTAGCCAGATAATAGCTGAGCACATGGTTTGGCTGCAAATCGTTTTTAACATAATGGGTGTTCATTGTGCACCTCTATATCCTTGCTGTCTATAAAACTACACCTAAGTATTTAAAACTTAATACTTTTTCAGTTGCACAGCTATCCCGTTGTCAAATCTGGACCTTTTAATGGGTTAGCTAGGCATATCATGTTGTGAACTATTGCTCTATATTAAAAAAAATCTCCTAATGTGACTCCAGTGTAGCAGAGCCATTCATTTATCAGTTATTGGATAAACTGTAAATGTATACCATCAAAGCCTCTCTGGAACATGTGTCTTTGGGGTCTTAGACACACAATATTTAGATTATTTTCTCGAACAAGGAATATCTGTCTCTCCGTATTGAAATAAGTAAATTATAGTAGGTTAGTATAGCATAGCATTTACATAATCAAATCAATGAAATATTTGTACATAAAAGTTTATAAAAGTAACTTTTTACCAGGTCTGTCTGAGACTAGAAAGAAGAGGGAATGAACTTTCCTTTTCAAATAATTGAAATAACTTCTACATAAATTCTCTTCTGTTGTTTTCTCCTTTAATTATTTATTTTTGGTCTATTAGATTATGTTATCTCATCTGTCCATGAAACTTCATCCTCTCCAAATTGGAAAATACTCTTGGGTCAAACGTTTGTTATCAGCACATCTATTCTTAAAATAGATTATAAGTGAAATCAGAGTCTCAGATTTTCATATCTTGTTTTCTATCATTCTTTTTTACAAGTTTCTAGTACTTTCTAGAAGTCTTGCTAAGAAAACATACAGTGAATGAACATCTTTGGATATTATATTTTACGGTTCTTCCTAGCTCTTGGCTCGTTGATTGTGATACCACCAGATGCCAGGTAAAAAAGTGTAGGATGTTTTCTATAAAGTTTCTTGTCACTCTCTAGCCAGGAGTCTTTCTGGCTGTTCATTCAGCTTATAAGATTGGATACTTTTTCTTTGGATATTATAGGTATTTGATTCACCAATATTGTTTTCCAAGTCACATGGTCAACACAATGAAATAGTGACTTCGTGGCTTTTTAATAATTAGTTCTTCTACCCATCGTCACTCTAGAACAGTGGTTTTCAACCTTTTTCATCTCATGGCACACTGACAAGGTGCTAAAATTGTCAGGACACACCATCAGTTTTTTAGATGACTTCTTTTAAAAAATTAGTATTAAGATTGTGCTCAGTAACTAAAATTTTAATCGTTCTGCTTTAAAAAAAAAAACAGTGGGAAATCTGTGCTTGGCAATGTTCCATGATGTCCCTTGTCTGAGGGTGTATGGACAGTCATGCCCTCAAGTTCTCTTCCAGTGTTTGAAGCTGTGACTTGTTCTTGCTCTTCATTGTGTTCATAGCAGAGAAACCAGCCTCAAGCAGTTGAAATGTTGAGAAAGGAAGAAGTGCTTTAATCACCAGCTTTGTGATAATGTTGGAAAGACAATTAGAATGAGGCGAGATCTGTGGATGAGTGTTTCAGTTTCACAACTAGATCTGTGGATGAGTGTTTCAGTTTCACAACTAGATCTGTACATGAGCGTTTCAGTTTCAGTCTTCTATCATTTCTGATTTCTGTCAGCTCATCTTCTTCTGCAGCACTTAATTCTGCTAATTCTCACGCACTTAGCACAAACAGATCTCTCATCCAGTCCAAAAAAGATACATTAAGTGATGGGAAATATTTTCGATGTTTTTACTCAGCAGTGAGAAAGTTTGTAGAATTAAATCAACACGATTTTTGCAAGTTTTTGTCAGTTCAAGCATTTCAACTTTGTTCTCATTTTTTATTCTGGCTCCCCACAATATTATTTTTCTTTAAAGGAGATAACTTTGTCAGTACAAGTAAGAATATTTTCATTCTTTCCCTGCAAACTCATGTTAAGTGTGTTCAAGGCTTGGAAAATGTCAGCTAGGAATGCAACTTTTTGACACCGGGTCTCATCACTAAGCAAGTCAGCCAGCTCAGACTCTTCTGACATTAAAAAAATTAAAAGTTTTTCCCTTAGTTCACACAGCCGTGAAAGCACCTGCCCTTGAGATAGCCATCTCACTTCCATGTGCAGTAGAAGTTGTATATGAGCAGCTTCCATGGCAGAACACAGTGCTGAAAACAACCTAATTTTAACAGCCTACTCTTGATATAGTTAACCATTTTGATTGCCTCGGTCATTTTTGGAGTTCAGGTACTACTGATTTTGGAATGAGGGCCTCTCTGTGCAGGAAGCAGTATGTAAAAACCATGCCAGGTGGTGTTTTTTTTGGTTTGGCCAGGGAGATGAATTCTCTTAAGCTTCCCAACACTATCCATGCAGATGCTAATGTGTGTTATTACTGGAACTAGTGCCAGCCACACCTGATTCATTGTCATCACCCAACATACACTGTTTAGTCAAAAATCTATCCATGTCTAGTAAGCCCTGAAAAAAAAAACATAATTAGGAACTAAATTCAGAAATAACAAAATAACTCTTGATTAATTCAAATAAATTCAAGTTCAACACTGACTTACCAAAAGGCAGCAGAGCCAGGTTCACTCAGTTAACAAGGCAAGCAATTAGTGGGCTATATCGCTATATCTGAATACTGTGTCAAATCTTACAACTAAATGCTTTACATGTTCACTACACCAGCCAGCACAAGCTGCACAGCACAGGGAGGATGCCACCAAACCCACCTCCAAGCTAACTTGCTTGGTTGCACATTTCATAGGTGGGACTTCTGGATGTGAAACAGGAAATCCTATGATGCCACAGGTCGGAGGGACTCAGGAGGAGAAATGGAGGCAGTCTACCCCTGGTGATGTCCTGGAGGCAGTGTTCTGGCTGCATAGCACTTGCCTTCATCTACTTGTGGCTCACTGATGCAGCACACTTGTGGACCTTTAGCACACAAATGTGCCACGCATAGCAGTTGAAAGACATAGCTCTATAAGGTTTTTTCTCCCCAGATGGAGTGGCTTGTACTGTTCATACTGCTTCCTTTTCCTTATCCCCTGCATGAGACTTAAGTGAGGAAAAATTATCATTCTCTGGCTTGCTTTTAAAGTTTTCCAAGAGAAAATCCACATGTGGGTGGAAGAATGAATAAAACTTGAGAGGTCATACTATCAAAGACTGACTACATTTCTGAATTTCATTCAGAAATATACATTTTTAAGAATAGCTTTCTCAAAAAGCTACTAATCAAAAGTTGATATTTAAAAAGTTATTTGGCAGTGTGCATGTGAGTGTGTCTCATTGAATTTATACATTTTTACTTTAGCAGTTGAAGCTTTGCTCTGTGTTTAAGACTGACTGCACGATTATAGTTTCTCATGAAATGTACTGTAGTGCCATAGCTGTTTACAAAGAAGTTCATTCTCCACAAAACTTCAAAGTGAACTTCCAAGACATTAAGACGTTGTAGCAAGAAAGTGTAATGTACTTCTGTATCAGCGCTGCCTCAATGCTTTCTGTTCACAGTGAAACACTAGAATGACATTTAGTACTGTTTTACTTTAAACATATATTGTGAATCAATTAGTAAAGGTTTTCTCAGATACTGGAACACATTGATGATAAGGTGGTCCTTCCAGGATGTAATACTCCTGGCCCAACCAGGGGGTTATAATTCCCACCTAGCACAGTAATGCATAGATTGGAGCATAAATTCATGGTAGGATCATCCTCATATGAGGAAGGGTGAAGCTCAGAGTATTGCACAGTTGGGACAAGGGCAGGTGGGGCTTTGTAGGTGTGAGGGAAGCCAAAGTATCCAGGAGAAGAAACTCCAAACTCAAACCTGGAAGTGTATAATAGGAAACTACTTCTGCATTGTTGCCAAGGAAATGGTATGGACTTAGCTGAAACGTTTTAAAAAATCTGGGCTCAAAGTGATGAGGCCTCTGAAGTACTGCTGCAGTTACTAGGGAAGGATGTCAGATATTCATGAATAGATCTGAAAGTAATGACATGCTAAAACAAATGTTGCAAGGAGGTCTGGTTATTGAGAGTGTGAGTAAAGAAAGAGGAGTTCCTCACTCTGGAAGGATATATAAATTGGAACATGGAAAATTAGAACCATATACCATCATTTCGTAACAAGGCATGAGTCCATATGAAGAAATAGAGGGGAAATTATGGTCAAAAATGACATAACTAAGTATGTTCTTGACTCTACCCCAATAAACACTCTATATATTACAATTATTAGATATCCAGTAGGTATCTTTTCTGCAAGCATAAGCACCAACTACAGACACAATAATGGTGAAAGGCATAGAGGAATTCTGTGGCAAATTCTATGCAAGGTATACTAAATGTGACATCTGGAAAGAATGCATGACTGGGATGCAGATGTTTGAGAAATGGAGGAAACTGGTATTGTGAAAATATTTGGATTGGGTGAATGGAATGGAATGGAATGGAATGGAATGGAATGCTCTATTGGCCAAGTATGATTAGACATACAAGGAATTTGACTTCGGTGCAGGAGCTCTCAATATATTTACATAACATCAAAAATAAACAATAGTAAAGTAATAATTTTTGCAAGGTATAAGTTTATAGAGAAGTGTTTGTTGCCAAAGCAGTATAAACTTGAACTACCTCTTTTGCAATTTAAATGGTTCAATGAGTACAAATTCTAAACATGGACATCTAACTGGACTCTATTCCCTATAGGTTCATATAATTGATTCTAGTTCTGGTTCAATATAAGTTTTATATGTTCTATTGCTAAACTAGGCTTCCTCCATCCTGTGGTTGTGCCTTTCCTTTTTCCTCCCCAGATTCAGGACTCTACATTTTTCTCTGTTAAAATTATCCTGTTCGTTTTAGCCTCTTGTTCAAGTCTGTCTAAATATTTTTAAATCTTCTCTTTTACTTGTAAAGCATTAGCCACCCTTCCTCCCCCTCAAATCTTCACCCAAGTCACTAATAAAAATGTTGAACAGCACAAGGTCCAGGATACAGCCTTAACGAATTCCACATGATGCTACTCTCCAATAGGGAGCCATTTATGAATACTTTTGGATGCAGTTACTCAGCCAGTTATGATTCCATATAACAGTTGTATCTAGCCCATATTTTACTAATTTATTTATTTATTTGTTCAATTTGTATAGCCACCTATCCCACATATATGACTCTGGGTGGCTCACACTGTTAAAGCACAAAAAACAATACAAAACAATAACCAAAACAATAACTAAAAACATAATCTGCAGGAGAATGCAATCCATCTTGCAAACAATATAACCAATATATATGCAGGCACCATACCACCACCAGATCCCCATGCATAATGGCAAAGCCATGTGTTCAGGCCCTTCCGGAAGACCAATAGGGTCGGGCCAACCTAACCTCAGGGGGGATGATGTTTCAAAGGGCAGGTGCCATGGCAGAAAAGGCTTTCCTTCTGGGTCCCATCTGATGACATTCCTTAGTGGGCAGGACCCGTAACATGTCCCTTCTGCTGGACCTGATGGGATGGGTAGATGTTACAGGAGAGAGGCAGTCCCTCAAATAACCCAGTCCTATGCTGTGTAGGGCTTTATAGGTCACTACCAGCACCTTGAATTGAACCTGGAAGTGAACTGCAACCAATGCAGAGCAAAAGAGTAACATGCACTGATGTAGGTGTGCACATAACTGCCCTATGCTGCTGCATTTTGCACACTATAGTAATCCATATAGGAGGTGACCAGGGCATGAGTGACTAAGATTAGCCACTCTTACAAGGTTATAAAGAGAGACTTGACCTTAACAAAGACTTTGCTTTGCTAAGGTCAAAATACACTATGCCATAGCATTCCCCAAATCTATTAAACTGCTGTACAGAGTCAGGGAGATGACCTTGAGGGAAACAGGCAAGAACAGTTACATAGGTAAAGGCTGAAACATTCCTTAAGTCCTGGAAAACAAGATAGTATTCAGAAGAGACTCAGGCAGACTCCTCCCAGATTCACTGGGTATAAGAGGGAGGGGAGGTAAAGCACACTCAGTTTTACAAGATTATGTTACTATAGCGTATCTCAGTAAAGTATAGCTCTAATCTTCCTGTAGAGTCAGTTTTCTGATCTGGTCTACTTGGTATGGCTGACAACTATTAAGTCTGTTAAAAGAAGAAGATAAAATTAGTCTGGTATGACTTATTTGTGACAAACCCATGTTGGTTCTTGTTAATTGTTACATTCCAACCAAAGTGGTCACAAACTATTTAAAAAGTTAGGTCAAGGACCTTGCCCAGTTTAGATGTTGGGTTGAGAGGTCTGTAACTTCCCAGGTCATCTTCCTTTCCTTTTTTGAAGATAGGAACTGCATTTGCTCTTAACTTATCTTCTTGGGTCTTGCCAGTTCTCCAGGAATTCTTAAAAATTACAGTTAGTATTTCTGTGATCACCTTGTATAGTTCCTTCAATACCCTGGGATGCAATTTGGTCTTGGAGATTTGAATTCATTTCAGTTAGCTAAGTGTTCTTTTGCCTTCTCTTGTCTATCCTGATCTGCAGTTTCTGCCTTCCACTAGCAACACAGTGATGGCCACCTAGGATTTCCTTTCCTTTCTAAGAGTTGACAGATGTCACTTCAGAATTAAGATGTATCTTTCTATCATTATCCATTATCAGTTTGCTTATTTCTCCTTCTACAACATCTTTGCCTCTCTTTTTGTTACTGACATAACCCCAGAAGCTTTTTTTTCTTGTTGTTTTAGGTATTTCTTATAAGCCTCAGGTCATTTTGCACTTTAGTTGTCTGGCACAGTTCTTACAGTTTCTACCAACTGCCTTGTATCCTTCATTGGTTCTACAACCATCCTTCTATTTCCTAAATATGTCCTATTTTCTTTTCAACATTATAGAAAGCTCTTTGTGTACCCTTCCTGATTTCTTTAGATGTCTTCCATTTTTTCTTCTGGTAGAAATTATTTCGGATTGCATAATTCCTCATGCAAACAAATCTTTGCTTAACTCATTTCACAGAGTTTCCTATCCTTCCTGGACACCTTTCTCCTTTTGGATTCCAAGGCATTGAATAGTTTACTCCTTAACTGCTTCTTCCCACTTTTACAAACAAAGTTGTTACGTGAGAGGAGAGTAATCTGCTGTACCTCTGACTTGGCAGAGTTAAATTTCCAGCAGATGTCAGGAAAGTTGAACTTTCCCATTGTAATGGTCACTTGCCTCAATGAAACTGGCCATCTGAATTTTGTTCATATCTTCTGTCTCTCCAGGTATTCTATAATAAACTATAATGATATCATTTCTGCTTCTCTCTATGTATCATCCAAACACTCTCAACAGGATTACCATGTTCCTATTCATGAATTTGTGTAGGTACGTGCTTTGTTTATATACAGTGAAATACTCCCTCCCTTCTCTTGAGAATGTTTCTTCAGAATAAGTTGTAGCCTTCCAGTGCTATGTGTAAATTGTAGTAATCAAGTTTTATTAATGCCAAGAAATTATGTGTTAGGATTTCAAGTTCTCCATGTTTGTTTCTCATACTCTGTGTAGTGGTATCAATTGTTTTAGTTTCCTGCTAATTTTTCACTTCCCCTCTGCCTTTGTGCTTCTCCCTTTGTTTCCTGTGTACAACTGGTTCTGGCCTTTTTCTACCCTCCCTCTTCTGCTCTAGTTTAACAACCTCCTGATGAGAATAAACAAGGAAGAGATTGAATAGTGGCAAACTAGGTTAAGGGAAGATGGAATGACTATTGAAATCCTTTACAAACATGATTATAATGACATAAGCATTTTCAAAGAAATAATATATTCAGGAACTGACTTCATTATCAAGTGAGGTACAACAGGCAATAACAATAGCTGTTGAATAGGAAAAAACCAGGTACATATGAAATAATTAATGTTTAAAACTCCAGGAGAAGAGGCAGTTAAAGTGCTAACAGCCCTGTGTCAAGAAATATGGAACAGAACTTTGGGGCCTAAAAAGTGCAAGAGATGGTGTATATGTTAATAGTGAAGAGGGGTGCAAGAAAATGTATGACTTGCTGAACCATTTCACTAATTCCTCATACAAACAAAGTTACAAAGAATAATAGAGACATGGAGAAAGAAATGTCAAGTAAAGAGGTGTTTCAGAAGTGATGGAGAGGCATGAGATAGATACTGTTTAGTTATCAATGAAGTATTTTTCCTGCATTAAAAACTGAAGGACATATATGGAACATCTTGGGAAGGGGATTCAAATTAATCCTAATTCTCATAAAATTTTGACATTATGGGACAATCCAACCCTGAAGATCACCAGCAAATTCTTTTTTCTGTAGTTTATGGAGAAAATAGTTTTGTTTGTTTGTTTGTCCATTAATTTAGTAGAAAGGCCGCCCAAATCCACAAGACTCTGGGTGGCTTATAGCATTGAAAGCAAGAAAATAAACCAATGGGAACAAAGATCATGCTCCTATGGAAAAAAGAACCCTAAGGCCTGGGGGAACAGCCAGGTTTCCAGCACCTTTTGGAATATCATCAGGGTGGAAGCCATATGGCTCTCTGGAGGGATGCTCTTCCACAGTAATATATATAGTAATCTCACCACAGTAATCATGTATTGAAACAATCTTACATGCCTTTTTTCTAACTGTTTATCCATTAGTCCTAAAAGGAAATGTTCTGACTTCAGTTAAACATTAATCTTTAAAATCCTCTGTATCAAAGTATGTATTTGAATTTTTTAGCTTTTTACATGTCCACCAAACATGAAAATGTCCCTTCATGTTCTTTACCTTTCCAACATACATTTGAAGTACCTTTATACAGTACATTCTATATAATTTCTCTGGTGTCATATACCAACAGTACATCATTTTATAAAACTTCTCTTTGAGATCATAACACAATGTAAATTTCAACCCTTTTAACCACATATTTTCCCATTGATCCATCTGTATATTATAACCAAAATTCTTCGCCCACTTTATCATACATTATTTAATCTATTCTTCCTCTGTTTCAAATTTCAACAAACGTTTATACATTTTAGCAATTACATGTTCATCATCAGTGCAGAAATGGAAAAATAAACTCCAAATGTTAAAAGATTGGATATTTAAAATTATGGACTTGGCAGAGATGGCAAAACTGACATGTTTAATGAGAGAGAGATCTACAGAGGCTTTTTTTAAAGACTGGAATCTGTTTATGGATTATATTACAAAAGTAGAGAAAAACAGCTTGATGATAAAGGGTTTTATAGATTAAATAAGGGGAGATAACAGAAAATTTAAATAGTGATTACAATGATATAAAAGAATAAGAAATGGTTAATGGATCCATGAGGAAAGTGAAGGGCAGAAGTGGAATATACATACATACATATATATAGTTTTGTATTTGCAGGTTTATGTTTCTGTATATGTTTCTGTATTGTGTTTTTATGTTTATTTTATGTGTAGAATTTTAATAAGATAGGTAGGTAGGTAGGTAGGTTCATTCCTTGGAGGCAGGATGAACAGTGTGCTAGAGAAGTAGAGTTTAATTCTAGAAAGACAGTGGCAAAAGGATAAAAATTTTTATGATCAGAAGAGTGAAAATAGTGTTCTCTCCAGTAGTAATGAAAAGCTTGGAAGTTGCATTCAGAAATGGCAAGAGAAAGAAACTAAGTGCGTTTGAATTACGAATCTGGAATTAGTTACTAAGAGTACCATGTGCTGCAAGAAGAATCAGTCACCCCAACCTGGACCAAATAAATACTATTTTCTTGAGTGATTTATAAGCAAGTAAGTGGACATATGCTATAAGCAGATGCAGACTAGAAAAATAAATAAATAAACTTGGCAAATTTAAGGGAAGTAGACGGATAAGGATAGCTAGATGGGATCAAATAGATGAGATTGGATTTGCCATGAATTTTTGCTTAAGACAAGTTGAAATGTCATGCATTTGTCCATACAGTTGTTAGGAGTTGAATCTGGCTCAATGACATCTAACTAACCAAGTGGACGGAGGCTTAACATTTGTTTTTCTTTCCATCCCTACTGGAGCGGAAGCAGGATTGTGAAAGAAGACTACTGAGTTGGGTATAGTCGATAACGGAAAGAGAAGAGAAGGAGTTAGTTCTAGTTTCAAAGAGTTTTTAACAATTCACAAGGTGGGCAAGAATGGAAAACAAAGCCAGAGTGTATCTATGTTCAGAAAGATGCTTTTAGGTTTTTGTTTGTATGTTATTTGGGCTTTGTTTTTGTTGTGAGCTTTAACTAATTTTTCTTGTATTCCTTCTTATTTATGGTTAATCTTGGACACTACTTAATGCAAGCTCCAATATTCATTTAAATTACAAATGGATAAGAAATATAGGTAGTCCTCATTGAACTAATGGTACTTACACCCAGCCATTGCAGCACTCCCACACTCACTTGATCAAAATTCAGGTGCTTGGCAGTCCACCCACATTTTCAACTACAGGGTGCCCTTCATCTCCCCCATCCGCCTGTCTCCACCCCATCTCTGCCCTTTTGGCTGCCCTGCACTACGCCACCCTGCGATCCTGCACTCCACTCTCCCACCATCCTGCAATCCTGCACTCCCCCACCACTCTACACTCCACTGCCCCTGCCCCCCCCAGCTGACCATCATCGTCTTCCTCCCACTGCTGACAGGGTGTGCCCAGCCTGGCCTTTGTGAGGCAGCTGCTGGCCACACATGGCGTTCCTGAAACCCCACATGTGGACAGCAGCTGCCTCACGACGGTCAGGCTGGGCATGCACTGTCAGCAGCGGGAGGAAGACAATGATGGTCAGCTGGGGGGCAGGGAAGCCAAAAGGGCAGAGATGGGTAGAAATAGGCGGATGCAGGAGTTGAAGCATGAGGTCCTTGCCTAACTGTGGTGTGATCCTGGCCTAACAACTGCAACCAGGACTATCAAAACTACCCTAAGCAGTGTGGTCATGTGATGTTTCATCTAACAACTGCATCACTTAACGATGGAATTTCCAGTCCCAATTAGGGTTGTTAAGCAAGGACTACCAGTACTAAAAGATAAAAGGGATTTCATATTTTGGCCTGTGTGGAGGAACCTCATATCTAAAACAGGAAATACTCTTGGCCCAGGAAAAAAACATTTCCTGGATATTTTCGGTTAGCACTTGGCCAAGAAAAGGGGTAGGAGTGCCAGGTATGCAAGCAAAGAAATGGCAGTGCAAGCCAGATGGAAAAAAGCTCACGTGTATACCTTGAAATGTTGGGGGCAGGGGGCAGGAATGCATCCTCAAAGTATATGTGACAAGATTGGCTCTGTTTGAGCATAACACTAAGCTTAAAGCAACCATTTTGAACCTTAAACCTTTCCCTCAAAAGTGAAAAATCAATCTGACTAGTCAGTTGTTTAGATGACTTGATCAAATGTATTCCAGGTATATATTTTAAAAAGGACTGAGTCATAGAGGAAGGCAGTTTAGGATGTGGGTTCATGTTGATTTTGTTGTGGGTATGCTCTTTGCTTCAAGAGATGGTCTAGCAAGATGGAAAAAAGGCTGGGTCTGGTACATAGAGGTATTGCATTCTCTCTCCTGCTCACCTGACCTTTGGCAGCTGTGAGATGAAACAGATTTTTTAGGCAATTCAATTTAAGAGAATGTGGCATCAACCCATAATCCCTTATTCCATTTTTAATATGGACATTCAAAAGTTATTTTCTGTGCAGATTTGTGATGTTATGTTTGTAGTATTTCATTAAGTGAGGGCCAGTTTGGTGTAGTGGTTTAAGGCACCAGGCTAAAAAGTGGGAAATTCTGAGTTCTAGTCCTGCCTTAGGTACAAATCCAGCTGGGTGACTTTGGGCCAATCACTCTAGGAAGAAGGCAGTGGCAAACCACTTCTGAAATCTTGCCAAGAAAACTGCAGGGACTAGCCTAGGCAGCTGCCAGGAGTCAAGAGTGACTTAAAGGCACCCTCCCCCCACCAAATCATCAACCACTTCTATCAGAAAGGCATTTGAAGTTCTGTTCCTCAGAATAATGAATTTGAGGAACAAAAGGGTAAGAAGATAAGTTACTTGTTTAAAAGCTATCATCTTGTATGTCCTGTTCTAGAGGGCATTATTCTGCTTTTTTTTCTTTCCTATTCCTCATGCTTGTGCTGCCGCTAGATCTTAAACAGCCACTTGCGCTGTTGCAGAGAACTGGCAGTGTTCGTTGGTGGTAGTTTGGGCAGGGTTGCATGTGTTGTGATGACTGTGATGAATGCTGAGGGAGCAGAGGGAAGAAGCTTGGCAGGCTGCTGTCAGAGCCTGTGGTGCACATGCAAGATTGTGCACATGCAAGATCGCCTGTATTGAAGCAGCTGTGAATTCATGGAGAGAAGCCAGACGGCTTGGAAAGAGCTATTCACCACTTAACCGGTAGCCATGGGAGTTGATTTACAGAAATGATAAATAAGACAAGATGCTACTATCCCCCACCTTCCTGCTTTAAACTTCTTTCCTGGCCACTTTTGGTCCTTCAAAGTCTCTTAGAATGCATGGTCACACTGCTGAAAAAAAATTTAGGCAAAGTATTCTGATTTGTAAATGAGAGTTCTTTGGCATAAATGACTAAAGTTTTTTTTTTTTTACAAAGCTCGAGAGCTTGTAAGATATACATGATACCAGGAATACACATTACTGTAGCTCTGATAACTGTTCTCTCTTAACTTTTCAAAGCAAATAGAGCAGTCACAGAAAATACTCTAACATCAATTATAGAAATAATTATTTCAAAAAATGAAAGAAATAGTTTGGGGACAAAAATGTTAAAGAACATTTAAGCATACATATAAGCTGACCTACATCATAATTATATAAAACTTTTAGAAGTGCAAACAGAATCTTAATTCCCTTTATGCACTTGAAACATAATATTCATTGAATTATATAAAACCAAGATATTTTGAAAGACCTGGTAGGTTGCTGGCCTCTCAGTTGAAAAGGCTGCAACAATGTAACATATACTTCTACTATTAAGAATGTCCAGTATAAAATGTGGTGATTCTAACTCAATAAATCAATGTAATACTGAATCAGCTTTAACTGGCAAAGAAATTAATCAGTTTTTTTATAATGTAATTCTAAGGTTACACGTTATCAAGCTGCCTTTTTAACTTGATAATGCATCTTTATCTCTCCCCAAAATTACAGATACCAATAACACTATGAATTTAGAAAAAGTTTCTGAACAAATGGTTACCATATTGAGTGGTCTAAGTCATACTGACTTCTTTCCTAATATAGTATTATTGGAGACATATAATAATGTCTCTTAAATAGTTTTTCCAATTGCCTTCAGTTAGGATTATATTCGTGTAAATTCGAAGGCTGGTGACTGTGCTAGCTATCATCTGATTTTCTTGTTAAATGTTGATGGCAGAAATATTAACAACGACCCTGTTTTATATTTCTTTTGATTATTCAGGTATCTGATATTAGCTTGCCAATTGACATTTTGGAAGTACATGAAGAAAAATTAAAATCTGCATTAGTGGTCTCAGATATGAAAAAGGCCTTTGATATGGTACAGTCATCATTTTTGAAACAGATTTTGTCGAAATATGGATATATCAAGACTTATTGATAGTTATATATACAAAAATCAATGATATTGTGCAACAATTTGTTAATTTGTAATGTTATTTAACTAACTAGAGTAAGAATCATACTAGCTATAGGCTGTAATGTTTCTATGGTAATCCATAGAAATAGTGTTTTATCAGTTGTTTTAAATACTTTAAATAGCTAGAAATAATGATGCCGAGAAAACTCTCTTCATTTTGGGATGTAAATGTATCAACTTTCTTTTATCTCAGATAAAAATTAACATAAGCTGATGGTTAAAAATCCTATTAGGTTTATGAGGGAAAGTAAAAATAAAAATGAATATCATTGACTTAAAGGATTCATATGCTAATACCTCTAAGTTGTTTTTAGCAGATTGCTATTAAAAAAACACTATGTGAAAGACAACCCACTAGGTTTCCTTCATCTAAATTATGGTTATCATATGGGAGGAGGGGTGTAACTTTCTTGACTTTTCAGTTTTATCACTAACATATATTTTGACTACAGTTTCTCTATGGAACACAAGAGGCCAAGTCAAAAATCACTATGAGCAGAATAGAAAGTTACTACATGACCACTTAGACATAATGACTGGGGGTTGGTTTCATTTTTAGTAGTAGCTCTCTTGTATTTACTTCATTAAAGGCCGCACAGCATATTTGCAACTATTGGGTAAGGAGTATAATTTCAATCCTTATTCATATGACAAATTTACACCTTGGTATAATTCCAATTTGAAAATTGCAGGTAAATCTTTCTGTTTGATTGATTGTAGTCAAAGGCAGATTAGTGTATTAAAGTATTAGATCAATCTAATTGCCAAGCATCTAGTTATTACAAGAGGAATTTGGACTGCCTAAAATTTCAACATGGCAGTATATTCAGTTAAAATATCTCTTGGTGATATTAGTTATTTGCAAAAACTCTGAATTAAAAAGTTACAATATCCCACATTAAATAAATAAATAGCAGCATCATACCTTTTATGTATGCATTATGACATGCATGCATATCCAAGAGGGGCATAACTTGTGCAAGACTATTAGAGTCATTTTGACGAAAACGAGATTCTGGGGAGGCCTATATTATATGATTTTTATGAACTTAAAATGAAACTTACTCAACAGAAGCATTTTTTTCCACATTTATTGGGCATCCTAGAGAATATTTTAAAAGAGTTGGTAGTCAAATTCACTTTGTTGGAAATTTAAAATGAGTGAGCAGACATTCATGATATGGGCTTGTGAAGACTCTCACCCACACTTGTCACTGTATCAGGGCGCCCACAGTGAAGGTCGCTGGCTTCAAAATAACATGTGTGACCAGGCGATCCAAGCCCCACCCATTTTATATGTGTGCAATGCAGGTGATGTGTTAAAACGAGATGGGCTTTATTTCCCAGTTGCACTAGCCATTTTGAAGCCAGTGACTATCACTTTGGATGCACCTGCACTGCATCAAGAATTAAGGATTTATCAAGTATGCAGGGCAGTACGGTTACTCTTCACTGTTGGAAAGACACCGCAGCTGTCCTAACAGCCAGGAACCACGCTGAGACAAGGAACAGGTCTCTAGTGTTTTATTGCTGCTACATAACAGAAAAATCCTAACAAACTGAAGAAGCGTGGGAAAAACCCAGACCTATAAACCCCAAAGGTTAAGGAGGTCCCGATCTGTGTCTCTTTGAATGGCTGCCCAATTCCTCAGTGCTACGCATGCGCTTTACAGCCTGGATGGGAGCCCCCTGCTCACCATCCTTACTCATGACATCGGCCCCAGGTTTACAATCATGAATTGTCAAAATTAGTTTGCTTTCTGTTTATCAACTCTCTTTCAAATTATTTGAATTGTTCTAATGGTTGGTTTTAACTCTGAACACCATCCAGAGTCTCTGTTGTGAAATGCACAGCCATATATATCATATTAATTAGTGGAAAGACTGATCAGTATTAAACCTGTGAAGCTTTAATGATGTGTTTAAAATCTGGGCTATATTTAAAAAGCATAGAAATATAAAGACGTTTCCTTTTTGTGTTTCAGAGTTTCTATTTTTCTTTTGTATATTAAAGCAATAAAAGTTTTAAAAATCTTACACTGTCATATTTATGATATTCCTTATGGCATGCATATTTTCTTTCTCTTGATGAATTTAGATAGCATTCTTAATTGTGTACTTTGGGTTAAAATTGTGGCTCGTTGACATTTTGGATACAAATGCAATAGTATTGCAGATATATTATCTACTTCTCAGCTTATAATTGCACAAATTGTGAAGTTCTGTTGAAGACATCTGTATTTTATTTGCTTGAAGTATGAAGTTCTGATGATGATGATTGGTGACTAATATAAAGGCGCATAATGTTTATTTGCTCAGTAAATAAAACAGTTTGCAGTTCAGCTTTTGTGAAGGAAAAGAAAGTTATTAGTTTGTCCCGCCCATGTGTGTTAATTCAAGGCAAGGATCCTGATTGTTCTAAAGTAATGGGACAGAGAACACATTTAACTGAAGGAAATTAAATGGAGAGTATGGAATAGGCAACAGATTGAAGAAGGTATCTAGAGAATGAAGCAGGTGGAGAAGAGAACAAATGCAGGCTAGGTGTATACTCAATAGTACCCTTATCAGTGTAAGGCAAAATAAGAATTTTAAAAAGCAGGAATTTTAAAAATTGGAAAGTGCCATTTCACTCATCCTGCCCAGTTAGGAATCCAATTTAAGGCAACACTGATATTTCTTTAAATTCATGTTTAATCTGCTTTCCATTAACATAATATCAATGTGGAATGGGCAAAACTTGGACTGTATGGTATCCCATTGTGGAAAGTTAATGCATAACACATGGGTTATTCCTGAATTTTTGGATTACTACTCTCGAGTACAGTTTTTTGTTGGTGATTAATCCTTCTAAGTAATGGGGTTGCTGTGGACACTGTTATCAATATGAAATAGTTTGAAAGTAAATGCAAACATTATACTACAGTGGTTTATATCAGGCCCCTGAAATAGGTTCTATCTGTTCCCCACACTGGCTTCAACTCTTTTGGAGCAGTACTTTTACTTGAAAGAGATTCCATTTAGCTTATTTTTGTTTCAAAACAGGCATCATTTCTGCTTTTTTAAGGTTTTTATTCCTAAGTTTTTTTAACTTATCCATGGAATGACTGTTGACTGTACAGTTTGTATGACAGGTAGAAAATGAAGAGGCATAACCTACCTTGTGAAGAAAGTAAGCCTTGTTAGATATTTTATTTTTATCCCCCAATTAGTATAATTGCAAATATCTCAGTTGCCCATCTCTGTCAGTACAATTAGTTGGATAACAAATCTTTGCTGCACTTTACAAAAAAAGTCTACTTAAGGAAGTATTTTGAATATGAATTAGGATTTCTGTTAGCACTAAGCTCTTCTACCAACTGTATTCTAGTCTGGCAGTAAATGTGAAAAGGATATGGGTGTCCTTGCAGATCACAAGTTAAACATGAGTCAGTAGTCTAATGCAGTTGCTAAAAGGCAAATGTTATCTTGGGGTGCAATAACAGAAACCAGTTTGGTCTAGTGGTTAAAGTGCTGGGCTAGAAATCAGGAGGCTTCTACTCTGTCCTGGTCAGAGTCTATTTGGAGTACTGTGTCCAGTTCTGGTCATCACCATTCAAAAAGGACAATAACAAATTGGAGCAGTAATGTAGAAACTAAGGAGGATGACTTTGCAGAGATAAGCAGACTCTGTTGCCAAGGCAATGGGGCTAAAACATTTATTTTAGTCCAAAACGTCAAGATAATGTTTGGAAGCAGCTCAGACAGACACTTCTCTAAGTCACTGAACTATAAAAAGAAGGAGGTTTCGCAAAATTAAACTTACAAGACTCTGTTATTATAGCCAATCTCAATAAAAGTAGTTGTAGGCATCCTGTGGAGTTGATTTCATGGTTTGGTCTACCTAGTGAAGCTGAAAACTAATAAGATAGTGAAAGGTTTGGAAACCTAGCCCTGTGAGAAATGATGGAAGTATCTGGGTATTTTTGGCCTACAGAAGAGACAGCTGATATGATAGCAATCTTAAAATATCTGAAGGGCTGTCACACAGGAGGGGAAATTGACTTATTCCCTGTTGCTCCAGAGAACAATAGATTGCGTTAAAATGAAAGGAAGGAGGGTCTTGGTAGACATCAGAAGGACCGTCCAGTCTGTACAAACTGTCAGTCAGTGGAACAAGCTGTTACATGAAATGATGAGTTCTCCTTCACTACAGGTCTTGAAATAGAGGCCATGCGAGATTGTATACCCCTCAATAATATCCCCTGTCAAATCTTTTTCCAAGCTAAAGAGTCCCAGACAGTATTTTCTTAAAAGGAAGATTTTTGAGCCTTCAGTCTTTTTAGTAGAACACTTCTGCACTTTCCAGCTCTGTTATATCCTTAAAAATCTGTTGACCAGAATTGCATACAGCCAAGAAACAAACCATGTCCTGAATGAAAGACTTTATGAACCTGGATTTCCTACTCTTGGATTACAGGTTGTTCACTGTTATTTCTTAGCAGTAATTTCTTAGTGAAGGTGACTGGCCACTGTTACATTTTTTGTTTGCAGAAATTCTGAAAATGCCTTTCAAAATTGTAGTTTTCCAGTTGCCCTCAGCTGTAAGTGTCAGTATGCTATAACAATTACAGAAGATTACAGAAGGTACTGTTCAGAATCAGTATCAGTTGGAGGCTGGTAGAGACATGACTGCTAATTATGACACCCTGAATGTATTGTTTGTTTTTAACTTTGCTCTGATTGACAGACTCTCAGCTGTGATTGTCAGGCTTTTAAATTTAGGGAAGAAGGATTTATTCTGATTAATTATAGTTGAATGAGACATTACTAACTCTGTTCTTAGTTATTCAACAAAATACCAATGTCCATGTAATGCAATAGTGCAATCAGTTTGAAAACTTCATAGTGTAGATGGAAAGGGTATGGTGTCTTAGCTGTCAGCAGCCCACAGAATACATCTTCATATCCACACTTTTTAAATGACACTATTTCAGTAATTATGTTGGCTAACAACGTAAATTGTTCTTGGAAAATGTGAATATTAATCTTCTCAGGACATAATGCTACATGGCAGATTCCCATTTTAATTTTAGTTTTCTTGAGCACATAATGGCAGTGTTTTCGTTCATTACATTCATATAGTTTGTGAAATGTATGAGTGTTCTTCAAAATAAGTGTGAGCTAGAATCCCCCATGTTAATATAATGGATATTCAATATTTGGGTGAAAGTACCGTTTTAAAATTTTAGACATCACACTTTGGCTAATTAAGATTAAGCATTGCTTGCTTTGATAAAATGCTTCTTTTATTGGTATTTTGGCACAAGTCACCCATTTGTTTTAATAAAGTCACTGACAATGAATATTCCTTTTCTATTTCCTCTCATCTTATAGGAAACCTAGGATAAATTCTCAGCTTGTAGCACAACAAGTTGCTCAGCAATATGCTACCCCACCACCTCCTAAAAAGGAGAAGAAAGAAAAGGTGGAAAAGCAGGAAGAGAAAAAAACAGACAAAGAAAAAGAAGTTAGTCAAAGTGTTATAAAGAAGAATACCAACAAGAAGACTAAGTATGTTTTTGGATCACCCATTAAAAGTTATGCAAACAAACTAATTTGTATCCATAACTCTTGTAGATTGCATACCTGTTCTTGCAGCCTTGAAATTCCAGCCAATCTGATATTTTCTAAGAATTCTTAATCCTAATTTGCAGTAGTTCCTAAATTGTCTGCAATTCCACAGTAATTCTCTCCTTCCCCATGTCATCTCTATCAATCAAAGAAAATCTCTTCTCTATCACTTAATTCAAGTTACATGGCTTTTTCCTAGGTGCTGCCCTAGTTTCATAGTTTTATGCCATTTTAACTTTTCCCACAGTGGGAATACTGTATTGTATTCCTGCTATAACCATTAGCATGAGCTTATTTTCCCTTCTACTCTGTATGGCTTTATTAAGCTACTTTCACTGATATCATTGATGAATAATGCATAAAAGCTGCATTCATTACATGATGGTGTGTCTGTGTATAAATTTATATGAAGATTTACCTCTAGGTTACTAGTTAACCCAGTTCCAGGAATGATACTCCCAAAGTACCAGTATCTTTACTGTAGTGTTAACTTTTCTTCTGCCCATTCTTTCTTTCAGGCCAAAGTCAGATATTGTGAAAGATCCTCCTAGTGAAGCAAACAGTATACAGTCTGGAAATACAACAAAGACCAGTGACTCAAATCACACCTCAAGGTAACTTTTTAAGCTAAAGAATTGCCTGCTTACAAAGTTATGGAAGTAAAGGAACTTTTGTCTAGCTTTTTTTTTCCTGCAACCCATCCTTTAATTTACCACTTGGAGGATTGTTATAATATTTTAAATCTTCTTAGTTTTTCTGTTTGGGCATATACTTCATTCTTTTCATTTTGAAAATATAAATTAAAATGTGAGATATTATATTGTGTTAAATCATAAGTGGGCATTTTATAACTGTTGTATAATCATCAGGGATGACCTGAACTCCCAGTTCCAATATACTAGGATTACTTTTTAGAACATCTGTGGGATAACCAGTCCAGGTCTATATTATTGGTGCACACCAAGGTCTAGGCTAATACCTAATTTGTATTTACTGGGATTTAGAGATAAATAGCCAGATTAAAGCTTACATGCTGACAAATATGCTGTTACAAGATCAGCCACACTATAGATGTTTATGTGTCCTTTGATGCATATCCTACTGGGTATTATAAGCTTCTTAGCACAACGAGGAAGGGTTGCCCTATATTTTGTACCTGGGTTGAATGCCTTTATATAGACAGGGTATGCATGTAAGTTCATGTATGTGTTTAGTTCCATTCCTCCTTTAATAACTTAGAGTAGGAGCTTACTCCACTATAGGCAATGGTGGCTAAAGACTCTTATTCTAGTCCTTCCTTTGCACCGTTGGGGGAGATGGGCAGTGAGGTAAATTTAAATAATAAATAAAATAATAAATTATGTCTTTGATGAGGAAACAAAATCCATTATTCACTGTAATATATAACATTACTTTTACTTGCTGCAAAAAGGAAGAACATTACAATAATTTTCTTACTTGCTCTTGTATGGAATATAGAGAAACAAAATAAAGGAGGTTGCATGATAATTTAATTTGGAAGAGAAGTTGTAACTAGTTGTTACAAAGATAGTGTGTGAAATAGCTATTAATGTCATTTAAATACTATCAAAATTCATTATAAAACAAGTGGATAGTATGCCCACCAAAAAAATTGTAACATCTTAGCCAATTTAAAGGCTTCTTTTGGTTGATAAACTAAATTTTCCAATACCTAATTTCTTCTGGAGGAACTGCTACTGCAGTTTGCCTTTCATGGGAAACTCCTGTGCTGGCAACTGTACAGTAACAGGATGAAAATATTTTAGCATTATGCAGCACTGGATGTTCCTTTCGTTTATAATCTTTTAATATAGTACTGTGTAACTCATCAAGTACTACAAAGCTTTATTCAGCTTAAAGAGAAGTGGACTAGTATTTGCATTTTTTCTCTGTCATTTTTCTATCTTTATGACATGATTTTTAGATATTTTATCTCCTTAAGTTATAACAAGCCCGCAGTAAATATGTCCCTCCTCTGGGTCTCCCTGTTGGCTAAGGCCTGCTGCTGAACTACCTAGGCAGTTTAGAGGCTGACGCTGAGCTATTCAAGCCCTGGCTTGTTATTCTATCTTATTCATAAAGTGAATAAGCCTGCATTTCTTCAGCCTGCATTTCCATCAGTTCTGAATTTCTTAAAATCAGAACAGATTAGATACAGCTATTTGGCTTTTCTGAAGCATCACAACTAGATTGAAACTGTCTGTTGTAATGACTCTGAAAATAAAGATGGATGATAGGAGATTTGAGAACACAAAATCCATAGATGTTTTGGCAAGAGGTCCTAGTTAAAATAAGAGAAATACATCTAGGGGAAGCAAGGTTCAGAACAATAAAAACAGAACTGGTTTTTTTGTTGTCATTTTATTACCTTTAGAAAGCTATAGGCTTGGGATAGAGTTTTAGATTGCCCTGCCAACTTGCAGTCTGCTCTAGTGATACTGCCAGAAGGATTAAAAATGAAACACTGATCATCCACAGTTCATATATGGGAGAAGAAGTTAAATGGAAATGTTTTGTTTGAGAACTAAGTGAATAATTTGGGAAAAAGTGTCTCATAATATTCACTTAGGTATTACTGTTCAGTAGGGCTGGGCAGGATTTGATTGAAATGCAACCCAAAGACTGTCCATTTGAATCAGATCATCGGTTGCCTCCTGATTAATCCAGTGATTCTGTGGCTTTTTGCACTTAATTTTAATTAAATAATTTATTAAATTTATTAAATTTATAGACTGCCCAACTTTTAGCAACTCTGAGCAGTATAGAAATCATGCATAGAAATCATTTTTATTATGTTGATTTTCTGATCCAAATGTGGACAGATTATTTTGCTTGAACAAATTAGAGTTTTATTGTATCTCTACAACAGTACAATAAGGGGCTTGTGGATTTAAATCTTGCTCTGGCTTTGGTGTCTCAGGAATGGCTGATAGACTTCCAGTGTTTATTTGGCTCCTGCAAAGGTTGTATACCTCATGCCATATACATTCTCCAGGGTACATTCTGGACCTGGAATTCTGAACTGTTTAATGACAGATTGCTGGAATGGGAGAAGGAATTTTGTATCCCATCATCATGCTTGGACCTTGTCTGGTGACATTTAGATTGGCAGCTGTCAACCGATTTTGTAGAAATGGTAGAAACATTAATTTGGTCAACCCCCTTCACAGAATCTGAAGGATCTTCAGTGCTCTTGGAAAACGTTCAGTTAACGTACCTGGCCTTTCTGAGTGCAACTGGTGCACCAAAATAGATTGGCAACTATTAGATTGGCAGTAACAATATAAATCTTGTATTGAATGTTACTGAGCACAACTGAAATTGCACAGATTTACCGGTCCAACCCTACACAGAGTGCAGAATTCTACAGCATCCCTGACAAATGGCTATCTTGACTCTGTTTAAACACCTCCAGCTAAGAATTTACTATCTCTGGAGGCAGCTGTTCTATTATTGGACAGATCTTAACTGTTAGGAAGTTTTTCCTGATGTCCAACAAAAACCATTTTTCTTGTAACTTTAAACCCTTTATTTCTTGTCCTGACTTCTGGAACAGCTGTGGACTACTCTGTCCTGTCATCTACAGAACAGCCATTCAGGTGCTTGAAGACAGTTATCATATCTCCATGCAGTCATCTTTCCTCCAAGCTAAACATATTCAGTGCCTCCAATCATTCTTTGTTAGTTTTTCCTTTCAGGCCACTTATCTTGATTGCTTTTCTCTCGACATGTCCTAGTTTATCAATGTTCTTCCTACAATGCAGTGCCTAGAACTGGACACAGTATTCTGGATGTGGTCTGACCAACTCAGAACAGAGAAGAATAATGACTTCTCTTGAGTTTGACATGATATTTCTTTTGATGCACCATAAGACAACATTTATTTTTTGCAGCCGTAAGTTTCTGATCCATCAGAACACCCAAGATATATTGAAAGCAGGGAGCTTAAAACCATGCAGTAAGCTACTCAACACTTCCAGCTTTATGAGGAGTTATTGACGTAATCTCACTGGATTATTTATTTTATTATTTTATATCCCGCCTTTATTATTTTTATAAATAACTCAAGGCAGCGAACATACCAAATACTCTTTCCTCCTCCTCTTTTCCCCACAACAACCACCCTGTGAGGTGAGTTGGGCTGAGAGAGAGTGACTGGCCCAAGGTCACCCAGCCGGCTTTGCTAGTGTTCAGCCAGCTCTTTATCCATCTAAAGAGAGCAAATTTTGACATCTTTTCTCTACTAGAATTTCAAGGGAGACTCTGTTTACCTTACATAGTATACCTTTGCTAAAATCAAGGTATACTATGTTTGCCACATTTCAGTGGTCAACTAAAATAGTCACTCTATCAAAGAAAGAGATCAAGTTGATTTGGCATGATTTATTCTTGAAAAACCCATGCTACCAAATAATGCATTGCTAAGTGATCATAAAATGACTTTAATTATTACAGAATACTGCCCAAATTATATATCAGTATAATTGATTAGTCTGTAGTTTCCTGATTCTTATTTTTTCCCTTTTTGTAGATAGAACAATGTTTGCCCTTTTCCAGTTCTCTGGCACTTTGCCTGATCTCCATGATTTCTCAAAAAAATCACAAAAAGGGGTTCTGAGATGTTTCTCAGATGTAATTAGTCTTGCCTAGAAATTTAATCTCCTTAACAGTGGCCAGGTATTCCCTAACCATTCCTTTGCTTTGTTTGGGTTGCCACTCCTTTCTTTTGTCAGTTATTCTGCTTAGGACAAATTGGAGCAAAGTAGAAAATCATGGAGATCGGGCAAAGTGCCAGAGAACTGGAGAAGAAACATTGTTCCTATCTACAAAAAGGGAAAGTAGAAGCAGAAAACTGAAAGTTCAAAACAGCCAATTCAATGTGTAGGAAAATGCTAATATCTTCAAATTTAGTACAAAAATAATTACAGGGAAACAATTATTTACTCTCAATCCTCCTTAATATTTGGATGGAAAACAAAGTCCAAAACTTAAAAAGAATTTTTTAAAAAAATTGATCCCAAAAATAACAATAAGCACCAAGAGAACCCGCTTCTCCTTGCTGTAGAAAGCCTCTCTTAGGGTACGCGTACTTAAAAGAAATATAAATTGGGTGATTTAGAAATGGGGTAGCTCTGGTCTTAGTGTCCCTTTAAGGCTACAATGCTGCTTGGAAAACGGTGATGTCCCAGCCTCCCAGCTGCTCTTACCAGTCAAGTGAGAACGCTGTTTGCGATCTTCTGGCTGCAAGCAGCCATCTGCAGGACAGATGGGGTGATTCCAGGTGTTTTCCTTTTTCTGGAAAAATACTCCTGGGCTTCAGGAAAAACCTGCCTGAGCCTGAAAAAACTGCCATGTTGTCAGTTCTGCCCTCTGAGCCCAGGGGCACAGCTGTTCAGTCCGCTGTGTCCCCACCAGAAGTGAAACAGATCTTTCACATGTAATGTCACCCCTCCTCCCTTTTTGTTTGGCCCATTTCTTTTGAGTAAGTTTTATTTCCACTTATGGGTATCATCCCACTTCCAATATTCTTGCTCTTCCTGAGCCATGTTACTAGTGCTCCCCTGTTCCTTCATCCTCATGCCCAGTTTGTCATAGTGCCTTGGAGGTACTCTTGATCCTTGTAAATAGTCTGGAATGGGCACTTAACTAGAGGATATTATTCAGTGGGTCCAGAAAGTCATAGGCTCATTAAACCCAACCTGCAACATCATGTTGACAAGCCTCAGCTTAAGTGATGAATGCCTCCCTTACAGGGGACCCTTTCTATACTTGATATTGAAGTATTTCTAAATTATAATGTGCCCTTGTGCATTATTATTGTAATTGACCATATTATGAATTTGTGTTTGGGCCTCTGCTTTGGCTATAAGAATAGCAACTGCATTTGTTCCCAGTGGCCCCAGGATCCCACTTTGTTTTCAAGTTTCTTTGTTTCTGGTGGGATCCAGGTTCTGACAGAATGATTGATGGGATATAAACCTCTTTCAATCCAGATTGAAGGCTGATTTTAACAATGAAACAACCCTGAATTGTTTACTCCTGTCAGGAAAGATACTGTAGGAGTTTGATTCCTTTGATTATCTTTCTCTCAGCAGCATAGAGAATTCCCAGGTTTCCTTAAATAATCAGTGAGTGCTCTGCCATGGGTTGGGTCGAGCTTTCCCTGAACGAACTGCCTCACGCTATACTCCTAGATTCAGCTTTACTTGGTTCATCAATTTTGGGTGTACTGGACTAATAGTCAGTAGACTTGCACAAAGTGTTTTGAATCATGCTGCCTAGAGTGTGGAATGCTGTCTTGTACATTTCGGAATGTTTCTAGTTTCATCCATTTCATGAAAGTGGCATATATAGGGTGTATCAAAAATCAGGCCCCATAAGAAATGTATTATTTTATTTATTTATTAATCAAATTTATCACCGCCCATCTCCCCGGAAAAGGGACTCCGGGTAGTTTACAATAAAACATAGGTAAAAGACATATAAAGCTATAGAATAAATATAATACATAATAAAATATAAATATGGTGGGAACCTGATGGCTAAAAGTTCTCTATGACCCACAAGCAGAACAGGGCCACTCTAAGGAACTAGCCATCCCCAGAAGTGACTATTTTCTCTCCTGCCCAGGCATAATGACAAAACCAGGCCTTTTAATTGTTTTCTAAAGTCCAGGAGGGAGGGGGCCAACCTTGCTTCCAGGGGAAGGATACTCCAAAGGGCGGGAGCTGTTGCAGAGAAGGCCCACCTCCTGGACCCCACCAGATGGAGTTCTCTTGCAGATGGGGTCTGTAGCATGCCCTTTCTGCGTGACAGGTTGGGACAGGTTGATGTGATGGGGGTGAGACAGTCCCTTAGGTAGCCTGGACCCATGCCATGTAGGGCTTTAAAGGTGGTAACCAACACCTTGAATTCGACCCGGAAGCATACTGGCAACCAGTGCAGCTCAGGGAGCAAAGGAGTGATGTGCTGATCCTGAAGCACCTAAGATCACCTGCGCAGCTGCATTTTGCACCAGCTGTAGCTTCCGGATACTCTTCAGGGGTAGCCCCATGTAGAGCGCATTGCAGTAGTCGATATGGGAGATGACCAGGGCACGAGTGACCGTTCGAAGGGCCTCTTGCTCCAGGAGGGGGCGTAACTGGCACACAACATGAAGTTGCGCAAAGGCCCTCCTAGCCACAACTGCCACCTGCTCTTTGAGCAGGAGTCATGAATCCAGGACTCCCCCCAAGTTATGCACCGGGTCTGTCTGGGGCAGTGCAACCCCATCCAGAACTAAAGATAATTTCCTAGAAATCGAGCCGTTAATCCACAGCCGCTCTGTCTTCCCCGGGTTCAGCCGCAACCTGTTGTCCCCCATCCAGGCCCCCACAGCCCCCAGGCACTTGGAAAGGGTGGTTACAGCATCACTTACTTCACCCAGGATGGAGATGTATAATTGGGTATCATTTGCATATTGATGATACCTCACCCCGTAGTGATGGATGATCTCGCCCAGTGGTTTCATGTAGTTGTTAAAAAGGAACGGAGAGAGTACTGAACCCTGCGGCACCCCACAAAGGAGGGGCCGCCGGCTGGACCTCTCGCTCCCTATCAACACGGACTGGGACCGACCCTGGAGGAAGGAGGTGAACCAGCGCAGAACCACGCCACCCACCCCCAACTCTCTAAGTCAGTCCAGAAGGATACCATGGTCGATGGTATCGAAAGCCACTGAGAGGTCAAGAAGAGCAAGGATGGATGCATTGCCTCCATCCCGCTCCCGCCAGAGGTCATCCATAAGTGCGACCAATGCCGTTTCGGTCCCATAACTGGGCCTAAAACCTGACTGAAAGGGGTCTGGATAATATATAATTATTATATAAATTAAATGTTCGAATTGATTTTCAGTTTCTTCTAAACACTTCTTTACTTGCTTGATTTGAACATCCCTAAGTACAGTAACATTTTCTCTGGAAAAAAAATTAATAAAACATACTGCGATTGGCCTATGGAGCTGACTTTTGGTACACTCTGTATAAAACAAATATTTCTTCTAAATTCCCCATTCAACCCATTTGTTATATTTTAAAGTAGCAGTAAGCAGTGAAAGAACCTGAAATATCAACAGTCATCTGATGGTTGACACAGCTAGTTTTCACCTCTAGCTTCAATACCTACCAAATTGTTTCAAGTGTCACTTTATTAATGTGGGTAATGAGGACTAATGTCCACATTCCTCACTTTCTGGCAAAATAATATTGGCAGACCTCTATTAAATATATAAAGATGGTCTTGGGTGCTACAGAATGACCAAAGTGGGTCATGAGCTTATATCTGACTTTGGCAACTCTGTAGAAATGCTTTTGCTACTGTCTGAATAATAACTAGTTTGAGCATTTTAATTTTTAAAGCTTTGTTTCTGAAATAAACTTTTACTGTCTCTTAACATAACTCTTTTGGCTGCTAAAAGGAATCATTAATGTTTGCTCAAAGCCTTCCTTGGTTTCTTCCTTTCTGACATGATAACAGGGATCTTGTTTAGTTGCCCAGATAATGAACCAATAAAATACCACTTGCATCCCAAACTAGAATATCCTCAGTAGGTTGGCCTGGAAATAAATCCACTTTGTATTTCTATTAAAGTTGTGAACTGAACACTTGGTCATATGTGAACTTAAGCCAGTGCTTTATTAATTGGTTTGATTGCTTAAGATTATGGCACAAATCATTAAGAAGGTCGTAGAATATAAATCTTTTTTTTTAATTGTACAGTTCTGTTGGGCAGTATACATATGCTAAATTTTACTGTTATTTATAGGTTTGCAACAGCTGAGATCCCTTTTCCAAATTACGTTGTCACATACAGATGCTTTTTTGTCCTACAGAGTTGCAGCTGTAAGGAACTTAAGAGTCTGAAGAATTCCAAGCACAAAATTTTTGTATTCCAAAAGAGACTCAAAAGCTTTGATAACTTTGTATCTCTAGCATATTACTATGCTTTCTGGCTGAGTGCAATAGAGAATAATTTCCTACTACTCCAGAGCTCAAAAATTGATTCCCAAGCTACATTTATCCACTGGGAATTGAAAATGCTGCTAGTACAGCCTTTTTAGACTAAGCATTTAAAGAGAGCAAATGATCAGATGCTGCAGGGGCTGGGAAGGGAAAACAGTGTTTTTTTCTTTTTTTTAATATAAAATATATGCAGTTTTTAGCATTCTTCTGTATAAGCCAAATAAAGTGTCTTAGCAGAAGGCTCATCTATTATTTATAATTTGTGTTGTTGCTGTTGTTACCATTGTTGCTGCTGCTGCCATTATTACTTTTTACTATTGTTGTTGTAGGCCCAGACTGAAAAATGTGGACAGAAGTACCGCTCAGCAGCTGGCAGTCACAGTAGGGAATGTCACAGTAATTATCACAGACTTTAAAGAAAAGACTCGTTCTTCCTCCACATCGTCATCCACAGTGACCTCCAGTGCAGGATCTGAACAGCAAAACCAGAGTAGCTCGGGCTCCGAGAGCACAGACAAGGGCTCATCCCGCTCTTCTACGCCGAAGGGAGACATGTCAGCAGTCAATGATGAATCTTTCTGAGAATTGCACATGGAATTGTGGGAAACTTAAGAAATCAGGGTATGAAATTCAAATATTCCACCTGTCCACTAGGACAACCTGGGAAAGCTGCCAGTGCCACTTCCTCTTCATTTTCTCCTTGTGCTTCAACATGCTTTTTGGATATCCTCCCCTTAATTGATGACACCAGGACACTTTGATCTGACTGTGGGCATCTGGCTACCAAGGAATTTCGCACCCTGAGAATTACTTTTTGACGCTTATGTATTCCATTGTTTTATATGATTTTCCTAACAATCATTTATAATTCGATGTGCTCCTGACTCTACTTTTTTATAAATCTGCTGTGCACAGTTTTTCCATGATTCTTACAACCAATTTTATTTTTGTTTTGGGCGAGGGAATGTGATGGAAGGGGAAGGGAGGGCTTATAGGAGGGTTTTTATTTATTGTATTCACAAACTTCATTCTCTCACTCTTGTTTTTTCAGCATATTCTTTTGAGTTCAAATCTCCCTCTTCCAGTTATACTGTGTACTATCAGTTTTGATATAAATTATATATATATATAAATATATAAATATATATATATATATAAATAAAATATATATAGGGTTATTTGAAACCAATACATGGAAACGCTGGTGCTTGAAACACTGTGAAGCTAAGCAATTTAAGATCTGGGACAGTGAGTGCCGTTTGGAGAATGCTAAAACCGAACCGGAACCAGTCTTAGATGAACAGAGTGTTCCTGGAGGTTCTAACGGAAACAGGACCTGGTTTTAATCTTGTGCTTTGGCTGAAGAGTACTGGACAAAAATAGATATCTATTTTCTTATTTTCTGTTCTTTTTGAAATCCAAAAGGTGCTCCAAGTCATTGCATTTCCAGTTAGAGTATTGGAAAATAATAGATTTCTTGCCCTTTCCTACCACAGTGTACAAATTTTAAAAACAATGATCTACACTGATTTCAAAACGCCTAGTATTAATGTACTTGATGGCTGCATATTAACACTGCCTATTTTGAATAACAAATCTCATTCTCTCTTATTGTCCAGATCTATATTGGTTATGGGGAAAATTTTGAATATCAGTGGGGGAATGTCAGACAGCTTTTATAATAAAAGGCAGTCCAAAGCCTTAATAGTAAATGCTCCCCTGTCAATAAACAAATAACTACATGAGCCGAGGTCTATTGTCACATGACTTGTTTTCAGTGCAAAACTTCTATATCTGACTCTATTTTGTTTCTAATTTAATCCATTACATTTCCTTGGGATTATCGGTGCTTAGACATATCTCTATAACATAACTTGGTATGAGAACAAAAGTTGTGAAGAAGTTTTATATTTATAAGGGAGCACCAGAATGGCAAGTAACTTCAATTCTTGCTAGAAAGCTATTCTGACAAAGTTCACTTACAGATCCAAATCCTGTTGCAGTTTTACCTAGCTGGTATGTTTTTCTGCTTAAAACACTAGAATGAAGATGGAACACTTTAAAAAAATCTTCAAGCTCTTACTGTGTGCTTTTTAGGCGACCCAGAGTGCTTTGCTGTAATTTCAGTAACCATTTTTTGTTTTATCAGAATGGGTACCATGCAGGTGTTTGTTCTCAAAGGGCCACTTGGCAGAACCTGGTGCTAGACAATTACTGTACTAATTTCTTGCTTGAATAATATAAATTATTTCTGTTATATGGAGGCAATGAAATTGTTGAGTTTTATCAGTTTAAAGCCGCAAACGTTCCTTTTATATCAATTTTAAATTTTAACCTATGCTTAACTGAATAAAGCAATTCTGCTCAAAGAGGTAGAGTAGCAAAGCAGTGCCTTTGCAGCTGCGTCCATTCTGCACATGGTGGGTTTGTCATTCAATTGTTCTTATATCTATTCTTTTTTTGAAAACTTATTTTTAAAGTATTTATTGAAAAATAAAAAAGAACCAAAGGAAAAACAGATGATTCTCAAGCTCTGATAATACAATATGATCATAGTTTTTAATAGTCCACATCAATCCACATTTTAACATTGGTAAACATTCCTTTTACAAGTTTTACTATTCCTTTAAAGGATCTCAGGGAGGGTAAATTTGGTCAGCCATAATTTATTTTTGGAAAAGAAAAAAAAAATTTAGAGATGTTTTGAACTTAGTCCCAGATGTGTGTAATTTGCAGATTTTTTTTTTTTTTTTAACTTAAATCCGAATGAATTAGGCCTGTGTGCATTTGGCTCCTTCCCAGCAAAGACCCAATCTCTGGGCATGTCTGCTAGAAATGCACCTGTGTATACAAATGGTGTGTTTCCTTCTGTGGCTTACTAGAATAAGGCCTTGGTGGGGGAAAAGCAGTGTGCCTGTTAAGAAAATCAGTTACAGTGAATACCACCCTCCAATGCTTGCTGCTCCATTCATTTGTAAGGTAGCTTTTTGTGGGCTGTCGTTCCAATGGTATAAGCAGCAGGGGTTGATGGGTTCTTCCTGGTGAAAGGTGCCCCTTAGGTTAGGGAATAAAAGCTTTAACAGTAATGAGCTGCTCATTGGCTTACCAATTCAATGAAATCCTCTTTGGGTTTTCTTTTTCCTTTTTTTCCTATGTGTGCCTCTGTGCTATATTAGCTTGTTAGAATAAAGTATGCAAATCTATCTTTGGCACAAGTGGAGTGACTGAAACTGCATTTGGCTGAAATTGTCAGCTAAGCATTCAAACTTTCTTGGGCCGCATTTTTAACTGTTGTGTTGTAACCAGGCAAACACCCTTTAAAAAAAAAAACATGTTTAAAAATTGGATTCTCTTAACTTCCTGCATTTCATTCAGTAGTTGGAGAGCATGCTTTAAAATATTAGTGTGGAGAAATGGCCAGAAATCCCTCGTAGCCATTGGCACAGAAAGCAGGTAAGGAAAAAGCACAGTGTTACATTTTCAGATTTAAATTTTTACACTTTACTTATACACACACACACACACACACACCCATACACACAACAGCTTGCTTGACTTCCTCTGTTTGAATATGTCATGCAAAGAGAACAATGAAAAGCAAAAATGTTTAAGATGGGCAGTTTTAATTGAAAGCATTTTGCTTATTCAAAATCAGCTTATATTTTAAAATTGGGCAGTAGCTATATTCATAGAAATACATCTGCCTTACCAGTACCATTTCCAGTCTACTTTTTTTAAAACTGTTACCATAAATTATTGAAGTTATTACTTGCTGACTATATAACCTTTGCTTGTATGTAACTGAAAAAAAAATGGTTTGAGAGCCAACATTTACAATATGACAATGGAGCTGAACAGTTTTTAATGCGCAAGCAGTTCTGTTCTTGTGTATGACTTGTAACCTTAATTTACTGTGTAAAGATGGTTACATTATTTCTTTAGCTTTGTTTGTTTGGAGACAAATAGAGAATGCTTGTTTAAGTATGTCAAAACATAATTTTATCTTGTGAATTTTTATGTTAATGTATTATACGAGCTATATTTTTCATTTGCCCAGAAAGACAGCTTGTATAACGCTTTGGAAGTTTTCTGCTCTGTAAAGTCTTTAGAGCTGACAGTCCTGTTAGGTTTGTTTTTAATCTTCATGCTAAAAGTGTCAATGGTGATTTTGTGAACTGGTCAGAAAAATTCACAGGTCTTAAATGTTTTCGGGAAATTTATATTGGACACTGCTCTTTGTCTAGCAAATAAAAGATGTTAATATATTCCTGTTACCGGCATGTGCACGACTGTTATTAGAAGCCACTTTATCATTTTCTTGCTTTAAATAGAAATGTCTATTTATGAATTCTGCTTGTAGTTTTTTCACGAATAAAATAGTAACATTTAATTAAATCTGATTTTCTATTCTTTGGTGTTGAGGAATGGACTAAGTCAGTTTGCTGTGCTAGTATCTTTCTAGGTAAACTTTTGATTTTATGTTACATGCTTATCATTACATTTATGCATGAAAAGTGTGTGCATTTTTGTGTGCCGATATTCCAGATAAGCCATATGTATTAACACTTTTGCTTCTTGCACTTGATCATATCCATGATGTACCAAGCTTGGAAATAGGTATCTTTTCCTTCTTTCCAGCAAAAGAATGTCCATCGCTAACACTAATATCTTGGGACATGTATCTTGGGACAGAAGCAAATTTGTTGACAAATTTGCAGAATTTCCTTCCATATTTTCCTTGTTGAATCTAATGTTCTGTAAGAATTATATTATTAACAGGCATGTGTTTCTGTTGAAGTGGATACCCTTCCCCAGTTGTACAGAGAAAATCATTAAAGGATTTGTGGAACACTGTACCTAGAATGAAAATGTCATGAGGCAGTTATATGTTCAATTTTTTAAATAGCTTACATTTATAGGTACAATGTGATAAATTTAAATTTTTGTTCTCCAAAACACTGTTTTTTTAGCCATGTTGTACTAGTAGTGTTACCAGTTAGTTCAAAAGGTAGAGATTCTAAGAGCAAAGCTACAGATGGTCTAGATTGATTTGACTATTGCTTCTATATCCTATCTGTCAAAGCTGCCAACTCAGCCTTTCAACTGAGAGGGAATTACTCTTTTTCCAGGGGCAGAATTGTAGTCGGCTTCTAAAGTATAAATCATTAAACACAATGGGTATGTCGCGTAGAACCTATCATCGGGGGTCTGAAATTCTGCTTTGCTGTTCCAATGACTGTCTTTAGCTATTCAAGTAGCAAGTAGAAATTTGTGGAAATCTATGTAACCCCCCCTCCTGAGGGCACAATAGTTTCCAAGTTAATATTTTTATTCCATGCAATTTTTGTCTGCTCTTTCACAATCCATAGTTGACATTACTATCAATGTCAACTATATTTATAAATACGTATTATTTTATGGAGCAGGAAATCTGGGCAAAGTGTGAGCTGAAGCAAAATCCACCAGGTTTTCAATGCTCACATTAAGTAGAGTGCATTTTCTTTTTGCTTAGTTAATTTTTGGGGTGCTTACAGTTCAATGTTTCCAATTTTGGTGGGAATTTTTTAATGCATAGAAACTTGGTGTAGCAATGGGAGACTGCTGAGCCCCATTGCTAGTTCTCTCATATAAATGTTATAGAGAAAGGATGCTTGCAAGTGATATGACCCTATTTAAAAAGTACATAAATGATGTCTGGCAGGTAAAATATAAAATATGAATAAAGCAGAGAAAGTGACATTGACTAGAAAGCTGCATTTTTAGATAAATAAGTGAATAAAAGGCAAGCTGAAATTAAATAGTCCAGGAAAAAAAGATGAAGGAGGACTAAGTCAGTACATTTGGAAAGAGTGAAAAAGCAAGAATGTAAACTTATTTTTAAAACTATTAAAAATATCCACTATCCAGTGAGGAAACTATGCAAAAGTATGAGTGAAAAATACAAAGAGCATGAGTATAACTAAGTATAGGGGAGGAAAAATCTAAGTTGTCTACATTTAAAGTGCCATTTAATAATAAGCTTTTAAAAGGGATACAGAATCTATTTTATCAGAGAACAGTGAATATAAATTTTCTGCGATAGCCATATCTCTTAAACAACCAATAGTAAAGAGAAGATGGTAAGATAATGAATGTGGCTCATAGGAGTGCTGTGAGGTAATTTTGAACACTGCATATATAGCATGTGGTTGTTCCCTATAGAGGGAACAAGGAAACCCTTGGTCAAAAGGAGCAGCAAATTCATAACGCTTACCATACAAAATTATGGGGAAAATATTGTGGCAAATAACATGGGGAAAAAAGATGGCAACAAAAAAATGGTGGGAAAGATTGCACTAAGATGGGAAATGAAGTATCCTTACTAATAAGACCTAACCGTATCATTAAAGAGGTAATTAATTTAACTTTGAAATGTGTAAGTTGGACAATACAGCTTTAAAGCAGGACTGTGTTAACTATAAAATGTGCTTATATATCACAAGGATGGTATACACTAACATTCTTTTATGAAGTTAATATTTTATTTGTTGCTAGTAACTTTGGTATTTAGTTTTACTTTGAGCAGAGTTGACTCTGCTTAATGACACTTATACAGCAAGAATTACACTGTTTAGAGCATTCTTTACCAATTTGGGGTCATGTTGGAACTGTAACTCCCAGAATTCCTAGCCACCAAGACCATCAGCAATTGTTGGATGGGAATTCTGGGAATTGAAACCCAACAATAAAAACTTTACAACTTTTCCCTATCCTTTCCAGCTTGTTTGTATCCTTCATGGAAAATTCAACATACAGTGCATTCAAATCACCACCTTACAAGATGTGACTTCCTTCAAGAGAAAATTAGCCCATTTGGGGGTTGTGCTATGTAAACATAATGCAATAGCCAGGTAGCATATATAGAAACTCCACCTGCACTCTGTGAATGGAGGCTGAGAAGAAGACCATCTCGTGGCCCAACCAGAAAGTGGGGGAGTATGCTGTATCATCTCTATGGCTGCTACCTATGGAAAACTGCTTCCTTGCAAAATAAGACCTTTGATGATGAGTTCCTGACAGACGCTCTCTATACAAGATTGCAAGAGCTTCCTAGGGTGGCATTTAAAAGGAATGCTTTCCTGAAAAGCCCCTTATGAGTTCTCCACTTCTATCTTTTTGTAAATATGTGAGCATCAGGAGAGACCAGAGAGAGAAGAATGGAGATTGCTAGCTGATTGTGGCCTGGTATTAAAAGATGCAACAGGAAAACAGCATAGCAGACTTCCAGGGAAGAAATGACAAACTGAAGACGGCTCTGCCAACCACCACAGTGGAATGAAGAGCCAGAGAGTAGACCAGCTCTTCATAATTCCTCTCTGGACAAGGAGAGGACTTGAGATTGCCCACAAGTGCTCCAGACAGCTGCTCCTCATGAGGAGACCGCAAGACTGCAGTTTCTGGTGGGTTCAGAGCTCTGGGAGACAAGGAAAAGCCATCTTTGTTCAAACCATGCTCAGCGCCTTCAAAAAGGACACTGGATTCACATACTTCCTTTTCTCATTTTCAGAAATTGCTTATAGCTTTTCAGCTATTAGAAATCTTTGGATTGACAAGTTTTACAGTATAGATTTTGGAATTAATTATAAGAATATTTCCCATGGATGCTTTTGTTTTGAATTCTCTTTAAAAAAAACATGAGACTTCAAAGGTTGGATACTAGGGGGAACCAGAAGGAACTACAGATTACAATTAAAAGAGAAGAACACTTAAATTTGACTTACTAATACAGAATGGAGCAAAATATTTTAGCATTGTACATATTGAGGGATATTTGAAAGTTAATTTTTAGAGTGCCTGTGAGGTTTCAGCCAGCCTCTGACTCAGAAAACAAAACTTTTTCTGAGTGAGAAGGGGAAACAGAAACTTACCAGGCAGAAGCCAGGAAAGCAAAACCCAGAAATGACTCAGCAGCACGGGAGAAGTTCAGACGCTGTTTGGTCAGTCTTCAGAAGAGGATTTGAATCCTCCAATCAGTGTGCGTGAAAGATGTGCAGAAAAGCACGCAAAGGAGAAGCCTGATTGGCTGCAGAAGGGAATAGGTACACAAGGGATCGGCATAAAAGGCAGATGCGCAAAGAGCAAGCTGCTGGAGACCAACTATCCTTCGAGCTTGCAGCCCCAGTGGAAGAGTCCTTACCTGTGTTGGAAACATCTGTAGCTGGAGGGGAATCAGCGCCTGCATTTCCTACTGAAGAGGACCTGTACCCTGCAACTGCTACCACAGAGGATCTTCTCCCTGCTGAATCCAGCAACCTCAGCCTCGCATCCAACTTTGGACCTCGCTGCCGCCATTCTGTGCGTTCCAGGTGCGCTTCCAGCCTTGCCCAGAATCTTCAGTCCAGTTTCTTCATGCTCTAAGCCCCTGGCCTTGCCCAGGATCTCCAGTTCTGTTTTATCGTGCTTCAGCTCCCAGCCTTGTCCAGAGTCTCCAGTCCAGTTTCATCATGCTTCTAACCTCCAGTCTTGTCCAGGTTCTCCAGTCCAGTCTAGCTGTGCTTCGGTTGCCCAGCATTGTTCAGGAACTTACCTTGTTGTGATCCGGGTTCTCAACCTTGTCTAGAATTTGCAGTCCAGTCCAGTTGTATTTCAAGCTCTTCGCTGAGTCAAGAACCTCCAGTCTAGTCATGTCCCAAGATTCCAGCCTAGCCCGGAGTCTCCAGCCAAGTCCAGCTTTGTTTTGAGTTATCAGCCTTGTCCTGAGTCTTCAGCCCAGTGTACCCAGTCCAGTCCTGCCTCTAGAGCCAAGCCTTGCCCAATGGTTCCAGTTCAGTCTCACCTAGCTTCCAGGTGCCAGCCTAGTTTGGGTGGTGTTTTAGATTGCGGACAATCGTCTCCAGTTCCAGTTGTGCCATGTGCCCTAGCTTTTTCCAGTTCCATAGCTCTGATCAGTGAATCCTGCCTAGCTGTTTTGCCACAGTCTCCTCCCGCAACCTTGCTAGTACTCCCGTTGTTGCCCGGGTGGTCTTGATCGGAACCAGACTACCTACCTCTTGATCACAAGGACTTATTATTGTAAATAGTTGTTTTAATAAAGAGTAGTTTTGATAATAAATCTGTCTGGCCGCCTCATAGTCTGAACAGGACAGTGCCTGCCTCTACAGATAGACTGTGTTTAAAAGATGTTATGCAAGAGGAACAAGTCTTACTGGACAAGACTGAGTTTGATCTGAAAGTGGATTTTAAAATGACAGGCTACAAGAATGACATGGAAAGAGATGCTACACTAAGCAAAAGAAACCTGCTGATGTCTCAGTAATTAAAGTGGATATACAAACAATGAACCAAAAGAGTGACCTGGGTAACTTTCCTATATTGGATTTACAAAAGAGGCTTGTTAAAGCTTTGAAGAATTTTCTGCAAAGTGACAAAGAAAAAAATGAAATCAGGTTCTAGGACATTATTTGAAGGGACTAAAGATCAAGATTACTAAAAGTAATCTAAAACTAAAAGAAAGGAATATAAAGTTGGTTTATTTGATCAAGGTTAAAATAGATACATTGTTATCTTTGGTAACCCTTAATGGACTTTTGCTGATCAGAACTGAACAACAAGGCTTTAAGGATTTGTTTATAGATAAGAGATGGGATATGGGAAGAAGAGATCATGTTGTATTTTAAGAGAAGGTGATAAGTTACTAAATCGTTTATACTTGTTATAAAGGAGGAAGTCATTTCTTTATATATTTGTTTTCTTTTTCTTTATTTTTTTCTTTTTCTATTTTTCTTTTCTGCACTTTCTATTTTTTTCTTTTTTTCAGTTTGTATTAGTTTTTTTTAATTGCAATTTTTAATAAAATTACTATTTAAAAAAAAAGGAAAACAGCCTAGCAGAGTATATTGAAGAAGTAATTGGCAGGGAAAATATGGTGGGAGAGTTAAGCCTGGCTATTACAGGGAAAGGAGGGTAAACTAATAATTGTTCTCTCGGGTTGCATCTAACTAAGGAGGCCAAGGAGACTATTAGCCTTGATAGCAGTGGGACTACCTCTGAAGGCCATCCACTGGGAGACTAGTGGGCTTCCTTGTGCAGTTGGATGGCAACTGTGGGAGCAGACTGCTGCACTAGATGGGCCAGGGTCTGATCCAGCAGGGTACTGCTTATGGTCTTACTAGACAACAATGGTGGCCCTCCAACTTTAAAGTCCTACTTTTCACTGTCAGGCCGGTTGCTGACAAAACATCTATTATCTAGAATTTAATCCTGGATGAAAATGCTGACCTGACAGAAACAAAATAAGTTGCTTGCCCCCATCACCACCAACACACACACAAGCTTTGCCAGGCTCCTTCATGCTGCAGAAGTCTCGGGTTGGAGGTCAGGAGGTAGAATAGATGGTTGGCTGTAGGAATTCTACTTTACTGACCATTTGAAAATCTGCCAATTTTAATACATGCTGCTGTATTTGCAAGTCAGGACAGTGTGTGGGTACTATAAATATACTCTCTACATCCTACGTCTTGATCAAGCCAGGTAATCTCAGGCTTGGTGTTGGATTATCTTGGGCTACATGTCTTGGAAGATTTCATGTCCACAGTGAAGCTGCTCATTCAAGAGTTGCTCGGGGCTTTATATCTTGTGATGACTATGGAGGAATAGTCCGTACATATCCCAGCTAGTATTTTCCTTCAGACGTGCAGCAGAGCACATGCTGGATTTGGTTTTCTATATGGGTAGAGTTGGTGATTTGAAGATGGAGGGCTCCTGTGTGGCTCTGTTGACATGGACAGATCATTCCTTACCCAGTTTTAGAATGATAGCAGATATAAATCTTTGCAGAGGTGAAGGACCATTAAAATAGTCCACATCAAGTACTGGGTAGATTCAAATATTTTCCTGAATGTGCTTGGGGAATTACTCCAATAGTTGTCAGTAGTTCTGTCAATGCCCTAGTGCACTATTGACTACCAATCCGCTCACAAGGTTGACATTATCTTTCCAAGGCTCCTCTTGCCTCTCATAGGCCTTTTTTTTTAATCTGTTTGATTATGTCCAATTCTCTGAGACTGCCTGGACAAGTCCCTGCAGTTTTCTTGGCAAGGTTTTTCAGCCTCCTTCCTAGGGCTGAGATAAATTGACTGGCCCAAGGTCAGTGCCTAAGGCAGGACTAGAACTCACAGTCTTCTGGTTTCTAGCCTGTTGCCTTAACCACTACACCAAACTGGCTCTCATAGGACCATCACAGCCCCTTAATTTACTAGGAAATTGAGAAATAGCTGGGGTTTTCTATAGTACAAGTAGAGGAACTCTCAGCACAGATCAGATCCAAGATGAGAACCATCTGAAGACCATTTGAACTTCTACTCTGCTACACTGGAGACAGCACAGAGTGCTTACTTCCCTGCCTCCACTGCATCTGCACAAATTAGTGAGACCTAGTGCAGTCCAAGGGTTAAGGTGTTGGACTAGGATCAGGAGACCAGGTTCTAGTCCAGTCAGTCACAGAAACTCACTGGGTAACTTGGAGCCAATAACGATCCCTTGGCCCAACCAACCTCATAAGATTGTTGTTCATGAAAAATAGGTCTTGTACTATATTTACCTATAAGCAGATACCAAAGAAAAATATGAAAAAAATAAAGCCTGGTGTTGTTTTCCACATTGTGAGGCATCTTTACCAAGATGTTGAAAAAAGGGAGACTGAAAAACAGCCATCACACTGAAGAGCAGGAAAGGACGATCTTAACTATCTTACCATTAACTGAATTGAAAAACGAAACTATATAAATTTGAAATTTTGTAGAAAAGTTTCTAACATTCAAATACTGGTTTTAGAAATATGATCAAATATAAAGGAAATACTGCAGATTCAATTGTGGGTTGTTATTGTTACATCCCCTGTTTCTAAGAGCACCTAGAGCGTGGCACTGAGTCTGAAAGCAAATTAAGATTAAATACTTTTGGTCAGAAATAAAATTAATAGGTTTTATTTTATACCCTAAAAACATCCCAAGTCTCTTGGGCCATCTGTTCATTTAAAGGATTGCAAATATTACTGCATCCTGTTTGGATGTTGAAGGCCATTCCCTTCCTGCCTGTCTGAAATGAAGCTCTCCTGAGATTCAATAAAACTGTCTGCTCAACATTGCTCTTCAGAACAGAAAATTGCCATCATTCTGCCTACCCCCTGCTTCTTGGCCTTCTAGTAAGCTGGTGACTTGGAAGTAACTGAAGCCTATAATGCTGACAGATTTCACTTAAGTACTGTGAAATTCCCTGCATAATACATGTTTGTGTGCTGCAGAGCCAGTAGTTTAAAGAAAGCATTAAGTGGCAACAGTTAGTCAAGTTGGCTGAATTTTAGAAACAGGAAAGGTGCTGGCTTGTGGAACTAAGATCTATATTGAGGGAGGAGAGACAGGGAGAAATGTTGCAGTCAGGTGTGAAGAAGTAATACATCGTAATAGTTCAGAGAAACCCATGTGGCAGAGCTGTAACAGGTTATACCAAATTAAGGTATAATACCCCAATTAAGAGGGGGCAATTATTCAAAATAGTTGCCTCTTTAGGATCATACTGTTCATTGTATTCATTCAGTTCTTCATACCTTCCGGTGGATGTTCCAGAGTTTCTCTGAATATGGCTAGTAGGGAAATGCATGCTTTAAAATGCTTTGGAACAAATGTTAGCACAGCACCTCACTATCCCTTATTAAACCCTCCTTTCTTCACTTGAGTCTAAATAAAGATGCCACAGCTTTAGGGAGTCACTTAGTAAAATTGGTGCAACTCTTCAAGCAACTGCATTTTTTTCAGGTTTGTCAAGAAGCAGCTCCTTTAACAAACAGCAGAGAAATGTGGTGTTTCTGTTTAAGAAGGCTGAAGCATTTCTTCTGAATTTATTTTCAAAGGCTGCCAGCCACAGAAGTTAGAATGTTACTTCTTGTTAATAAACAAATTCACTACATTTTTGTCTGAGTGTAAAACTCCAGGGCAAAGAAGAAGAAAGCAGCAGTCATGTAATTTAGATGTTACCTGCACAGCTCCTATAAGTCATGTAATTTTTCAAATAGTATGAACAGGAAAATGCAGAGTTGTGCTATAGCAGGAAGTATTGTCCCTGGGGGTGGATCACAGCTCAAAATTTCTCAGCCAGCACAGCCAACAGCCCCTTCCAACTTTTTCAACAGAGCAATTGATTTTGACTGTGCTTTTCCATCTCCTTGCTTGGGTATAAGCCCTGCTGAACTCAAGGGGATTTATTTCTCTGAGTGGGTACATGCAGGATTGTACTACTCAGTATGATTGTTTTTTATACCACCACCATCCTTTTTTTTTTGTTTTTTAACCTTCTGTCTGAATGATTCTGAACTTTCTGGGATTCAAGAGAACCAAGGACGAGCCTCCTCTAATCAACTCTCCTAGCAAAGTATTTGGGTGATGCTTAATAAACACTGGATTTTTCAAGAACTACTAAGATGAAAAAGGAAGACGCATGTCAAGTGAATTAAGACCAGAGTTTGCCTCCTTTAAAAGGTGATTGTGAAAACCATCAGCAAATCAGCAGAACCTGGTTCTTTTGAAGCACACTGGCTATACACTCAGATTGCTTTTTAGTAGAGGACCTTGCATAGTTAGATGTTGTGACATGGCAGCTACTAGCACCAGGTGTTATTAGAGCTTGAGTAAGCTTATCAAGTTTAGATTGGATATTGTCTAGGGAAACAAAAATGGCCACAACTGTGGAACCTGTAAGTAAACAAAGCTCTCCTAGGGACCATCTTTGGGATGGTCTCTGAGGAGTGATTATCATGTAACCTTTCTATTCCCTCCAATATTTCATGGCTGATGGCAACTAGGACTGTAACAAATCTTGTTTGGTGGTATAGAGGTGGGCAAGTGTTGTCTTTCCTCAACCTCCCTCAGAGAGGAAGTAATATCTTCCTTTCTCAAGGTAGCAAGCTTGTTCTTAAGTAAAGGAGTACTTACAACTCTGAGAATCATGATGTGGTAGAAAAGAGACATTTTGTTGTTGTTTCCCTACCTTGTTTTGTTGTTTCCCCAATTTTTTTTTTTGCACTGTTGAATACTGTCTGGGCTATTTCTCAGTCGCTTCTTTCCTTTGGTGGTCATTTCCAAAATAATCTGTTTTAGTGCTTGGTTTGGCTTTTTCTTCCTTCGTGGTGTGATTCTCTCTTCCACCCAGGCCAGAGCTTTCAACAAGTAAAGAGGCTGCCTCATAAAGTATTATATTCCCCTTCATGAAGGTCTTCTGTGTGCTTGAGTAGCAGAAGCTCTTTTCCTCTCAAATTCTCTCTCCCCAAATTAGCAAGTTACAAGATATGCTGATGAGAGAAGCAGCCTCATGACTGGTTCCTCCTGTATTGCAGCCTTCCCTCCAGATGTGTTGGACTACAACTTCCACAGTTCTCAGCTAACATGACTGATGACTATTAGTTAAGCCAAGAGTACTTATATAAGCTTGCAACTTTATATGTATGGGCAGGAGAATCTAATGAAGATTACAGCTTCTTAACACAGCCTGGAGCTGTACCTGTACCAACTCCTTGTTGCAACATTTTTTCACCAACCCACTTCCCTCAGGTAGCTGGTCATGTTCTTTCACTGGGTGGGTCCATTCTGAAACTCTGATGCAACAACAACATCAACAAAACAGCATGTTTTGGAAGTTCCTTGATGGTTCATTTTGTTCTTCAAGTTCAGTCCTTCCAATTTGAGGAGACAACACTTTCAGTATGCTTTGTTATATAGCCTGATTTTGATTACATGCACCCATATAACTGCACATAATCTCAAATTGGACTGTGGCTTTTTAATTTACTGCTAAAATTAGAAGTGCCTCTTTCTTTTAGAAAGCAGAGCATAGTTAAACAGTATTGTCTCATATTGCCCTTTTTAACTCTACCTAATACTTGTAGATATAAGTATATATAGAATTGTCCAAGATTGCGTATCATGCTAGAATGTACAAAGCATTCCAGACTTGAAATATTTCAAGTTTGCAACATCCAGTTTGATGTTTTGAGGTCAACATAAACATCCTGTATTTCTAAGTTTTTCTTCAGCTCCAGACAAAATGCAGTATTGCGTCCAATATTGTTTGAAACTCTAATCCTGTTGCAGGCTGGCAGTAGGTGAGGGGAGACTGGGATGGGAGTGAAGATAAGTCAGTTAAGGACATGCTCATTGAGAACAATGTTTGGACATATGAAAAAGATTGCCACCTGTCTAATAAGAGAGTTTACTGCTGTTTTTAAAACCTTTCTATGTGAAAGTTAGAGTTCAGGTTGTTATATAATGTAGTTCTTGTCTGTCTGGTGTATGTTGCACTTTATTTTTCAGGCTCTTTGTCAGACACAAAAGTTTGCACTGTGCATGTATTATAGGAAGAATAATTAATCCAAGACCCAGAGTAATATGTTTGAGTTGTTATTTTATTCACGGGTTGTGTTGAAGTAAATCCATCCATGAATCCATTGAATCCAGCTGTTACTGCTTGTGGGAGTTCCATTCTGTAGCTATTTGTGTAGGCAGGCTAGGCTGTAAAAAGCATTTTTCATTGTTGTTTTTGTTCTTGCTATAGGATTTTTTTAAAAAATAAACTTTAAAAAAAATCCAGTTAGCCAAGTTTTCTGTAGGCTGACTGGTGGGTAGCAGGCTCCCCTATTTTATGACTGAGCCAAAAAATAAGTAAGGGGTTTGGTTCAAATTTCCATCGTTCCCATGAGCAGAACATTCAAACTGTTTTTTGTTTTGTTCCATCAGAACAAACTGATTCAAAACACTCTGATGGAACATTTTAAATGAAGCTGTTTCATTGTGAGCTCAGAATAAAATGTTTCTGTTTTATGCATGCCCCAAAATAGATATATACCCATTCTCCACCTCTTGATCTCTTGGAATATTCTTGTTTGGTAGTTATCTTGATTACTGTCTTTCATCTTATGATTTTACATATTAACCTTCTCAGTGATGTAGCATTTGTGATTTTCTGCCATTACTTCATTCAGGCATGTGGAAAAACCTGTCATCTATATTTTGTCTACAGATGTAGAGTTCTACTGTAAGTAGTATCTGGAACCCACCACAGAGATAAAATTTGTTGCTTCTTTATTTTGAAAAAGTACCACTAATATTTTGTGGGCTTCAGAATATCTTCAAAAACAGAGCTATGTATTTGGAATATAGAATTCATGTTTTCTTATTGCATAGCAACTTAAGTACCATCAAGTCAGGCCTGGCTGCTGTTGACTGTATGGACAAATGCTCTCCATATCTGGATTGTTCCCCAGTGACAATCTGCAGTTCTTACAGGACATTCCAGTAACATCTCTGATCCTCTCTATCTACATTATCCATTCATAGTTCAGATTTATGTGTTCTGTTTTGCACATATTATTATGCTGCTCCTCCATTATTCTTTTGCTAAACTGTTTCATGGCTACCAGTCCACAGTTCTTGATTGATGTTTCACCTGTGGGAGCTAATTAAATAGAAATGAGAATATTTCTTACATGTTTGGAATGAATGACCCACCAGAGTTTTCTGAGGGCAGTTCTTTTTTTAGCCCAAAGAAAAGAACCAACTGATTCAAAAAGCAGCTGATTGACAAGAAAGAGAATAAGAGCTTAATTTTTATGTTAGGAGTGATTAAAAATAGAGGTGTGGGTGGTGAGGAAACATATTTATTTCTCTGTGCTCTGCTTATGCATAAATAAAGCACCATAAGTCTTCTGTGCATTCCATAAGTCATTGGAAGCAAATGAAACCTAGTTAAGTTGCCCATGGAATTTATTGTTGCTTGGAAATAGTGTGAGGATGTAACAAAATGAACAAAACTGATTATATAATGTGAGGCAATCAGGCAACAGCAAGAGTTAAAAAGAGTTCTGCAGGAAAATATGAATAACTTTATAAGAATAAATTAGTTTACTAGAATAGATGATTGAGAAACCAAATCATCTGGATGTTTTTCAGACAAAGAGACCCAAGAATTGGCTTTTATCATAACATGAGGGCACCTGTACACATTCAGAATAACAGCAGCATATAGTTGTTATATGGACGATACTGATACTGATTCAGGCTATGGATATGGGATTATGTACTCTATTGGATTAAAAAATTGTTTACACTCAGAAAACTAAAAAACCCATTAGAAGAAGGTAAAGCTAGAGCTATTGAGATATGCTAGTTTTTCACATGCAGGGTTGTCCTCTTTTAATGTGGGGAAACTATTTAACTATGTGATTACAGTGAAAGGCCTCCCAAATATATTCTTTAGGCTTAAAGATCATATTAAACAATAAAGTAGTTTGTTTCATGTTGGCTTGCACAATATGTCAATTTATCCACTGAGGTTTATAAACCATGATTTATGGCATAGTGAAAGAATGGGCAAAGAGCAGTTCACCAACCTCTTTTTTGACCCCCTAGAGCTCCCACAATTGTCAAAAAAATGAAATGTAAGCTCTAAATTAGGTTTGTTATATTTTATAAATCCAAAGAGAACTCCAAAATTTCTTCCCCACAAAAAGGGGAAAATGAAAATCCTGTCTCTGTCTAAAGGAAAAAATTCTCCTGTCTACTTCCTTTGCTTTGTTCAGTATAGCCCTTGTCTTCTACCAGAGTTATATCCGCTGGATAATGGAAAAAGCCAGGGAGTTTCAGAAAAACATCTATTTCTGTTTTATTGACTATTCTAAAGCCTTTGACTGTGTGGACCATAACAAATTGTGGCAAGTTCTTAGTGGTATGGGGATACCAAGTCATCTTGTATGCCTCCTGAAGAATCTGTATAACGACCAAGTAGCAACAGTAAGAACAGACCACGGAACAACGGACTGGTTTAAGATTGGGAAAGGAGTACGGCAGGGCTGTATACTCTCACCCTACCTATTCAACTTGTATGCAGAACACATCATGCGACAAGCTGGTCTTGAGGAATCCAAGGCTGGAGTTAAAATCTCTGGAAGAAACATTAACAATCTCAGATATGCAGATGATACCACTTTGATGGCTGAAAGTGAAGAGGAACTGAGGAGCCTTATGATGAAGGTGAAAGAAGAAAGTGCAAAAGCTGGCTTGCAGCTAAACCTCAAAAAAACCAAGATTATGGCAACCAGCTTGATTGATAACTGGCAAATAGAGGGAGAAAATGTAAAAGCAGTGAAAGACTTTGTATTCCTAGGTGCAAAGATTACTGCAGATGCTGACTGCAGTCAGGAAATCAGAAGACGCTTAATCCTTGGGAGAAGAGCAATGACAAATCTCGATAAAATAGTTAAGAGCAGAGACATCACACTGACAACAAAGGCCCGCATAGTTAAAGCAATGGTGTTCCCTGTAGTAACATATGGCTGCGAGAGCTGGACCATAAGGAAGGCTGAGAGAAGGAAGATCGATGCTTTTGAACTGTGGTGTTGGAGGAAAATTCTGAGAGTGCCTTGGACTGCAAGAAGATCAAACCAGTCCATCCTCCAGGAAATAAAGCCAGACTGCTCACTTGAGGGAATGATATTAAAGGCAAAACTGAAATACTTTGGCCACATAATGAGAAGACAGGACACCCTGGAGAAGATGCTGATGCTAGGGAGAGTGGAAGGCAAAAGGAAGAGGGGCCGACCAAGGGCAAGATGGATGGATGATATTCTAGAGGTGACGGACTCGTCCCTGGGGGAGCTGGGGATGTTGACGACCGACAGGAAGCTCTGGCGTGGGCTGGTCCATGAAGTCACGAAGAGTCGGAAGCGACTAAACGAATAAACAACAACAAAGCCATGTATACCCCCTCAGAGTCTCTTGAGGAGTTAGGAATACAGCGTTACGATCAGTGAAACAAAATACAGTTTTCTTCAACAGGTTGTACTAACTGTCTTTTACATCTTCAGTCCTGAGCATTTGGAGACCCATTTCTTAATTTTAATTGTATATTTGTATGACGTAATACTGCTAATGAAAGTCATGTTTGTATACACTGTGAGCCAGAATTGGGTCCTTAACAGCTACAGAAGACCAGCTTTCTTGAGTAGGGATCAAGAACTCAAGGCCAGGTGAGTGTTTTGAATCACAACTCCTAATACAACTGGCTAGGAATAGTGGACTGAACAAGATCTGAAGGGTCACAGATTCCTTGCATCTGGCCACCCTCCAGATGCATGGACTTCAACTCTCAGAATTCTCAACAATGGCCACGCTGGCTGGGGAATTCTGGGAGTTGCAATCCCTCAACTGGAGGGTGCCATTATCTGTTCTTCTTTTCTCTTGACTTAATCTCTTGCCTTTCCTTTCTATTTTAACATTGGTTTTTCATTAATTTTCAGTAATAAAATACTGAAGCTGTTTCAGTTCCATTTATTTCTTTACTTCTCCTAACTTTGCTATTAGTTCCTATAGATGTGAAAGGTGAAAGGTCCCCTGTGCAAGCACCGAGTCATATCTGACCCTCTGGGGGGACACCGCTTTTGTGATGTTTTTTTGGCAGACTATAGCGGGGTGGCTTGCCATTGCCTTCCCCAGTTGTCACCTTCCCCAGCAAGCTGGGTACTCATTTTACCGACCTCGGAAGGATAGAAGGCTGAGTTGACCTGAGCCGGCTACCTGAGAATCCAGCTTCTGCTGGGATCGAACTTGGGTCATGGGGAGAGTTTCGGTTGCAATACTGCCGCCTACCTCTCTGCGCCACACGAGGTTCTTAGTTCCATCCATATTTTAAATACAGCTGAACTTTATAAGTACATGTTTGCATCTTCATAACCAGGGGGCAGTGGGTTGTTTGTGGCATATCTCGCCAATGCTTTTGAACTAATTGAAGGCAAGTAAGATGACTGACTATATGTACTCATTAAAATTGTCATGGGGTTCACATTTACAACAAGTACAGGCAATCTGGAGCCTTCTAGCAGTTTTGGACTACAACTTCAATCTTCCACATCAGCTGTGCTGGCTGGGGCTGGTGGGACTCATAGCCAAAAATATATGTCGGCATCAGGTTGCCAAACCTGATGCTACATGCAGTATATAACTCCAAAAATATTGGAAATTAATGCAGCTTTCTGGAAAAAAGTCAGGTTACATAGTATCAAATAGATTACATGTAGCACCATTTGCTGCTTTTTTCCATTCATCCCATGGAAATGTCACTTATTAATATGGGATTTGCTGGCAGGAATCATGATTGGATCTAAAATGCCCTCTTTATGCCACAAGGATGGGATTTAAAAATAAGCACTGAGCTGCACTTATCATTTCAATAGGGAGTTTCTAAGGAACAGAGATGTCAAGTGTGACGGGGCCTGACATGCATGTTGTGACAATAACACAATTTGCAGGCATTAGAGTACAAAAATAAAGGAGGGTGGGATTACTGATTAGTGATGTAAAACATTCTTGATAGCAAATGACTTGGAATGTTTGGGGGAAAGGCAGATTGGTGACGACTATACTGTACAGAAAGTTACAAGATACCTCACATCATGAATGTTTTAATTTGACTAAACACAGAGTATTGGTTTATGCTTTATTATCATTTTTACAGTGACAACTTGACTGCACTTTGAGAGTCTCGCAAAAAGAAATCCATGAGTAAACCTCTTCCAGTTGTTCCTATCTAGAACAGATATATTCTATTTAGTTGCAAACATCCTGTAGGTCTTTAGGAATAGTAGCAAACTTAAAAATCTACCAACACAGGGTTTTGTTTGTTTGTTTGCTTGTTTTTAAACTGCAGATTTGCCTCATATCCTACAATGCTGTCTCAAAAAATCCAAAAGTTCAGAGTTGACACCTGTTAAATCAATCAATTAAAAGGTGTAATCAGGGCCATCTCCTACATCTGCAAATGGGATGAATATGCTTCAAGTACTAAAAAGTATATTCTTTAAAAATATTTCTTTTTCTATGGTGCTCTATTGCAACAAAGAGGGCAGAGGCCTAGTTCACCCTTACCAGGGCACAGCAGCAGACCAGCAACTTTAGGGCTCAGTGCTAATGGCAAGTTATTGTATGTTGTCCATAATGTACTATGGTTCTTCTAAGTTATGAGGCTCTCTGATAATATATTGTTTTTGCCTGAGAGAAAGGAAGAAACACAAACTCGAGTGAACCCCCTTTCCTGCACAAGAACTCAACTAACAAAACAAGTTTTTGGAGGGCTGGGGAAAGTTTGTCAACAGTGTATGAGCACTATTTTCAGCACGATAAATAACAACAAACTTCATTGCAATTATGTGATTAAGGTTTCATACCTCACTTTGACTGAAATTTAATGTTTGTTTGCTTAAATAATAATTGTTGTTGTTTATTCGTTCAGTCGCTTCCGACTCTTCGTGACTTCATGGACCAGCCCACGCCAGAGCTTCCTGTCAGTCGTCAACACCCCCAGCTCCCCCAGGGATGAGTCCGTCACCTCTAGAATATCATCCATCCATCTTGCCCTTGCTCGGCCCCTCTTCCTTTTGCCTTCCACTCTCCCTAGCATCAGCATCTTCTCCAGGGTGTCCTGTCTTCTCATTATGTGGCCAAAGTATTTCAGTTTTGCCTTTCATATCATTCCCTCAAGTGAGCAGTCTGGCTTTATTTCCTGGAGGATGGACTGGTTTGATCTTCTTGCAGTCCAAGGCACTCTCAGAATTTTCCTCCAACACCACAGTTCAAAAGCATCGATCTTCCTTCGCTCAGCCTTCCTTATGGTCCAGTTCTCGCAGCCATATGTTACTACAGGGAACACCATTGCTTTAACTATGCGGGCCTTTGTTGTCAATGTGATGTCTCTGCTCTTAACTATTTTATTGAGATTTGTCATTGCTCTTCTCCCAAGGATTAAGCGTCTTCTGATTTCCTGACTGCAGTCAGCATCTGCAGTAATCTTTGCACCTAGGAATACAAAGTCTTTCACTGCTTCTACATTTTCTCCCTCTATTTGCCAGTTATCAATCAAGCTGGTTGCCATAATCTTGGTTTTTTTGAGGTTTAGCTGCAAGCCAGCTTTTGCACTTTCTTCTTTCACCTTCATCATAAGGCTCCTCAGTTCCTCTTTGCTTTCAGCCATCAAAGTGGTATCATCTGCATATCTGAGATTGTTAATGTTTCTTCCAGAGATTTTAACTTCAGCCTTGGATTCCTCAAGACCAGCTTGTCGCATGATGTGTTCTGCATACAAGTTGAATAGGTAGGGTGAGAGTATACAGCCCTGCCATACTCCTTTCCCAATCTTAAACCAGTCCGTTGTTCTGTGGTCTGTTCTTACTGTTGCTACTTGGTCGTTATACAGATTCTTCAGGAGGCATACAAGATGACTTGGTATCCCCATACCACTAAGAACTTGCCACAATTTGTTATGGTCCACACAGTCAAAGGCTTTAGAATAGTCAATAAAACAGAAATAGATGTTTTTCTGAAACTCCCTGGCTTTTTCCGTTATCCAGCGGATATTGGCAATTTGGTCCCTAGTTCCTCTGCCTTTTCTAAACCCAGCTTGTACATCTGGCAATTCTCGCTCCATGAACTGCTGAAGTCTACCTTGCAGGATCTTGAGCATTACCTTACTGGCATGTGAAATGAGTGCCACTGTTCGATAGTTTGAACATTCTTTAGTGTTTCCCTTTTTTGGTATGGGGATATAAGTTGATTTTTTCCAATCTGATGGCCATTCTTGTGTTTTCCAAATTTGCTGGCATATAGCATGCATTACCTTGACAGCATCATCTTGCAAGATTTTGAACAGTTCAGCTGGGATGCCGTCGTCTCCTGCTGTCTTGTTATTAGCAATGCTTCTTAAGGCCCACTCAACCTCACTCTTCAGGATGTCTGGCTCTAGCTCACTGACCACACCGTCAAAGCTATCCCCGATATTGTTATCCTTCCTATACAGGTCTTCTGTATATTCTTGCCACCTTTTCTTGATCTCTTCTTCTTCTGTTAGGTCCTTGCCATCTTTGTTTTTGATCATACCCATTTTTGCCTGGAATTTACCTCCAATGTTTCTAATTTTCTGGAAGAGGTCTCTTGTCCTTCCTATTCTATTGTCTTCTACCACTTCCGCGCATTGCTTGTTTAAAAATAATTCTTTATCTCTTCTGGCTAACCTCTGGAATTTTGCATTTAATTGGGCATATCTCCCCCTATCACTGTTGCCTTTTGCTTTCCTTCTTTCTTGGGCTACTTCTAGTGTCTCAGCAGACAGCCATTTTGCCTTCTTGGTTTTCTCTTTCTTTGGGATGTATTTTGTTGCCGCCTCCTGAACAATGCTGCCAACTTCTGTCCATAGTTCTTCTGGGACCCTATCTACTAAGTCCAGTCCCTTAAATCTATTCTTCACCTCCACTGCATATTCCTTAGGAATATTAGTGAGCTCATATCTAGCTGATCTGTGGGTCTTCCCTAATCTCTTTAGACTGATCCTAAATTGTGCAAGAAGAAGTTCGTGATCTGAACTACAGTCAGCTCCAGGCCTTGTTTTTACCGACTGTACAGATGTCCGCCACCTTTGGCTGCAAAGGATGTAATCAATCTGATTTCGGTGTTGTCCATCTGGTGAAGTCCATGTATAAAGCCGTCTCTTAGGTTGTTGGAAGAGAGTGTTTGTTATGCAGAGTGAATTGTCTTGGCAAAATTCTATCAGCCTATGTCCTGCTTCATTTTGTTCTCCCAGGCCATACTTACCTGTAATTCGAGGTGTCATTTGACTGCCCACCTTAGCATTCCAGTCTCCTGTGATGAAAATAACATCTCTTTTAGGCGTGTTGTCCAGTAGGTGCTGCAGATCCTCATAGAACTGCTCTACTTCAGCTTCTTCAGCCTCTGTGGTTGGGGCATATATTTGGATCACTGTGATGTTAGATGGCTTGCCCTTAATTCGAATTGAGATCATTCTGTCGTTTTTTGGGTTGTATCCAAGCACTGCTTTAGCCACTTTACTATTAATTATGAAGGCTACTCCATTTCTTCTGTGGTCCTCTTGTCCACAGTAGTAGATCTGGTGGTCATTTGATGTGAAGTGGCCCATTCCAGTCCATTTCAGTTCACTGACGCCCAGAATGTCTATCTTTAATCTTGACATCTCACCAATAACCACATCCAATTTGCCCTGGCTCATAGATCTTACATTCCAGGTTCCAATGGTTTGTTGATCCTTAGAACATCGGATTCGCCGTTCACCACCAGCACCGTCGGCCGCTAGCCGTCCTTTCGGCTTTGAGCTAGCTGCGTCATCACGTCTGGGGCTAGTTGAGCTCATCCTCTGTTCCTCCCCAGTAGCATTTTGACCATCTTCCGACCTGGGGGTCTCATCTTCCGATGGTATACCGACATATCTCTGGTTGTACTGATCCATTTAGTTTTCACGGCAAGAATACTGGGGTGGGTTGCCATTACCTTCCCCAGGGATCGCATTTAGTCTGACCTCTCTGTCATGACCTTCCCGTCTTGGGTGGCCCTTCACAGTTTAGCTCATGGCATCATTGAGGTTCTCAAGCTCCAGCACCACGACAAGGTAACGATCCTTTGCTGAAGTAAATAATAATATATAATTTAATATAATTATATAATATTATATAATTTAAATTTAAATATATAGTATAAAATAATAAAAGTTATTGCTTTTATGAATCCTTCATCTGTTATCTTTCTCCACTTCTGTCATATCCTTTCTCCTCTCGCTACCTGGAAGACAAGGATACTTGGAGCATACCACTGCATTTTCTCCTGCGTTCAGTTTCCAATCTGCACTGCTCCTTGAATGGCTCCAGCCCAGCACCAGCCAATAGTATGACATTAAAAAGACAATATGACCTGAAAAAGCATGGAAATCTGCTCTATAGCCCCCCGGTCCAGGCTCTAGGGCATAGATAAGACCTTGTGGCCCTCCAAAAGTTGCTGGGCTACAGCTCTCAGCATTCTCATTGCTGGGCAGGCTGGCTGGAGTTACACAGGTTCAGGATATCTGCTTTAAGCCTTCTCAGACTGATTGAGATGTGGGAAAAGGAGAGGATGAGACAAGAGAAGACATTTAAGCGAGTAAGATAAGCAAGATAGAGCAAGGCAGATGGAAAGAAACAATTTTCTACTTCTTCTAACAAATTGATGATTGTTTCTTTTTTATTAACAGCATGCCTGACAGACATAAGAATACTGCTGGATCACACTACATTGGAAAATCTGATATTAAGAAAAGCTTTTTTTTTTCCGTTCAATCGCATCCAATTCTCAGAGACTGCCTGGACAAGTCCCTGCAGTTTTCTTGGCAAGGGTTTTCAGAATTGGTTTGCTATTGCCTCCTTCCTAGGGCTGAAAGTGACTGGCCCGAGGTCACCCAGCTGGCTCTGTGTCTCAGGCAGGACTAGAACTCCCAGTCTCCTGGTTTCTAGCCTGATGCTCTAACTACTACACTAAACTGGCTCTCACAAGAGAAGCTATAGCTGAGGGCAATTAAGGACACCTCAGACTTCAATAACACCAATTTTAATAAATTCAGAGCAAAGCTAAAAGTAGGGTGCCAAACCATAGATGGCTTTATAGATCAAAACCAGCACCTTAAGTTGTACCTGGAAACTAATAGACTGGGGCAGGGCTCACAAAGTTAATGTTACATGCCCCCAATGGCAAGAGACAGTAGGCAAATGGGTTGCTGCATTCTGGATCAGTTGCAGTTTCTGGGTAGACTTTAAGAGCAGCCCCATGTAAAGTTCATTAGACCATCCAGGAGGCAATGCCATTGGTACACTAGGATAGATAGAAGATAGGCATAAGCCCCTCTGGCCACGTCTTCTATCTGCTATTCAAGCAGGAGTCATGAGTCTAAAGGATCCCCAAATTACAGACCTGCTCCTTCATAGGAGGTGCCTGCCTGTCAAGAAACAACCCTGGTGGCAACAGAGAACCCTAATGAACAAGCAGCAGCTCCAACTTCAGCTTGTTCTCTCCTAGGAAAGGACATCAGCAGCAGCTCCCTAACAGCCTAGGGTAGGGATGTTCAATTAGCATACTGGCAATACCATACCCCAGACTGTTGAATGTCATGTTAGGCTACATAAAGAGAACTATAGCTTTTAAATCACAGAAAGTTCTATTCCCATGAATATTCTATACTGGTCAGATCCCATTTCAAGTACTCTATCTAGTTCTGGGCATTGACCTTTAGGAAAGATTCAAAGACAGGCAACAAGTTTGATGAGAGGATTGGAAACTAAGTCTTGTGAAAAAAGATAAGAGAAATTGGGGATGCTCAGCCTTGAGAAAAAGGCAACTGAAGAACAAGAAAATAGCCCTTTCCAAACATCCAACCTCTTCTTTGTCTTTCAGAGTGCAGGGTATAGAATAATGAACTTACAGGGAAACAGTTTCCAGCTGAATGTTAGAAAAAGCTTTCTAATGGTAGAGGCTGTTAAGAGAACCAATTACCAAGGAAAACTTCAAGCAATTTTTTACTGGATGAATCCAAGCAGAGGCTGAACAGCCACCATCAGCAATGCTTTCATTTAAATTCCTACACTGGGCATAAAGTTAGGCTTGATGGGCTCAGTGGCTCTTCCAAGTCTATGACAGTGCCCTAATTCTCAATAAGCATTAGGGATGTGCAAAGCATCAGAAAAAGGTGATTTGCAAAGCACGTTAGTTTGAGGGAAGCACTGCTCCTTGAAGAGGTAAAGTGGCATCCTTCTGTACCCGTTTTGAAGGCTGCTCCATGTGTGTGCGTAATTTGCCTTACACACAGTCCCATGTTGTCTGTGCATGCAGAAACCATGGACAGCCTGCAGAGCAGCTGCATGAGCTTTCCAACCCTACCCCATCTAATATTCTTTAAGTGTGTCGGGTGTTCACTTCCATGGTCCCTAGTCAGCACAATCACATGGGTGATTGTAGTCCAAAATATCTGGAGGGCATTGAAGAATATGCCAGACAGATGTCTCAAAAGCTATTTTTTTGTACAGCGCATAATTTTTTAAAAAAGACTTTCAACAGTGCAAACCATTTAAAAGCATGGATCCCACTGGAAAGCTATCATGTTCAAATAGAAAATAATAAAATAATGGCCAAATGAGAGAATTGTACAAATAGCCAGAGCAACACTGTAAAGTTAAAGTGTACCCCAGGCTCCATAAAATGCAGTGTGATAATATTGGACAGCATGTTACACAATTGTTTGTTAAAAATACATGCATTTCATGTGCTTCAAACTACTTGAGTACAAGTTACCTAAAATTAATTACGCCCAAGTCCATTTGAAAGCAAGAAAGCTATTGAGCTGATCCTACTGCTATGCAGAATACTGTAGTATTACTACTGTACTACTGTTATGCAGAATGAGGTAGAGGTCTGAAACACTGGATTAATTATTTTTATCACTTGATATGATAAAAGGCACTTGTGGGACTTTCTGCCTCAGGTCCCCAAATGCCTTTACAACCAGCAAAGGATTTTTTTTACATTTGGTTTAGCACTGGTAGGTAAAGGTAAAGGTTTCCCTTGACATAAAGTCCAGTCGAGTCCGACTCTAGGGGGCGGTGCTCATCTCCGTTTCTAAGCCTTGGAGCCAGTGTTGTCCATAGGACACTTCCGGGTCATGTGGCCAGCATGACGACTCGGAACGCCGTTACCTTCCCGCCAAAGCGGTACCTATTGATCTACTCACATTTGCATGTTTTCGAACTGCTAGGTGAGCAGGAGCTGGGACGAGCAATGGGAGCTCACCCCGCCGCGCGGTTTCGAACCGCCGACCTTCCGATCGACAGCTCAGCGGTTTAACCCGCAGCGCCACCGCGTCCCTCTTGGTTTAGCACTGAGTGCACTCCAATTTGAAGCTAGATCTGTGGCTGCCAACTCTGTGGGATGTCGACTCAGGGTCAAAGGCATACTTAGCATTGACTCCCTGCTGGAACAAGACTCTTTGGGGATATCTCAGTGCAGTCTTGGCTAAGAGGAAAATAAAACTCCTAAAGAATGTCAGGGAAGTTTCAGCTTTGGCAAGAACAAATAGTTCGGGAACACAATCTTCAACCCCTCTATATTTCCCAAAATTCAACAAGTGGCAAAAGAAAACTGTTTTAAAAGAAATCATGGGATGGATCTTCATGGTTTTGCCCATGTTTGGTCTTAAACCACCATAGATAAGTAGGTAAGAGATATTGTATCTTGAGGCTGTGCTCTGGGATATACTTGGAGACCACTTTTTGCAATCTTCACCTTCAAGTTAGGTATTAAATACAAGAACTTCCAGGAGGAGACATCATCCCAAGGGGGAATGGGCCCTCTGAGAGGCTCAGAAAATGAAAACTCATTTTCTGGTTTTGCACACACCATCTCAGTATGAATAGGAATGTTTGAGGACCAAAAGTAACAGGTCCCTGTTGCTGCAGTAATGAAAATTCTCTTGAATTTTCTCCTCTGTGAGACTTGGGCAGCTCGGGTAGCCATTACTGTAAAAGCTGAGAAAAGTGGCAGGCATCTGATTTGAATTATAGAAGTTGATAGCAATCAGGCAAAAGCTCCAGCTGGAGTGCTGAGCATCATTCATCCACTTTTTTATTTATTTAGATTGGCTTGATTTATGGCACTTCAGTTGCCTAGGTGGGGGCTAGTGCAATCACTCACTTCTCCTTTCTGATTTACATCTTGCATTAGAATAAAGACAGGGAGGACTGGAGCTAAAAGGAGACAATTGGAAAATGGCTGAGGAGGAAGGGCTTAGATGTGCTTATCAGATGTTCTGATCCTGCAATCAGGTCAGACTCTCCAAAACAAGGGTCAAAACTACAGGGATCTGCTCTAATGCCACTTCGAGGCTTTTTTATAAAACTCCTGTGAGATCCTTTATGTCTGTCAGAGTCATTTGCAGCCATCTCCCCTCCCTCTCAACTCATACACACATTCCTTGTATTTTAGCAGGGCTGTACGGCACTCCTGAGGTGTGTTGGGATTCACCATTTTGAACACAGCTCCTGTCTGCAACTGTGCTTTTTCCTGGGCTGTCCTCTGCAGTACTGTGCAATCCTGGAAAAAGCCGTGTGTGCTTTAAAGAATTGCTGACAGATGCTACATTTGCACCCCAGTGCATTCTAAGCACCTTTTTGGTGTTGAATGCAAAGTGCTGCACAGTTCTATATTTTAGTAGTGTACTGGATTCTCAACGTAACACATGAAAGCATCAATATGTTTGGTGACTGGCCCCTGTCCCGCTTACTTGAATTTCATGAAGATTATTTTAATAAAAATGAACAATGGGGAAGCTGACATACTACAAAACAAACCATTGGCTTTTGGCATAATCTGTCTTCCCAACAATACAAGGGCACCATGTAGACCTTAGAGGTTTTCTTAGGTACTAAAATGATAGGTTTGTAAATGTGCCTATTTCCCCTCCCCCCCCCCGCCCAAGGGAAAAGTAAGCTAAGAGTATTCTTGGAAGTAGAGGAATTGATATGCATTGCCTTTTGGAAATGGGTGTTGTGTGGTTGGCTTGGGCCACCATGCCAATCAGTTCATGAGAGTCATCATAACTTGTTCGCAGACATTCCAGATGTGCCTGCAAGTCCCAAAAGGCTGGATTCCACATCTGAAGAGTATATTCCTTCCACAGCTTGGGGTATTATTTTAAAACGTTTTAAGAACAGGTGTATTGTAGTCCATGACAAAGCTTTTGGGACAATCCAGTGGCATAAAAAACACCTTAGATTTGCCTTTGGGACTGTCATGAAGTTGCCGTGGTTGCATACTTCTCTTTCAAAAACTGTGAGGCTCTATGGGACAGTTGGGATGAAAGGGGGAAGAGCTAATCTTTACTTCTATCCTCATCCTTACTTCTTCAATAAGAACTGGGTCATATTTCAATTAACTTTCCCTCCCTTGTCTACCCTTATACTATTTTTGAAAAGTATATATACTGCAATCCTGAATTCATGTTGTTCTCATCAAACCATCTAGCATTAAGAGTAAGCTTAAGGGAGGAAAGTGGTTGAATGGCCAAAGCAGAAAACAATTATAAAATAAAAAGTCATCTTGGTCCCATTAGAAATCCTGCCAGCTGGCACTTCAGTCTTCTTCCAGAGTATGTTTAATCACCACAATCATTCTTTAAAGTTGGTTCCTTCCCAAAGTACTTGGGTTGAATTGGCAGCATGGGGGTTGTAGTTCAAGCTTATATTCAGTCTTCCATTCAGGTTTCTGATTTTCTTTGCAGGCAAGCCAAATCCACCCTCATGCCAAATCCAACCCCCTGAACTTTGAAGGAAAAAAAAAATACAATATAAAGCAACGTGGAAAACAGCTGCCTCAATAAGAAGACAAGTTTCTCTTCCAGGTCCATTTGCTGGTGGGGGGTGGGCTGGAGGCAAGGTAAATATAATGCTGCAAGTCTGGGATGATTTTGATTAGAGCTGCCAGACTAGGGAAAAATCTATTTAACTCTTGCTGTATGGCCCTAAGGGTTGAAGATGAGTTCATTTTAACACACACACCCTTTCTTCTCCTGGCATCTTTTCTTAGTGTAAAGTTCCCTCCTCCGCTTTTTTTGTCCGTTGAAGTCTATAAATGGGAATGTGTGGGGAAATTCAAACTCTCACAATTCTACTTCAGTAGTTTAATTTTACTGCTTTAAATTAAAGGTATCAATCCAGCTGACCCTTTGAGATTTATACATTGGAGGAGTCCTCCTTCCATGAGCGGGCCAAGGCAATTGACGCCTTCAAGGGACTCTAACATCAGTGGTAATAGCATCTTCAGGTAAATGATGAGTTCAGACAGGCTCTGAAATATTGCTGGGCTGACCTATGTCTTTTGATTTCCTAAAATGTTCTTCCCCTTGAAAAAGACTTTTTTATATACTCATGATATTTCCTTCCATTTTCTTTTGGTGGTATTTTGTGTTTATTATTGAAGGTGGCAGAGTGCTCTTGCTGCTGCTGGTATTTTCTGATGCACATCCATCTATAATTCTGAAGCTTCTTTTATTCTCCACCTAAAGCAGGACAACAGGAGGAATTTCCTCAAGGATTTTTTCCTTGGGATTTCATTGCAGTGGGAGAAACCTGGGAGGCTGTAGGCCACAGAGAGATGATTGCGCAGTGGAAATCAGGGCAGTGGCTACTCCTAAGGAAATCAAGACAAGTTCACCTTTCTCCATCCATAAGAACTTCACACAATGCTCATCCTTAAAAATTTGAAAGCAAAATTTCTTTAATCAGTTGAGAACTGGTAGAAAAAAATGCAGATTTTTTTTCTGTGCGGTGTGAATCTACCTGATGATACCTTTTAATCAAGAATAGACTTCTCCATGGTTCAGCCTCTCAGACACTGATGCCCTTTTGATGGGGTCCTCTTTTCCACAATTGCCGTAACTTGCAAATTCTGTTTGACAACAATGCAGGGTTAGAACTTCTTTACAATGGAAATGACTGCCTCTGAAATATCAGGCAGAAAGACTACTTTAGATTTTTTTTTTAATTAACTTTTTACATTGGCCTTTTCCAGCTGTTAATTCTTACTGTTTTGATTTTACATTTCTTAAGTATTTGGGAGGCTAAAATAAGAAATGTTATATAAATACATATATAAAATAAGAAACGAAGCATGTTTTTCACAAATAATTTGAATGAATGATGTAATCCAGTCCCTAGCAAATCAAATACTGTTCTTTACAAATGGATCTAAAGAACCACACAGAGACTAATTAATTCAACCTTGGTTTATCTCAACCAACCCCAATATGAAGATATAGATTTAGTAAGAGTTACTGAGAATTGGCATTGAACCTCTCTGAAAGAATGCAAGAAGAGTTAGAAACTGACTATTTAGTGAGTGTAGTAGGTTAGAGTGTGCACCTTTTCTTAACCCTAATTATTCCTGCAATTTTCTTCCAAAGAAACTCAGCTAAGCCTCAGGTGCTGAGTAACATAGAAGGTTATTACCATTATTTCAGTATCTAGCAGCCCAGTAACTCATTCTTTTTCTGCTGCTGTGAGTATGCCACAATTAACCTGGGTGTTTTTGCAGTGTAGCTGATACGGTGTGGAAATGTCATCTCATTAACAGCTGGCCTGGAGACCGGAATCTTTTCTCCTTCTCTACATAAGATGAGAGGATACTGCAGCAGGGCACAGCCATCATCTTACCCATAATTAGAGAATCCCCTGCTGTTTGCTGTGATGCTTATTGGTTTAAGGCAGACTATTAATGTTCCTTAATCATGGCATTATTTTTAGTAGCGTTTAAACCAAGAGTAATGTAAAACAGGTCCAACGATTAGGATGAACTGTTCAGTAATGAATGAAGGAGAACAGATGGCATGAAAATGTGACGGAGAATGAGTAGAGGAAGAACCCTTTGTATTTATGGGGGGTTTTCTGCTTTTGCTGATTTAGTGACAATTTAAATGGATGGATCCAAACTTCACGTAGTTTCTGCAGCCATTATTCACATTTATTGTTCCATCCATCATAGGTGGTATGAAAATAAAGGCAAGCCTTCATTCCCAACCCAAGAGGAGTGACCACAACAGATCCTGAAGGATACTATTTGCTTTTTGGGAAAGCAAAGTATAGTGTTGCTTCCAACAGAAATGATAGAATAAGATCACTGGTTGATCCTAAGGTTTTTTTCCTCCCAGGAGAGAGAAATAAAAATATTTTTTTCTTGTTTTAAAGGTGTTCAGCACTAGAAATAATAAAAAAAGAAAGGACCTACATTTCTATTTTCTTAAACTCCAGGTGAGACAGAGTTTACCAAACAGTGTGACATATTTGTATAAAAACATGTTGTTTTAAATGAGAAATTTAGGGGAAAAAATTTAAACAAGGTAACCTACCTGTTTATGTATATAAATAAGTTTACTTGTGAGGAAAGAGCGTAGGCCAAAGACAGCAAATTACAGACAGGTTTTCAGATAAAATCAGTGAAGTTAATATGATTTAGCTAATTTCATTTTATCCGATTGGGTCGTGACTTTCAGATGCAGAAAAGGTTGTCCCTTGAAAATTATTATTGGTCATTGATTCACTAGGTTACAATGAAACCAAAGTTTTTACAGGATCATCCTTTACTATTTATGCAAAACTGAGACAAGTAAAAGCCATCATAGCTTCCCATCATAGATGTAGCATGACACAATAGCAAAAACCTTACACTTCAGATGTAAGTCACATGGGCAATCATTCAAATATTTATTATGTTTTTACTTTCTGAATAGTTCCAAATATATGTTATGAAACAGGTAACTGGTTCAAAGTAGTTCAGCTTTTTAAAAGAAAGAGTTAAATGGGAAATTGAATAGAAGATCAAATACAGATTATTTGTCTCTTTGGGGATATCCAGTTTCCCAGATGCTGTAGATGGCACTATTAGCTTAAATACAGTATCTTTTCTCCACCCCTAACCACTGCTGAACCCCCTCTGATTCCTTAAAGAAAAGCATCTTTCCCATGTTAAATGAATTGTAAACAGGACATTAAAATAAGACAGAAATTGTAATCATGCTTACTTAAAAGTAACGTCAACAGGACTCTCTTTATAGAAGGTATGTTTTGCATCTTGGCCAACGTTTTCTTCATGAACCCATATGGTGGTCTCTCATGTGAAGGGCTATAGTAGAGACCATTTGTGTGTGCAAGGGCTGAAGAGGAGTCTCCCCACTTTATGAGTGGCCAAAGCAGATTGCCCCCATTGCCTTTCCTTTCCTGGATAGCCTTGGTTGAAACATTCTAAAATCTGTAACATGTAGCTGTAGAGTATATGTAGAACATGCTATTTCACTCAATAGCCTGGAGAAAACACATTTTAAAATAACTGGATTTTATTGTTTTCATAAGATGAAAAAAAAAAGATTTATTATGTGCCAGCAAGTCAGGGTTACCAACCACATAGATAAACCTTTCCCAAGATCATCTGTCCCCAAGCTGGCTGTTCACTGCTTTATTTGAGTCCATCTACCTTGCTGCTGGTAGTCCTCTGGTTCTCTTTCTTTTTATCTTTCCCAGCATTATAGACTTCTCAAAAGAGCTAGGTCTTTGCATAATGTATCCAAAATATATTTATTTGAGTCTAGTTATTTGTGCCTTTAGTGAAAACTCTGCACTGCTTTGTTCTATGATCCACTTGTTTGTTTCCTTGGCTATTCATGGTATTCCCAGGAGTCTTCTTCAACACAAAGTTCAAAAGCATCAGTACTCTTTCTATCCTATTTCTTCTTCAAAATCTACTCTGACTGGCAGCTTTTGCTTATATTACATTTTGAATGTAATATGCAGCAGGAAAAACAATTTGAAAGACAAATATATTATTGTGAGAATAGATATTCTGGGATATTGGTAACATATCAACTGAGATATACACACACACGCACATGCACATTTATACATAATTCTTTGATACTAAAACAACAAAAGACATCCACCAAACACCTGATTAAATAATATGGTCTTCACTGCTTTATGAAATCCTGGCAGGCAGGATGCAAAGCATAGCTCTGAAGTCAGAGTATTCCAAAGCACGGGATTCACTACACAGAAGAGATGTCTTTGGGTCCATGTCCTCTTGATCTCTTGCAAGGACAGGACCCTAAACCCAGGGCCGCAACTGGGGTGGGGGAGGCAAGCAGGGCATGTGCCCCAGGCTCTACGCTGGGGGGGCACCAAAATGAGTGCTGGGAGGGTGCCAAAATGGGCATGGAATCCATGTTTGCCCCGGGTGACACAGACCCTAGTTGCGGGCCTGCCTGTCATGAGTACAGATGGTGAACAGGAGGATGCCCCTAGCCAGGGGAAAAAACGCATTCGTAGTTTAGAGACTTTGAGCTGTCATTCAAAGAAACCCACAGCAGACCCGCCTTGAGTTTTGGGGTTTATCTGTCTGGGTTTTCCCATGCTTCTTCAGTGTGGGAGGATTTTCTGTCTACAATAGCAGTTAAATAAAACACTAGAGACTTTCTCCTTGTCTCAGTGTGGTCTTTGCTTAGCCAGGACACTGTCTAAGCCTTCCATTCCTACTCACGGCCCAGGCAGTTTCCACTTGAAAGAGATAGTCTTGCCATCTTAGAGCCACATCATGTAGGCTTTATGGATCAATTGTGTTGCTGCTGTTTAATGTTATTATTTATTTTTCTTCTGTTGATTTTAATCCTATGTTCAGCTCCCACAGTTGCAATTCCAAGATGAAAGGCTATATAAATCAATATAATAAATCAATAAATAAATCACATCAAATTGGAATCAGAAGCCCATCAGTAACCAATGCAGCAACCAGAAATAGATGTATAGGACTGTAGCAGTTTGCATCTGTGAACTGTTGCATTTTACACCATTGTAGTTTTTGAGTTGTATTAAAAGGTAGCCCTATGTTGAAATAAGCACCTATTTATTTATTTTTTTATTTAGAAGTATATTTCTCAATTCAAATACAATATCAGGACAGATTCTGGTAAAATATTTAAATCATGTGGGAATACTGATATCAATAACACTGAGATTAATGGTAGACCATAGCCTTGCTTGCCAGTTTTGCCATGATTAAGGAACATAGAAGCAGCAAGAAACTGGAGGCAACCAGCTCAACTGATTATTGACAAAATCTCCCCGGCAGAGACCTTCTTCCAAGTAAAGTAGAATTGCAATGGGCTGCTCCCATCAAGGTGAATCTCCTGACACCCCATATTTTATCCAGTTGGAATGTTCTTAGCCCTTCTACTTACGGCTTCTCTATTCTGCCCAGGTCTTGGATGGTAAAGAGGAAGGTCTTTTGGATCTTCCTGCCAAAATACACGACTTGGAACCTTGTGCAAGTACTGAAACCATACAGTCTTGCACATGGGGGAATTCTTTTTTAAAACCATTAAGGGTTTGGGAAAAAAAATAGAAAAGTTTAAAATTCTCTTCTAAAGCCAATGAAGCCAAGTCTCTAGAGATAAAGGGGGGGGGGGTTATGGGTGGGGAAGGAGATATACAGAAGGCAACAATTACTCACATGGAATTCTAAATGCAATCAGTATCGTCAGCCCAGCTAAACTACTTAGTTATTGCCTCCTTGAAGAAACTCTTAGGTTTCAACACACATTCATTGGAGAAAGGCTGGTTGGAGAGAAATCATCTAGTCAGTTTTATATGATGTGGGAGATAAATTGAAAGCCAACGTCTTTGGGGTTATTGGTTGTTGCTTTGCCATCTCTGATCGATTCAAAATTTTCTAGAGGCCAAATCCAACTCCCTAAGGACTTTTGGTGGAATTATAAGAGCCCAGTCTGGTTTTCACCAGTTTTGTTTTGTACAAAGGGAATTACATAGGACAGCCTCTTTTGGTGAACAAAAGCTGAATTCCATCTCCTCAATCCTCTCAGCATCAGATCAATTTAGATGCTTTAGGAGACACATTATGCCATTTCAAAACTAAGAATTTGTCATAGTTACACAAACTATCATGGGAAAAGACTGTTTTTCCCAAGTTTGGTATGAGTTTCCATTAGTTTCAATTATATCATGGATAAAAAGCATGTTTACTAAAATATTGTGTTTGTGGAGTTATTGAGAGTGGGTTTCTTTTGAAGACAAATGCAGATGTTTGGAATATGTTTGCACATTTAAAAAAAAAACTAGTTTTGAATATATTATATTGTATACTAGTTGACTTCGTCATTTCAGTTTTCAATTATGTGATGCTACTCTTTTTTAAAGAAAAATCCCTTCTTGCCTAAAAGTTCTTCATTCCTTTGCCAAACTGCTGTGAGGTTATGGAATGTTTATGAACATTTTAACTACTTATGTGATCATATCCACAGTAGAATTTTAATAAAAGTGCATTTCCTCTAGAGAAAGAGAGGTGGAATTTGCTTCTGTCTTTTTGTGGGGTGCCTTCAATCATATCCTGGATGCCAGTGCCTGGAAAGCCTGAATGAGCCTGAACACAAGGTCTGAAAAGCAAAATAAATAGGGAAGAAGGGACAGAGTGCTAAATGCACTTAGGATTGGGGAATGGACAGATAGATAAAAGTATAACAATGCAGGTTTTGAGCCCAAAAGATTCTCCACCCTTGATATATAATCTACCTATGGCAAAGGCTAGATGGCAATATTGCTGGAACTTTCAAATATATTGCTTTTCCTCCAGGAAAATGGCAATCAGAGGAAGAAGCAATTCATGGAAATAGTTATAGGTTACTATTTAATGTACTTCATACAAATTAAGCATCTGTGAGTATCTGTATATTAACACATAATTCCATAGCAGATCCTTGGAACTTAATTCCATAGCAGACCCTAGAGAATTGACTGGGGAGCTGGAAGCAGAGAAGATAATCTGTCCACTAGCATCCTAGTGGTGACAAATGAATGTGGATGAAAAATGGGGTATTTCGCAGAAGGAAGGCTTTCTATTGGGTTTAGATTGAAGTTGATGTAACCTGACAGTCTAGATGTGATATGTATAGCTCTGTGACTATCTCTTTAATGCATGTTCCCTTGATACACTGAGTACACAAACTGTACCTCCCTGGGGCCAATAAATCCTTTCCCTTAATCAACTATGATCAGTGTGGAAAAAATGATAACAATTCACTGGTAACTATGACCCTTAAATGTTTAACTGAAGTTAGCCTATCAGGGGACACAGGAAATTTCTTTATAACAGGCCAAATTGCTTGCCCAAAGAGTTCAGTAAACTCTGACTGGCAGTAGCTATTTCACTGTGACAAGCCCTTTTTAACAGGAACTCCTGTACCAGGAATTGAACTCGATATTTTCTGGGTACAAAGTAAGCATTCTTTTAAGCTTTGAGACTAGTCATGATGATCACAAGCTGTCTGTTATGGAATCCCATTTGTCATTCTTTGTCAATGAAAATTGCTTGATTCCTGAGAAACCACAGGATTTCCTGAAACACAATTTGCAGACTGGTGGGTTTCCTCCCCATCCTGCACCCTCACCCCTCAAAGGCCAATCAATTACTAGATTTTCCAGCTGTCTCAGACTCAGTGAAATGATAGCAATGGCATTTCATCAACAGACAGCATGGCTCCCTGCTAAGAGATTGCAGTAGAAGTCAATGAGAGTTCCCTAGAAGTCCAAACCAATTGCTGGATTCTCCTTCCTGGCCTCCTATGGGCAGTTCCTTTTGTGATGATGTTCAAAATCAATCTGGAGTTGGCAGCAGGAGCTGATGGCTTTCTCTTCTCTCCTGCTTATTTCCTCCTTGGACAATATGAAATCCTGCCTGGCTTGGACAACATTTCATCAATCCAGTAAATTAAGGATGTTTACACTTGCTACAGCTGATTATTTTGCTCTAAATGTGTCAGCTAGAGCCAAGAAATCTCATATTGCAGCTCCATCATCAGCTCCATCACTCCCCTGAAAAAAAAAGGGGAGAGGAAAATATCCCGGCCAACTTGTTAAAACAGATTCTGCCAATTAAAGATTTTGAAGCAAATCCAAGAGTCTATCTCTTTTCTTCAAACAGTAACTATAGAGATTAATGACACTCTTAAACAGATCCAAGAGAAAATTTCTAACCTAGAGGATCAAACGAAAGCCAAGGAGATGATGATGCAGGTTAGTCACTGCATTTTGAATAATCACATTAGTCTCCTGGAGTCTCAGCTAGGCAGAAAAAACCTGGGTGTGATTGGCACTGAGAATATTCCTCATCAAACTCAGTTGACAGATTTTATGGAGACTTTTTACAGATCTTCCTCTGCCTGCTGATTTCTTAATTGAAACTGAGCATATGAACAAAATCCCCATTATAGAAAGATCAGGGGCTGGGACCAGCTCAGTGTTCAGTTTCTGCTCATTACCACAAGAGATGTGATTCTGCATATATCTAGCTATCAAATCTAGACAAGAATTAGTGAAATTTCAATTGGAGAGGGATCCTAAGAAGAATAAAGTTGATCAGCCCTGACCTAGACCATTTATGACATAGTGTCCTTTGTCCTACTGCTGACAATCAGTGCTATATGAAACACTAAGAATAATTAAGATTTAGCAAGATTCCATACCTTGGGAAAGTTACTTCTCTTGCCTGCAATTTCCTTAAAGAAATCTGGTAGAAGGATCTTCTGATCAACTTTTTTCAGCCATGAAAGTATACCTTGTTGATTTACTTTTCCTCCCCAGGGGTTGTGATGGGTTTGCTCCATGTAGCTGTAATGTCATCAGGGAGAGCGAAATGGTTCTGCTTCCCCCCCACCCCCACCTCGGAGTCTAGAAGTGAAAATGCAATATAGCCTATTAAGCTTCATGGAGGCTTCATGCAATTTTGGGGGGTGAGAAAGGGCAGAAAATCAGATAATTGGAAATCAGTGAATTGTGCAATATTATCTGAGGTTGCTTTGGTGGCCCCAAAATGGAAGTTTGGAAGACCATTCAGCTGACGGGACACATGTTGCCCACTCTTAATTTAAGAAGAGCTTTAAAATATTTTTCTTCATGCTGTCTTCAGTTCCCAAATTGACTACAGTAGAATCTCGGTTAATCGGAACACAAGCAACTGGCACTCTCAAGCAACTGGCAAAAAAATGAAGAAATTTTAAATAAAAAATTAAATAAAATCAATTTTTAGCAGAAAGGTAAGTTTAAACTTGGCCCACCGCATCACGCCGTGCCACGCCAACACCCTCCCCCCCCAGCAGAAAGGCAAGTCCAAAACCGGTGCTCCACACCACACCGCAACGATCTGATCCCCCTCCAGCAGAAAGGCAAGCCCAAACCCACCTTTTTAAAGATAAGCCCAAACCCACCCCTCCACTAGAAAGGGATCGGCCGAGCCCTTTCTAGCAGGAAGGCAAGTCCAAACTTGGTGCGCCTATTTTTAATAGTAATCCTCAAACAACTGGAAACTATATTTATCCGGCATCTACCAATCCCCGTGGGTGCCGGTTAACCGAGATTCTACTGTATTTTGAAAAATGAATGACATGGCAAAATCTGAAAATATAATAACTCGGAAATATTTTAGAACCTAACAGGCAAAGAGATAGCCTTTTTCTTATTCCTTCATTCTGCTCATCATACGTCATCCATAACCTGCTGGAAACATTCTTTTCCAATATTGTCTAGGTTGGCCTTACAAATCATTCTATCTACGCTGAAGCTTCATCTACCTCAGTCCTACTGACTCATTTTTCTTTTCGAAGGCTTGAAATCTTTTTTTTAATTTCATTTGCATCTCAGCTTCAGAAAAATGTTATGAGCCCAAATGCTCTTTCCCTCAAGTGCTATGAGCCTGCTGTCCCAGTAAAAGCAATCCTTTTGGCTCCATTGTAAACATGGGGAACTAAAACAGTTCATTTTTCCTTGTAACCAGGGTTTATGCTGCCTATGGATATCCCAAAAATGTCTGGGAGAACAATGGGCAATTTCTAGAACATTCAGTACTATTACTACTACACTATTTCCAAGGAAACAAGGACCGAGATGCTGTACCTTTTAATTTGTTTTTCATGTCGTGAGAATTGTCACATGATTCCTTTTGCCTATTTTTAGTTTCTTAAACATACCCACAGAGTTGAGACATGAAAAGAAAAGGGTGGGCTAACAAAATAGGTGCATTTTGCTACAGTTCCAGATGAAGCTTGCATCGATAAAAGCTGCTTGAAACTAAGCAGCTCAGGCTTTCGCAATCTCTTAGGAATAATGTGTAAACCAATGGCATGAAGCAAGGTCTACATGCCGTTGGTTTACATTTTCTTGGCATGTCACAAAACACAAACGCTGTGCTAAAAATGTTTTTATTCTGCAAGTCAATCCATCTATCACTCATTTGTAGGCCTGGTGTTAGTGCTACCTATAAGTAATAATGGTCTTGTTAAGAAGGATTCCCCCCGCCCCATCTGCCCCCACTCTATACACCATGCTGTGGATCACTAAAACACATACCTGACAGACAGAAATTGGAGTGGTGTGCTGTGGTGGGCTTACTGAGTGGAGCAGCCTTCATTTTCCAGGGTAAGCTGGTTACTAAAACTCACTGTGATTCAGAACTTGGAACTTGAGAAAAGTTGGCTCCACGTAGCAGCTCAATTTCTAAACTATGATGTTAGTAGCAGTGGATCTGTCTGTGCATTTGTATATGTCTCTCTCTCTCTCTCTCTCTCTCTCTGTCTATCTGTCATTTATCTTAAAGTGGACAGCCCTTAAATTTGGGCGACCTGCTGGGAAGCTGCAGCGCCACAACGCACATGCACTGAATGTTTGGAGATGTTCTCTATATGTTTACTGTGACAGACAGAAGAGATAAATAGCATAATAATGTACTCGCAACTGCTGAGGGAAAAATATATTAGCTCTAGGTCGATGGCCGTGGGCAAACTGATCTCTCTCAACCTCAGCTTCCTAGGAGGTGGAAATGGAAATACTATACCCATGGGCAGAAAGAAACATTCAGAGGGACAAAAAGAGAGGAAAATACAGCATTAAAAACCCTTCATAGATGCTATTTCCATAAAAATAATCTGTAAGTTTATAAATATCCTCTTGGGGAAAAATGTGCAATCAGGGCCACCATCAAGCGGCCCAGTCCTGGGAGAATCAGTCCAGCAATGCTGTTCTCCATGGGCACTCCAGCTTTTACATGTAGACAACTGCTGAACAGGCTAGTAAAGAAGGGAATTTCAACTTAGCTAACACAGCAAAAGAAAGTAGCCAACTCAGGAGAGGCATCTACAGGGGGAGAGACTCAAAAAAGTAAAGATGGCCGCTGCAACAGAGCAATCAAAGCCCTGTCCCTTGTGGTGCACGTTAAAAGAGGTGGGACTTCAGTTGCCCTGTTCTGGCTGCCATTTTTACTTTTTTTTAATACACACAAACACGGATGCTTACTGACTCTTTTGTAAGCCTGTTAGCAATACAGAAAAGGAGAAGGCAATTCATTTGGATGGTTCCATATGTAAAAAATCAAAGTACTGTAAGTGCGGCTGCATGTTATTTTATGTGACTGCATGTCTGATGTGGAACTGCTGATCTCTGTTTTATTATTAACAATTTTCATAGACATTTACCCTTGTTTTTTAAGCATTCACAGTCTCTATTGGTTTTGATGCATCTGGCATTATGGGCATCACACAATTTTCTTTTGTTTCTTAAAAGTACCAATCATACAGTTTACATCGGATTCCAGTTCAAAAATATATATATTTAAAAATCTTGATTTATTTTGGAATAATTTGGAGGCTGCGTATTTGATTCCAGCAAGAATTGGAAATTCAGTTTCATCCTTCTCCTAATAATTAACTACAAATGGTTATAATTTGTTCAAATTATAAACCATGTACAAACACTGCTTGACAAATATCAGCCAAATAAATGGGATTTGTCCTAAGCTCTTTTAAGTTTTATTTTTTTGAAAAAAGAATAGCATCTCGTAGTTTTATTTTTTGGCAGAATGTTTGGAACTTATGGGTATTAAGTTTGAGGATAAGTTTGGGCAAAGTTCAGATACAAAGGACTCTCTGAAAGGGGAGTCCTTACAGTTTTGGATTGAATAAAAAAAAAGAACAAGGAACAGAAAGAGTAATGCAATTTACTTTTCTAGACAAAGAATATGGAACTGCTGTAATTAAATAGCTGAAATGAACAAGGAAAAAAAAAGACAATGGCTGAGTTCACACAATATACTAAGCAAAAATTCAATTTCTTTACCACCCAGAGTTGTTGCAATACAAGATGTGGAGTAAAGAAATATGATAAATAAATAAATAAAAACAAAAGTGACTAGCTTCACACAAAACAGTAAGCCAAAATCCATCAGCTCTCATTAGGGTTTAGTGTGATGTGTGATTGCAGCTATAGAATAGCCTATGAACTTCCTCCTCCAAAATAAATAAATACTAACTGAAGAGACTACTTGTAGCTCAGTGTTGAACTGTGGAGTCCTTGGTGTTCTCCGAGCTTGGTTGTTTTCTTGCAGATGTTTTGTTACTCAACTAGGTAACATCTTCAGTGCTAGAAGGGAGTGACCAAACAAAACATCTGCAGGAAAATCAGAAAACACCAAGGACTCCACAAACAAACAAACAAACAAACAAACAAATCTTATGGTCAAGCTTTTTTTTGAGAATTTTTAACTGATACCATAAAGTATATCTTGCAGTTCTCCATGGGAACTATAACATGGACAATTGCACATTCCTAGCTCCTAAAATTTCACCTTGCCAACTTTAAGATGTGTGGACCAACTCCAGAATTCTGGGAGTTAAGTCCACAGTTGCTAAGGTTGAGAAATACTGCCCTATCCACTATCAGCTTGGGGCCCACTTTCAGATATTAATTCAGAAATCCAAATCTTACTTCTTTCCATTAACTATCATGATTGCCACTAACTGGCTATAACTTTTTTTTTAATGTTGGATAACATTTTCAGAGAGCTAGATTCATAGAATGATACACAACAAATTTCCAACACATAAACCACGTGATCTTGTACTAGTTGCTTTTATTTTTTGTTTTGTTTTGTTTTAAACAAAGTGGGAAGTTAGTTTTTATTCTTTAACAAAATTAGATATATCTTGCCAGCAAAATGGATCCTTCTGAAGGAACCAACTCTGCAGCACCTCATAGGAATAGATTCAGAGAATTTGGTACAACCGCTGCCTTAGCTGGCTAGGGAATTCTGGGAGTCAAAGTCCACACATCTTAAAGTTGCTAAGGTTGAGAAACACTGGGGTAGGGACTTTGAATCGATCCAAGTTAAAGTGGACTGTTTGGGGTGGATATTTTCCTTAGACAAGGATAGGAGGGGGTTCTTGCTTGTGGGCTCCTGATAGCCTTAAGTTAGCCACTGTGGAAAAGCAGCTGAACTCCTGGGATTGCTCCTGAGCTGGCACATCTCTTCCTTCTTTGTCTTTCTATATTCAGCCCCTCACATTCTGTTTGTTCAGAGTGTAAGCCTCTGGCTTGTAAGCTTGTGTGCTTTGTATTGTGTTTTAGGAATTTCAGCTGCAATCCTATGCATGGTACAGTTTATTTCTAGAGAATCATCCTATAAATATGTAATAATCCCCAGATCAGATTGCCAAATTCCAAGATACATGTGCCAATAATCTATTTTTAAAGCCTGCAGTGCCACAAAAGTAGAGGTAACTCTGGCTTCTCCCAACCATTGCTTTTTCAGGCTTTTCAATTCCTTTTCCCACTTGCCTTAACACGAAGGACTTTGGCGATGGGCAGGGACAGTAGAGACTTCCTCCATTCTGGATAGAGTAGGAGGGTTAATGTAGTCTCCTCCAACCCAGTGCCCTCCCAGATGTATTGGAACTGCAGCTTCCAGACTCTGCTGCTAGAAAGGCCTTGGGCTAGGAATTCTAGGATTTGCAATCCCAACCAATATAATGAGCACCAGGTTGGGAAACTCTGGCCCGTTTTCCTGCTAATCTTTGATAAGTGAGTAAACTAGTGTTTGTGGACACTTTTTGCTAACCACAATGCAGACATATAGCAAAGGAAAGAAAAGGAGGACACCAATGCAGACAAAGGAACATATCATCATCATCACCATCACCATCACCATCACCATCATCACATCATCTATGGTGATCATGTACTCAAGTTTAAATTACCTGCATGCCATTGTGCATTTGTGTACTAAATCCAGACTTATCTTAAACATTTGCCCCTCTTTAAAGTGGTGCAACCTGATTCAGGGAAATACACCATCTGCTGCTGCCAACACTTATTTGCTGATGTTTTCATTAAGCTGCAAATCAGTGGCTGGTTAAACAGCATCAGTTTGTCACTGACCTCTGCTAAATGCATAATTAGAACAAGTCTCAGGATACTAACCAGACAATTACTTTAGCTGCCCCATTGCCTTGCAGGTATCCAGTGGGACTTTTCTGCCTTCTCCCTTTGAAACTGTAGATGCAAAACATGAAGCTGGTTCCACACTCTTCCAGATCTTTTGTTTTAAAGCTGCAGTCTGTTAGTACTGGAAACTCCCTTATATTATTCCTTCCTTTCATCAGCAAACATTTGCTACTGGAGTGGTAGGAAAAAGGTGACTTTCAGTGGAACTATATGTAACAAGAATGGTCCCAAGCCTGCCACCAATTTCTATTTAACAACAGATAGAGATGATAGATGAGAGGGAGAGGGAGAGGGATGGTGGTGAAAGGTGAAAGGTGAAAGGTCCCCTGTGCAAGCACCGAGTCATGTCTGACCCTTTGAGGGGATGCCACTTTCACGACGTTTTCTTGGCAGACTCTAGCAGGGTGGTTCGCCATTGCCTTCCCCAGTCGTCACCTTCCCCAGCAAGCTGGGTACTCATTTTACCGACCTCAGAAGGATGGAAGGCTGAGTCGACCTGAGCCGGCTACCCAAGAATCCAGCTTCTGCTGGGATCGAACTCGGGTCATGGGGAGAGTTTTGGTTGCAATACTGCCGCCTACCACTCTGCGCCAGACGAGGCTCTTTAGGGATAGGGATAAAAGGTAAAGGTTTCCCTTGACGTAAAGTCCAGTCGAATCCGACTCTAGGGGGCGGTGCTCATCTCCGTTTCTAAGCCTTGGAGCCGGCGTTGTCCCTAGGGACACTTCCGGGTCATGTGGCCAGCATGACGACTCGGAACGCCGTTACCTTCCCGCCGAAGCGGTACCAATTCATCTACTCACATTTGCATGTTTTCGAACTGCTTGGTGAGCAGGAGCTGGGACGAGCAACGGGAGCTCACCCCGCCGCGCGGTTTCAAACCGCCGACCTTCCGATCGACAGCTCAGCGGTTTAACCCGCAGCGCCACCGCGTCCCTTAGGGATAGGGATAGGGATAAGCAAATCTTGAGATATAGTGAATTCACCTTTTGTGCAGTTAGCTCCTGAGTAACAGCTTTGCAGTACTGCCAAATCTAAATATTGGACTTAGTGTTTGCATTACTTCTGAAGAGACTGCCTTCTGATCTGGATAGTCTGTAGGGAAATATTAACCCACTAGGATTATATTTTGATGAACAGCCTGGATTCATAGATGCCTGTTATCTCAATCCTTCTACGATATTTTCTCCACTGAAAAGCAAGAGGTAAAGGAGTAAGTCTTAAGGCACTAACCAAGATAAGTAATTTGTTGACCACTTACTTGAACAGAAAGGAATTTCAAGAGGCAAATAAGAGAGTTTGTGGGCCATATTTCGTCTTTTAGCAATTTCTATTGAGTTAATTCTCCCACCCCACAAATAAACTTGTTAGTTCTGATTTTTAGAACAGAGGATTCCCCCATAATTAATCGATCAGAAGAAGTCCATCAAAAGTCATTGTTGATATAGAACTATATTTTCAGGCATCATTCAGCTGTAAATTCTTCCATATCCTGTCACATTCATTTGCTAACACTTTCAGAGTAACAATGAAACAAACAAAGCACTGTGCTATTCCCAGCCAAACATTCAGCTCTTCTTGGCTGTATCTCAACAAGCCTTGTCAACACTCTATAGAAGCCGGCCAAAGCTTATTCATGGCAGCTGGAATGGATGGATATTTAACACCAAAAAGAACTCTACAACTAATTCCAAAAAGAAGAAAGGTGGAGTGTGTCCATTTATTCTTGTCTGTATAATAGCCCCTCTCCTCCAGCAAAACCCTCTCTTAATTATTCTTATATAATTGCTTCAGGATACAATCCTATCCTTGTTGTTGTTGTTTATTCATTCAGTCACTTCCGACTCTTCGTGACTTCATGGACCAGCCGCCAGAGCTTCCTGTTGGTCGTCAACACCCCCAGCTCCCCCAGGGACGAGTCCATCACCTCTAGAATATCATCCATCCAACTTGCCCTTGGTCGGCCCCTCTTCCTTTTGCCTTCCACTCTCCCTAGCATCAGCATCTTCTCCAGGCTGTCCTGTCTTCTCATTATGTGGCCAAAGTATTTCAGTTTTGCCTTTCATATCATTCCCTCAAGTGTGCAGTCTGGCTTGATTTCCTGGAGGATGGACTGGTTGGATCTTCTTGCAGTCCAAGGCACTCAGAATTTTCCTCCAAAACCACAGTTCCAAAGCATCAATCTTCCTTCTCTCAGCCTTCCTTATGGTCCAGCTCTCACAGCCATATGTTACTACGGGGAACACCATTGCTTTAACTATGCGGGCCTTTGTTGTCAGTGTGATGTCTCTGCTCTTAACTATTTTATCGAGATTTGTCATTGCTCTTCTCCCAAGGATTAAGCGTCTTCTGATTTCCTGACTGCAGTCAGCATCTGCAGTAATCTTCGCACCTAGAAATGCAAAGTCATTGCTTCTACATTTTCTCCCTCTATCTGCCAATTATCAATCAAGCTGGTGGCCATAATCTTGGTTTTTTTGAGGTTTAGCTGCAAGCCAGTTTTTGCACTTTCTTCTTTCACCTTCATCATAAGGCTCCTCAGTTCTTCGCTTTCAGCCATCAAAGTGGTATCATCTGCATATCTGAGATTGTTAATGTTTCTTCCAGCGATTTTAACTCCAGCCTTGGATTTCTCAAGCCCAGCATGTCACATGATGTGTTCTGCGTACAAGTTGAATAGGTAGGGTGAGAGTATACAGCCCTGCCATACTCCTTTCCCAATCTTAAACCAGTCTGTTGTTCCGTGGTCTGTTCTTACTGTTGCTACTTGGTCATTATACAGATTCTTCAGGAGGCATACAAGATGACTTGGTATCCCCATACTGCTAAGAACTTGCCACAATTTGTTATGGTCCACACAGTCAAAGGCTTTAGAATAGTCAATAAAACAGAAATAGATGTTTTTTCTGAAACTCCTGGCTTTTTCCATTATCCAGCAGATATTGGCAATTTGGTCCCTAGTTCCTCTGCCCTTTCTAAACCCAGCTTGTACATCTGGCAATTCTCGCTCCATGAATTGCTGAAGTCTACCTTGCAGGATCTTGAGCATTACCTTACTGGCATGTGAAATGAGTGCCACTGTTCGATAGTTTGAACATTCTTTAGTGTTTCCCTTTTTTGGTATGGGGATATAAGTTGATTTTTTCCACTCTGATGGCCATTCCTGTGTTTTCCAAATTTGCTGGCATATAGCATGCATTACCTTGACAGCATCATCTTGCAAGATTTTGAACAGTTCAGCTGGGATGCCATCGTTTCCTGCTGCCTTGTTATTAGCAATGCTTCTTAAGGCCCATTCAACCTCACTCTTCAGGATGTCTGGCTCTAGCTCACTGACCACACCGTCAAAGTTATCCCCGATATTGTTATCCTTCCTATACAGGTCTTCCGTATATTCTTGCCACCTTTTCTTGATCTCTTCTTCTTCTGTTAGGTCCTTGCCATCTTTGTTTTTGATCATACCCATTTTTGCCTGGAATTTACCTCCAATGTTTCTAATTTTCTGGAAGAGGTCTCTTGTCCTTCCTATTCTATTGTCTTCTTCCACTTCTGTGCATTGCTTGTTTAAAAATCCTATCCTAGAGGTATACGATTACAATTAGTTACACACACACCCCCAAAAGGCCCCAGAGCTTTCTAAAAGTTGTTACCAAATAGTAACTTTTATTGTGATGGTAAATTGTTAAATATATGACTGTAGCATGATCTTACTAAGTATATTTAATTTACATTACAGTAAATATAAATGACTAGGGACGCGGTGGCGCTGCGGGTTAAACCGCTGAGCTGTCGATCGGAAGGTCGGCGGTTCGAAACCACGTGGCGGGGCGAGCTCCCATTGTTAATCCCAGCTCCTGCTCACCTAGCAGTTCGAAAACATGCAAATGTGAGTAGATCAATAGGTACCGCTTCGGCGGGAAGGTAACGGCGTTCCGTGAGTCATGCTGGCCACATGACCCGGAAGTGTCCTATGGACAACGCCGGCTCTAAGGCTTAGAAACGGAGATGAGCACCGCCCCCTAGAGTCGGACACGACTGGACTTTACGTCAAGGGAAACCTTTACCTTTACTAAATATAAATGATTTTACATTGTGTGTGGGTATTGTTAGAATTTTTTTTTTCCTTACCAAGTTCATTCCTGAGCTGGGACCAAAGAAGCAGGCAGTTGCATGAAATTAAGTTCTTTATTCTTCACCCCAGATCAAAAGCAATGACAATTAGCTATTAGGTGAGCGATCACACAGGACCCCCTCCTTACAGCACATTATATACAGTACATTCCATTCAACTCCTCCCTTAGAAACTACACCTTACTCAGTTACCCATACTCGCCTTAACATTATTCCATATAAGGAACTTCCTTCCTTGCTAGGGTCCCTTGACTGTTATTAAACAATATCTTTTCCGCTGAAGAAGCTGTCTTTGGAGTGTACACCTTATCTTTCTATGAGCATAGCTATCTATCAAGGCCTGTGAGAAAGGAAGAGTAAGGAAGTCAACACAACTCTTCAGGGAAATAAAACATGGCTTCAGAGCCATAATAAAAGTGCAAATGTTTCTAATATGTGAATATAGATCACTTATGGCCACTTGAATTTTATATTTATATTTATTTTATATTTATATTTGGTAATTGTATTTATACGTTAGATGTTATTTATGGTTATTGTTTTAATGTGCTAGTTTTATTGTAAACCACCCAGAGTCCCTCTCTTCAGGGAAGATGGGCGGTGGCAAAATTTGAAAAATAAATAAATATGTGAATATGAAATATATTTGTATTTAAGTTCTATATATGTAAAATCTTCCATCAGTATTATACACACACACATATGATTGTCTGTGTATATATGTACACACTGTTGCATTCAAACGCCAAGTGCAGTCCCCAACTTGAAAAAAGTTGTGCCCTCCAATGCTGTGGTGTTTTATCTTGGATATAAATGACACAGTGGGACTAATTCTTTACTAAAGTTGGCCTCAAGTTGATCTCAATTCCTGATGATTGCATCTATGATTTTTTTTTTTTTTTTGGCAATGCTATAGAAGTGGTTTTCCATTCCCTTCTTCTGGGATGCTTTTTCAACTCCCCAGTCTAGCCAGGAGCCCTAGAGTTCCCTGGGGGTCCCCCACCCAAGGACTAACCAGGGTTTCTGAAATAGGTCAAGACTAACTAGATGTTGCTATCTGCTGGAGCATTTAATTTCTAAGGTCTGTGTTCATCAAAAAACTAAATCAGAAAGATTTACAATGATCACTGACAACTAGGGCCATGCAAATATTTCAAAAGAGGTGTGTGGCAAACATAGAGCAAGTATGTGTCATGTTCACTGTTTCAATGTGCACTGTACATCATAACGTTTCACATGCCATGGTGCTGACGCGCGTTTCTGTTGGGGGGGAGCTGCTGTGAAACCTTGTGCCAAGCTCTGTATCTATGTTCATTTCAATGGAATGTGTTTGGGTTATGTGCTCTGCTCAAGGACTTTTCCCGTGGACCAGCAGAAGCCGTTAGGAGCACCTGGGATTGTGAGCCTGGGAAGATTCCATGGGGGGAGGGATCTCGTTTGTACCAAGGGTTTTTTAGTTTGCATTTGGCACGCTTTTTCCATTCTCAGCTTTCTTTGTGAACCTGCATACTATTCTTTAATAAATCAGATACCTTTGAGATCCTGCTTATGAGTCTGATGGTGTTTAGAATAGGCAATCATTACATAAAGCTGAGAATCACCAAAGTTGTACCGTTAGCTCCTACCAAGATTAGTTTCTTGTGAGGGGACACAGTTGATGGCCGAATCCAAACGCACGACCGGGAGACTTGAGGAGCCGACTGGCTTGATGCCCGAGTCAACGGTCAAGAGCGGAGAACTGAGCCTCACCCCAGAACCTTCAGGTTTACGGCAGGATTCGAGTTCCAGCCCTGAGGGAGAGGAATCCGAAGATGGGAGAGCACCAGAGCAACCGGCACCCAGCAAATCGCCCGCAGAGTTGATCACCTGGGCTGAAATGGGAGAACCCCAACCAGGGACATCCCAGGCGTCCTGGAAGTATTGGTTCCTGCTGACCCCAAAGGTAGAATCTACCACGGTATCAGCAGGGAGACAGCCTAACGTGCAAGGGAGGGGGGAATCTCAACCCCCTGAAAGGCTAAGAGTAGTAGAGGCCAAATTAGAATCGATGGAGTACATGCTAAAAGCCCTGTCTCTGTCATGGGGGTGGGGGGGGGGCAGCCGAGGCACGAAGGAGATTCCAGCTCCACGCAATCATCCTCCATCCCCTCACCCGGACCACCAGCGGAGAGGGGCCAGAGATGGCACCAGGATGAATCTCCACCTCGCAGAGTTCATCCATCAGTGTCCCCACCCCAAGGAGGGAGATCTTGCTAAGCAGTTGTGCTACACTTCTGTACCTAACCCAAATGGGTGGGAAGATAATACTGGTTACTTAGCTAATCAAACTGATATTGGTAAGCTTAGTTTATGCCCTTTCTTGAAAAAGATAAGGTTGAGTGTAACTGTATGTGTTCATGTCCTTGTTTTCTCAACCTGGAGAAACTAGGAGTTCCTGCACAAGTGAGTCCAAAGGAATCCAATAATTTAAATGTTGACAATTTCAAAAAGCATGTACTTCTTTTGTGTCTGCTTTCTATTTTGACCATTGTTAGAACTAAATCAATTTACATTGTCAAGTGTTGTTTGTTTCTTGGCAGCCATACAGGATACAAATTTACAATTTTCTTGCATGTAGTTGCACAACTCCTGGCAGCTGAATCTGAAAAATAGACTTCAAATATAGCCAGATGTGATATAATCATGAGAACTGGCAATGCTATGACTGTGCCTAGTACCACTCTACAATAAATGAAACTTGGTAGAGAGGGGGAAAGATTGAATGTTTGGGCCTCCTATACATGTCTACTCAAAAGTAAGTTCACCGTGATTTACTCCCAGAAAATGTTAATATTTGGATAGAAATGATATACTGTATAACTTTCCTGCAGCAAAAATATTAAACTATGGAATTACTGTATCTTTTTTATTAACACACAGAACCAGACAAGGATGTTTCTTGTCTCTCTTGCTAAGTCTTGGTCACAGAACTATTAGCAGATGCTATCAGAGCTGATAACAAGATAAACGGTGTAGTAAAAAGATAAAAGGTGTAAACTAGTCAAGGACTGTTAAAAGTTCATCCTAAACTGCTGATACAATGACATCCAATCAATTGAATTCACAGAACATCCAATCAATTTAATTATGTCTCTCTGTTTTGGTAGATCATTAGTTTAATTTTTGGCTATAAAATAAGGAAAGATAATTTTGAAATATATTTGGACAAACGTTAATGGTTACTATATTTAAATGATCAGAAAGGTATTATTTTGCTCTTATAGCTTCTGTGGTTAAAACTGACTGGGATATTAAGATTTAGTTATCATAAATAAAGAACTGAAAATGGTAAAAACTAAAATCATACTTAGGAAGGTCCTTTGGTGGGAAAAGCTTATACTGAAGACTAAGAATTTTTTTTTAAAAGTTAAGAAGCGAACACTTTATAACCCCCTCTAAGTAAAGCAGGAATGAGTTTCCTTCTTTTAGTTTCCTTTACCATAAAGTGGCCCAATTAACAATGAATAACATCTAGGTTTAAGAAGGAATAAAATAAATTAATCTTTGATTATTTCTTGGAACAAGAATTATTTTCAGTACCACGGATATTCTTTCATGGTTAGAAACAGAATAAATTTATTTCATTCCAAAGTAATTTTAGAACTATATAAAAAAACTTGAATCAAATATAAGAATAAATAAAAATTGGAGATATCATTGTATCAGAAAGGTGAAAGGTCAGAATGAGCCGAGGCTTGCAAGAAATACTGAAAACAACAGAAACAGAAGCTGAAGAGGCAGTAGGTTTGTTGCAAGGAGAATGGGGTGAATTAGTAATAAGTGATAGCAAGAAGACGGAATGTATTTTTTATGTGTTCTGTCTCAGAAATGAAACGAAGCCCTGCCTGACCATCAGCATGTCAAAAGTGGAAGGAAGGAAGTACAACTCAGGACACACAAGAAGATGGTGAAAGAACACTTAGCTAATTTAATTACAACTAAGGTACTAAGTGAACTATGGAGATGACTGAAGAGCTAACAGTAATCTTTGAGGATTCCTGGAAAATTGGCGATGGCCCAGAAGACTGGAGGAGTGCAAATAACCCTATCATAAGAAAAGGAAGGAGAAGGTCCTGGAAAATTACAGACCTGTCCGCTTATCTACCAACAAGTTAAAAAATGGCATGAAAAATTTTCTGCACTGCACTACATTTAGCAATGCACCCTGTGTATAGGTTTATTTTCTTTTGTTTTCTTGCTCTTCTTATTGCCTGTTTTGCATCCTTGTTTTTTCTTGTTCCACTCTAGGGCTAGCTGGCCCTTCCTCCCCCCCCCCCCCCATGTCCCTTCTCTTTTCACTGCTCACTTTTCATAGGCCAAAGAAGAACAGAGATTTCACCTCTTTAGAGAAAGAAGATTAAGCATAAAATAGGCGATATAAACCTCAAACAAATAACAGCATCATACCAAGACTGGCAAAATTGTTGAAATTTTAATAACTCCTAAACCAAAATTAAAGCAGCAGTCTTTGAGGCAACTTATCAAGAAACATAAGCAGCTTTCATAAGAATTGAAAAGGTCCAGAAGTTCATTTCAAATCCAGATGTAAACAGAAGTATGCCAGATGGACGCATTAGTTACTGTTCTGAAATTCCACAAGTCATGGTCTGCTTGCAGTTTGAGATCAGAAACGTCTTTGACTTTTATTTTGAAAAGCCAGAATTCAAGGTCTTTTAAAAATTTTAATAGAGCACATGTTTTGAAAACAGAAGTCCCAGGACAGGTTCTCCAGTTAAATAGATCTCAGGAAGAGAAGCCAACAGACTTGAAAGACCAGTAATATGGTTTGGTATAAGTGATTTGCATATGCATCTTCAGTGTGTATAGTGTTACCAAGTTGAATATATTTTGAGATAAACTACTCTCCCTGGTTAGGGAAGTGTGAGGCTAAAATAATGTGTAGCTGGAAAGCAAACACCTTGAATTAGATTAGATCTGTCATCCTCTTCTCATCCCCTATTCAGTTCATAAGAGGGTGAATTGAAGGGTGATAAGTTCTTTGGTTTCCATTTCCAGACCTGTACAAAATATAGCCTCAGTATGCAGCAATCCATCCCCAATAAGCAGTGCATGAGATTTAATCAGGGAAGGCAGGGAAAGGAAAATAGAGATGGAAATCTGAAAGTGTAGCTACATGTCTTATGGACGGTTCAACTGCCTTAGAATAAGCCATGTCACAAAATTCCATTTTAATGTAAGAGGAGGAAAGTACTAATCTCTCACCAAAGGTACGTTCATCTGCAGTGCAGATGTGGTCCAAGTTATCCAATTCAAGCCCTGAGAAAGGATGGCCGTGTGCTACTTAAAATGAAAAGACATTTCCTTCAACTTTTAACTGCAAATCTTATCGTATCACTTACAGGTTTCCAGCTATAAAATTGGAGAATTTCCCAGTGCCATAATTATTAGAATTTAAAATACACAAAGAAATCACTTGCTATAGTAAAGGGGTACTCTTCAGAATTACTGGACCTTCCATGAAAATATATTACAGTATCAATAACATTAATCTATTCCCCTTCCCCTGACCTGGAAACCCCTGGATTGCTGTGTGTCTGCATCTGTTGAAGGATTGTTCCTCACTTTTGCCACGTAGCCGTGATTCATCAACACTCAGGAGGTCTGGGGTGCCTTTTGCTACTTGTTAAAAAAAGAAATAGCTATCTTGGATCTAGAAAACTTGTTCAGTGATGCTTCCACAGAGCAGCTTTTCATGTTTCCAGATTTGCCCTAGGCTGCACACTTACATGTTATGAAAAAAGAGGATATGGAAGAGGACACAAGGTTTCTTAATGTATCTGGTGCTAATCATGTATAATTGCAAATTTAGAAATAATTATTATAAATTAAAAAGAAGTATAGTACACATCCCTTTGGTAGAAAGGACTGTGACTTGAATGCCTGTTGTTGTTGTTTATTCGTTTAGTCGCTTCCGACTCTTCGTGACTTCATGGACCAGCCCACGCCCGAGCTTCCTGTCGGTCGTCAACACAACCAGCTCCCCCAGGGACGAGTCCGTCACCTCTAGAATATCATCCATCCATCTTGCCCTTGGTCGGCCCCTCTTCCTTTTGCCTTCCACTCTCCCTAGCATCAGCATCTTCTCCAGGGTGTCCTGTCTTCTCATTATGTGGCCAAAGTATTTCAGTTTTGCCTTTAATATCATTCCCTCAAGTGAGCAGTCTGGCTTTATTTCCTGGAGGATGGACTGGTTGGATCTTCTTGCAGTCCAAGGCACTCTCAGAATTTTCCTCCAACACCACAGTTCAAAAGCATCGATCTTCCTTCGCTCAGCCTTCCTTATGGTCCAGCTCTCGCAGCCATATGTTACTACAGGGAACACCATTGCTTTAACTATGCGGGCCTTTGTTGTCAGTGTGATGTCTCTGCTCTTAACTATTTTATTGAGATTTGTCATTGCTCTTCTTCCAAGGATTAAGCGTCTTCTGATTTCCTGACTGCAGTCAGCATCTGCAGTAATCTTTGCACCTAGGAATACAAAGTCTTTCACTGCTTCTACATTTTCTCCCTCTATTTGCCAGTTATCAATCAAGCTGGTTGCCATAATCTTGGTTTTTTTGAGGTTTAGCTGCAAACCAGCTTTTGCACTTTCTTCTTTCACCTTCATCATAAGGCTCCTCAGTTCCTCTTCACTTTCAGCCATCAAAGTGGTATCATCTGCATATCTGAGATTGTTAATATTTCTTCCAGCGATTTTAACTCCAGCCTTGGATTCCTCAAGCCCAGCTTGTCGCATGATGTGTTCTGCATACAAGTTGAATAGGTAGGGTGAGAGTATACAGCCCTGCCGTACTCCTTTCCCAATCTTAAACCAGTCTGTTGTTCCGTGGTCTGTTCTTACTGTTGCTACTTGGTCGTTATACAGATTCTTCAGGAGGCATACAAGATGACTTGGTATCCCCATACCACTAAGAACTTGCCACAATTTGTTATGGTCCACACAGTCAAAGGCTTTAGAATAGTCAATAAAACAGAAATAGATGTTTTTCTGAAACTCCCTGGCTTTTTCCATTATCCAGCGGATATTGGCAATTTGGTCTCTAGTTCCTCTGCCTTTTCTAAACCCAGCTTGTACATCTGGCAATTCTTGCTCCATGAACTGCTGAAGTCTACCTTGCAGGATCTTGAGCATTACCTTACTGGCATGTGAAATGAGTGCCACTGTTCGATAGTTTGAACATTCTTTAGTGTTTCCCTTTTTTGGTATGGGGATATAAGTTGATTTTTTCCAGTCTGATGGCCATTCTTGTGTTTTCCAAATTTGCTGGCATATAGCATGCATTACCTTGACAGCATCATCTTGCAAGATTTTGAACAGTTCAGCTGGGATGCCGTCATCTCCTGTTGCCTTGTTATTAGCAATGCTTCTTAAGGCCCACTCAACCTCACTCTTCAGGATGTCTGGCTCTAGCTCACCGACCACACCGTCAAAGCTATCCCCGATATTGTTATCCTTCCTATACAGGTCTTCTGTATATTCTTGCCACCTTTTCTTGATCTCTTCTTCTTCTGTTAGGTGCTTGCCATCTTTGTTTTTGATCATACCCATTTTTGCCTGGAATTTACCTCCAATGTTTCTAATTTTCTGGAAGAGGTCTCTTGTCCTTCCTATTCTATTGTCTTCTTCCACTTCCGCGCATTGCTTGTTTAAAAATAATTCCTTATCTCTTCTGGCTAACCTCTGGAATTTTGCATTTAATTGGGCATATCTCCCCCTATCACTGTTGCCTTTTGCTTTCCTTCTTTCTTGGGCTACTTCTAGTGTCTCAGCAGACAGCCATTTTGCCTTCTTGGTTTTCTCTTTCTTTCGGATGTATTTTGTTGCCACCTCCTGAACAATGCTGCCAACTTCTGTCCATAGTTCTTCCGGGACCCTATCTACTAAGTCCAGTCCCTTAAATCTATTCTTCACCTCCACTGCATATTCCTTAGGAATATTAGTGAGCTCATATCTAGCTGATCTGTGGGTCTTCCCTAATCTCTTTAGTCTGATCCTAAATTGTGCAAGAAGAAGTTCGTGATCTGAACTACAGTCAGCTCCAGGCCTTGTTTTTACCGACTGTACAGATGTCCGCCACCTTTGGCTGCAAAGGATGTAATCAATCTGATTTCGGTGTTGTCCATCTGGTGAAGTCCATGTATAAAGTCGTCTCTTAGGTTGTTGGAAGAGAGTGTTTGTTATGCAGAGTGAATTGTCTTGGCAAAATTCTATCAGCCTGTGTCCTGCTTCGTTTTGTTCTCCCAGGCCATACTTACCTGTAATTCGAGGTGTCATTTGACTGCCCACCTTAGCATTCCAGTCTCCTGTGATAAAAATAACATCTCTTTTAGGCGTGTTGTCCAGTAGGTGCTGCAGATCCTCATAGAACTGCTCTACTTCAGCTTCTTCAGCATTTGTGGTTGGGGCGTATATTTGGATCACTGTGATGTTAGATGGCTTGCCCTGAATTCGAATTGAGATCATTCTGTCGTTTTTTGGGTTGTATCCAAGCACTGCTTTAGCCACTTTACTATTAATTATGAAGGCTACTCCATTTCTTCTGTGGTCCTCTTGTCCGCAGTAGTAGATCTGGTGGTCATTTGATGTGAAGTGGCCCATTCCAGTCCATTTCAGTTCACTGACGCCCAGAATGTCTATCTTTAATCTTGACATCTCCCCAATAACCACATCCAATTTGCCCTGGCTCATAGATCTTACATTCCAGGTTCCGATGGTGTGTTGATCCTTAGAACATCGGATTCGCCGTTCACCACCAGCACCGTCGGCCGCTAGCCGTCCTTTCGGCTTTGAGCTAGCTGCGTCATCACGTCTGGGGCTAGTTGAGCTCATCCTCTGTTCCTCCCCAGTAGCATTTTGACCATCTTCCGACCTGGGGGTCTCATCTTCCGATGGTATACCGACATATCTCTGGTTGTACTGATCCATTTAGTTTTCACGGCAAGAATACTGAGGTGGGTTGCCATTACCTTCCCCAGGGATCGCATTTAGTCTGACCTCTCTGTCATGACCTTCCCGTCTTGGGTGGCCCTTCACGGTTTAGCTCATGGCATCACTGAGGTGCTCAAGCTCCAGCACCACGACAAGGTACTCTCTTTTTATCTGGATCTTTCTTTTAACCTGGATTTGGGCAGAATGTCCCTTCAAACAATTTCATTCAACTTAACAGCATCTTAGCAGCCTTTAGTTAAAGAATGATCCTATATAAAACAGGGTGCATGACTACCTTTGTCTGTCACTGTGGTACAGAAATGGAAATATAAGTAAGTGTCTCTGAGTTAAAGCACACTTTCATTTTTTTTCTGCCTGCCTGAAGGTCAGAAATCTGCTTTGCAGAATTTCCCACTCAGTCATCTGCAGACTATTTGGGCTAATGGATTGCCCACATGATGAACATGCATCCCTACAGAGCATGGATTCTAAAGATCATATGCTGTGCTCATTCCCTCCCACCACATTAATACATACCACACACATGTGCCCTTAGGATTAAACTAAATGTTTCATTAACAACAGGGATGCTAAGCCCCATGCAAATTTTCCACTCTACTCCTCCACAGAATGTGGTTCTGAATTAAAACAGACATAGATAAGCATATTATATTACAAGATTTACACATGCAGTGCATTTTGCTTGCCAATGAGTTTGGATCCTGCATTACTTACAGCCTTGCCACCTATCTCTTGCGATAATCTCCTTAAATATTGTTTTTAAAAGTCTATTGTCATGATTTGCCTAAATTTGATGGATGTCAAGGAGACATCCTTGTTAAATGTGCACCCCCAATTCTCTGTATAATTAAACCAAAGAAAGAGAAATCCATCACAGGGATTAGCTTAAAGTTGATTAAAAATGTTAAGTGGAATGCCACTCCCGAGATATGGCAAGTTCACCATGCTTACTCTTTTATCTATCTCCTAAGACAATAGAAAGCTTTGCTGGTGTGGTTTGACTCCATGATAATGTGACTGAATCACTCAACTGAAGCAGATCCTCGAAGCCACACCCTACCACCTTCAAAATGCAAAGCAGAAACATTGGCTCATTTTGTTTGGAGGCTTCCAGCAGTCCCAATAACCAGATTAGACTTTTTAAAAAGATAATTTTATTGAAAATTTTTAACAAGATAAAAGCAATATTAGAAAAGAAGCAAAGAAAATAAAGAATAGTGAATAAGTAAGAAAGAAAAAGAAACAGAAAAGAAAAAGAAAAGATTATAAAGAAGCACCTTCCAATCTTTTTGACAGCAGTTATAAATGCATTTATATTTTACCCTCTCTCTCTAAGGTTACATCATAATTTCCTTTTTCCATAAGCTACCCTTTCTAATTGTCAGATCAATAACCAGATTAGACTTCTGAGCATGGTACTTGACTGGAAGTGCTGAAGGGGCTTCTGCACATGCCCAGAAGCCTGTCTCAGCTGCTGGAACAGCCAGTCAAAATCTTGAGATCATCTTGAGAGAGCAATGTCATGTTGAGGGAAATCACACTGTCCCCATGCCTCACTGAGACAAGCTGCATCACCTCTGCTGGGCATATCATCTCCCTGAAGCACATCCAAGTCTCTTTGCACAGGTCTACTGTATCCTCTTTTCCCATAGAAAGCAGGTGTTTATAAAGAGGGATAACTTTCATAAAACTGCATGCATGAAAACGGGCAACAAAACTCTAGCTTTCTATTAGAAGCTGCCTCATACTCAGTCACCCCAGCTACCTCGATCTGATCTGCACCAGCCTTCTCCAGCCTGATACCTACCAGAATTGAAGCTGCAGTCCCAACACATGGGAAGCGTATCAGGCCGTGGGAGGCTGGACTACGCTGAGCAGTAGCAGTTGTCACGTTTTTCCCCAACTCTACTTGAAGACCCCAGGGACTATCATTGTTCCTTCTGTTTTGGTGCCCCAGATATTTTCCTATCGTAGGGAAGGGGGACACCTTGAGATTGTAGAACACTGGAAAAACAGAAGGGAGAGGGAGTGGATTCAATTTATTCTTCCTTGAACTTCTTTTCTTGTTAAAAAGAAAACTGGCTTGGACTTGGGTAGATAAAGAAATAGATCAGGTGTACACACAGAACATCTGGGGGCTCAAGTTTTTGCTTTGCTTTTGAGTGGCATGCCATGGCTTGTGCCCCTAACAGTTGGCAGGCTTAGAATAAAATATGTGGGGACAGGAGAAAAAAAACTAGATTTGATAGATTTTTACAAATGTAACTGACATGATTACTCCCCATTTTCTTTCCTTTTTCTTTCAGTGACAACTTGAAAGCAACTTTCCGAAGGACTCTGAAAGCTACATCTAAAGCTTGGGAGTAACACTCATGGGGCAACTATGCAGTAATAACATGTGGCTGCCCTGATGACATTTATATAGCCCCAAGCTTGGAGTGATAAACAGAGGGAACTCATGGAGAAACTGAGGTTGCACTATTTCAGATGAGACAATAAGATGGTGGGTGGAAACTTTAGCAAAATAGAATCTAGAAGAAAGGAAGAATTAATTCAAAGGAGGCCCCAGAAGAAAACCTGCTTAAGAGAGATGTAAGAGGAAAAGGCTATCAAAGATGAAGCAATTACTGTAGTAAGACTGTAAGTGGAAATAAGATTCAAGCCTTTCCCAATATTACATGTTGTGTTTTAACATTATCACCATATATATCGATAGGGGGAAGTATTATTTGGAAAAAAGGAGAGAAAGCAAGAGATAAGAGCATTTAAAGAAAAAATATAAACATATTGATTTATAGTAAAGTACCTGCATTTCTTCTTTTGAAATTGTACTCTCTTCCTAGATTAATTTACCTGGCCCTAGAAATTTACCACTTGATTCCTAGGTTATTTTATTTATTTATATTATATACATACACACACTCACACACACACACACACACTACAAATCCCTTTACATGGTAATTAGGGAACATTTGTGCTATGTCTGAGCTGGTGGATGTATGGAGAGCTTTTTTGTTCCATAGCAGAGAAAGGGTAGATTGGAGGTCCCATTTGGAATGCTTCTGACCCCCAAAAGCATTTCATAGAAGTCATCCCAGCATGCTACATTCTATGAATGTATGTTTCCTATTATGCTTTCCATGCTTTCATTTAAACTCCATGAGAGATGCCCAAGAAATCCCATTAATCCTTTTACAGCCAGCTCTTGTAAGTTGCCTTAATTATCAAACAATTTCAATCAGACATAGTTATTGATCTATTTAGGTAAAATTGGGCATATTTCTACTTTTGACCCCATGAAAATGACTACTGATGGAAGTAGAGATGGCTGTGCCGCCAAGCCAGTTGCTCTCAGGAGCACTTGAAATAAAGATGAACAAGGCAAACATAAAAACCCCAAATGAATGTAAAAAGCACTTGAGTCTGAAGGATTGGGACTTGGAAGCACTAATTTTTCTGATAATTTGCTACTACAGCCAAAGCATGCCGGAGAGATGCTTTTTACACTGAGATAGATATGGGCAAAATCCAGGATGCAAATTAAAATAAAACATATATAATAAGTCCAAAGGACAAGTATGATTGTGCCCTAGAATTGTTAAATTACTTTGAACCAGTTACTATCTCTCAGCTTCAGTTCATGACTGTAAAATGGGAACTTTTCTTTGCCTGCTTAATAATAGTCAGAGTTTAATCCATCCAAACAGCTCATTAAATGTATGCCTACATTTAGAATGGATTTACACAGCATGCTAAACCTGGATTAACTAAAAACAAGTGCTCTGTTTATGTAATATGCTATGCCCCAGGAAATAAACTGTAATGACCTGGTAAAACATGCTAAAACATTGGATGGACACACTAATTTACAAAGTACCATTCCCATGTTAGTTTAGGCCTTGTATGTTGTACCACCCAACTCTATCAATGATAACTTCAACTTACACACATTATCATGCCCCTCCTCCACCTTTCCATAGCAGTATTGAAACAGCATGAGAAAGGCTTACCCAGCATTGCTTTGGGGTGGGGGTGGGGTGTGACCAGAATCCCTAAGATCTCCTAGCCAGCATAAACAATCCCAAAGGACTGAGGGAATCATAGTGCAAAACACCTGGAGAACACCTGATCCCCCCCCCCTTTCCTCTAAAACATGCTTCTGCCATAATTAAACCTATCCTGCCCAAAAATGTTAGGGGATGGGCAATCTGGTTCCTTCCAGATATTTTGATCAACAGCTCCTATAATTCTGGATCATTGATCATATAGCCTGGGAGAGTTGAAGCATAAAACATTTGAAGGACACCAGGCTGTCTACCTTGAACATCCTTTGCCACATGAGAAATCAATGGGCTACTCCATGTCTCTGTTGCCTCCAATCTGTATAATGCAAATATGCTCTTATTATTATATGGCTCACTTTCTTGCCCCATTGATAGTTCACTCTTCTTCTAAAGGGCTCTGAACAGCCAATGTGGTGAACACTTGATGCTGGCAGCCCTCTGGCTAGGTTGCCTGAGAGGTAATACTGAAACTATGTCTCTGCTCTGGACTGTAGTTGCTCTAAGGAACCAATAGCTAGAAAAATGTTCTGTAATGGGAAAGGAAAGGAAAGGAAGCAAACAGCATTTTTGAAACATATTTGTGAATATTTGATTTAAGATGGCATTTACAATTCTTATCAGTGCCATGCATGTGCATTCCGTTTGTTTTGCAGGACCGTTTTCCCCAGCATTTTCACATCCTCCTGCCAACAGTAACCATCCGTATTTTGCTCATCTCAAGAGCTATTAATGAACTGTGATGCTGTCCTGCTTTGGAATCCCTGGGCTGTTGAAGATGCAAAGGTTGCCACATTAAGTGTTTTATTAATCACTAGAGGAAGCTCACACTCTATAAACATTGGCAGGAAGAGGAGTTACAGCTGTCCTGGGACTGCTGTAATTTATGCTTCTTTCATTTAATGTAGAACATGGCCTTTTCAGAAAACCTCGGAGGATTTTGAATCAAAACCCTTTTCCCAAACCTAAAAAGCACATTGTCTAAAGGTTGGGGAGGTCACTTTATATTTTCTCATTTAAAAAGCAAATGAAGGCTATAGCTTCATGGAGCTGGTGTGCCTGTGGGCCCGTGTGCACATAGCTGTGTGCACTACATAGCCACCTCTATACATTACCTGTTTTATGTATGATCCGGAGTAATAACAAAAAACATGGGCATATACTATGGCCATGGTGACCTGCCTCTGAGCAGGTACTGTAAATACATTCTTTTAAATACATTGGGAAAGAGATTTGCAGGTTTAAAAAGCAAGAGGCAGAAAGCCCCTTTATTTATTACCATTACCTTGCAGAAATCCCTCCTGGTTTCTTTCCCAACAGCTGCCATTGACCCTATTATAATTGGCCATAAGCAAGACCCCTTTGACAGCCAGTCTGGTGTAGTGGTGAAGGCATCAGGCTAGAAACCGGGAGACGGGAGTTTTAGTTCCGCCTGAGGCACAAGGCCAGCTGGGTGACCTTGGGCCAGTCACTCTCTCTCTCTCTCAGCCCTAGGAAGGAGACAATGGCAAACCACTTCTGAAAAACCTTGCCAAGAAAACTGCAGGGACTTGGCCAGGCAGTCTCCAAGAATCAGACATGATTGAACTACCAGGTCATCTAATACTAAGAACTGAAGAGAATCTCCAAGGTGACACTAGAGTTGGAAAGTGCCCACTAAGACAAGGGCCAACAACCTTTTTACAGACCTGTGGTACCCCCTTTCCTTTTTTTTTTAAAGGTCTTTGAGGAGCATGCCCATCACTCAGTGATGTCTTCAAAAGGAGTAGGGCTTCTTTGTCCTATGCTTTAAAACAAAAAAGAAAAACACACACTCAAAATACATATATTAACCCTTGCTTTGAAAAGGTAGGGGGAAAAATCACACTGCTGAAAATCAGTGTGCCACTGTATTTTGGCAGTAAATTCCATGGGCTGCTCCTGATCATATGTGACCAAAAGGCTGCAGGTTGCATACTCTCTAATGCTCTCTCACCCTATGCAAGTTTGTGCTGTCCTAGGAAGTCATTAATCTTCAGCTCAGGGAAGGTGCTATCTTGAGGAAAGTACCCTGCAGAAGGGTTTTGATGACGCTAGCAATGCTGTGCGATAAAGAGAGAGACAGGTTGGGACAGGCGGGAATAGTTCTCCATAAACTTTCTTACATTTTTTCTCCCTGAGAGAAAGCTAACACCCTAATGCTGTCCTAAAGCAGACATCTGCTATCTTCCACAAAAGTGGCATATCAGAGAAATGTAGTCAATTTCCTGGGTAAGCAGAACAGTCTTGGGTCATCGTACACATATCCTGGGCAAGAAGCTAGGAAGGACAAAATGTTCTGCTACCTCAGAGCTGATCCCATCTCATGGTTGGGTCAGATCTACTGTAGATATGCCAAGCAAGGTTAATGTAACTAGATCTATGTTCCAGGCACAGACTGCTTCTTAAAAATAACATGTATTTTTAATATGAGTGCATATTGTCACCCAGCATGCCACCCCACATCTACAATGAGTTGAAAGTTTAGTCTTCATTATATTTATCAACCATCTGACCTTGTGAAGCAAATGGGGCGAGGACTTCAAAGAGTAATTCATGTAGAAGGAGGTATCACTTTAATTCCCATCTTTTAACTTTTTTCTACTGGGAGTTGTTTAATGTATTGCCTTGCAGGGTTGGCCTTTTTCAAACTTCCTTGAAAAACAAAAGAGTAACTGCACTCTTTAAAGCCCCCACTCTTTTCTTTTTTAGGCTCAGGAGGAAGTCTGAAAAAGGTTGGGCTGCTTTAATGAATAGAAGAAAGATGCTGTGTTCTTGCTAGGTTCAAAACGCTTCTTTCAAATCATTTGCAAAGAGTCCGTGGCCCCATTTAATTCTAACACCAGCCAGACAAAACAGCAATTAGTAGCGGCAATCCATCATATAGCTCTTGGCTCAGCTCCCAGGTACTTTCAGGACCTCCCCTTCCAAGTGAAATGACCATCTGATAAGCTCTTTTACCCAACTAGTTAGGTTGACTCTCATTTCCAAAAGGGGAGAGAGGCAGGGTCCCAGAAACAGTGGTTTGGCTGATTGCTCCTCTCTATGGGACAGCCTTCCCTCAAGGTCAAGTTGGCACCTAGAAGCTGGAGAAGATAGACTTGTTCCAGAGAGCTTCTGGAGAATCAGATATGGGCACCTTGACTAGGTTAGTCAGACTGTGATAGTTTTCTCACTCTGCTTTATTCATGTCAGTAACAACAGCCAAAACTTTATGAACCAGACACAAGAGCAAGGGAATCAGTAGACTTAAGAGAAAGGTTTTCAGAAGAAGAAATTTCTAAAGCAGGTTGGGGCCACTTAGTCCCATCTGGCCTACTAGTTCTCAAGTAAGGTCTTGCCCTTTTCTTCTCAAGTCTCATTCTCTCCTTGGCAGAATCAGCTGTGACTGCAGCCTCCAAGCACTGCCATTCTCTCTGTGATCTCAGACAGCAAGGTTTCCCCACCTGCAGCTACTTTTCATCTTGCAGAATCTCTTTAACACTTTTCTCCTGCTTGCAGAAGAAGGTATCCTGCTACGTGCTCTGCAGTCAGGGAGACATCAGGTCTTCCTACCTCTGCATGTGGAAACTGAGAAGCCAGGAGTAGTTATATTCCCATTCTGATGCTATTTGACTCATCAGAGCAGATAGACAACCATATCAGGACTGAATCCAGTTCTTTACTCCTGTCCTAAGCAGAAGGGAAAGCTTAAAACAGTTTAATGCAGGCTGGGGGTGAAGCCAATTTAGTGGCCTGCTAGAACCACTGAAATGGAGCAGAGCTTATAACACAGCAGAAAAGCTGGCAGAAAAAAAGGAAAATTATCTTAGGTAGCTTCAATGAGCATGCCAGAGAAACACAGGTTATGGATCTTACACATTCAGCCCTCCCAAGCATAAAGAATCACATGCTTAGACAGATTAGCTTAAGATAAGTAAAAGAATTCTTACTGACTTTATTCTTGCTTCTGCTACACCCATCTTGGTGGAAAAGATGAAGTTCCTTTGTTCTTCTTTTCTTTCTAAATACTTAGTTTTGCCCTAAACTCTCAGCCCTACAGCTGCCAAGAGCTGTGTGGAAGAAAGGGGAATTCCAGGACCACCACATGGTGCCCAGAATGGAGGAGAGCAGCACACATCCTTGTGCTTGCTTCTGGTGGAGAAGAAGGAAGAGAGGAAGTGGGAGTGACAACAAACAGCTTCCTCAGAGTTGCATTGTGGGACAACTCAATTTACATGTTAATTCACATGCAAATGCAGCATGCTGGATTTGCCAGGACTTCCAACGGGGTGGCGGGGATAGAAGACTGGGGTGGAATGGAATATGGTTGTGGGCATTTCACACTGCAAGACTTGCTGCAGCCCCACTTGTAAAGCCTGCCGTAATGCTCATGAAACTTCCTGTTTTATATCCCTATCTCGTCTTCAATTCTAACTTCCATTCAAGATACTGCCCTTCTTACTGCACTTTTAGATGTGACCATAGCCAGTTCTTCTCTTTCTGTTTCTGACTCAAGAAAGCATAAATTCACACTTCATAAGCTTTGCAGCAAATTATTACTTGATTAGATATTGAGAAACTGGCACACTCATCCAAACATCCATTTAAAAAAAATACAAAGATTGATCACAATTTGTACAGGAAAGGCACTCCTGAAGCCAACTGCTTGTACCTCCCCATTTCTTCCCGTAAAGACACTAATTCTGATTCTAGAATTATGTTTCCTGGACATTGGTCTCAGACCAAGATACAGCATAGCACCAAATGCCCAGGCCAACTGTATCTGGGCTGAAAAAATCCAGACATCCACTAGATAGTAGCAAATAAATACAGAAGACAATAACTTTTTGCTACCATCTTGTGATTGTCTGGGTTTTTCCAGCTTGGATGTGCAGCCATATACACACGTACATAAATGATCCTGTTTTTAATCTAACTAACTTGGCATAGTTTTTGTATGAATATAGGTTACAATGGCAATTGGGATAGGAATTTCCATTGCTAAGCAATGTGGTCGTAAAGCACAATGTGATCACATTGCTTAGTGATGGCAATCCTGGTCACTGAATGAATGGCCATAAGTCAAGGACTTCCTACCAAACTTTACTAGCTATGTCCTTAAAATTTTACTAAGTCCTCTACCCACCATAAACAACAATTAGATAAGCAGCTTTGCACTCCATAACTAAACTATTGTGTAGTTTAGCCCTTACCTCGCTCCCTTTTGATAGGTATGTTTTTCCATACAAAGGTATACTTTCATGTATGTAAGTCTCATGCAGGCAATCATCCGCATGTCATTCTGAACTGGTACCATTGGATGAGGAAACTGCATTGTCTAGCACACAGTTTGCACATAATTCTTAGACAAAAGAGAGGAGAAGGAAGTACAAGCTATACCAGATGAAGAAGCAGTATCACCTACAATGTGTCCAGACTCATTGGATTGCAAGGTGTTTGCAGGCAGTGGATTGCAAAGGAGAGAGAAAGGAAGGCAGCACTATGGCTATTTTTCTGGAAGTATCGTAATGCCGAGGATGGTAAGTCTATCGTATCTGGGCTGCAGGAACCTGGATGCCCACAAAATGTAATTGAAGAAATACAGAAAACTCTAATGTTTAGCTTCCATTTAGTGGTTGCCTGAGTTTTTTCAGCTCAGATATTCTAGCTTGATGCATGTGAGGAGGGATACATATGCATCTTTTTTGTTGGTCAAACAATCATAATAAAAATTATTTTTGCTAATTTGTTTATGATGGTATAACCACTAAGTGAGGTCAATCCAAATCAGGACCATCCAAGGGAAGTTTAAATTATCTGTCCTATGGCCATTTATCACAGTTGTCCACACACAAGAGTTAATTTTTTAAAAAGTAAATCTGTCTAAATGTTGATGTTACTGTAAGTTGAGTCTTCTCTGGAGTCTTCCCTGGTAACTTCATGGATAAGTGCAAAGTAAGCTCAGTGCATATCACACCTCAGTGCAAAGGTCCTTTGAGCCAGTTGCTGGCCATCCATGTACTATGTAAGTGTGTGGGGACAGAAGCAACAAAATATGCAAATTAAACAAAGGTGGTGCCAAGTAGCATACAGCCCAGTATTTCTCAACCTTGGCAACGTGAAGATGCATGGACTTCAACTCCCAGAATTTCAACTGGAATTATGGAAACTGAAGTCCACACATCTGAAAGTTGCCAAGGTTGAGAAACACTGATATAGACTCTTATCAGTCAGCAAACCCACCGTTTCCCATAATATCTCCAGCATGGGGCACATTGCACTCCAAGAAGCCTTGTCTTTAACTTGCATCTTGTGTCTCTGTTCTTTCTCTGCTTCTTCACACACTGATAAATTCATCATCCTCTCTCCCCACTTCCCAAGCTCTGCATATATATTTCTCCTACTCCCAAACATTCCAGAGAGATCTTGTATATGTCACATTAGCTCCTATCAAGCAAACGGTCTACCAGTCATTCTAAGCCATTAACAAGCAATCTCCTTAACAAAGGAAAATTGACTCACCAGTGTAACGAATACACAGTCAGAGCTCTCCTATCTGGGAGGACAGCCTTGCCTTTGAAATAAATGGAAACCCCTGCAAGATACAAGGAACACGTCCTATGGATAGGAAACTACGAACCAACAGTAACAGTCATCTGGGAATGGAAATCAGTTTCTGTATGGAGAAACAATCAGCCCAATAGATGCCCCATACACTTAGAAATGTATCCAACTGTTTGTCCGTTCACAGCATCATCTTCTTTGGCAGCTAAATTGTTCCAGCCCTGGTTCCTACACTGTATTTCTAGCCCAAAAAAATTGATGCCAGGCCTATGCAGGCCCCGTTCTGCAAAATAAACAGTGATAAGAAAGCAGGGTGATTTAGTTGCAGGAGCACTCTGGATTCTCATTGCATCCAGTGAGTTAAGAAAATATTTTTAACACTTTTTTTTGAAAAGCGTGTTTGCAATGAAAATAGTTTGTCTTAAAAAATGGATATACTGAGCTCAACATTGGCTTCTCACAGCTTTGATTGTATAAATGCTGGAAGCTGCTTGTACCTGGATGCCTGGCAGATCCATATGTTGAAGAAACTTCAATTTATTCAGATCAGATCTCAACAAGATCTGATTCCAGCCCCTGGCATTTAAGGACTTTTGTTGCCAATGTAAGCACTGAACTGGTTTAGCAAGTGATTTTCATCCTAAAGTCCAGCTAATTATTGAAGTTGCCAAAAAGCTTGGGTTGTTTCAATATACAGGGAGCAATCTGAAATCAGCTAAGGAATTGCAGAAAGCTGCAGGCTTCCTCTTTGGAATATCCATCATTACAGGTCTCCCCAAAGCATTAGCATGATCAACCACTGTTACTATTCTACCAACCATGCTCCAAAAGTGGCAGCCGTGAAAAAGAGATGTGCTGTATTCCATCAGGAGCATAGCAGAACAGGATTCCATCACTGACCAGATATGCTGCATTATGCGAGGCCCTAATGCAGAAATCACAAACATGGTGCCCCACAAGCACCAGGCATCTGCAACATCCCTTGACGGTGTGCTCAGACCTTCCAAGTTAAATTTTTAAAAAAGTAACAATAAAAATTAAATTAAAGGCCAGATCTAAAGATGTTGCCAAATCACATGAGATTTTTGGGTTTCTTACACGAGATCTCATTTTAAAGATTGCTGGAACCCCATAAGATTTGATGCTCTTGTAAAATTCTTCTTTAGTGAGTGGGGGAAAGCAGACCATTGCATGTGATCATATGGCAGTGCCTTGCACCTGAAAAAGTTGGTGACTGTATCCTAGGCAATCACTTATTGATTAAAATATGATGGGGTGGGAGGAAAGATATACCAGCTTCAGTGATAGCCAAGCCATTGACCAGGCTTTGTTTGTGTGTTTGTTAAATCGGGGCTACCAAACATAAGGTCATTCATTCATTCATTCATTCATTTGGCTGACTCGCTTGTTTGATTCATTGGGATGATGGCTTCATAAAACAGTATTTTGTTATCATCTTTAATTTAATGGTTAATTGCCAGTATTGCCACAGGTCCAATCCAAAGATGCTTTAGGATGACTCATAAAAAAAAATCAACCAGCATTTATAAGGTTGACTGCTGATTGGGGAATTCTGGGAGTTGAAGTCCACACACCTTAAAGCGGCTGAGGTTGAGAAACCCTGCATTAGAGAGCACTCCAATGAATCAGAATATCATGCTGGCAACAGCATGGCCAGAGGAAAAGATTAAAGATCCTTGCCTGAATAAATGCCCTGCTTTTCTACTCTTCCCCCAAGGGAAATGACCACAACAAAAAGAGGAGTCAGGAGATTGTTTCATTGGCACCTGACTCTTGCAAGAACAAGTTACTGCCAGCTGTATACCTTTTTACACACACACACACACACACACACACACACACACACACACACGCAGTTCTCAGGCCCCTAAACCGTCCCATCCCAAGCTGCTGTTCCAAAAGTTGCTGCTGAATTGAATTGTAGCCTTTAATATGACATAGCAGGAAATTATTAAATTCATAGAGAACAATCATGCATTAACTGCATATAATACATTTAATTACCTTCTTTTAAAAAATTACATTGAAATGAAATGAAATTTAGCTTTTGTCCTGGTTCCATCTGTTCCTTTATCTTTTATTAGTACAGCACAAGGTACATCACTCCATGGCCAAGTGGGATTCTTAACCTGAAGGGGTGAAAAAAGTCAAAATGGTGGCAGCAACAATGTTATCAAACCTGCATCCTTGTTGCACAATGCATGTAAAAAGGGGTGGGGCTTCAGTCACATGATAACAGCCATGATTAATTTATTTTTATTTATTCATTAAATTCATTATGACCACCCACTCCAGGGGCTTACAAAATCCAAAATACGTGGTTAGAACAGTTAAAAATATAAAAAACATGAAACTGAATGACTGCCTTGTTTAGTGACCATTCAAAGTTATGACGGTGTAAAAAAAACCCTTTGTGACAAATCCTTGCATTTATGACCATCACAGTGTCCTGCAGTCACGTGATTGCCATTCACATGCTTCACAACTGACTACTGACAAGCAGAGTTAATGAAGTACGCGGAAGTAAAATCGCAAGTTGTGGTCATGTGATGTTTTGCTTAGTGATTGAATGGGAAGTGATGTAAGCCCATTGCAGTCATGTGATTTTCCACTTAGCAACGTGGTGCTTTGTGATGGAGTTGCCAGTCCCAGTTGTGGTCACTAAGCAAGGACTACCTATACTTTCAGGAAAACTGTTAGATTGTTTATGTTGGCATTTTTCCTACCAATTGAATAAATTGCCTGTAATTGTCATGATTTTACTTCTTCCTCAGGCTGTTTTATGTGGTCAGGCTGCTGAAATTATCAAGAGCTTAGAAGAAAGAGAGCCAAGCTCATGATAATTTCAGCAGTCTTTACTGGAAAATTACAGGATCAAACCAGAGTCAGGATGGACTCTGATAATTCTAAGAAAAGAACCAGGTTGAGACCAGAATCATGAGTAGGACTGGAGTGAGCAAGCTTTTTCTTTATCACTGGTAGGATTTATCATACTAATCAAAGTGAATATTTGTAGCTCAGGGTTGAACTTTGGAGTCCTTGGTGCTCTCTGAGCCTTGTTGTTTTCTTGCAGACGTTTCATTGCCAGACTAGGCAACATCTTCAGTGCCAAGAGGGAGTGGGCCTTGCTCTCAGTTTATATACCGTGGCTTGCCCTGCTTGTGTTGGTGGGGGTGTTGTTCTCTCCTTGGGAGTTCTTTGATTGGGCTCTTGTTTGCTGCTTGGTTGATTGACTGGGTTAATAGTTCCTTGATTAGGGTGTATTGTGCTGTTTGATGGTTCATCTGGTGTTTACCATACTAGTAGTACAATGTTGATTGGCTGGCAACTTTAATAGGATGGCAGGGACTGAATTAAAACTTCTGGCTCTGTAGATCTGGTGCTATTTGTTACTTAGCTAGGAAACAGGCCAAGATCCTCCTGAAGGTGAATCTACTCTTTTTATAGAACAGAAGAATGTGTTTCCATCCCTCCTGATGCAGAGTGGAACTTATTGATCCATGCCACTTTTGGAGGAAGAAAAAAAGTAGTAAACAGAGTACAGCAATTCATATAAATTAAAATAAAGTACAGCTTTCTCCAACACTTAGCCACTGAGATTTCTTCCACCAACCATGTACGATTTTTTCTCAGCCAAATGCCACAACTAGTCTTTGAGTGGCATATTGGAGCCACACACCAGAAAAGTAATGATATGATTACTCATATTATTGATTCATATATTTAATAATGTAAAGTTAAAAAATTATAATTTGATAATAATTTTGAAGGTTTCTGGGGGCCAATGTGGCTTTGCAACATTTCCAAACTGTGCACTTTTGCCTTACATTCTGCCTAGCAATCAGATGCCTCTCCTAGATCTTCGGTCCACGTGGTCTGGATGCTTGGAAGCTTCTTCCTTGTATTGGATAAACAAACTTCAACCCCATTTCAAGACTGCTTCACAATGAAGTTTCAGACTTGGTTGGAGACAAGCAGCAAACTAGTCTGCTCTTCTTTGGAAACTGACCCTTCTTGTCCCTTTCGGTTTTACGTATTTATTTATTTATATTACAAAGTTAGTCACTACCCATCTCACTCAAAGAGCTACTCCGGGCGGTTTGCAATAAAACAAGAATAAATAGTTGTTAAAATACAGTAAAACATAAATAAAAAGTATAGTCCAAGTTAACAAGTTCTTCATTTACAGGAGCATCTTCAGGGCGATAACCACCCCCAGGGTTGGTTACACCTCTTCACACCCCACGCGAGATGGCAGAGTCAGGTCCTCACCCCTTTCCTGAGGCCAGGAGAGTGGTGGCCAGATCCCTCACCATTACTCCAGAATGTTTTTTCTGTTTTTCTCATCATCCCAGGATACTTGGTCTAGGCCCAGTCTGGCTACACATACCTAGCTGCTACCTAGCCAATGAGAAAACCCATGCAGAGTAAGCTGGATTCATGCTGTTGGAACTCATCCTTGTGCAGTTGTGTGCACTTTATCTCAAGGCATTGCACACGGAGAGCTCAAGGTTGGCCACAGTTTTCATATTCCCTTCTCTCTTCCAGATAAATTGCTCTCTGTTAATTTCCCTTTATTTCCCTGACACACTGCTTTACTCTGATTTTCCTGATCTCACTTTGGCTAGAACGTAGAGGGGGGGGAAGGGTTTTTTGTTTTTCTAAAAGCATCATGCAGCATCACCCCATGGCTTTGATATCACAGCCTGATTTCCTCCTGCACATTTGGCCACCCACTGATTCCAATCAGCATAACTGCAGAGAAACATGGCTATATTTCAGCCCTGCAGTTCACCCCTCTCATGCTGCTGCTGCTACTTCAGTACCAACATGCCAGGAAGCAAGCACGCCTGTTTATGTCTGCCAAAACTAAAATGCGTTAAAATGCTGCAGTTGTCCAGTTAATTTCTTTCCTGCCAGGAGTGCCCTGGATGGTGGTTTCCTAAAGATGCCACAGGGAAACAGCCTTCTGGAATCCTGAGTCCCTCTGTCAGCTACACAGGAGGGGAAATGGGTGAGGTAATGGGTGGCATCAGATAACTGAAGGGGACCCTGCATTAACCTTTTGGACTGCCACTTCGGTTTCTTTCTCTGGCCCTATCAGTAAGGCCTTGCTCCAGACTGTTACGCCAGCTGGGTTTGTTCCCAAGCAAAGAGCAATTGCTTGGACTGAGAATGTGTTTTTCTAGACAGATTTAAGCAGCATGCCTGATGGACATTTCCAGCTTTCTTTAAAAAAAAAAAGTCTTGAAGTGAAAGGATTTCAGGCAATCCTGGGTCAGACCATTTAGTACCAACAGGATTCCGTGGTGCTTTCTCCTGGAAGGAAATGTTTTCTGTTCCCTGGGAAATGCCTGCTGAGGATTTTACTCTGATTGCAAGGGGAGACACTTTTGCAGCACCCTCTGTGCCAGCTCTTCTAGGAGACTGCTGCGGATCTGTGCACATTTACCTTCAGTTGATTGAGCAAAATCCACTAGATGCTGTGGTTTCTCTGGTCTACGTCCAAAAAATCCCAGAGAGAAAATATGAAATGTGGGCTAGTACTTAAGATTAGTCTTCTTCAAGTGGTGGGAGATTTTCTAAGGAAGACTATACCAGCACCACCACTGGTTTTCTAATGAAAGAGAAAAACGGGGAAGAAGAGAAATGAATGCAGAGAGATATATATTATGAGTTTGGATGCCTTACTTTCTGGGAGTCAGTCTATCATGATGATTTCCCTAGAGGGTTGTCTGATGGGTAGCCAGAAATTCTCAATTACTCTGTATAATCCTTCTGAAATGGCAATTTACCCACAGAGCTGTGGCCTAGGACCTGCATCTCTCCAGGAAAAGGACTGTATGCAACGAACAAGTGTTCCTGAATACAATTTTAGATAGATTGGAAGTGAAGCACATTGCAGTAAGCAGAGACTTTGGGAGGAGCATTTGGTGCAGAATTTGCTTGCATAGACTTGTTTGCTTCCAACAAGACCTTACATGTATAACTTATACACATCTTGCATGCCTAACTTAAAGTGTACGTACAGTATATGTGTGTGTGTGTGTTCTCTCTCACCCAAAGAAAAATTGTACCAAAAAGGAGAGATTGGGATCTGTGGCCCTTCAGCTGTTGTTGAACCAGTTCCCAACATTCCCAGTCAACATGTCTGACAGTGAAGGATACTGCAAGCTGTAGTTCATGAGCATCTGGAAAAATGAGGTTCATCAAAACCCTGCATTAAATTTCTCTCTATTAAGGAAAGAAGGGACTATTTATTGTGGGCATTCTTTTTGGAGAGAAACAGTGAGTCACATATATATGAATCTGTTTTGCATTTTACAAACTGACATTTTTCAGGTGAAAATTTCTTTCAAGATTTGTCTGCATCATTTTACAACTATTTTTAGCCATACTGAAAAAAACTATTACCAGAGTGAAAGCAATGCAGATGGGACTCCGTATTATCAGCTCATTCTACCTGTAGAGAGTAAGGAAGATGACCTTGACGGAAATATGCAAGAACTGTTACTCAGGCAAAAGGGGATGAAATATTTTTAAGCCCTGGGAAACAAGATAATGTTCTGAAGTGACTCAGGCAGATGCCTCCCCAATTCATTGGGATGTAAGAAAGGGTAGGTGTGGAGATACAGTACAATCAGACTTGCAAGGTTGTACTGTTTTAGCCAGTCTCAATAAAGGTGGTTCTAGTCTTCCTGAAGAGTTGATTTCCTAGTCTAGGCCACCTAGAGGGACTGGCATCAGCAAAAGGATGTTCTTCAGCACTTGAAAGATCTCTGCGGATTAGCAGTGTGCATATACACACGCAGTAGAGCAGTAAACTTTTGCCATTGTTACTGCCATAAATTGATTGATTATGTGCCATCAAGTTGGTGTGGACTCTTAGCGACCACATAAATAGATTTTCTCCATGACGATCTGCCCCTAACCTGGTCTTTCAGGCCTTCCAGTGATGCACCCATCACCAGTGTAACTGAGTCCATCCACCTTGCTGTTGATCATCCTCTTCTTCTCTTCCTTTTTATCTTTCCCAGCATTAGAGTCTTCTCCAGAGAGCTAGGCCTTCACATAATGTGTCCAAAATAGAATAATTTGAGCCTGGTCATTTGTGCCTTGAGTGAGAACTCTGGGTTGCTTTGTTCGATGATCCATTTGTTTGTTTTCTTGGCTGTCCATGGTATTCTCAGGAATCTTCTCCAACACAAAAAGCATCAATACTCCTTCTATCCTCTACTGCCATAGAATGAACCATAAATGGTTCTAATCTTCTAAGCTGTTGGCCTCAAACATTTGCAGACTAGTTGCAGCTGCAGTTTGCCTGAGGAATTTGGGGAGAGATTGTACTGGTAGTCCAATTTATATGCTCCTGCTGAGCAAAGAGACAGATAACAGATCCACCAGTCCAAAGGTCAGGAAAATCTCCTAGAGGTATCAGGAAACTGTCTGAATCCACCAGCATCTGGAGTGGTGCCTTAAAACAGGCTGCCACCCCTGCAAATATCAGAAGTAAACAACAGGGACAGTTCAGCCAACTAATATCTTTATCTAAAAATGTTCTTCCATGTGCATTACATCTGATAGAATGTGAGATAGGCCCATGATTGTCATGAAGCCCATGAAATGCAAAACAATTCTAGAGAAGTTGGATTCTTAGAATAGGTTAGATCCCCTGTCAAAGACCAATCATCCTAAATGCTCACCCTCGTGTCGAATTCTCAAAGCTAGATATTGATAATCCAAGGCAAGTAGATTAAATGAACTTTTAACTCAGTATGTTTTCATCAGTCTATACGTGTGTTTCGTTTTTTTGTAAGTGGAATAAAAGAGCCATATTTATCAAACACTAGTTAATTTTAAAAAATATCTTTTTATTTCTTTTACTCAGTAGTAGAAACATTAGTCAGTGATGCATTCAGTACTAGGCACATCCCTAGCATTTTTTGAAAAAGTACTCAGGAAATCTTTAGATCTGGATTAAATCCACACGTGTCTTTGCCACATAAACTCTTCGTGGGCCAAGCTAAAGTGCGTGAAAGCTAGGTGGAGAAGTATGACCTGGGATCCTTCTGCTAAGGCTCAGTCACATAACTTCCATTACAACCGTTGGACCCCAAACAAAAGGAAAGTCAACAGCTTCCTTATATCAATTCAGTACTAATACCAATACCGTTAATGTACTGTCAGAGTTAATGTACAGAGTTAATGTACTCTGTACTGTCAACACTGAATTTCAGTCTGGAGCTGTTCCTAATCCTACCTGGAGATACTTGGAAATTAACCTGGAAGCTTCTGCATGCAACTTATGTGTTGTACCACTTAGCCATGGCCCTTCCCGAAATACACAGGTTGGTAACTTTTGCCTTAAAATATCCACTCCATATTTTTGTTGTACTTCTGTTGAATAGAGTCTCAAATTGTATTTGCACAATGCTGCCAACCATAAAGTTTAATTTTTATTCCCTTTCTATATAAGGGCAATAATGCCTGGAATGCTGATGGGTATTCTTAATATATATAATAAAGTAAAAGAGTGGGGATATGCTGCCTTCATCAATTTCTCTTCTGCATATGATTTTTCCCCACTGTTGGATTTAAAAAACAAAAATAAAGGAAAGATACCACAGGGAATGAAACTAGTGTGTGTGTGTGTGTGTGAGAGAGAGAGAGAGAGAGAGAAAGAAAGGAAGAACACCACCTAATATTATTGAATAGTAAATACTATAATGTTCAGTGGCATTCAAAATGATGGTGGAAATTTTCCCACAGGGAATACCCTCCAGACTACAATGCTGAATTTTTTTCTATAAAGCATGTTTGTTTCTGCAGTTGCCAATGACTATAATGGGTGAGTCAATCACTTGTCAGAGAAAGCTTATTACAGCTGGTGTTCAGCTGGTACAGAAGAAATGGGTCATTAATAGCACACTGTTCTTGGCAGGATACAAGCCCAGGAGAACTTATTCTTTTAGGCTCTCTGTGTAGACATTCTCTCTTGTAATGATGATAAAGAGCTGTGACTGCTGCCTTTCAAGGCTGTGCAGGAAGAAAATTGCACTGTCCATTTGTAGAGGGTCTTCAATACAATTTAGGGCTCAAAAGGTTGCGGGACCACCAGTGTTCAGTAAGCCTGAAAGAGAAAAAGTGGATGATGTGAGGAAGAATCACCTGGTAAGGAAATCCATTATTTTTCCCAGGAGGAATTCAACACACATTGCTCAGAGAGGTTAAGATCAGACAGTGGAGTCCTTGGCTCTGAGCTTGATTGTTTGCTTGCAGATGTTTCATTGCCCAGCTAGGCAACATCTTCAGTGCGAGAAGGGAATGGGGTTCATTCTCTGTTTATATACAGCAGCTTGCCCTGCCAGTGTTGGTGGTGGTGTTGTTCTCTCCTCGGTAGTTCCTTGATTAGGCTGTTGTTTACTGCTTGATTGCTTGTCTAAATTGGTAGTTCCTTGATTAGGGTATTGTGTACTGCTTGGTTGTTCATCTGGTGTTAATCCTGGTGTTAATTCCTGCTTATCTGGGTGTTGATTGCTGGCAAGGAGGTGTTCTGGTTTTTTTGTTGCCTTTTTAGCTTTTTTTCTTGTCACTTTTGAATGGTATGTAGTTGTTGTTAACCTCTATGTGCCTGTTGATGGTTGCTTTGTCTGAGTGCCAAGCTTCCAGGAATTCCCTAGTGTTTTTGGATTTATAGCTTGGCCTAGAATGCTCACACTTTCCCACTTGAAACTATGGTTGAGTCTGCCCATGTGTTGAGAGATGAAGGAGTTCTCATCGTGTCTTCTGACTGCTAGTTGGTGTTCGTGGATGCGCTCTGCAAGTCTTCTGCCTGTCTGTCCTACATAGTGGCTGCTACAGTCCTTGCACTGTATGTTGTAGATGACTCCTGTTTTTTCCTCCTGGGCTACTGGGTCTTTTGGTTTACTTGAGATGTTTTGGAGGGCTTGAGTTGATTTGTGTGCTACAGTGATGCCGTGTGGTTGTAATAGTCTGTTGGTAGTTTCTGAAATGTTTCTGATGTATGGCAGTGTTATCCTTTTTATAGCTTGTGTTGGTTGTGCTGTGGTGGGTTGAGTGGTCAGGTACTTTTTGATAAAGTTGTACGGGTATCCATTTTGTTGGAAGATGCTGTATAGGTAGTCACCTTTTTCTGGTGTTCTGGGTTGCTGCAGTGCATTTATCCTTGTCTGAATGATGTTCGTACATAGCTCCTCTTGTGGGAAGTTCAGTTGTTCCTAAGATCAGACAGTTTCTCCACCATCCAGCTATGCCACCTAGAGTGTTGCTCTTACTGGGAAACTATGAGCATCCTAGTGATTAAGTTAAGTAAATAAAGATTTCTATAAGAACAAAATGAACACAAGGAGACAGAATAGCAGAGGCTCAGAAGCTGGGGAGGGAGAATGGTTGAAAGCTATGTTTGAAGATTTTACGCAAAAAACAATCCAAAATATTACTCAAAATTTAACGCAATTATTAGAAGAGAAAATAGATGGATTTGAAAAAAGGTTAGATCATAAGTTAGAGACAATGGACAAAAGAATAAAAGCAGACATTCAAGAGGTAAGAGAAAGAGTGGAGAAATTAGAAGTAGAGAATGATATCGAATTAGACCAATTAACTGTGTTAGAGTTAAAAGAAAAAGAACATTGTGTTAGACTTAGAGGTGTACCTGAAAAAAAAGAGGCAGAAATAAGAGAAGAAGTGGTTCAAATGCTTGCAAGTTTAATTGGATGGGAGGAAGAAAGGCTAGAAGAAGATATAGAAAAAATATTCAGAGTCAATTTGAAATATGCAAAAATTAACCGGAAACCAAGAGATATGATAATTGAATTTGCTAGGAAAAAGACAAAAGAATTGATAATACAGGCCTCCTGGGGGAAAAAAATTAATATCGAAGGAGAGGAGAATATTAAAAAAAAGAGACTATTTCTTTCTCACTGAAGTCCTTAAACAAAATAAAATCCCCTTTAGGTGGGAAGTATTGGAAGGAGTGAATGTCACATTCCAACAACAAAGATATAAACTGAATACTATTTTTAAGGCTCAGGAATTTCTCAGAAAATATAAGAAAGATTTAGAATCAGAAACAGATAGAAGGGAAAGGCCAGAAAGTAAAGAAAGTAAAGTGAAACGTTTAAATACAGAGGAACAAAGTGCAGAGGAACTAGCTTCAAGTTCTAAAAATTTGCAATACTCCTCTCCAATGAGTGAATTAAAATGCCTTTCCTGGAACATAAATGGAGCCAATACCCCAGCTAAAAGGAAAAAAAGTCTTTCACTATTTATACAAATTAAAACAAGATATAATATGTCTTCAAGAAACTCATATTGCAAAAAAAAGATAGTAAATATCTGGTAAATAACAAATTAGGAAATGAATTTATAGCAGCAAATGAAAAAAAATGGAATTGTAATATATGTAAAACCCCATCTAAATCCTAAATTAAGTGTTGATAAAAATGGGAAATATTTAATAATACAGTTAGAACTACAAAATTTTAACGCAATATTGGTTGGAGTATATGCCCCTAATGATAATCAGAATAAATTCTATCAAAACTTATTAAATGAACTTTCCGAATTATCCTATAACAATTGGATTGTGATGGGAGATTGGAACGGAGTTAGGTAAAGGTAAAGGTTTCCCTTGACGTAAAGTCCAGTCGTGTCCAACTCTAGGGGGTGGTGCTCATCTCCGTTTCTAAGCCTTAGAGCCGGCGTTGTCCATAGACACTTCCGGGTCATGTGGCCAGCATGACGACACGGAACGCCGTTACCTTCCCGCCGAAGCGGTACCTATTGATCTACTCACATTTGCATGTTTTCAAACTGCTAGGTGAGCAGGAGCTGGGACTAGCAATGGAAGCTCACCCCGCCGCGCGGTTTCGAACCGCCGACCTTCCGATCGGCAGCTCAGTGGTTTAACGGAGTTACCTTACCAATTATTGACAGAAAATCTGAACAACAAATTAAAAAAAATCAAGGAAAATTGACCCAATTTTTTTTTGATATGTCAGAAAATTTGGCTATTGTAGATGCCTGGAGATATAAAAACGGTACGGCTAGAGATTATACATTTTATTCAGACAGATTCAAATCGTTTTCCAGGATCGATATGATATGGGTATCTAAAAATTTGGCAAATAAAATTTTAAATGTATCAATTCTCCCCCGATCCTTCTCAGACCATAATCCAGTTCAATTGGTTATAAAACTCCACCCAAAAAGTTATAGGTGGAGATTAAATGAAACCTTGTTGAGAAACAAAGAATTTGTAGAAGATTGCCAAAAGAAATTAAAAGAATTCTTTGAATGGAATTTAAATAATGAAGTGAGTATTGGGACAGTATGGGATACTAGCAAAGCATATATGAGAGGATATTTTATGTATTTAAATAGTTGCTTAAAGAAGAAAACACAACAAAAAAGTCAAACAGTTCTTGATCAAATTAAGATAAAAGAAAAAATCTTCAAATAAGACCATCAGATGAAGGTATAAATCATCAAATAAAAATTTTACAGCAGCAATTAAAAATACTTACAACAGATGAAATTGAAAGAAAATTGAGATATATTAAACAGAAATTTTGAATATGGTAATAAAGCTGGAAAATGGCTAGCATACAAATTAAGAAAAGAAAAAGAAAAAAATATTAAAATTCAAGAAAATGGGAAAGAATTAGTTGACAATGAAAAAATTAAAAAGGCATTTCATAATTTCTTTACAAACCTATATAAGAAACAAGAAATTTCAATTGATAAAATTGAGAATTATTTATTAAAACAAAATTTAAAGAAATTAACTAAAGACCAAAAAGCATTAATTAACAATCCCATCACAACCCAGGAAATAGAAGCAATTAGAAAATTGAAAACAGGCAAAGTTCCAGGTCCAGACGGATTTTCAGCAGGTTATTATAAATATTTTCAAGATCAAATCTTGTTACCACTTAAAGATTTAATGAATGCAATTCTGTTAGGAAATCCAATACCAAAATCTTGGTCAGAGGCAAATATCATATTAATCCCAAAAGAAAGGCAAGATTTGTCACTATGCAAAAATTATAGACCTATTTCGTTATTAAACAATGACTATAAAATATTTACTTTAATTCTAACTGAAAGACTAAAAACAATACTTCAAGAAATAATTAATTAGGACCAAAATGGTTTTTTACCCCAAAGATATATAAAAAATAATATAAGGACGGTTTTAAATATAATAGAGTATGCTCAATTTCATAATGAAAAACAGATTATGTTGTTATTTTTAGATGCTGAAAAGGCTTTTGACAACCTAAATTGGAATTTTATGCTTAAGACTTTAGAATTGATGGATTTTGGCAATATATTTATAAAAGCAATAAAATCAATTTATACATTTCAAAAAGCCAGAATTGTGATCAATGAAGAGATAACACAAGAATGTCAAATAGCGGACAACCTTGCCTTGTTCCTTTTTCTATCTCCTTTATTATTTATATTGGTATTGGAGGTTCTAACAGAAGCTATTAGAAAGGATAATCGAATTGAAGGGATAAAGATTAAACAAACATATAAATTAAGAGCCTTTGCGGATGATTTAGTTATCACTTTACAAAATCCATTAATATCAATTGATTACTTATTAAAGACACTACAAGAATATGGAGAATTAGCTGGTTTTAAAATAAATAATCAAAAAACGAAGATGATAAATTTAAACATGCCACAAAACAATCAGAATGCATTAGAAATTAAATCAGGATTTAATAGTGTTAAAAAAGTTAGATATCTAGGGATAGAGATTTCAGCCAATACTAGCAATTTATTTCAAAATAATTATGTTAAAATATGGAAGGAAATTAAACAAGATTTATTGAGGTGGGAAAAATTAAACCTATCGCTTATGGGACAAATCTCTGCAATTACGATGAATATTCTGCCGAAGATGCTATTTTTATTTCAAACTATTCCAATATTTAGGGACGCGGTGGCGCTGCGGGTTAAACCGCTGAGCTGCTGATCGGAAGGTCGGCGGTTCGAAACCGCGTGGCGGGGTGAGCTCCCGTTGCTCGTCCCAGCTCCTGCTCACCTAGCAGTTCGAAAACATGCAAATGTGAGTAGATCAATAGGTACCGCTTTGGCGGGAAGGTAACGGCGTTCCGAGTCGTCATGCTGGCCACATGACCCGGAAGTGTCTATGACAACGCCGGCTCCATGGCTTAGAAACGGAGATGAGCACCGCCCCCTAGAGTCGGATTCGACTGGACTTTACGTCAAGGGAAACCTTTACCTTTACCTATTCCAATATTTATAACTGATAAAAAATTTAAATTATGGCAAAAAGATCTTTTAAAATTTATTTGGCAAGGGAAAAGACCAAGAATTAAATTTAAATTACTACAAGAGGATAAGGAAAAAGGAGGCTTGGGTTTTCCCGATTTCAGGCTATATTATGAGCCATGTGGTCTATTATGGTTAAAAGAATGGATCACCCTACAAGATTATAAATTATTAAATTTAGAAGGACATAATTTAAAATTTGGATGGCACGATTTCTTATGGTATAACAAATTGAAAGTAAATAAAACATTTAACAATCATTGTATTAGATGGTCTATTCTTAAAATTTGGGAAAAATATAAATCTATTTTAACATCGACAATACCACTATGGATTTCCCCACAAGAAGCTTTTTTAAGGTGAGAAACAATAGGAAACCATAAGTGGTTAAAATATTTGGATTTAATAAAATTTGAAGGGACCAAATTTACAATGAAGACAAGAGAAGAACTGGAAAATGAAGGATATTCATGTCAATGGTTTACATATATTCAATTAAAAGAACAATTTAAAATAGATGCCAAAAGTTACAAATTTACAAAAAAACTATCTTGGTGGTTTATGCTAATAATGACCACATGATCTCTAAAACATATAAAATGTTATTACAAATGAGAATACTAAATGTACAAATTAAGCAATGTATGAACAAATGGGAGAAAAATTTTGGATACAATATTGAATACGATGTTTGGGAAAGAATGTGGACTAAGGGATTAAAATTTACATTAAATTATAATTTAAAAGAAAATTTTGACAAAATGATGTACATGTGGTATATTACTCCTGAAAAATTATCGAAAATGTTTCGAAATACATCAAATGTTTGTTGGAAAAGTAAAAAAGAAATTGGTACTTTATACCATATGTGGTGGACCTGTAAAAAAGCAAAAAAAATTTGGTCATCTATACATAATATAATTTGTAAAATGCTGGCAGTTAACATTGATAAATTACCGGAACTCTACTTAATTGGGCTTTATGAACAAAGATTTGGAAAAAAAACTATGGAAAACTTCTACTGTATTTGATTACTTCAGCCTGAATTATCTACGCCACAAAGTGGAAAGAAGAATTAATCCCATCTGCGGAAGAATGGATACTTAAATCCCTAAATTTGGCACAAATGGCAAAACTAATGGACCAACTAAACGATAAAAATATGGAAGATTTTCAAAAGGACTGGACACCCTTTTTTAAATATGTGGAATGGACTCAAAAAGTTAATATTAACATATAGTATGTAAATAGCAAATTATTTTAATTATTTAATCTCTTATTAGAATTAATGAAGGTAATTTAGAGAATTAAGGGAAAAAAAACACACGCTAGGATACTAAGCTGTACCGTCTGGAAAGTTGGAAACCCAAATCTTTCTATTTATTTATTTATTTTTCATTTTATCCCTTTTTATTATTATTTTATCTTTTTATATCTTTTTTCCTTTTTTTCTTCTTTTTTTTCTTTTTCTTCTCTCTCCTTCTCTTTTTTGTATTGTAAGATATTATTGTTTGTATGTAATTTTATGTTTATTTAAATAACTAATAAAGATTTATAAAAAAAATAAAAAAGAGAATAAAAAAACTAAAAAGGTAACAAAAATAGTACAATAGTACATACGGTTGTTGCTTTACTATTTACAAATATCTCGGCCATTTTACTGCCAAAATCAGTAGGGTGGATTCTTAAAAAAAACAAAAAACTATTCCTGTACACAGCTGTTGTTTGGACAAATGAAGACTACAAGTGGGGTCTTTTTCTGCCATGGAAATCAGAGCAGTGGAGTCCAGCCACCCAAAGATCTGCCGGTAACAGTGTCATCTCATTTGCATCATGAAGTGGATTTTCAATATTATGGATGTTTCTTTTATAGGGTGTTGTAGTTACAGTCATCCTCCATGATAAATATCTAATAGAATCCTCCAATACTCCTGCCATGCTGTACACAGCAGCGCAAATTAGATTGTCTCCTCTCAATCTTCCCAACCTCATTTCTTAATCTATGTTCTTCAGAAACACGGCTTCTTTCTTCCATCTCCTCTTGTAAAGGGCATGGGAGCTCCACTATTTTGACATTTCTGGCTGCAAATCCTGCCCTTAGCAAATGCATTTTGATGCTGATACAAGGCCTCTTGGCTGCCAGTGCTTATGCCATCTGTTCAGATGGCATACTGCCCACACACAAGATGGTATGCTATTTTTACCAAAGCAGAGATGCCAAACAGACCAGATGTTCTCAGACACAAAGTGAAATGGAATCATTTGGGAGTATTATGAAGTACCTACTCACTGGGACAATGCCAGAAAGAAGTCTCTTTTCCTACACTCCAATCCAGCCCATCTTAATGCCATCATCATCAATCATACCATCACCATTTAAAATATTGTGTCTTGATGGTGCTTTCTAGAATAAGTAGGCCAATTATACTGCTATATTCTGATGATGAGTTAGGATGACAAAACAAGGGCTAATGTTTCTTCTGTGCCCTTCCAATTCAGACTTTAAGGATAAGAGCTACTAATAAGGGGGAGATCGATTTTCAGAGGCTTTTTAGAAACATTTGTTACCATCAGTAGGTTTGTTGGTTTGTCTCTCCCAATCTCATACTCATCAGCTCTAGAAACAAAGCCAAATGGTACATAGTGAAGATGTACAGCACAAGGGACAAGACATATGTGTTGCTGAAACAACTTTGCATTTTACTACAACTTCAAGATCCACCATGAAGAACCAGAGGTGTGATATACTTTGAACTAAAAACAGGGTACACCTACTGTAAGATCATTCAAAAAAATTTGTGTCCAGTACCAGAATTAACTAAATGTACTATTCTTTTACACAGAGGTCCATTTGATCACTCAGGTTTTCTTCATTTCAGAGCCATTTGGTTGTTTGCTGGAACTGAGAGTCAAAAACACTTGCCAACCTATTGCAAATTAGAGATCCACCGGTGCAGTAAATCCATCTACCTTAAATCCATCAGTTAGGGAATTATGCTTCTTCTTACCTTTTTAGCCTCAATCCTATTCTGTTTTTATACCATCCCCTAAGTAGCCTTTCAAGGTATAGGAGTGCACATTTTTAGGTCAAGATGTATTTTAAAGTAGCCATCAGAAAATACTTTTTAAAAAACCCCTTTTCTTAATACTGTGAAGGGGTTAATGTAGATTGCCAACCCTCCTGAAGAAAGGTGAAAGAGAGATAGGCAAGAATGATCAACTTGTTTTTTATACCAAATCATAAAAAATCATGGTTCTGTACTGATACTGCAGATGATGCTAGAGTCAGGCTTTGAATGCTACATCTGCCTTCCTTTTTAATACAGGTGATATAAGAAAACAACAATTTCCATTGCTCCACACACACCCAGCACACTTTCTTAAGCTCTGTCCAAGCCCCCTTTCTATTTTTATTTTCTGGAAACCCTGAACTATAGTCAGACTCCATGGTTTCCTTTCATGGTTCTCTTTCACCCCAAGATTACATAGGATAGGTACTCATGACTTGGGTAAAACCCAGTTATCAAGAAAATTCAGCCCACCATTTCTTCAAAGAAAAGGAAGGTATCTGGCCAGCAGGTATGGACATCTGTCACCAGTCTTTTCTGACATCATTATACCTCTTCTGTTCAAATCTCTAATCCTACAACACCAGTTATTCTAAGCTACTGAAGACTAAAGTAATGCCAGTACAGTCTGTACCCAGCATCCCCAATTGAAGTTGTAATGTGAAAAGCCTTCTGAGAAACAAATCTTAAAACATCCCCAAGAGGTGATTCCATATGATACATCCATTCATGCTGTTCCCATGCTCTTGTTTGCTTTCACCTGCAGGTGGCATATTAAAAGCAAAGCAGGTGCAAGACAGAACATGGCAGAGGATTCTCATTCTTTATTGAGAGATTGCAAAGGGCTGTAAAAATCCTTATAGCCTGTAAAATGCAATAGGAGCGTGGCATAGTGATAATCTCATTATGTTTCTCTTTCTTTTCCATTCACAAAGAAGCAGATGCATATTGTTTTCTTCTAAGAGCCTTTTATTATACTCTAAGTAAAAGTAAATGATTGGAAAACAAAGCTATTGTAGTCTTGAGGAACATTCCTGTTTCCCCTACTGTAAAATCTGCTTCAACAATCTCCATCCAACCCGTCTTTGTATCTTTGTGAAGTAACATTGGCTAGTGTCAGACATTACTTCATAGTTATTAACTATGGTTAGTTATTAACTAGGCTGATGCCACAAGTTTCCCTTTCTTTAGACAACACAGCCAATTTATTTATTTATTTATTTTCTATCCTGCCTTTATTATTATTTTTATAAATAACTCAAGGCGGAGAACATACCTAATACTCCTGCCTCCTCCTATCTTCCCCACAACAACAACCCTGTGAGGTGGGTTGGGCTGAGAGAGAGTGACTGGCCCAAGGTCACCCAGTCAGTTTTCATGCCTCAGGCAGGACTAGAACTCTCAGTCTCCTGGTTCTAGCCCAGCGCCTTAACCACTAGACCAAACTGGTCTAGATTAGAAACAATGGGAAGAGGAAGGGGAAACAGCTTTTCCCAAGAGAGAATCCTATCATTTGGAAGCTGGCAGTGATGTGTGCTGGTTTCCTGGTGTACAAAATTAAAGTACAACATGCATGTAGGCTTTTTTTCTCTCTTCTTCCCACCTCCCAATTTTAGTTTCCTGGAATATTGAAATAAGCAATGCACAGTTTTCATACGGGACATGGCAGTGGTGATGGGGGAGAGAAAATGTTAGCGTATGCATTTTGCATAGTGATTGGCAAATTATCAGATTGCTGCTCCAAAATTTTACAAATGCTGCCTGCTGGCCAAATGTGATTTAAAAAAAAAAAAGCAGGCTTTGCTCCAGAGCCCCCAGAGAAACAGTTCAACAGAGTTCAGAATCACTGGAAGTAGCTCACTATAGCTGTGCACAGGCACTGAGCTGTTTAATTAGATTTGCAGAGAAGCAGTTGACTCACCCAGTCAATCACAGAAATCAGTATGGTTGCCATCATGTTCTTCAGAAATGCTTTGCGTCATTCTCTAAAGCATCAGTGTACCTGTTGGGGGAGACTGAGTAGCACTCTCAGTCAGGGCCGCAACTGGGGGCGGGGGGGCAAGCAGGGCATGTGCCCTGGGCGCCGCACTGGGGAGGCGCCGAAATGAGCACGGAATCCATGTTTGCCCCGGGTGACAGAGACCCTAGTTGCGGGCCTGCTCTCAGTGCACTGAGGCTCTGGGCCCAGGCTAGATAGGGAGAAGGGGTAGGAGTTGGGGGCCTACTTGTCCAGTTAAACTGTACAGGAAACATTCAAGCAGCGTCCAGTCATTTTCTTAGCAGCTGGCCACAAACATTGGAGCTGGAGGGTGCTGTTCCTCCAACCAGGAGCTGTAATTCCAACTTGCTCAGGGCTAGATGCTTCTTCTCAAGTAAGGGAAGAGAGATGAAATAGGATGCTGGCATGTTGGGCAAGCTGCCTGTAGAGCAGAAATTGGGAGAGCCAAGGAAGAAAAAACCCTTTGAGATGATCTCAAAAAGGTGAGGAGGCACTCTTTATGGATGCTTTCTGTTCTCTTTTTGTAACCAGCCTCTAGACCGGCATTTCTCAACCTTGGCAGCTCGAAGAAGTGTGGACTTCAACTCCCAGAATTCTGGGAAATTCTGGGAGTTGAAGTCCACACATCTTCGAGCTGCCAAGGTTGAGAAATGCTGGTCTAGACATGGGCAACTGCATGCTCTCAGCTGTTTTTGAGAGATGTTGTTTTTGGCTCTACAGCTGTTCATTTGAAGCTAAACCAACATTTCTGTGATGGATGTGAGTTTTTCCACTGGCAGGAACTCCTGACTCAACCTGTCTTCTGGAATTTCCCCCCTCCCCATCTGTGACATGCTCTGTTTTCACCTTTGAGACCTTTACATGCAGTGAAGGAATGGTGGCAATCATCTATCTTGTTTTGTTTTTTTTAACTATTGCACACGGCATTAGAAAGAAGAAATTATCTGGTAGCCAGAGTATGGATTGTGGACAACTTTTCTCCCTCCTACCTTCTGCTTCATTATCCAGAAAAAGGGATTTTGGAGGACATGTGCAAGACTCCTTCCACTGTACTGGACTATTTTAACAATAGTGGAAAAGCATGTAGCAGGACTGAAACACGAGAAGGCAATCAGCTATTGTACTATAAATCAGTTTTTAAAGGGGATTAGCTAAGCTTGGCTTTACTGTATAGTTCCCTAGTTTTAGAAAACAAACAATGAAACAAAGATGCATTCCCAAGCAAGCAACCTTTCTTTCAGGCTGGAGACATAGTCTGACATCCGTTTGGTTCCCACCAGAAGGCCCTGAAGACCTGGCTGTTCTGTGAGATGGCTGGAGCCCCTTGTTGGATATGGTTTGTATACGTTTTTGCAATAAGTGGCCAGATCCCATCTTGTTTATCTTTTTTATACTGTATTTTAATCTTGCTTTTGTTACATGGTAAGCTGCCCAGAGTCAGTTCAGAGTCGGGCAGGGCCTAAATCAAATCAAATCAATTAATAATAAACAAATTGGAGAGGAGGACAGCAGGGCCACCATCACTTCTCCTGAAATCCCAGCTTCAATAGGTTTTGAATGTCACCTATCAGTCATTCTAGCAGACTGTAGAAGAGAAAGAGGTAGGAGGCATGGCCATCACATTGGCTCAGCTGGTCCCAGGAATTTTTGGCTCCTTTCTTTTAGTTTTTTTTTCCTCCCAATCGTAGAACCCTGAAGTACATGACTGCATCACAGTGTCATTATGTTTAATAATTATAGAAATCACCTTTATATTTAAAACTCTTTGCCTTACTTGTCAGATTATGAATCTCCACTATTAAAATACCAGTTCACACAACTTAAAATAATTCTATAAAGTCATTTTAGAAAAGTAAAATATATTAAAACATACAACACATTAATCAATGAGTGCCTGTTTTATTTTATTTTCCTTTGCCATCTTTTTGTTGTTTGTTTTGTTTTGTTTTGTGTTGCATCTTTTCAGATTGTAAGGGTTCAAACCCGAGGGTCTGCTTTGTTTTTATTTACCTGTATGATATTCTGGGAATTTTCCCAGCTGGACAGCAAACTCTGACTGGTTCAAACAGCAAACTCTGACTGGTTCGACCAAAGAAACAAACAATAGATCATTCAATTTTTTTTAGGAAAAAAACAAAGTCTGAGATCATCCTGCTCTGCATCTAACTGACCCTCAAAGTACTGGACAATTATTAGCAGTGCTGAGCCACACAGGAGTGAATTGTTTAGGAAAAGCTGACTAAGATATACAATCTGTAAAGCAAAGATCCACATGGTTCTGAGTGAATTCCACAGGGTTACCTAACACCAAACTTGGTCCTGTTCAGAGCTCCCCTACAGCTTCCGGATTGGAACAACTATTTGTTCTTGACCTTACATACATTGAACTGTCTTAGTTTTCCCTAACCTTAATAAATTGAAAGAAGGGTCCCCAAACTTCTGAACCCATTTGGTATTTTGAACTCACTGGATACTGTGAGAGCAGGTAGTGTGACTGGATTTCTGGCACAACTCAGCAGATGCAGTCCAGACACTTGACGCAGCACAGATGGTGAAGCTACTTCAGGCGGTCAATGATCCTTTAGCAATAGCCCCTTCTTTTACCTACTGTAGTTGAAATGTGGTGCTTTTTCTCCAGTCTTTTCCACAACTTAACGGACACTTGCCTTGTATTTCTCATGTTTGGTGCTGAAGGCAGTTGCTTGTTGACATGATGGCAGTCCTTCTCGGGGAAACCCTAAATCTCAGGGAATCTCCCACATCTCAGCAAACAAAGACAATGGCTGTTGTGAGGGTTGGTTGTCTATTCAGAAAATGGGTCCCAAAGTAGGCATGGTCAATTAAAAGAACAATTAGCAGAAGGCAAAAAGGTGATATTGCTCCCTGATACCCTGTTTAGCCATCCAGGATACTTATTATCAACTCACAATGATAGTTTCTTTTTTTCTGGGCAGCCTGACACATTTGCAAATCACACTGGACAGCAGCCACTCACCATTTTTATTTTCTAAGAACAACCATGGGACCTATGTAGAAATTAAAAGCACTCTTAGAAAAGAAACTGATGCTTTGCTTACAGCAGCCTAGCATCTTTTATCATGTTATTTAACATTAAAATGCTCTTAAACATTTCAAAGACTGAGTAGTGCATGAGGCCTGGCAGGCACAAAGGGAAGCATAAGTTGACACATTGGTGCCCAGGGGCATCATGCAGGATATCCCAGAGCTCATGTAATTTATATCACTAAACATTTTCAGTGACCTTTTTATCCTAAGTTAATAAAGCACATGCACATGCTCCAGAATGCACATAACAGTGGGACTGAGATGTATCTTGGGATTTCTGCCATCTCCGTAATTTGAATTCTAAGAACAAAGTTTGCATACATACATATATATCCATCATGCTACTCTTTTTAGGGGATAAGCAAACTATAAAAACCAAAGAAGGAGAAGAGAGAAATAGTAAGCCAAACAGATTAAAGAAGAAGGAAAAATAGCTAAATGTGGTTCACACCAACACCATTCATTATACAGTACTTTTCCATCCTTGCAAACTGTCTTATTGCTTCCAGCACATCAGTCCAACATTTCATACATTGCCTTTTGTTCTTTAAACTTCTCACCCCTCTCTTTTTGAGGACCTCATCAAGGACATTCAGTCACAATTTTTTCTGTCTTCCTCTTCACACTGTATCTTTCTTCCTCCATCTTTTAACACTGTAAGCTGCCCATAGTCTTATGGAGTTGGTCAGCTTCAAAACTGAATGAATGAATGAATGAGTCTCCACCCTCTTCCCCATTCTAAGAATAACATTGATTTACATTTCTGCAAACACAGGGACCCTGTCATTTCCACTGCTTAGATGGGGAACAAGAACATATAGTAAAAGCTGTGATTTATGGAGCTCTGAAAATACAAGGTAGGGCAACATATTTGCTGGTATCCCTTGCAATAAACAATGTTCAACTTGTGTAACTAGAAATTAGGGATGTGCAAATCAACAAAGATTCGGTTCAAATTTGAGATTCATGATTCAAATTTCATACAATTTGATTTGAATTTGAGGTTCAAAGGCAACAAGACACCATTTGAACTGACTGGAGATTCAATTCATAAACAGTTCTGACTATATATTAGGAGGAAGCATCAAAACATCTATAGCAATGTTTTATTTGTTTATTTGCTTGTTTGCTTTTGCAGAATGAGATGAAAATAGCATGAATGGTCTTTAGAGGTATAACTTTCAACCAATTTTCCCAACAAAGCCTCCAGCTACTTTTATAAAATTTCAGTCAGATAAATTCAAGGCTTCAACTGTCATAAATTTTGGAAATATTCTCCTTATATTTCTTTTAAGGCAGAGATATCAGGGATGAGGAAAGATACCATATACACCACGTAATATATCATTCCCAGAAGAGGCTAACCTTGCTGATTAAGTCCATTGAATCTCTGAATCTCTTTCAAATCTCTTCAAAGTGATTCAAAGGCATCTGATTTGATCTGGTGCCTCAGATCAATTCAGAGATTCAATTAGACAATTTGATTTGAAGGAGTGATTTGATTGAAACTCCTATGAATTAAATCACTCATTCAAAGCTTTGCACAGCCCTTTTATAAATAAACAAAAATATGACAAAATTAGGAATATAGGAAGCTGCCACAGTGAGTTTAACAAGGAGTTCTGTAATGAAGGAAGCTCAGCACTTGACTGATAGAATCTCTTCTGGATTTCAGGCAAGAGTTTTCCTAGCCTGGCCTAGATATGTCAAGGGACTGGAATCTCTGCCGGCAAAGAGTGCTGACACACTCATTATTTCTCAGAGCAGTCTTCTCCCCAGGAGCCACTAGTTGGTAGATGTCAAGATTCTAGTCAAAAGTAAATTTTCAGAGGGCAATATTCTTCTGAGTTACATACCTAGTACATGGAATTTGACAACAGGACAACGTAAATAGATTCTCTGTGCCCTTACTATGGCCAAAAGACTGATATTGCAACATTGGAAAGATAAATGTATGGCCCTTTTTACTCAATGGGTAAAAAGACCTGATTACACTTGCCACCTATGAGAGGACTGCCTATAGACATAGACTTCGTATGGATAAGTATAATGAAATATGGGACACATTTTTACAAAATAGAGTAGTTTAAGGAAAAGCATGTTGGTTATATAATTGTATCAGAAATATATATATACACATACACTTGCATTATATTTGCATTCGATAAATATATAGAATTGTAATTGTTTATTGTTGTAATGACACATTATATTTTATATTTTTACTTTATTACTTTCTGTTATATTTTTCTTATTTTTAAGCACTTGCTATGTATTTTCATAACATACGTGTCTTTGTGTATTTTTTGTTTTTGTTTTCCTTTTTCTGTCATTATTTTAAAAAACAATTTAAAAGAAGAGTCTAGTCAAAAGCAAAGTAAATCCTGCATGCCTGAAGTCTGTCCAACCCTGTCCTTCAGCCTTCAAAGCTGAGGCAACAACACGTAGCCCCTGGCTAGTTATATTAAAGTCCCCAACTTCACAAAGTATACAACCTTTAATTAAACATGGAGGGAACTTCGGTCTTTGTACAACAGCATGCACAGAAGATAGCAACACTCACCACCACCACCATTATTCTTGTTACGCAGAAAACATCAGTAATACATAGCTTTAGTGGCAACTATTTCTCAATCAGATAAGCTTTTCCTGCTTTCCTCCTCTATTTCCACCACAATTAGTTAAAAAAACAGAAAACATCTGTCCAAGTTTTCAATATATACCTTAACTGTTTCAGTAATTTTATCTCCTATTTATGGAAGATCCTCACAAAATGCCAAGAGTTTCTCTCTTCTTGGATCCCTACAATAGTGCCTGCAAAACAAAGATGGCAGAACTGGAGTAGCTGGTGGTTGCCTATAAACCACAGAATACAGTTTATCAGCTTGTCAATCCCCATTTATACTTAATTTGCAAATTCATTGGGAAGGAGACACACTTTTTAAATGTGCCTGTAGAATTCTACTTAAATCTACAAGAAACTGCTGCAATAAAAAATAATAAAAGATTGCCTGGAAGACTGAATAATTAGAAGGTTTTGAGGAATGTTATTAAAATTAAGATAATTAAGATTGGGACTCAATCATATAATCACACAAATATGCTCAAGGTCATGAGTTTAAATCCTGCAACCAGAGGAAATTGTCTCTACACTTTTACTCCACATGAACCTACATGAATAAGCTGAAGTCCGTATTAAAGAAGATGGGATGCTTCCATTATCTTTTTCCTGTCTGAATCCAAATGACAAAATGCAGCAAAACGTATTTCAGGCCTGCCATACTGAGATATTGCAGCACCTCCAGTCTCTAAGGAAGATTAGCCAGAGAGTCAGTAGCTGAGGGGTGCATACAAACCTGTTTATATGTATGTAGTCTTCCTGTGCCATCCCTTCCTGGGATCCATACTTCACAATGTGGCCAAGGACAGAACAAAAACATCTGATGCAAGTTAATTTAGGTGCAATTAAAAATAAATTAATTTAATATGCTTACTCCCCATGTATTTAATACTTTTTTATCTATCATTGCAATTTGGGTTAATTTTTGGAAGGGTTCTGGGGGTTGCACCCTGAGCATTTAAGGGCCACATGCCAACCTGTGGTCTAAGATTATGCACATCTGTTGTAGTTTATCCAAAACACCACATGTAGCTGTTTCCTTGGCCCAGGCAGCAGTGGGTAGTGCCCATCATTTCTCTGAGACCATTACATAGTATTGTAGTGCTGTGTTGGCATCCCAAATATATTGCTTGGAAATTTACATGAAGAATGCTAGCAGCCTAGCAGCCTAATTTTGGTTAAGGCAGCTCCTTTGCTGTTGCTGCATGTGTCTCAAGGGGGGTGGTAGGGAAGGGGAAGGGGAAGTGGAAGGGAAGGGAAGGGAAGGGAAGGGATCCACCATGCTGGAGAGTTCTATGATCTCTGACAAAGTTGATGTCCGTCTTGACCTATGAAGGCAGTTTTCCCAAGAACACACCCTTATCTCTTGTTCAGGCCAACTTGGATCAAGGGGAAAGTAGAATTCCTATGGGGTACTAAATAAACCAGAGAGTTCATTGATCCCACAACAGCTTAAGAAAGCTTCCAAATGTGTCCAATTCATTTCTATCACTTGCACGCTTGTCAGAGAACCACAAAGCCCTGGCAGCTTCTGTTCCTCCATCTGTTCTACCTCTTTGCCCTCTCCAATTTGCTTGTTTGTGCATTCCCTCTGGGTGAACTACTCATATTTTAAATTCTAAGTCTCACAGTGTAGCTTAAAAGGCTGTTTCCCTGGAGGCCAGGCTGTCACCAACATAAATCGCCCTTTGGCACTCAGTGAAGTCTTGGCATTTGACTCTAGCCTTCTGACCTAGTAGCCACAACGCCTGTTACTTGCTTAGTGTTGTTGTGCTTTTAACTAATTTATTACTTCTATTACTTGGTGTTATTACTTTAACTTGTTTTTATGAGGAAAACAAGAAGCTATCAAGCAGGCAGTTTGGGTAGTGGATGAGTTATAAGTATTTCAAATAAATAAAATAAGGCAGCTTTTGCAGTTCCCATCTCTATAATTTGAACATAAAACCCACATTGTCCCAAACCCCATTCATTTTTTAAATGGTTGTCTTGCATTTTCTATCTCATCACACTGCAGGTTACAGAGGAGTCTTCACCATCATTTATTAAAAGCTTCCAGCAGTTTGAAACCCAGTATCTTACCCAATCCTTGGTGGAGAAGTGAAACAATTATTTGCACTGCTGTTTCTAAAATCCACTGGAGAACTACCAGCATCTTACTTGTGCTTCTTAGCCCTCAAATTCTTTTATATTCCATAGTAGCTCAATTTCATAATGTTTCCAACTACGAGGAATACATGTTTACCTCATCCCATATCTGGTGCAGAATGAAGGATGCTGTGTAATTTCCACAATCCATAGTTGAGGCTTCTCCCTCTTTGGCAAATTTCATCTAATGATACTGAAAATTTTGTTCACCTTCTGCATTCTAGCTCTTTTGGGTACATAAATAGTGTAAATAAAAGGATTCAGGTCAAGAAAGCATAATACACAACACTACACAAAGCTAATCAAAACGCCATTCACGTACCCTTTTTCCTGCTATTTCCAAGAATAAATTTGTTTTTCAAGTATATATTCTTCCACAAGCACAATTTAAGTGCTTAAGGATTGCAAACATATCCCAAACTAAATTTCATCTATGGAACAAGATTTCAGCTGAACTCTTCCTTTTTCCCACACCGTATGCAACTGCAATTATTTGTTAATTGCAGGATTAGGATGGGAAGGGAAAATCCTTCAGAAGTGAAAAAAGACACAAGATGTGATAAGTATGTACATACTGTATTTATGACATTATGGCGTCTCTGGATAAGCCACATTATGTAAAGGACAGACAAAGAGTAGCAAGTAGTAATCAAGAAATTAAAATCAGGAGATTTGAGAAAGGAAAGGAAATCCAGCTAAATCTGCATGCCAACACCGTACCTTCCTATGTTTATAAACATCGTTGCTTCAACTGCATCCTACCATGACTTCCTTGGTCTTCCCTTCCTCTTAACCCATTCACTCTAACTTTCCAATCAGATCCCTGTTAATTCTCTCTATATCAGGTACTCCTCATTTAGCGACCACAATTGGGACCAGCAACTTGGTTGTTAGATGAAGCACTCGCTAAGTGAAATCACAACTGTGCTTATGATCTTCCTTCATTTTTCCTTTGTTTAAAGACCTCCAAAGGTTGTAAACATGAGGATTGGTTGTAAAGTTACTTTTTTATCACCACCTTAACTGTGAATGGTAGCTAAACGAAGCAGTCACTAAGTGAGATCTACCTGTATGACCTCCGCAAAGGATCGTTACCTTGTCGTGGTGCTGGAGCTTGAGCACCTCAATGATGCCATGAGCTAAACCGTGAAGGGCCACCCAAGACGGGAAGGTCATGACAGAGAGGTCAGACTAAATGCGATCCCTGGGGAAGGTAATGGCAACCCACCCCAGTATTCTTGCCGTGAAAACTAAATGGATCGGTACAACCAGAGATATGTCGGTATACCATCGGAAGGTGAGACCCCCAGGTCGGAAGATGGTCAAAATGCTACTGGGGAGGAACAGAGGATGAGCTCAACTAGCCCCAGACGTGATGACGCAGCTAGCTCAAAGCCGAAAGGACGGCTAGCAGCCGACGGTGCTGGTGGTGAACGGCGAATCCGATGTGCTAAGGATCAACACACCATTGGAACCTGGAATGTAAGATCTATGAGCCAGGGCAAATTGGATGTAGTTATTGGTGAGATGTCAAGATTAAAGATAGACATTCTGGGCGTCAGTGAACTGAAATGGACTGGAATGGGCCACTTCACATCAAATGACCACCAGATCTACTACTGTGGACAAGAGGACCACAGAAGAAATGGAGTAGCCTTCATAATTAATAGTAAAGTGGCTAAAGCAGTGCTTGGATACAACCCCAAAAACGACAGAATGATCTCAATTCGAATTCAGGGCAAGCCATCTAACATCACAGTGATCCAAATATACGCCCCAACCACAGAGGCTGAAGAAGCTGAAGTAGAGCAGTTCTATGAGGATCTGCAGCACCTACTGGACAACACGCCTAAAAGAGATGTTATTTTCATCACAGGAGACTGGAATGCTAAGGTGGGCAGTCAAATGACACCTCGAATTACAGGTAAGTATGGCCTGGGAGAACAAAATGAAGCAGGACATAGGCTGATAGAATTTTGCCAAGACAATTCACTCTGCATAACAAACACTCTCTTCCAACAACCTAAGAGACGGCTTTATACATGGACTTCACCAGATGGACAACACCGAAATCAGATTGATTACATCCTTTGCAGCCAAAGGTGGCGGACATCTGTACAGTCGGTAAAAACTAGGCCTGGAGCTGACTGTAGTTCAGATCACGAACTTCTTCTTGCACAATTTAGGATCAAACTAAAGGGAAGACCCACAGATCAGCTAGATATGAGCTCACTAATATTCCTCAGGAATATGCAGTGGAGGTGAAGAATAGATTTAAGGGACTGGACTTAGTAGATAGGGTCCCGGAAGAACTCTGGACAGAAGTTGGCAGCATTGTTCAGGAGGCGGCAACAAAATACATCCCAAAGAAAGAGAAAACCAAGAAGGCCAAATGGCTGTCTGCTGAGACACTAGAAGTAGCCCAAGAAAGAAGGAAAGCAAAAGGCAACAGAGATAGGGGGAGATATGCCCAATTAAATGCAAAATTCCAGAGGTTAGCCAGAAGAGATAAGGAATTATTTTTAAACAAGCAATGCGCGGAAGTGGAAGAAGACAATAGAATAGGAAGGACGAGAGACCTCTTCCAGAAAATTAGAAACATTGGAGGTAAATTCCAGGCAAAAATGGGTATGATCAAAAACAAAGATGGCAAGGACCTAACAGAAGAAGAAGAGATCAAGAAAAGGTGGCAAGAATATACGGAAGACCTGTATAGGAAGGATAACAATATCGGGGATAACTTTGACGGTGTGGTCAGTGAGCTAGAGCCAGACATCCTGAAGAGTGAGGTTGAATGGGCCTTAAGAAGCATTGCTAATAACAAGGCAGCAGGAGACGACGGCATCCCAGCTGAACTGTTCAAAATCTTGCAAGATGATGCTGTCAAGGTAATGCATGCTATATGCCAGCAAATTTGGAAAACACAAGAATGGCCATCAGACTGGAAAAAATCAACTTATATCCCCATACCAAAAAAGGGAAACACTAAAGAATGTTCAAACTATCGAACAGTGGCACTCATTTCACATGCCAGTAAGGTAATGCTCAAGATCCTGCAAGGTAGACTTCAGCAGTTCATGGAGCGAGAATTGCCAGATGTACAAGCTGGGTTTAGAAAAGGCAGAGGAACTAGAGACCAAATTGCCAATATTCGCTGGATAATGGAAAAAGCCAGGGAGTTTCAGAAAAACATCTATTTCTGTTTTATTGACTATTCTAAAGCCTTTGACTGTGTGGACCATAACAAATTGTGGCAAGTTCTTAGTGGTATGGGGATACCAAGTCATCTTGTATGCCTCCTGAAGAATCTGTATAACAACCAAGTAGCAACAGTAAGAACAGACCACAGAACAACGGACTGGTTTAAGATTGGGAAAGGAGTATGGCAGGGCTGTATACTCTCACCCTACCTATTCAACTTGTATGCAGAACACATCATGCGACAAGCTGGTCTTGAGGAATCCAAGGCTGGAGTTAAAATCTCTGGAAGAAACATTAACAATCTCAGATATGCAGATGATACCACTTTGATGGCTGAAAGTGAAGAGGAACTGAGGAGCCTTATGATGAAGGTGAAAGAAGAAAGTGCAAAAGCTGGCTTGCAGCTAAACCTCAAAAAAACCAAGATTATGGCAACCAGCTTGATCGATAACTGGCAAATAGAGGGAGAAAATGTAGAAGCAGTGAAAGACTTTGTATTCCTAGGTGCAAAGATTACTGCAGATGCTGACTGCAGTCAGGAAATCAGAAGACGCTTAATCCTTGGGAGAAGAGCAATGACAAATCTCGATAAAATAGTTAAGAGCAGAGACATCACACTGACAACAAAGGCCCGCATAGTTAAAGCAATGGTGTTCCCTGTAGTAACATATGGCTGCGAGAGCTGGACCATAAGGAAGGCTGAGAGAAGGAAGATTGATGCTTTTGAACTGTGGTGTTGGAGGAAAATTCTGAGAGTGCCTTGGACTGCAAGAAGATCAAACCAGTCCATCCTCCAGGAAATCAAGCCAGACTGCTCACTTGAGGGAATGATATTAAAGGCAAAACTGAAATACTTTGGCCACATAATGAGAAGACAGGACACCCTGGAGAAGATGCTGATGCTAGGGAGAGTGGAAGGCAAAAGGAAGAGGGGCCGACCAAGGGCAAGATGGATGGATGATATTCTAGAGGTGACGGACTCGTCCCTGGGGGAGCTGGGGGTGTTGACGACCGACAGGAAGCTCTGGCGTGGGCTGGTCCATGAAGTCACAAAGAGTCGGAAGCGACTAAACGAATAAACAACAACAACCTGTATGACCATATACCTTCAGTGAACTTCTTTTCTGCTAGTCACAATTTTTTGTGTTTAATCCACATTCATTCAACTCTCATTTTGTCTCTTCTTTTTACCACACATGGTTCTTAGATAATTCATTCCATTCATTCAACTATTATATTTCTCCTGATGTATCCACCTGTCACTGCCATAAAATAAAACAAATAGAAGCACGCTCTTATACATATCCACTTTTTTGGCATCTTTCAATTAACACTCATTTCTAACAGTAAACATATTTTCCTTCCTCTCTACCTGCTTTGATCAATCAAGACTTTAATATAATATTATTTATTCATTTGTTATTTATCAGTTCTATATACAGGTAGTCCTTACTTACCGACTGCAATTGGGACCAGCAACTCTGTTGCTAAGTGATGCGGTCATAAAGTGAAACACCACATGACCATATCCAAGTTACAATGTTAATTTTGGCTGTGGTTACCTGAGGGACATCACATCAACCCACCCCACCTGGTCAGGCAGAGAGGGCATGTTATAGACCCTGTCCATGAGAGATTATTGATTGGCAGGGTCCAGGAGGGGGGCCTTCTCTGCCATAGCTCCCGCCCTCTGGAATAAGCTAACCCCAGAGATAAGGCAAGCCCCCGTTCTCCCAGCCTTCTGAAAGGGGCTCAAGACATGGCTGTGCCACCTCACTTGGGGGGAGAGGAGGGATAGTTTGTCATGGGGATGGCCGGCACCTTGATGCAGCCCAGGGAATTTTATCAAGACTGCAATCTTACCATCTTGGGTTTTAGATTTCATATTTTATATTTTAGAGTTTTAGTATATTTGTATATGTATATTTTATAATGTATTTCTTTTAATCGATATTTAATTTTTTACTGTTTTAAATTCGCTTGTAGACTACCCAAAGTCATTGTTGAGATGGGCAGTGGAAAAATGTGATCAATCAATCAATCAATCAATCACCCATGGTCATTAAGAGCAATGTGACTTGCAACTTCCTGCCAGCTTCCCCATTGACTTTGTTGGAAGCCAGCTGTAATGGTTGCAAATGGTGATCATGTGACTATGGGACACTGTGGCCGTTGTAATTGCACGCCATTTGCCAAGTGCCCAAATTGTGACCACGGAGACACCGCAATGGCTGCAAGTTTGAGGACCGGTTGTAAATCTTCTTTTTCAATGCCGTTGTAATTTTGAATGGTTGCTGAATGAGCACTCGGCAGGCAAGGACTATCTGTACTGCCGTAATCACATGGTATACTCCTGATACTTAACAACATAAACATATAACCATAATAAAAACATAATAAAATAGCCTTAACAAAAATCAAAGAACAGTAACATTAATTTAAGAGGACCCATTCCTTATTATTCATCCCCAGTATGGAGACTATGCCATGCAGCAGGGGCTATCACCGCAAAGTACTGCTTCTAGGCTCCTGCCTCTCTCATTTCTTAAAAGTTGGTTCCGCTTAGAGGAGGCGATCCTGAACGTATCTGGCGAGAGCATTAAAATGGCCAGAGAAATGGTTAATGGAAGCCCTGCCCCTTCTTAACATGTGTTGCATGCGTCACATGCACATAAAACAGGGGCAGGGCTTGGATCACCTATTGACATTTGACATTGTTGACCCCACCTCCCAACCCCTGACAGCCTCCCTGGGAACCAAGCCGCATAGGGCTTTATAAGTGAAAACCAGAACCTTGAACTGCACCCAGTTCACCTGCAGCATAGGTATTATATGCCTGTAGCAGCTCTTACCTGCCAGGAAGCACAACCCCGCATTTTGCCCCAGTGGCAGTCTCTGAGTGGTCTTCAAAGGCAGCGCCTAGTACAGTACATTGCAGTAGTCAGAGCATGTGGGGATGAGTGCTTGAGTCATTGCATCGGGGAGCCTGCTTTTTTTTTTTTTTAGTAAAATAAAGAATATGCATCCTAGGTTACTAGCCTTGAGTTATATCTGTGCCACAACAACATTTCTTAAAAATGGTAAGAACAGTACTAGTCACTTGTAGCCCAAAGTGCAAAGTCCACTTTAGTCCAAGTATGCCCATGCTATTCTGTCCAAACTAGGATATTTAATACAGAGATTGCCTTTCAAACCAATATACTATTTCCGACATTACACCAACTAGGAGGTATATATTTTATTTATTTATTTATTTTCTATCCTGCCTTTATTTTTATAAATAACTCAAGGTGGCGAACATACCAAATACTCCTTCCTCCTCCTCTTTTCCCCACAACAACAACCCTGTGAGGGGAGTTGGGCTGAGGGAGAGTGACTGGCCCAAGGTCACCCAGCCAGCTTTCATGCCTAAGGCGGGACTAGAACTCTCCTACTAAGCCTGATTGGCTCTTGGGCTGAGAGAGAGGGACTGGCCCAAGGTCACCCAGCCAGCTTTCATGCGTAAGGCGGGACTAGAACTCACAGAGTCCTGGATTCTAGCCCAGCACCTTAACCACTAGACCAAACTGCAATGTGCTGATGCATACTTTCGGGATGCAAAAGACAAGAACGGCAGGAACAAGCCTCAAGCACACGAAGTTAACAATATAAATAATGTCTTCAAAAATTGGCATAAAGAAGGGTTTCCTTCATTTGTGATGGAAGAGATACTTCTTTTTACATCTGGTCTGCATTTTTCTTTAGCATTCTGCCAGGAATGATTCCAAAAGCAGAACACAGTGAATATATACAGTATATTTCTAGAGAATTCTTTCACTGATCCCCACTGTCATAATAGTGAATAGATGTCCTTCAACATTTATTTATTTATTTATTTATTTATTAAATTTCTCTACCACCCATCTCTCATATAACGACTCTGGGATGCTTACAGATAATAAAAATGACAATTGCTAAAATCAATTCAACATAACTATAAATATAAATACATGTAAATACAAATATAAAATATAAAAATATATAAAATATAAAATTCAAGATGGGAGATGAGATCTTCTTGGCACCCTCAAGCTGCTAACCACCCCCATGAATAGCTGTCCCCCCTCCCATCCCAGGCAAGGTGGCATAACCAAGTTTTTACTCCCTTCCGAAAGGCCAGGAGAGTGGGGGCCTGTCTTACACCCTGGGGAAGCTTGTTCCAAAGGGCGGATGACACGGCAGAGAAGGCCCTCCTCCTGGACCCTGCCAATCAGCAGTCCCTCGTGGACAGGGTCCATAACAAGCCCTCTCTGCCTGACCAGGTGGGATGGGTCGATGTAACGGGGGTGAGGTGGTTCTTCAGGTAACATCTTTGGTTTCATCTTTTAGTACAAAAACATGCCGCCCAGAGTCCCTCTTTTGGGAGAGATGGGCGGTAATTAAATTTGAATAATAAATATCGCTTGCAACATTGCTGCTGTCATATAAAGCAATCCATATTATTTAGAAAATAATTAGTGGGAATGTAGATGACATTTCTTCAACTGGTCCAACCCAGTTATGTTCTCAAAGGGCTTGTCTTTAAAGCCTTATTAATGACAGTGCAATACACTCTTATGTTGGGTTTTACATTTCCAAAGACTATCTGCCCAAGATCCTCATGCTACATCACACTGACTGAGGGCTTGTTTGCCCTGCCCAGTTTCCATGTTGCCAGAATGGGCTGGCAACTGTTTCTTGAGGGCAGAAATGGATGACATTGCCCTCTATTATTTCCCCCTAAGTAAAGATGTGAGTTTAAAAACAGAGGTGTGTCTGACTCACGCCATGGTCTTCTCAATTGACACATATGCCTGTGAAAGTTGGACCTTAAAAAAGGAAGATGGAAGAAGAATTGATGCATTCAAATTGTGGTGTTGGCGAAGATTATTGAAAATACCATGGACTGCCAGAAGAACAAACCAATCAGTTTTAGAAGAAATACAACCAGAATGTTCTCTAGAGGTGAAGATAACTAGGCTTAGACTCCCATACTTTGGCCACATCATCAGGAAAGACTGATCGCTTGAAAAGGACATCTTGTTTGGTAAAGTCAGGGCCAGCGGGAAAGAGCAAGACCTTCAATGCAACAGACTGATACAATTACTGCAACAATGGATGCAAACATTGGAACAGTCAGGCATATGGTGCAAGACCGAACAGCAGTTTGTTCTGTTATACACAGGGTCACCATGAGTCATAAATGACTCGAACGCAACTAACAACAACAACAACGATCAAAGCCACTGAGAGTGCATTTTTCTGCTCCATTTCTGAAGTTCTTCAAGTTATGCCTCCTCGAGTCCATTTCAGGTAGCAGGCTTCAGCTATTGCCAGGTAACCTCAGCAGTTTCTTGGCTACTTTGCAGAGGCAGAAACACTCCTGGCTCAATGCTTACCATGATCTCTAATGTCTTTTAGAGCTACTTTACCACAAATGCTGTCGTAGCACAACGATTATAACCACTGCTTTGTAAATGAAAGGTTGCTGGTATAAAACACAGCAGATTACTTCCCCCCACCCCACCCCCGGCTTCCTACTTTCCCCTGTGCTTTTATTCATTATTTTTCCAGTCACCTGAGGTAGAGGGTTTCATTATCAGCTCCTAAATAGACTAAATGCATTGAAACCCTTCTAGCTCGAGAGACTGGAAAAATGGTGAAATGATGCATGGTGGGAGGGAGGGAGATCTACCAGCCTTCTGGAAAGCCCTTTAACCATGGTTTTTCCAGCAACCTTCTCTTCCCATGAGAACAAGGAGTCAGTGAGATTGTTGTGATATGCTTAGAATGTGTCCATTCTTCTGCAAACCTGCTTTTTATATATGTTTGTTTTTAATAGTTGTTTACATTGTTTTAACTGTTTTGCTGTATGATGCCCAAAGTCATGTTTGTGAGATGGGTACTATAATGACACTTTTGAAATTTGGTGTTTGGGAAGACTGAAGAACATTGTGGATGTCCAAGAAAATAAACAAATGGATCATCAAACAAATCAACCCAGAGTACTCACTCAAGTCATAAATGACCAGACCCAAATTATCATATTTTGGACACATTATGCAAAGATCACTTCTCTTGAGAAGTCTATAATTCTGGGATAAGTGGAAAAAAAAGGAGAAGAGGATGACCAGCAGCAAGATGGATGGACTCAATTACAGTGCAGATAGGTGCAGCACTGGGTGATCTGAAGGGCCAGATTGGGATAGATCACTGGAAGAAGGTTTATCTATGTGGTCACTAAGAATTGACACTGACATGAAGGCACATAATCAGTCAACTTCAGTCTATCAACTTGGATTCCTGTCATGGCCTTCTAAACATATCCAGATGACAATTTCATCATCATAGCACCAAATCTCTGCTTTTGTACTAGTTGTTGAAGAACTGGAGCATTTCAAGAGCTACTGGTTTGGGAAAACCGAGAACATCATATTAAATTAGCTAGCACAGTGGGAACTCTTGTAAGTATGCAACTGGATCAAGCTGACTTATTTGACAAGCCACCAAAAATTTTCTCATAAAGCTCTCTTTTTGCAAATGGGTATTTGTAAGAATTTGTAAATGTTTTGTAAATTTGTAAATACTTTTCAGTTGCTCTCTTTTTAAACTTCATTTCTTAAGGGAGGGAGAGGGAAAAAATACATGAATTACTGTTCTGAATGTCAGTGGCTACAGCTAAAAGAACTGTGGTTTCACATAGATACAACAACAAACTGAATTTTTTATTGAGTCATGTGATCAAATCCAAATCTGTTTTGAATTTTGTTTCCTGTGGATTTGTCCTCACAAGACTTGATAATTCATAGAAATAGTTCACATTTGGAACAGTGAATGATGTGCTCCATTCTTCCTGAAATTGTGGGCAAATGATGAAATTTCATTAGGATTTTAGGGAAACCTCTTATTATTGACATTTGTCTAGTTCTTTTATTACTTTTTTAGGCAACTGTATACAAATCAGAATGATCAATAGTCTAAATATATTCACTTTATATAAAAACATAGTAAAACTCTGTATAAGAATCCAAGAAATTATGAATCCATTCTTCAAGCCCTTGCTAGAGATGAAAGTAGGATAGGTGTCTTTAATTGAATACTGTGGGTATAAACCCTTTTTCCAATCTTGAGATAATTTCCTGAATTCATTTCAATTTCTCCTCATTTACATGGCCAAAAGATTAATGAGAACTTGGTGATAATGCTATCAAAAATGTTTCATTTATCATTTTAGAATAATATGGACAAATGCAGAATACTTATTTCTGATAGATAACATCTACAGCTTCCTGGAACTTCCTATTCTAATCATTGCTTGTTGTTGTTGTTATTGTTTTTAGCACACTTCTTTTATACTAGGAAGCTGGCTTTTGGCATGCATGTGCAGCATCACAGTTCTGTCTCTGTTGCTGTTCTGATTGGAATACCAGAGCTGCACTGGGTGTACAGTGATTAGAACATCAGAAGAGGTGAAGATGCCATAAAAAACAATTAAAATTTAAAAGTTACTCAGAAGTATGATTTATGTGTGGTAAATAATTGGCTATACCCAATGTAGGGAACATTAAGATTCTAGAAAAATATCTCTAGAAAAGTCTCAAAAGACTGAAATCTGCTGAGAAGCATTGTTACTTACACATACTTAGACATACAGGATGTACTTAGACATGTACTGTTCAAGCAAAGAACTTCAGTCAGTCCCACCATTGTTGCTCCAGAAGGCAGGAGGTAGTATTATTCAGTGGAGCAGTCATAAGAGCAGCTAACAGAGTATTTCAATGGAATATTAGGAGAAACAGCATAATGATGTGAACTGTTTTACAGTGGAACAGGATGAATTGGGATGGTCCTGGTGCCATCTTCAATCTACACATTCTGGCTCAGAGAACTGGACTCAGCTGCTTCCCTGCTTCCCCCACTTCCTTAATTCCATAATACTTTGGGTCTCTTGATACCTGCTATTAAATTGGAATATTCAAGGTGTTGTATGCCGTGGGTTCACCTCAATTAAACTATTAAAATGTAGCACATGGCTGGGGATTTGAGGCGTAATAAGAGGGCACATACTAAGATCTGACTCCTTTTGGTACACGTAGTCCTCACTCATTGCTGTTAAGGTAACCTTTTTTGACATTGGAACAACATCATTAAAAATGAACTTGCCTTTTTCTGCATTTGCTTAAATGATTAATTTCCCTCATAACAATCTCAAATGAACCTATTAAAAGATTTTGTTCCCCCCCAAATGCTGCTCATTACATTATCGTTTTAAGTAATTAAATCAGAATAAATGGCTGCGTGAAGATATTTTAATGTAATGTCTAATTATATCTGACCTAGACACTGAACTGTAATCATTAACTACATGAACTGTGTAATGTTCCAAAGACGCTTTAATAATTTATATGCTGTGGATTTTGCTGCAAGCTGAAGTCACTGGACAGCAGGCACCTGCATCGGTCTGGTATCCAACAACAAAAACTATCTGTCAAATTACTTCGCAACACACTGTATCTGGTTGATTTCTTAATGCAGCCCTTGGCTGCTCCATCTTCTGATGTTCATACTGAATTTTGCTGTGTTCTTTGGTCTTTCATGAGCTTTCAGTGTGTTAGCCTTTACCTTGAGTTATCTCTGACCATTTTCATTATGGCCAACTTTACTATAATGCATTATATTTACTCCTCTCTTCTTCTTGGGTTATAGCATTCTCTGGATTATACGTTAACCTCCAGGGGCCCAAGAACAGAAAACTTTGACTTTGGGGGAAATCACATGACATTGCAGAATCCAGCATGTGATAAAACATACTTGGTATAGCACCTACATTGCTTATACCATCTTCTTACTAAAATACTATAAAAATGGCAAAATATAGATTAGTATAACTGTGGGACTCAGGTGCACAGTGAAATATTCACACACTGAATATTGCTTCAAAATCCATACTCTGTATAGTCGATATTCACTGCATAAATTTAACACCAAACAGACCAGGACACTTTTGGTTTTTGTGAGCTTAGAAAAGAAGATGGGACAAACTATTGTGAAACATCCATGGTTGAAAATTCTTGTATAATATAGGCACTTTCTGGTAATTTATGTGACTGGCCATATGCTGGCAATTGTTGTTATTCATGGATTCTGTATTTGGGAATTTGCTTACCTGCTAAAATGTATTTGTAGCTGCAAAATCAATACTCACAGCATTTTCATGGTTATTCATGGACATGGAGAGACTCAAAACATTTGAATCACCAGACATGTACATTTCCAGCTGAGATTTCAGCATTCTCTAATTCAGTATTCACAGCAACTTTCCAGAACATAACTACTGCGAATAATGAGAATTGACTGTACCAGTTTAAACAAGTTTTAGTACAGTCAACATTTTAAAGAACATTTTAAGCCATTACTTAAAATTACATTTGTTGATTAGACTCATTTATTTGGCAACTTAAGTTTTATATTATTGTTTATTAACAAATGTCATGGGATAGACTCTAGAATGTTTAGAATAATAGATAAGTAAAAAAAATAAAGATATACATACAATTATTTAATTGATTTTGTAGTGTTGATGCTGTTTGAAATATACTGTAGATTAAAGAGAGATGCTAAGAAATATATCTATTTAAAATTGTGTTTAAAAATATTGATCACTTTGCTAATGTTATTCATTAGTCCAAAAGGATAGAAATGCACAAGTCTAAAGTAAAGTGTAAAAAAATGCTAGTGCCACCTATTGGTACAAAACTATAGACTATAAAATGATTGATATATCATCTACATGTATATTCTCCATTGACAGACCAAAATTTATTATTCGTTTTAATTGTTTTATGTTATATTCCAATCAGTGTTGTTTATTAGGTGTGTCTGGTTTTCCTCTTCCTTTTAATATTCTGGGCTTGGTTAGCAAGCATGGGCAGGCAGCCAAATGACCAAATACCACTTGGATCCTTGCCTTTGTAAAAGATATCAGCATGCAACTTTACATTAATGCAAAGCAGGGTAAGCCTGCACAGAATAAAGGAATGTGCAAAAGTGTAAAATTGCTTTAATAACTTTTCATACCATTAAAAATACCCAAATCATACATTTGTATACCCACCAAAAATCCTTGAAAAAACAAAAATACCAAATCCCAGAATTATAGTATTTCTTTTATTGATATAAGCCTGGATCCAAACAATGGAGAAACATATGCAGGCAAGAAACTAACACAGCAGCCAGAACTTTGGTTGGCCTTTCTTTCCTTTAAATTATTTCTTGCTGTGAACAAGGCAATCTGTTTCACGAAATCAAAAGCAGCTTGTCTCTTCTGCAGTGGAAACTGCTGAAGCAAAATTTTAGTTGCTTGGCTTGCAAATCTGTGCCATGCCGACAAACTTTTCTGGATTCATTCTGGTCAGTATTTGTAATTTAGCAAAGCTGATTTATCAATACTAGTAAGGGCAGTAAACTGAAGTGTGAAGTTTATTTCTGAATTTTTCCTTATAGGAATGCCCTTTGGATAGACCAACAATCCTGTAATTATTTTACAATTTTATGGGGGCAGGGGGAATTTTTATATTGCTTTCTCTGATTTTAATATTGAATTTTAATTGTGAACCAAATACAATTTTGATACTGTACCTTAATATTGTATTTTATTGGGAGTACTTACATTAAGCTGGAGTTTTCCTCCCATATCTTACTGAGTTAGCAATTCACTGGAAGGGAAATTGCTTCTTTCCATAGTAAGTGCATTAACTTGCTTCAGGACAGTCTGCAATCCAGCTGCATGCTAGATGTCAGTCTGGCAACTTAGCAAGGAATATGTAGTATTTGCTCATCCTGTGAATCATGAAGGAAGTATTCTACTCAAGCTGACATCTGTCCAAGATTTAGTATTTCTAAACTTACTGTGTGTCCCATAAATAAAAGTTATTCTAGAGCCTGAACCAATTTGGAATGAAAGCAGAATTGCTGAACTTTTTCCATGGGCAAGTGATCACACTGTGTCAGGACTGGAAACTGAGTTCAGGCTGACTGTATTATTATTATTATTATTATTATTATTATTTGCTCATATAGTCCTATGAAATAGTTTCCACTGCAGTTGGTCAGAAAGCAGTAGAAAAGTCATGGCAGTACTGTGCCTGATCTTCTTTAGAAGTCTTATAATCTGTATCACTAAACAAGCCAATTATTAGCAGCAGCTATTATCCTCCAAGACAACAGGAGCTGTAATTTTATCACTATGGATTAAGGACTCTGGAGGTTGGGTTGCTTAAGGGATTGATTTATCAAAATTTTGTTCTAACAGAATTTCCTTAGATGACATTTTGGGCATCTAATGTACTTCTTTTGGGGGGAGGTGTCTTTCTAACATGCCACCTCTCCTACTCTTCACTATAAATCTATAATCTTTCTCCTCCTCATTTTTCTCCGTTAGGCTCTACTGGAAACTATCAGCTTACACATACAGTCACAAATTTCAGTCTCTAATGAGGAATCCACAGAGGCTTTCATGCCAGCTGTTATTTATACTGAGGCCCAATCTTTTATCTTTGGCACTGATGAGCCTCTTATTCTGGGTAGGCAGCAATTCTAGGATCCCTGAAAACTATGCCTCACAATGGGGTGTGTCACCACTGATGGTTCTGAACCCAGTAGTTTACTCAATTAATAAAGTAACATCCTAAGTTACTGTGTAGTTGTTGTTTTCATAATCATAACCCACATGCTAACTTATATACAACACAGATATACTGACGCCTACTATTTTCTCTGCTTCCTACACACTGCAATGCTTTACATTCATTTTTTGTCGCAGCTTCTGCAGATTCTAGGTAGAGATTTTGCTCTCAAGCCCCATGAAACTCCAGTGTTGCTGAGGAGTTTTTGCTATTTGAGCCAACTGCTGCCAAACCAGGAGAAGGTCAGCTGGGCTGCCCTAGGAGGACAAAGTTGTGGGAACACGGTGGTGTGGTGCAGTGTCACATTTGGATAAATGCCCTGTCTGGATTGACCCAAAGTAAGACATTTTAGGTTCCCCTTACTTTGAAAAAAGGTAAAGGTAAATACATGCACTTTAACTCAACTTTCTTTCCTGTGGTAGATTAACACTCCAATGGATCTTTGTACTTTGGCATCCCAAATCCTATTTTATCCTTTTTCTTATCTATTCTGTTCTTTGTTCCATATTTGGCAGACTAATTCTTCATCTCCCTTTTGCTTTCACTGTAACTGAAAATACCACTGTGTAAAAATAGAGAAATTCTCCTCCCGCCCAAGGTGGAACTCAACTAAAACCCTGTACATGGTGGCATGACATAATATACCAACCATATCTTTCTGTTCTGAGAGCTTCAGGTGGACTGCATATACCATCCTGATAGCACTTCATTGCACCATTATAATTAGGAATAGTCTGTTGTATAAGTATCAGAGGAGCTATTACTCTAAATATTCTTGCAGTATTCATTTATGGTAAAATATAACTTGTCTTCTTACTCTTACTCTTTCTCTCTAAGCTAATTTCCATCTGGTTTGTCAAAATACTGTGCATTTACATACTTACAAGACTGTTGAATACACCGGTATACATGCAAATCCATTGCAGAACATACTTTCAAAGAAGTCTCCATCTCTATGATAATCTCTTTTATAGTTGTCCTGATTTCCTCAGTTTGAAATCCTGAGCTCTTACAAGAGAAATCCAAAGCTTGTAATAGTTTCACTGCCTAAATTTCCCAAGTCAATGGCAGCTCCAGTTAAATTTTGCAAAAGGGAAGAAGGGGGGATTCTCAAGTATTCAGGGGGTTCTTAGCCTGGCTAACCTCCAGATGATATAAAAAAAAGTTCTTGTTTGTTTTGTTTTGGGTTTTTGACAGGGAGGGGGATCATCAAAGACTTTATAATATTGTTTCTATGAATTGCTGTTGTATATTGCCTTGAGTGCAGTTTATGCTGAAAAGTGGTCTGGGATAAAGTAAGTGAACACTTCATAAGATTCAGTAGGGATGGAATTATATTTTCAGTTTCGTTCTTGTTCTTAAACAGTTCTTTCTAGCTCAGCACATTTGGAACTGAGTCACAGATCTTGACTGTCCCAGGACAGACTTCATTAAAGGCATTCCAAACATATTATTTAACAAGATTACTATTCACAACATTTCTGGGTAACTGAGAAGTGAGATAGTCTTGAAGACATTTTGAAAGGCAAAGGAGATAAATAAAGCAAGGGCTATAGCTGGGAACAAAATGGTAAATTGAAGTGCTTATATTTTTAAAGGTATGACTAAGCTTCATTATAAACAATGACTCACAATGTATACAGGAAGGATGGTGGTTCTACCTGAATTCAAGCTCTGACAGTCAGCATTCAGCCACAGTTTCCTGCAGGCTATTCATGTATCCAAGAAGAAACCCAAACAAATGCTTTGTGATAGTTTTGCTAATAAGGAGAAACTGTGAGTAGAGCTTAGTTTAGTTTTTTATAGGAAGCATTCCCATAGGAGAGAGAAGGAAGGGCCACAGATGCTGGGCTGGCATTAGAAGCAAAGTCTTAAATTATCCTAAGAGCTTTGAGAAGAAGAACTGGGGGAGAACTGGAGTGGAAGTAATTTCTGGCAATTAAGGTGGAGTTAAATAGCTCTGGTTGTTGGAGATTTATGCTTTTAACAGAGATTGAAGTGGGCTAGCAATCTAGAGTTGCCCTGGACAATGTTTACACTGCTGAAGTCTTATTAGTTGCAGAATGGCTCAAAGTCCACAATGCAGAGGAGGGCAAGGTTGCTGAAAATGAGAGGAGGGAGTGCTGCAGGACTTGTCTACCCAACACAGATGGCCCTGGTGCCGGTCAAGGTTGATAGAAGATTGACAGTTTTACCAGTCAGAGAAATGGCTAGCTGTCACACAGGAGGCAAATTGTTGCCAGTATATGTAAACCCTTCCTTGACTCTAAATTAGGAAGCAGGTAGGGTGTAGAAGAGGCAGTTTGGTGTAGTGGTTAAGGCATCAGGCTAGAAACGGAGAGACCATGAGTTCTAGTGTAGGCATGAAGCCAGCTGGGTGACCTGGGCCAGTCATACCCTCTCAGTCCTAGGAAGGAGGTGATGCCAAATCTTGCCAAGAAAACTGCAGGGACTAGTCCAGGCAGTCACCAGGAGTCAATAATGACTTGAAGGCACACACACACATAAAAAAAGTATAGAAACAGAGCACTGCACATATGTATTAAGCTAATATTACAGAGGGTATACATATCCAGGCAGAAAACACTTAGGCTACATACTATTAGGTAGTGAAGAAAAAAAATTACTCATTCTGCTATTTAGAATCTCTTATCGCATAACGGACAGCAGAACAAGATAGTGATGGAATGTAGTGTTCTGGTTGTGAATTATGCTTGTAAAGCTAGCTGGGAAATCAAAACTAAATGCTGAACAAATATTTGCTTTTATGTCTGGTTGTTTGAATAAAGATGGGAAAAAAAACTGAAATGGTGTTTTGCACTTGGTTTCTATCAAATCCTAAGAACCCACAAAAATCTCCCAATCACACAAAACAAATTTAAAGTACAGCGATGTCCACAGGTGTGGTCAAACAGTGAGGTTGACAATTGTAGCGTTGTGATCCAAGCCCTACCCCTTTGCACATGAGTGAAACATTGATGCATCTACAGAAGGCTTGGATCACAATGCTGCAACCACAATCTTGCCTGCTCTGCGTTCTCCCTGCAGACACCTCCATTAAAAGGTCTTCTCAAACACAGAACACATTGATTTCATGGGCACAGAAATAATGAGTACTTTTAGGCACTGCTGAGACAAACGAACAACACTGGATTTTCAACCAACAGTTAAAAGTAATAATTTCAAATTAAAGAAGAAAATAGTCAACACAAGACACTCACAGTAAAATGTTTATGTGTCTGCTTAGAAGTAAATAGATTCATCCCAAATAAGTAAAGTTTGCAGTTTCAGGCTAGCCTTCTCTTTCAAGGCAGGATCTTCTGACATCTTCCTACAATTATCTTAGCAAGATTCAGACCATAGTACAACCCAAAAAAGACAGTGGATGCAAATGCAGGTCCATAGTCAAAGATTCCTAGGAACCAGTAGCTGCAGTGAAGATTAAAAATTAGCATCAAAGTTTCTTATTGTATAGAGAGATACCATATTTCATGGAGATGCCATATTCTGTACACATGCCAATTCCAAAATATATATGCACACCTATTTTTTCTTTAAAATACTTGGATTTTGAAAATTATTGCAGACACTTTTTCAATTTCTCTAAACTATTTTAAAAGAGACAGTTCTCATTTGTGTGCATATTGCTTTTTGTTGCTAATATGTAGCCTAAGAAGCTACAAATGCTAATATGTAGCCTAAGAAGCTACAAATAATAAAAATATGGTTAAAGAGTAATAAGTGGCAGCTATTAGGTGGCATAGGAACCAGCTTGTAAATCCATCCACTCTCCATTATCAAAAATTCCTGATTCAACAAGAATTGCTTTTCAGTGATTCTGTGCCCTACAGTCTTCTTAATGTATGACTCCCAGTGGTAAACATTTCAAACTTTGGCGTGCAAAAGTGCCTGAAAGTGAATACTCTAGCACATGCTGCTTCAATACATTTCTTCCTATAATTTGCAGATTATTTCTTCCAAATGTTCTGACATGAAGCTGCATAGATGAATTCAAATGCCAGTATACTTGAGTTTTGGCTGGTAAGATCCAGATTTTAAAAAAAAAGTCAAAATTCAATTCCCAGCACTTAGTCTAGTAGTACTGATTATTGCCATAAAATGAGTCAAAGAGGCTGCACAAGAGTGCCAAAACAGGGTTCCATCTGCTGCTGTGGATGCCAAAGATATATCCAGGTTTCATTGCTATTCAAAATGCTTCCATTTTGGAACTCTCCAAGTTCTGATCATTCTTCAGAACATCTTTGGAAGTTCTAGAAGCCAGATCTGGACAAGAAGGTACATTTGGAATTAGGTAAATTACATTTTGAGTTGACTAGGCATGAACATCTGGTAGAGTTAATCCCTGAAGATATCTTAGATAGTTCTCAGAAATTCTAGTAACATAAAAAGAGCCATGGACCCAGGAAAAACTCAAACATAGGAATGGAGACAATAATTCCTCTCTGCGTTGTTCTCCAGTTACTGATATTCTCAGGTATTCTACTGGTGCTAGACTTTTCAATAGTTAGGATAACTAATAAACTTTGAAAACCCTACACTCCCTATATTTTATCTAAACTTCTTCTAAAAGTCATATAAACTGGTAGTTGCCAGGTATGATGCTGCATTCGTAGCATTTCCTTATGAAGACTTTCTGTACCTCATCTCTAAACAATTTAGGATTCTATAAACCTTGATCATTTCTTAAGCATCCTTATTCCAAACAGAGAAAAAGTAACAATATTCTCTTTGGGATCTTTTCTCTCCCAGATAAGATTAAAAATGTAAATGTACTCTAATAGGAGACCAAGAAAATGAGTTTCTCTTTGCTTCTTAATGCTGTACCCCCATTTTTCCTTGCTCATTATCCCAACTCAGCCACATTTGGTAAATCTTTCACTTAGAGTCACTCCAATTTGTCCTGGGATTTTTAGTAAGAAAGTTGCCATTTCAGGAGGCGTGATCATATTGCTTGTGATAAGGGGAGTGGGGAGAGGGCTTCCTTTTATTTAGCCTTTTTTTCCTACTCTTTTTGATCTACCACTCCTTGTGCTGCTTCAGGGAGGATGGAAGTGGCTGGTACCAAAGAGAAAAAGCTTGGTTGCCCAGGCAACAAGGCTGATGTTCTTGGACCTCCTATGCAGCACTGATGATTCCATAGATTGCTGGTACTGCACAACAAAATATTAATCCCATTTCTCCCTGGTCTAAGTGTTTTAACTGCTGTCAGATTCCAGGGTTGAACTTGGCAAAAATATCCAGACACTCCACTCAGCATAGCTGGATAAGAATCTTTATGGCATACAAGACAGAAGATACCTTAAGCACTTGAGTTCCCTCTATCAACCCACTGCAGTTTAAATCCAATGCTTCTTTTTTCACACTTTTCCCATGACTTGCTTGCTTGCTTGTTTGTTTGTTTCAATAATTCATATTTAAATAATTCATATTCATGCCACAGCAGTGACTCTGGGTGGTGTACAAAGATTAAAAACACAACAGTTAAAAACAATAGCCCTGAGGCCCAAGATAAATGATGCATTCCAATCCTAAAATCACATCAACAACAGAGTTTGCCTAACCTCCTGGTCTGAATGCCTGGAGAAACAGCCAGGTCTTCAACATCTTACGTAAGAGCCCCAAGGACATTGTTTAATAGAGGAGACCCAGAGAGTGCCTCTCTGATAGATCTGGTGGGGCAAGCAGAAACAATGGGAGAAAGGTAGTCCTGCAAGACACCTGGCCATATGCCATGCAGGACTGCATTGGTAACAACCAGCACCTTGAATTGCACCTGGAAACCTACTGGGAGACAGTGCAGCTCACGGTGCAGCAGTGTTATATGAGCATAGTGAGAGATGCCAAAAACTGCCCAATCCACTGCATTCTAGACCAGCTGCAGTTTCCAAATGTTCTTCAAGGGCAGCCCCAAGTAGACCATGTTACAGTAATCCAAATGGGAGGCAACTAAGGCATGAGTCCCATTGAGCAAGGCCTCCTAGTCCAGAAATTAGTGCCAAACCTGTGCAAAGGCCCACCTAGCCATGGCTACCACCTGCTCTTTGAGCAGGAACCATGAATACAGGAGGGCCCCCAAATTATGCACTGATTCTGAGAGGGAAAGTGCACACCCAGGGAGAGTTAGAGATGGAAAATCTCCAGAAGTGGGGTGCCTTAAAACCCACAGCCACTCAGGCTTGCCATGGTTGAGCCAAAGCCTGTTCTCCCTCATCCAGACCTTCATAGCCTCCAGGCACTGAGAAAGCATCTTGGCAGCATTGCTTGGTTGGCTCAGGGTAAAGATGTACAACTGGGTGTCATCAGTATACTGATGATACCACACCACATGCTGATACTGTAGATGATGTCACCCAGTGGCTTCATGTAGGAAGTGGCAAGAGAGTAGAGCCCCGAGGCACCCCGCAAAGCCTAATAGAAATCTCACTTTGTTTTCTCAGGCTTGATGCTAGGTGGCAGTTGATTTTGATATAACCAGTATTCTTGCTCTGGGAAACGTTAGTTCTTAATGCAAAACACCCATACCCACTGCATACTGCACCAGTTGAAGTTTTTGAACCAATTTTAAAGCACAAGAGCAAGCATCTGGATTGGCTGTGGCACAAATTCAGGGATGAGTCCAACTGGACACCATATAAATGCCATCATAAAGCCTATGCTATTTCAGTCAGAATGGAAAAGAAGCTATGAGCCTCCTCTGATTGCATCAATAGAAAACTGGCTAGTGAAGCTTTTTAAGACTGTTGAGTAGATGATGTTGTCCTTGTGACATAAAACATCTTTACCCTTTAGCCTTTTATTCTGTGTGTGTTCTTTTTTCTAGCTACCCAAAGTAGGTTACAAGGAAAAACTTAAAAATGCTGAGAGATGCAGATTACAACCAACACCTGATGGCTCTTACAACTGATAAATAAAGGCAGGCTGAAAAGCAGGGCCAGTACCAAATGTATGTATGTATGTATGTATGTCCTTGAGAAAGAAATGACACATCAAAATTAGAAGGAAAGGAGCAAAGTCTGAAACCTAAAGCACAAATACTATGATTTATGTATGGTATAAAAGCAAGAACAAGGTGTTGAAAGGTTGAGTTTCTCCAATAATTCTTTGGAATTTCCCAACTTCCTTTTGTCCACTTGGCCAATGGAGAAGAAAGACATTTTCTCTTTATCTCTCCCTCTCTACTTTTCTTCTTCTTGGGTTGGTATATTATGTACAGGTGAATGAGTCTGGGTGTGCTTGTAGAACATGCTCTAAAGGTTGCCCTTGACGTTAAGTCCAGCTGCATCTGCCTCTAGGGGGCGGTGCTCATCTCCGTTTCAAAGCCGAAGAGCCGGCGTTTGTCCGTAGACACTTCCGTAGTCATGTGGCCAGCATGACTAAACAGAACGCCGTTACCTGCCCGCCGAAGCAGTACCTATTAATATACTCACATTTGCATGTTTTCGAACTGCTGGGTTGGCAGGAGCTGGGACTAGCAATGGGAGCTCACCCCATCACGCGGATTCAAACCGCCAACCTTCCGATCAGCAAGCTCAGCAGCTCAGCGGTTTAACCCGCAGCGCCACTGCGTCCTTAAGAACATGCTCTAATAAAGCATTAAAAAAAACCATAACTGATTGTGCTCCTGGCTTATTTCATGGGATTTTCATGGCCTGTTCTCTAACACAGCATAGGATCCTATATATTTCATAATATTTGGAGATTCCAGCCAGTGTCCTAGTGTTATCTTGGGTCCACTAAGGTCTTTGCAAAATAAATCCACTTGAATCTGCACTGAGTTTAAAGCCACTGTACAGTACCAGGTGCTGGGGCACCATCTAATAATATCTCATCAAACCAGTTTCATTACTTGTGTTTTGCAGAAGCAGATACATTCCCTGAATTGGTTTATGCCACTACTTGCTTGTTAGATCCTGTCCTCATTTGGATTATAAGGACCTCTATAAGGTTCCATCCCTTCTGAATTTATTAACCCTTTTCTGCAGTGAGTGGAGTTTCTCACAGCATTAAAGGAAACAATTCTGATCTTTGGTTCTGGTCAATTTGATCAGCTATAGGCCTGTCTCCAGTCTGTATATTTAGGCACTGCAGCTCCAGGAACTCTTAGAGGAAGCTGATTATTTAGACCTTTTCATTCAGTAAGGATTTAGACCCAGACCAGGCAGCCTTGAAAGCCTTGGTTGATGGTCTATACCAGGACTGCATCTCTGTTGATACTTCTGAATCCCCTAACAGTTCTTGACTCCATTGACCATGATACCCTTTTGGAGGGCTTGAGAGAATAAGGGGAGAGTTGGGAATATTGCTTTGCAGTTATTCTGCTGTTATTCCTTTGTGCACTATCAAAAGGTCATTCTGAGAGACATCAACTTTGCCCCCAGTATCCAATTGTCAAGATTTCTGTAACCTAATCCTTGTTCCCTTTCTATAAATCTAATTAAAGAAGCTTTTGTGAGAATCTTGTTTTTTATTGCCAAGAGCATGAGAGATGGGAAACAACGGAGTCTCAAAACAAGCCTCTTGAGTTGCAGAAATCCAGACGACCACTAGACGGCAGCTGAGAGATACTTAAGACACTTTATCTCTTCACTGTCAGCCAGATTTTTGCAGTTGAGCTATGGTAAGCCCCAGCCTTCCTTGAATTCAGAAAAGAACAATAATTTATTCTGGGGTCACACTCATAGGTGTCCCCAAGGGATAGCAGTTGACAAAATGAGTGTCACAATGTTGCAATGCAGACTCCACCCCTTACTTATTGTGTTTGATGTTATACAATAGGTACAAAAATCTTGTAAATCTTGTAAAAGAAGAGTGACATTTATGTAGTGACACCGCATCACATGTCTCATTATTTTGGCATTATCATGCTTAGGAACTGATGCCTGTGGGTATACTGATTAAAGGCAGGAGAAGGGAGAGAGATTACTAGTAAACTTACTGTGCTTTTGATGCCTCTCAAAAAACACAACCGTTTCAAATCAACTACTACCTCCAGGGCTGAAAGACATACTGAAGATAGGAAATTCCAGTCAGTTCATTAAGAAGTTACATTAAAACATTTTTAAATAATAATAATGATAATGAACCTCTTCTAAATCTATCTTGTCTACAGTATGTCTAAATTTAGCTTTGCAGACATGGACTGTCTCCCTTCATCCAATATCTTGGGCCAGTGACTCTCTCTCAGCCCAACCCACTCCACTGGGTGGTTGTTGTAGGGAAAATAGGAGGAGGAAGGAATATTAGCTATGTTCGCCGCCTTGAGTTATTTATAAAAATAATAAAAGCAGGAAAGAAAGCAAACAAACAAACAAACATTTAAGGGTTCACTTGCACTGCAGATTTACAAAGAAAAAAAGATCAGTCTCTTCGTGGTAGAAAAGGACTTAAAAGATTCACCATTAAGAAGAATGGTTTAAGCACAGGAACCCCCTCATCCCCAAGTCTCCACTCTTGGGCATTGAGAAGACAGACAAGTGTTTTGCCATTCTGTGTATGGCCACCTGCTGTTCAAGCAGCTGCTTAATAATAGGTAATAGAGTTCCACTAGGTGGGGACATCCTGAAGGAACAGATTTTTGAGTAGCAGGAGCTCAACCTGGTGCTGGTCTACCATCACTTTTCCTTTCATACTCCGATGGAAATAACCAGCAATCTTACGCCACTTGTCCATAAGAGCACTGTGTATCCTCAGTGCCAGCTGAGAAGTTCCTGGTTCTGGCTCCCTCCAGACCAAGGCCATCCTACCCAGTGAGATTAAATCTGTGAGCAATGCAGCTAATGCAAACAAACTGCACTTGACTAGTTGCCTTTCACATGTTGGGCCCAAGATCTGGGACCATGAGCCCCTGGTTGAGATTTTGCTACCCATTCAGCCAGTTCTACACCATGCAGTTCGTAAACTCATCTCATCCGCCTTGTAAAATATATCCAGCATGAGGGAAATGCAAGAAGTGCTGGCTGGGGAATTCTGGGAGTTAAATCCACACATTTGCAGGCTGCCAAGGTTGAGAAACACTGATATAGAGAGTTCTGTATGGTCTGGGCTGTACTGTTCGATCTTCTGCCACATCCACCATGGTTATCAGCAGCCAGTTCTGCTTGTTCTACAGTGGGGCTCATGCAGCTGAATAATCTGCTCTGCAGTTGGAGGCTGCCCCCCACCCCTGCATAGCATGGAGAAAGGAACACCCCACGACTCCTCCTTCCCCCGTTCCTATTAAAGGGTCCCACTTGCCAAAACCTGGTGCTGGATAGAGAAAAAGAGCTATTGCAGCCAGAAAGAGGGAAGTGAGGGCATTTTGTCTTCATCTGGACCCAAACTGATCAAGACACTATTTCTTCCTTTTGGAAACTGGAGAGAGCTGACAGCTTGCCTGTTGAAGAGATGAACAAAGCTCAAAGCTGAGCAGCTGAGGAGCCAGAGGGAGAGCTAAAGGACAAGAAACAGCCGGCCAGCGACACTTGCCTGCAGCTGCACAAGCAGTGGCAGAAAAGCCAGCAGCAGCAGGAGGCCTCTCAACAGGCCCAGTGCCAGTCTTGTCAGAAGAGGCTCAGCCAGAGAGGCCACCAAAGAGCCCCAGTGTGGGATCACGTGGCCAAGCAAAGAGGCCAGCAGTGAGGCAAATGCCAGTGCATGCTGAGATGAGCCTGGGGGAGAAGGTGGGGAGGGGAAGGCCCTTGTGGGAGGAACCCCCAGGACAGAGCACCCACGAGGCACAGAGCATCCAGCCAGTGGCTAGCTAAGACTGAAAGCCACCTCCCCACACCAAGGGTCATTTGGAATGGAATGAGATGGATGGATGGAATCTAGGCAGGCATGTGGGGAAAGAAAACTATTACTTGGTTGTATCCAGCTGGCTGCTAAATATCAGATTCTTGGGGTTTCTCCCTACGGTAGCCTGCCCTTGATACTGTCCAAAACAAAGCCCACCTTTTAAGCCTTATTGTTTGGATGTCAGCATTTTAGAAGTTTGAAAATTATAAATGGCTTTTGATTTTTGTACGTCATCCATGAATCTATCCAAATGGCATGTACAGTCCACTTTCGCGTCAGCTCTTACAGAGATACAGATGTTATATTATGTCATGCCCCCAGGTATGGGGTTTTATGAAACTTGCAAACTATTGGAATGGGTAGCATATTGTGGAAATGTTATGTATGGAAATATATCAAAGTATTATGGAAATGCTTTGGTTGTCTTTCTAGCAGCCTCCCTGTGAACTGGCAAGGAGGTAGATCTTTTCACTGAAAATGGAGAAGCTTCCAAGTGGCTGTTTATATAACAGTCTTCTGAATCATTTATCGGTCTGAGAACCAACCATTGTATTTTCCCAAACCTCTGTTAGCATCCTGAGGCTGTACACATTTTGGATATTTATTTGGGAGGGATAGTTCTTTGCAACATGCCTTGACTTGTATTTAAAGAAACGTAAATCCTTTAGGGATAGCTCATGACCAATTTAAAAATGAATTTTTAAAACTTCTTAAACTTCTCCAGTCGCTTTCATAAACAAACAAAACATTTTAGGGACTTTAGATGTAATGTTACTTCTCATAAATGCCATAAAGGTAACAGAAAGAAATGCTAAACTGGATATACAGTTATATACAACATCCTTCATCCTAACATACATAGCTTATATAGTTGAGTTGATTCATTGCTTTGTCACTTAACCCTGACCACAAAAGATTTCATAGAGCAATATGTCAGTGGCTTGTTAACATTTGGGAGAGGGGAATGAGTAGTTTATAGATTTGTAACCTTTTGAGAGATCTGGATTTTGTTTATATATAGTGCCATCCTTGAGAGCCAGTTTGGTGTAGTGGTTAAGGCACCAGACTAGAAAGTGAGAAACCCTGGATTCTAGTCCTGTCTTAGGCACAAAATTAGATGGGTGACCTTGGACCAGGCACTCTCTCCCATTCTCTAGGAAGAAGGCACTGGCAAATCACTTCTGGAAATCTTACCAAGGAAACCGCAGGGACTTGTCTTAAATGCTGACTTAAAGGCACCAAAGGGGGGGGGGGAAGCCATCCTTAGTGAATGTTGGAGCAAATAACTCCTTTCTACGGAATTCATTTAAAAAATACCAAATAATGTTGCTTTGTGGAAACAAACAAAACACTGGCATGCAGTAGCTATTCATCAGCCAATCATTACTTATAATGGTTGCTTTCCTGTAACAATTCAAACTGAAGAAGAAAAAACTTGGTGAGCTCTCTTGGATGGAACAAAGTCTACCAGCATATCCACAGCACACGCTTCTGGTTTAATTAAAGCCAAAAGGTCTGGTTCTTAGGACAGTCTCCCATATCCATAATCATACAATGTTGCCATGTTTTCCTTCCTTTCTGTTATCTGTCTAATAAGTAGCCATCTGTATACCTGCTGGATGGTCAGTTGGTGTCAGATGGGGAGAGAATGAAGTTAGTGAATGAAGTTTTCCTTAAAAATCTCAGTAAAATTGCTAAAGACCTTCCAATTGGTATGGAAATGGGTCCTTTTCCTTCATAGTTAGCATGTTGAAAAGCTAGGATATATTTGAATTTGTATCTGCCGACCAACATGCCCCCCTCCAAAGATAAAATCTCCCTCACCACCACATGGCTTTTACTTCCTGGTAATTTCCTGTAGTTTTCTTGCCAACCAGAGGAAAATAGTTTGCCACTGCCTTCTTCCAAGATGTTTTTTTCAGTTTTATAATCTAGCCTACTTCCCTAGGATTTCCTGAAAGTCTCCCATCCAGGACACATACTTTACTCCAGCCAGTTACAATGGTACTTTACCTTAATTGGCCTTCCATGTTCTCTCAGCATTATGCAGAGTCACTTGCCTCCAGTCACCCATTGTTAGCCCTTCAAAGTAGTCCAGACAAGAAGCACAACTACGTATGAGTACTAACACTATCTTTATTGTAAGGTTACATTAACAGAATCTTGCAAGTCTGAAAGTATTTCTCCCCTTTACTTTTACTCTCTGGAAACTAGCTCTTCCTCCAGTCTCCCAAGGTCATTCCCTCATGCCATTACACCCAGCTTGCTTTCTTATATGCATTTTATTTGTCAAGCAATGTATGGCTGCACCAAGAAAACAGATCATATGGGATCATCAGATTATTACTGAACCAAAGAGTCTTGAAATCTTTATACAATGAAAGAAGAAATTCCTGGAACCTCAGGGTTGCCTTAATTGAGGTTAGTCACTTCAAGTGTGAAGATGTCAGAAAAAAAGAAGAGATGCACCTCAGCCTAGAAAAAGCTGTACAAAAGGATTAGCTTACAAATACTTGGAGGGGTCTTTGGGTTGCTAAAGTTCTTACAGGGCTGATATCTTTGGGCAACTCCAGAGGTCCCAGTGCTTTTGCCAGGCCCACTGCTGCCATGTTCCAAGAATCTTTGTTGTTGCTCTGCTCTAACCACATCTTTTGTGTTGCTGTATTCCCCTACCTATTTCCATTCCTGAACATCATTAAACATTTTAGAAGGATTAAAATCAGCTGCCATAGTCATAGCTCATGTATCTTCCAGACGAAGCTTTTTAAAAGATTTTTTCATCCCACCTTCATTATTTTTATAAATAACTCAAGGTGAGGAACATACCTACTACTCCTTCCTCCTCCTATTTTCCCCACAACAACAACCCTGTGAGGTGAGCTGGGCTGAGAGTGACTGGCCCAAGGTCACCCAGCCAGCTTTCATGCCTAAGGTGGGGCTAGAACTGTGAAGTGTAAACCCTATACATCTGTGAACCTAAAGAACCAAAGTCTTGAACTCAGGTAGAGTGTGTACAGCTGTACACACTGGCCCCCTCCCTGACTCAGGAATAACTACCTTGAGTATGGAGGAACAAATAACATTTGTTGACAGGATGAAAGCAACCAATGATAAGATGTGAGAGGGTCGCTAACATGTATGTGGGTGGACCCTGGATTCTCTGATTTTTCCTGAATGTGGAACAGGGTCCTAATTTATGGCTTAAGGTACAGTCTTTCTGTTTTTCTTGCTTTGAATGCCAGGAAACCATGTCACTACATGGTATTTGTGATCAGGTAGAACCGAAGTTGGAAAAAAATGGATTTCAGGAGCCCCGTGTGCCCCAAGAGCCTCTGGTTATCTCTCCCTGTCTTATATACTTCTTTTGGGTGTCCCTGACCTGCTCATTTTCAGATTTTTCAAAGCTGAGAGAAGATTTGAAAAGTGTTCTATGTACAATCATTTGAATGTGGGTAAAACTGCCTCACCCTACCTATTCAACTTGTACACAGAACACATCATGCGACATGCTAGGCTTGAGGAATCCAAGGCTGGAGTTAAAATCACTGGAAGAAACATTAACAGTCTCAGATATGCAGATGATACCACTTTGATGGCTGAAAGCAAAGAGGAACTGAGGAGCATTATGATGAAGGTGAAAGAAGAAAGTGCAAAAGCTGGCTTGCAGCTAAACCTCAAAAAAACCAAGATTATGGCAACCAGCTTGATTGATAACTGGCAAATAGAGGGAGAAAATGTAGAAGCAGTGAAAGACTTGGTATTCCTAGGTGCGAAGATTACTGCAGATGCTGACTGCAGTCAGGAAATCAGAAGACGCTTAATCCTTGGGAGAAGAGCAATGACCAATCTCGATAAAATAGTTAAGAGCAGAGACATCACACTGACAACAAAGGTCCGCATAGTTAAAGCAATGGTGTTCCCCGTAGTAACATATGGCTGTGAGAGCTGGACCATAAGGAAGGCTGAGAGAAGGAAGATCGATGCTTTGGAACTGTGGTGTTGGAGGAAAATTCTGAGAGTGCCTTGGACTGCAAGAAGATCAAACCAGTCCATCCTCCAGGAAATCAAGCCAGGCTGCTCACTTGAGGGAATGATATGAAAGGCAAAACTGAAATACTTTGGCCACATAATGAGAAGACAGGACACCCTGGAGAAGATGCTGATGCTAGGGAGAGTGGAGGGCAAAAGGAAGAGGGGCCAACCAAGGGCAAGGTGGATGGATGATATTCTAGAGGTGACGGACCCGTCCCTGGGGGAGCTGGGGGTATTGTCGACTGACAGGAAGCTCTGGCGTGGGCTGGTCCATGAAGTCATGAAGAGTCAGAAGCGACTAAACAAATAAACAACAACAAAACTGCCTTCAGATGTAAATGGCTCAATGCAGCAAATCTAGAAGTAAGCATAGACCCCAGAAAAATGTAGGGAGCAGAGACAATGTCCCTGGCACTATCACTCAGCCAGATTTCAAACCATCAAGCATTAAGATAAATGTTTGAAAAGTTTATATAAACATTATAATTATGCAGGGCGTAATTAGTATTGCCCACGCCTAGCCATGTTGTGAAATTATTTTGAAGCAGATTGCAGCTGAGCTCACCACATACAAGTGGCTTGTGACATAAACTTCTTCTTGTCCACCAGATATCTGAAGACAACCCACGCAAAGGAATGTTCCTCAGGAGAAGGGGCATAAAAATAAACCTAGGAAACAAAATGGTGGGTCATTTGATACTTCTGTCTGTGAATGGTAACAGCCATAGCTGTAGATTATCTGGAACATAATGATCTCTGTTCCGGGAAAGGGATTCAGTGCAGAAAGCAATCCATCACATGATGAACTCCAGGTGGCTTACTTGGCAATCCTCCCTCTCCCATAGCAATCTGAATGCCAGTCCTTGCTTTTCTTGGCTTCACAGGACATAAATATTAGCTAAAACACTGAGCAATTTTTTCAAAGGCACTTTCAGCAATTGCAAAAACCATCCCAGGTCAGCTGCCCCCGTGTCTAGTATTAAGCTGCTCTGAACAGGTTTCCACAACCCAGATTTTTCCTCTAGGCACAGAGAAGGGAAAGGAAAAGTAGATGAAAGAAGCTAATGGATAAATTAAATCTCTTCTTCATTTACATTTCTAGCCCATTTTCTTTATGAGTCAAGGGCCAAGACTCTTGGTATTTAGATATCCACTGAAAAAGTTATCTAAGTGTACATGGAAGGGGAAGAGGTGGGGCCTTGGCTTTGCATGCCAAAGATTGAGGTTCCATCCTCAGTATCTCCAGGGCTGGAAAACCTCCAGCCTGAAATCCTGGAGAGCTGTTGCCAAAGTGGACAATACTGGGCTAAATGGAACAACGGTCCCATTCAGAATAAGCTTCTGATCATCCCAGGCACTTTGGATGCTTCTATCAATATGTAGCAATGATTTAGGAGAGCCAGCAGGTAAGGAAAAAAAATAAAACAAAACTATGGAAATAAATCAGGCTCAGAGAAGGTAAAGCCATGTTAGGTCAGTAACGTTTTCTATAATGATGTGAGCTTTGAGGGGGCCCTCCCTGCCTCCCCTAATTCGATCATGAGGAGAGTGAGGCAGATGCTTCGTATCAGATTTGAAGCATATGAAAGAACAGCAAGTCTTTAATTTATTATCATTGCATTTTTATTCCCAGATACCAGAGGAACATACATAGCCTTGGGATCTTTGCACCTTCTCTGTGAAGAGGCAGAGCCCATAATTTAATGTTCTGCCTCAGGCAACAAAATGTCTCAGACCATTCCTTAAGGCAAAGATACAGAGAGAAGGTTTATAAGGAGGAGGCGTACAAGTAGTCACAAACAGCTGAAATATTTCATCCATTCAACAAACAAAAACTTTGTTAGATTCCTTAAAATTTATGAATATTTGACATGGTGACCAGGTTGCCAAAACTTTCAGTACTGTTGTGCAGGAAAATTCTCCTACCATTTCTCATTCGAATGGATGAAACAAAACTTGGTTCCAAGAAGAAAAGGAACAGCATTTGGTGAAATTCTCATGGGTAGAGTGTGGTGGTCTCATGCTAATTTAATTAGGAGGCAGGGCTGGCAAAGAGAGACATGTGAATGTCCTGTGTGTGTTGAAGGAGGCTTCAATGTGATGGAAAGAGGTGGGATAGAAAATATAGAGCCAGTCTGGTCTAGTGGTTAAGGCACCAGGCTAGAAACCAGGCGACTGTGAGTTCTAGTCCTGCCTTAAGCATGAAAGCCAGTCACTCTCTCTCAGCCCAATTCACCTCACAGGGTTGTTGTTGTGGGGAAAATAGGAGGAGGAAGGAGTATTAGGTATGTTCCTCACCTTGAGTTATTTATAAAAATAATAAAAGCAGGATTAAAAAAATCTAAAAAAAATAAATAATCCCTAAACAGTTGCACTCTTCACCACCTCAAGCAATAGTGTAAATTCAGAAATAACACTAAGAGAAAGTCAGAAGAAATTCTCTAACACCCTGAGAATAAGGTAGAAAATCAGAAGCCTCTTCATTAGGGAAAGAACATTTCTGAGAAACTACAAGGCAGATTTCCCCAGAAATCTTAAGGAGGAACTCCCAGCAGTCCTCTGAGTAGGAAAACCTCTCTCAGGATACGCAGCTTAAAGAGCCATTATCATCAATAATGAAAGGATCCATCTCAGGAGTACACAAACATTTGCAGAAAAACTCATTTCTGATTCAGCCTTCTTTTATGCAATCCAGCAGGGATTTTTTTTTTCTAAGACTTTCTACAGCTCTTTAGTATCTCCTATGAGACTCATAAAATTTAGCATTCCTTCTCCCTTGGCTATTATGCCCAAGACAAGAATAACCTCTGATTATGAGCCCATTTATGTTTTATAATCTAGTTCCTTTCAGCTACTTGAAGCCACTGGCAACTTGCTGGGACAAAACTTTGATATTTTAGATGGAGACTTTAAGGCAGGGGTAGACCAGTTGAAAAAGCTGTGGATTTAAAGTAGGGAGAAACAGTTGGCTTGTGGCCCCTGAAAGCCTTGAGTACAGCTCAAGACTCTTTTGTGATTTTTTAATGTGATAGAAGGCAGGGGAATCATACTTACTGTAGTTAAATTAATTCAATTTTAATGAAATTACCTTAAATCAAAATTACTTTTATCTAGTCCTGTCAACCTATTTGCCTTTGTCTATCCTCCTTATTGGAATGCAGCCCCCAGCCAAGCACTCAAAGGGCAAACATGGCCCTCAGGCAGTAAAAGGGAGATGGGAATTGCTAGCTGGTTCAGCCTTTCATTGAACTGCTAGAAATATGGAAGAGAGATCCAGCCCTTTAATTTCCAATTTTAAAAAGGATTAACCTACAATATTTGTCCACAACTTGGATCAATTAATTTGTCTGAGTTTGATCATCCTTTCCCTTCCATTGTCATATAGTGAACTTACCCATTTCTCAGCCCAGTATGCCCATGATGGATCCAGCAGGTAGTACCTGAAGACTTTTAATCCAGTGGAGGAGCAATACCTGCAGAATAGGAGTGAGACTATTTGATAAGCCTTTCCAAAAGAGCCTGGGTGGGGGTGGGGAGAATGGAAGCTCCAAAAGAAAAGAACGTCAGCAAAAATGTCCAAGTCCTTTCCCACCAACTTTGTGAACAAAATTCCACACAAAATGTGCTCTTGTCAACAGAATAACATGCAGATTTAATCTATTGTTTTATCCTATTTCTCTACATATCTAAACTCATGCTAGCTTGCAGACTTTAGCATGTTTTGATCTAGCTGACATGAGCAGGAATGGATTGAAGTGTGTGTCATCTGCAATATATCCTGATTTTTCCATTAGAATATATACTTTTGGAACATTTTAAATATTTGAGGATGTTTAGGCAGTGCTAAAGTGAACAGTTTAGGCCCAAAGCCACTTTCACTCCCCCAAAGCCTTGGGTGTGGCCCCCAGAGACCTTCAGAGACCAAAGCATAATTTGTAATGTTAAAGAAGCAAGACACTATCAAGTACATGATCACAGAAAAATCAGATTAACCATTGTTGGAAGAAAATCTTACCAAGTTCATTGTCCGAGCTGGGAATAAATGCACAGGCAGGCAGTTGCTTGAGCCAGAGATTCATTTTCTTAGAGCATGGTACAAAGTCTGCTGGTCGGAGGTGGCCACACTTAGAAATTTCCTGGAAGCCCTTTATATAGGAGTGGTTGGCTATTGTTATGTGAAAGTGTTCCTGCCTTCTAAGAACTTCTGAGAAAACATACGTGGTGTGTTTCTTGGCAGGGGGCACTCTAGGAGTTCTAGGAAACTGCAGTTTACTGGAGTTCAGAGAGGAGGCCCTCTGTGGTCAGGCCCCCTGCTGTTTGTGTTTCCTGTTCTGATAGTCTGGGTTCCCTGCTGGGCTGTGGCTTTGTCTACTAGCTTGGAATGTTCACCTTGGAAGGAATCTTTTGTGATTCAATTATGGAGATCTGTTAGGCTGGGGGAGAATGTTTACCTGGATGGGCTCTGCTAATTTCTGGAAGGAGCAACCATTTGTTTTACAAGGTCTCTGATAAAGTCTGAAGGGAATCTTTTGTCTAAACATTTGGGGCTTCCTGTTACATTTTAATCTCTTGCATCCTCTTTGTATGAACCCATTCTATTCGTAATCTTTAACCTTTTACCTCACTTGAGGAGAGGAAGCAGTGTGGTGGGAAAACAGTGTTTGGGGAAGACATTATGGTGGGGACGGAGAGGTCTTGATTTCTTCTCACACCATATTTAGTTTTAATTAAATGAATTTAGGTGAAAGATAAAGTGAATTTCTGTTCTGGCTCCACCCACAGATTTTGAGAGTGTGGCCCCAAGCAGTCCCTTTAAAGACCAAATGTGGCCTTCAGTCTAGAAAATGTTTGGCACTACAGAGTGGATCAGGCAGAAAAAGGCTATGATACACTTGCTGCTGCTTCCAGTATCCTTAATTCCCTAATAAATGGTTCTTTCTCTTAATATGGTGATGACGGGAGGGGATGCTATGGCAGGAGCCAGAGGGTGGGCCATCTTCGGGGAAGATGCTCCTAGTGCTTGTTACCAGTGGCGTGTTCTGGCCCTCTGTGCTCAGACCCAGGCCCTGGTCAGCAGATCCATAGGGGCCCTGGTTCCCGGCTTTTGCTTTTTAATGCCAGGTCAGTTAATAACAAGGCCCCCCTTATATGTGACTTGATCACTGAGGAGGGGGCAGACCTGGCATGTATTACCGAGACCTGGCTGGGCCCCGAAGGGGGGGTGCCCCTTTTGGAAATGTGCCCGGCTGGGTTTACGGTATGGCACCAGCCGAGACACCAGGGCAGGGGAGGTGGGGTGGCTGTTGTCATCCAAGAGTCTCTTGTGGCCTTCAGGGGCCCTGCTCCACAGGTGGCTGGTTTTGAGACCCTGTCTTTCAAGTTGGGTTCCCGAAAACAGTTGGAATGTTGCTACTGTACCAGCCTCCCTGCTGCATGGCAACCTCCCTGCCTGAGCTGCTCGAGGCCATCTCAGGCCTGGTGGTGGAGTTCCCCAGGCTCTTGGTTCTGGGGGACTTCAACCTACCATCCCTGGGGCATGCCTCAGAGGTGGCTTGGGAGTTCATGGTTACCATGGCAGCCATGGGCCTGTCCCAGATAATTTGGGACCTGACTCGAGACAGTGGCCTCACCCCAAGTGACTTGGTTTTCTTGTTGGAGCAGTGGCAATGTGATCTGAGGGAACTTACAGCTGTCCCCTTTGTCATGCTCAGACCACGCCCTGGTGGCCCTGAGATTCTCTTATGCCACCCCCCTCCACAGGGAGGCAGGACCCATTCGATTGGTCTGTCCCTGGCGACTGATAGACCCAGTAGGGTTTCAGAAGGAACTGGGGGTTATAGCCAGTGATCTGCTGCACAGTCCAGCAGAGGCCCTAGCTGTGGCCTGGAATAGGGAGGTGGCTGGGGCATTGGACAGGATCACGCCTGTGTGGCGTCTCTTGTCCCATCGAACCTGGCACTCACCATGGTTTACGGAGGAGCTGAGGGTTCTGAAGAGGGTTAAGAGACACCTAGAGCGCCACTGGAGGAAGACAGAGACTGAATTCAACCGAACACAGGTTAGAGCTGCTATTAAGGCCTACCTTGTGGCGATAAAAGTGGCGAAGTGTCAATACTTCTCCGCTCTTATTGCATCCACAGCATGCCGCCTGACAGCCCTGTTTAAGATCACATGTACCCTTTTGGGGAAGGTGGTTTCAGTGATCCACTTACAGGGCCATGCAGAGGAATTTGCTGAGCATCTGCAGGACAAAATCACTCGGATCCGCTCCAACTTAGACTCCAGGTGTGAGGCTTGGTCTGGAGAGATACCAGGGGAAAGGGCTTACCCAGTTATCTGGGAGCAGTTTGATCCTACGGACAGTAAATGCCACCACGTATCCTTTTGGGGCAGCTCAGGGAGTTGGGGGTGGGCGGTGTAGTGTTGCGCTGGTTCATCTCCTTCCTCCAGGGCCGGTCCCAGTCAGTAGTGATAGGGAGCTAGAGGTCCAACCCTCGGCCCCTTCTTTGTGGGGTGCCATAGGGTACTCTCTCTGCTCCTTTTCAACATCTACATGAAACAGCTGGGTGAGATCATTCATCACGACGGGGTGAGGTATCATCAATATGCTGATGATACTCAATTGTACATCTCCATCCCAGGTGAGGTAAGTGATGCTGTGACTGCCCTCTCACAGTGTCTGGGGCTTTAGGGGTCTGGATGGGGAACAACAGGCTTCAACTGAACCCTGGTAAGACCGAGTGGCTGTGGGTTAATGGTTCTTCCGTATCTGGGACATTATCATGTCTGGTTCTGGATGGGGTCGCACTGCCCCAGACAGACCTGGTGCATAATCTGGGGGTCCTCCTGGACTCATGGCTCCTGCTCGAAGAGGAGGTGGCAGCCGTGGCCAGGAGAACCTTTGCGCAGCTATGTGCTGTGCACCAGTTACGCCCTTTCCTGGATCTGTGCACCAGAGGCCCTTCGAACAGTCACTCACACCCTTGTTATCTCTCATATAGACTGTTGCAATGCACTCTACATGGGGCTACCCTTAAAAAGTATCCGGAAGCTTCAGCTGGTCCAGAATGCAGCCGCGCAAGCTGTTTTTGGTGCCCCCAGAAGGGCACATGTAACACCACTGCTGCGCGAGCTGCATTGGGTACCAGTTTGCTTCCGGGTCCAATTCAAGGTGTTGGTTATCACCTTTAAAGCCCTACATGGCATGGGACCAGGTTACCTGAGGGACCGCCTCTTCCCCATTACATCAGCCTGTCCCACCCAATTGTGCAGAGAGGTCATGCTACGGACCCCGTCTGTAAAAGAATTTCATCTGGCGGGGTCCAGGAAGCGGGCCTTCTCTGCAGTGGCGCCCGCCCTATGGAACATGCTGTCCCCGGAGGTGAGATTGGCCCCATCGCTCCTGGCCTTTCGGAGGAGTCTGAAGACTTGGTTCTGCCGCCTCGCTTGGGGCGGAGAGGGGAATAGATGTACATGGGGATGGCTGCTATAGACTACTCCTCCCATACTTGGACTGCTTTAGATTCTTATGCCACTTGGACTTTTTTATTTTTTACTCTTATTTATATTATTTATTATTGTAATTTTATATTGTGGATTTTATGATTGTTGTTTTAATTGATTACTGTAAACTACCCAGAGTCCCCCGACGGGAGGAGATGGGCGGGGACAAATTAGATAAATAAATAAAGGAGCAGGAGCAGGCGTCTTTACCGTGGGTTTAGTCTGTCGTTCCTCTGGACGGCGTCTCGGGCACGACGTGGCTCGATGCCCTTCTTTCCCACATCGGAGGCACTGACCCTTGGAGAACCGTTGCTCCCTCTCTTCTTCCCAGGTTTTCGGTTTGGGGCGGCTGGCAAGTCCAGATGTGCGCGCTCCTCTAGCGAGACGTGTTTGTCTAAGCTCTTTGGTATGGGCATAGGTTCGTAGGGCATTTTCTGCGCTTCCCGCCAACTGAATCCACCCATATAGCGTTTTAGGATCATCTCTGCCCAGAGCCCATCGAAGGATTTCGGGTTCAAGCCCCTGCTTGAACAATTCGATGATTGTTGGCTCAGACCAGTCTTCCACTTTTCCTGCCAAAGCTTTAAACTCCAACGCATATTTGGCAACTGAGAGGGACCCTTGGTAGAGTTTCCGCAGGTCATTTTTGGCCGTTTCTTGAGCTAGGGGGTCTTCGAAATGCTCTTTTAGTGCCCACAAAAAGTCATCGAAGTCCTCCAGCTCAGTTGCCTCAGCTTGGCATAGTTGCACATACCAATCCGCTGCCCTTCCTCTCAGCTTGTTGGCAATGAAATTGACCTTGCCATGTTCAGACCGAAAGTTTCGACCCCAATCTTCTATATAATGCTTGGCATTAGTAATAAAGAAGGAGAGCGTTGTGGGATCCCCATCGAACTTCACTCCAAATGGTGGGAAGGTTCTTGCCGGCTCAGCTGGCTGTGGCGGTGCCGCGAATGTCGGCGTGCGCCGAGCCCCCATGGGTGGTCGATCCCTAGGAGGTCTTGCCTCTCGCTCCCCCCCTTGACGGGCTGATCGAGTCTTGCTTCTCCCCCGGGTCGACATGGTACTGTGCCTGGGGTACTGTGACGGCTCTTCTTCCCAATCCTCCGGGGTGGGCTCTGCCTCTCTGGGTAGATCCTCTCTGGGTAGATCCTTGAGGATCGTCACTATTAAATCCATCTTATCTTCTAATGCCCTCATACGAGCCGGAGTGACCGGCTCCTCCGGGGGTTGGTTGGTTACCACCACCCTCGGTGACAAGGGGACTTCGTGCTCCCAGGACAATTGTGGAGACCCCCTCCCCGGTGCTCTTTCCATAACAGTTCTATGTTCACTCCTGAGACTCTCCTGCATGGATATCAGCAGCTCGTCCAATTGGATATCTCGCAACTCCCGACGTGCTGCTCTTTGCGCTCTCGAGGTTAGCGCTGGCCGGCTTTTGGCCGCCTCCCGCTCCTCTTCGCTTCCCTCACTTGCGCGAAGTTGAGGTTCTGTCATCGCTAGCATACCCTCTTATCCAATGATTGGATGGGGCTAGCGGAAAATGGATAAAATGATTCTCAGCTTTATGTAATGATTGCCTAATCCCAAATACTCAGTCTCACAAGCTCGGGCTTAAAGATAACTGATTTATTAAAGGAATAGTATGCAAATACAGAGAAAGCTGAGAATGAGCAAAAGCGCGCCAAATACAAACTTAAAAGCCTTGCTTGTGAGCAGGTCCCGCCCCGTCGCCCGTCAGGACGCTCCCTCTCCCAGGTGCTAGAAGTCGTTAGACGCGCCTGGGAAAGTAACCTTGAACAGGAGCGCAAACCCAAACATGCATTCCAAGCCCTCAAAACAATGGAGGGCGAAGGAATGGAAAAACCCCGGGTGAAGGAACACGGAACAGAAAAAGACATGTGAAACGTTACAATGTTAACCAGACATTAGAACGAGAACATGACATATATATTGTTTCCAGAAAGAAAAACCCGTAGGTCTCTTTCTCAAGGTTTCAGCTTCTCCAAATACCTTCTCCTAGGAGAAATTTGGCAAATGCTCTGGAACATAACTTTAGAAACTAATGTCAATCTGGGGTACTTTCCCAATTTATTTCAGGCAGTGCCATTTCAGCCATTTTGGTAGATGCCCCAGATTTGTGTTTCTCTTGCTATTTAATAATGCCTTTCTTCCTAGTAGTTCCAGATTCTCAGTGTAACTTTCCTTCCCAGCTATATTGCTGTAACTGAACTTTTCAGTGTTAGAAGCAGCCACTTATTGCATAGCACCTCAGGCTTTTTATTTAAACCATTCCTTATGAATCTGTTTTTGATCAACCTCTGTTCCAACCTATTTCAGCATCATAGATGCAAGGCATTTAAATTAATGCTATCTATATTTAAGTTTCAGTCTGTTATTTTGATTATGTCCTTATCAGGAACCTGTCTTTAAGCCATTTTATTGTTCTACCACATTTGTTTCATTTTACTTTGCACCGGATGCACAAAAGGTAAGTAACCTGGCACCTTCCAAATATTTCAGAGGTCAAGTCCCATCTGTCCCAACTAGCATGGCCAGTAAAGAGGTTGTGAGAGTTTTTGTACAAAACATCTGGAAGGCACCACATTGCCTATCCCTGTAGTTCCCATTAGACTATTATAGCTCTAAAAACACATTTCATTTGACTAATACTTCACATAGCTATGTACATAAGAATTAGTAATAGAGGACCAGGAATGAGTAAGTGTAATGTTAGAAAAGGGAAGAAACCATTCCTTCATCAGCCCACTTGTTTTCCTTCACACTAGGGAGAAAAAATATTTCTCCATGACGGACATGAAATACAGCAGGAGGGAGGTCTGTCCTCTTACGCTAATCATAATAAAATGGTAGCCTGTATCTGCATGTTAGCATGCTGAAGAAAAAAGTATTTTCTTCTGTGGCCATCATGGAAAAGCCAGTTACTTTTTCCTTCTAACTAACTTTAAGGGCTTAGTTAACAAACCAATAAAAATAACATTAATGTTACACAATTGCCCTAATTCTGAAAATGGTCTTGCAGATCAATGCTAGCTTGTCTATCTGAATTCACTGCACAGATAAAAGCTGAATCAGAGATTCCCTGATCAAGATGTCAGTCTCTTAGCCATTCCAAATCTACTATGTATAGCAATGTCCTATAGTTGCTTCAGTAAAAACAAAAAAACCCTCTATGAATCCTGTCATACCTCAGGCCCAGTGAAGCTCAGGCTCACTCACACTTGTGGTAGCTCATTAGAGCAGATTCTCTTGCAATTCTCACAGCAAAAATAAATAAATAAATAAATAAATAAATAAATCTCAGTCTCGGCAGCCCCTTTGGTTATGTAGGGACAAATGACGGCTCTTCTCCAGAGGGGTCATGTACAAGGAAAACAAAATAATAAATTAGTATGCAGTATATGTCACAGTATTCTCAGATAGGGAAACGTACTATGCAGAATCCTTTCCAAGGAGCCAGAATGACAGATCATTCTAATCTAAATCATAAAATCTAAACCCTCACTTTAACCAAAAAAACAAATTAAGGTACTCTGCCAAACCTGAAAAAGCAACCCTAGCTCTTCTGGTCAATGTTAAAAAATAAAACAAAATCCATAGCTAGGTAATACCTTCATTTTTTTTTAATCCATTCAGTCATGTCCTATTCTCAGAGACTGCCTGGAGAAGTCCCTGCAGCTTTCTTGGCAAGGTTTTTCAGAGGTGGTTTGCCATTGCCTCCTTTCTAGGGCTGAGAGACAGTGACTGGCCCAAGGTCACCCAGCTGGCTTTGTGCCTAGAGTGGGACTAGAACTCCCAGTCTCCTGGTTTCTAGCCTGATGCCTTCACCCACCACACCAAACTGGCTCTCATACCTTTATTGTTGTTGTTGTTGTTGTTAGTTGACGTCGAGTTGTTTACAACTCATGGCAACCCTATGTATAACAGAATGAAATGCTGTTCGGTCTTGCGCCATATGCCTGACTGTCACAATGTAGCTTTATTAGCACCAATACCTTTATTAGCACTACCTAAAATGGCACAAAACAATATGCAATAGACTTTTGAGTTCTCCAGAACTCTATTGAGCAAGGTGGTACAAAAAGTGGGGTAGGAACAAGGAAATCCAAAAATTAGGAAGGAGTTCCAGCAGTTCAAAATCAGTGCATCTGAGATGAAGGGGACTGCACTAGGCATGATAGGGGCTAAACATGAGTAGCTCCATGAATGAAAAAAATCTGCTCAAAAGATTACCTCTCCATTCTTTTAAGTCTGGGTTATGGGTCTGTCATTGCTTCTGTTTTGCAGGGTATAAGGACCCATCCAAACACTCCAACAGTGCAATCTGAATAAAGTATTTAAACCCATGGGAAATATAGAGTGTGTTTTCTGGCATCCAGGGAGCAGTACATGCAGCACAAGTTCACATGTGGATTTAATCAGATTTGTCAGCAAGCTTTTCCTCTTTATTAATGTGTATGGAAACTGCCTTCTCTAAAACCCAAGTAGTAGAAGAGGATATGTTTCCAAATTGATAATGCTTCACATCAGAAAATAAATTAGTTTGGCATCCAAGGTTGATCAGCTAGCTGGCTGTACGTACCACGTTTTATGCAGATAGCTTCTCACTGAGGTCTCTCTTCAGCTCTTTTTGTCTAAATCAGGACTGGTATTCGTCTTCAGATGTTTTGGGACCACAGATTCTACAATCTATGACCATTGGCCATGTGGAATTAATAGCAGTAGATTCCCAAAGGAAAACCTAAACTGAGTCTAGCACGAATTCTCCCATCTCCATCCAGGCACCTCAGACAATGCCCTTTGGGAAAGCCATTCCCTACTCCAAAAGCCTTACCTCTGAATAAAACCCCACCGTTTCCTTGCACAGGAGAAGCACCTTTCTCTGGACAGGAGAAAGGGGGAAAATAGCTTGCTCCATACAGAGAAAAGGACTCCAGGCAGGGTAAGGCAGAAAGCAATCACTCTGATTCTTCTATCACATATCTTCTCAAAAGGGGGTCATCCGCAGAACTGTTGGGGGAAGAAGAGAGCCTTCTGCCCTAGACCTGTAGGGACTTTTGGCCCACAAGTTGGAGATTTTATACCCCTGCCCACATCACTCTTTGGATAAGTTACAAGGCAAATCCTCTAGAAGTTGCTACCTGTGGCATGTTATCTAGGATGTTTGAATGTGGAAAAAAATTGAAGTTAAAATATAATCATTTCACATCAGTTATGGCATGATATATAGAACTAATACCAAAATATTCTGACTTTCAGGTCCCATTGTCTGTGGGAGCTGCTAAAATCTTGTTTGATCCTCTTCTTCATGTTATTCCACAAAATTTCACTGGAAGTTCAGCAAGAACGCTTGGATTCTGTAGAATCTAGGCAGATTAGAAATGAAATATATTGGGATCTGTCAAAGAGAACTTTAGGTTCTGAAGTTCTCTTGGATATAAATTACCTCTCTGACACCAACCAGCTACATACCCAGAGAGAGGAACTTTGCATGAACAAGTTAAATAAGACCAGTAGTTGCCTGCGGAGGTGATGGGCTTAGGCCGAAGTTACCTGCAGGATCATCTATTCCTGAAATGGCTAGATTTACTAATGCTTTTCATTCAAGAATAAAAATAACTTGTTGAATATAATCCAGGAGTTATTTCAGAATTTTGAGTTGCTACACACACTCTCCCATTTACTGAATCATATTCCGCTGTTCTAGGATGCAATGAGAGAAAGAATATGTGGGGAAAAGGCATCAGATGAACATTCTGCCCCCCAGCCTTCCAAAGCCTAAAATGATCCTGCGTATCACTAAAATGCATAGCATAGTACTCTGTATGACCCAGGATGTATATGTGTATAATACTCTGTATGGCCCAGGACCCCTTTTTCCATTCCTCAGAGCCCTCTCTGACCAAAACCTTAAGAAATGACACATCAAACCATAAGAATGTACTGTTTGTAGTGTAAAATAGGCTTAGCTTGTCAGGTTGCGGCCCACCAAAATATATCTCCACACAGTCCCCATTTGGAATGATTACTGAGGATCAAGGTATCCCCTAAGTAAGTCTCACAGCAAAAAATGGTTCCATATTAGAAGCTTTACTATGGGATCTGGTGGGCTTAGTTTCTGCTTGTTTCAGTGTACGGAGCAGTTAATGTCCGTCCTTAGGAAAAGCCACAAGACAAAGTTCATTTGAGAGCAGAAAGAACATTTCTTTCTCAAATGAAAGCTTGACAGTAAGGATCAGGAACAAGGAAGTAAAATAAGGAAATATTACATAAGATAGCTATTAATACGCTTTGATAAAATTGCCTGAAACATGGCTGCCTGATAGGAGAGGAGGTTTTCTGCGAGCTCCTGGTTCCTTTGGTAAGATTGATAGCTATTAATAGACTTTGATAAGATAGCTATTAATACACTTGGAGCTGAGGAAGATGATACATTCTCTGTGTTGGCGTTCTCTCTCTGTATGATGTATGCTGTATGTACAGTACATACGTACACATGCATGTTCTATATGTATTTTCCTGGGAAAAAGCTCCTGGCAAAGTCTGCACCCAGAGACAATACTACAAGTCACCTATTTCAGCAGCCTCTGCCCAACCCAGTTTCAGAGGTTCTGAAGCTCAACCCACAGAGCTTCTGCTTTGGGCTGTTAACAGGGAGACTCCCTTCACAGCTACCTTTCTCCTTGGGGATTTCTCTTTAGCTGTTTGTTGTCAGAGAATTCCATAAGTACTGCTAGCCAAACACCAGCACAAATTTCTTCCAGCCAATTACATTAGCATCCCTTTTCTTAGCAAGCTAGTGTTAGAATTTTTTATATTTCCTTACCAGGTTTGCAACCAGCTTGATTGATAACTGGCAAATAGAGGGAGAAAATGTAGAAGCAGTGAAAGACTTTGTATTCCTAGGTGCAAAGATTACTGCAGATGCTGACTGCAGTCAGGAAATCAGAAGACGCTTAATCCTTGGGAGAAGAGCAATGACAAATCTCGATAAAATAGTTAAGAGCAGAGACATCACACTGACAACAAAGGCCCGCATAGTTAAAGCAATGGTGTTCCCCGTAGTAACATATGGCTACGAGAGCTGGACCATAAGGAAGGCTGAGCGAAGGAAGATCGATGCTTTTGAACTGTGGTGTTGGAGGAAAATTCTGAGAGTGCCTTGGACTGCAAGAAGATCAAACCAGTCCATCCTCCAGGAAATCAAGCCAGACTGCTCACTTGAGGGAATGATATGAAAGGCAAAACTGAAATACTTTGGCCACATAATGAGAAGACAGGACACCCTGGAGAAGATGCTGATGCTAGGGAGAGTGGAGGGCAAAAGGAAGAGGGGCCGACCAAGGGCAAGATGGATGGATGATATTCTAGAGGTGACGGACTCATCCCTGGGGGAGCTGGGGGTGTTGACGACCGACAGGAAGCTCTGGCGTGGGCTGGTCCATGAAGTCACGAAGAGTCGGAAGCGACTAAACGAATAAACAACAACCACCAGGTTTGCTTCTGAGCCAGGACCAAAGAAACAGGCAGTTGCATGAAATTCAGTTCTTTATTCTTCACCCAAGAGCAAAAGCAATGACAGCAAAAGCTATTAGGTGGGCGATCGTGCAGGACCCCGTCCTTACAGCACATTATATATATTCCATTCAACTCATCCTTTAGAATACCACTCTTACTCAGTTACCCATACTCCACCTTAACCTCATTCCACATTAGGAATTTCCTTCCTTTACTCTATGTTAACATCATTCCATATAAGGGACTTCCTTCCATCTTTGCTAGGGCTCCTTGACCGTTATTAAACAACGCCTTTCCTCTGGAGCAGCTGTCCTTGGAATGTACACCCTTACCTTGTTTCTATAGGCATAGCTGTCTTTCAAGGTCTGTTGGAAGGGAAGAGTAAGAAAGCCAACAAAACTCTTTAAGGAAATATAACATGGTTTCAGAGCCATAATACAAGTGCAAGCGTTTCTAATATATTGACACTAAATATAATATATGAAAATGAAATATATGTGTATTTAAGTATTGCGTATCTAAAATCTATCGTTAGTATTTAGTAGTGGCTGATACAATTGTCTTTTGCAATGATCTCCTGATCAGTTCTTGTCAAGCAGACCTACATGATTCTTTTTTTTTTTTTTTGGTACAATAGGCTTATGCTATTTTTCAAACTAGTTTTTAAAAGCAGCCTCCCTATTAAAAAAAAAAAACCTTGCCCCACCCTTATGGATTATGCACTCTTGCCCACTCTGCATAATTGCTCTGACTGCTGCTCTACTTGCCCTCCAAATCCTTACAGGTAGCCCTTGCCCACTAAGTGTTGTTTTGCCTATATCAGTGTTTTCTCAACCTTGGCAGCCTGAAGATGTGTGGACTTCAACTCCCAGAATTCCCCAGCCAGCCATGGGAGTTGAAGTCCACATATCTTCAAGCTGCCAAGGTTGAGAAACACTGCCGTGTGTGTGTGTGTGTGTGTGTCTGTGTCTGTGTCTGTGTCTGTGTCTGTGTCTTTGTGTATAGATGCAAACCAAGTATAAAGCAAGTGAGGAGAGAGAATAATGGATTTATCAGTGTGTGAAGAAGCGGAGAAAGAACAGAGACGCAAGATGCAAGTTAAATTCAAGGCTTCTTGGAGTGCAATGTGCCCCATGCTGGAGATATTATGGGAAACAGTGGGTTTGCTGACTGATAAGAGTCTATATCAGTCTTGGCAACTTTCAGATGTGTGTTCAACTCCCAGACTTCTGCAACCAGCCATGCTGGCTGGGGAATTCGGGGGGTTGAAGTCCATGCATCTTCAAGCTGCCAAGGTTGAGAAACGCTGCCATATATACTTACATTTATTATTTAGGTGTAGATGCAAACCAAGTATAAAGCAATTTAAAATCCCATGAGTCAGTGCCACAAGACTCAACATAGAAAACTGTACCACAGAATCCCTCTCACAGATACAAGCAAAAATTCAGTAGAGCAGAGGAGAGAGACACAATATACCATGTTGTAACAATGAGCCTCTGGCTCAAAAGCAGGTTTAATATGAATTCATTCCCTATGTAAAAAATCATTTTGAATGGCACCATGCTAAGATCTGATTTCCAGTCAAGATTTTGACCTGGTAACTTTGGGAGAGGGGAGGGTTAGATGGTGTTTCAGACAAGAACTCATTCTGAAAGCGAATGTTTTGTATTAGCACTGAAGGAAGGAAATGTGCTTGGACTCAGCATCAAGGATTCAGTCAACTCCATCTGAAGGTGAAGCAGAGGAATACTGCAATTCTTCATTCCCTCATTCCGGCTGGATCTTTTAAGTCCAGGAACAGCAGCATGTGGAAGAAACAGGAGAACAGAAATATGGGTTTCATTACTAATGAACGTTAGGTTTTGGCTTTTAGAAGATATCCTCCTGAGTTTAAAATGTGTCAGAACAACAGAGTTAAGATAGGCGTGATAAATCAGCTAGCTATGTATTACTCACAAGCTTTCGGGAGAAAAAAAAGAATGGGGAGAGAAAGGGAATATAATTGGAACTACTGAGTAGAAACGGGATGTGAATGTGCTAAATAACCTCAATCATCACCACGGAGAAAACTGGCAAATGTGTCAGTGAAATGCTTAGGGGTGGCGTGGAGTGCAATGCATTATGATAGCCTTTGTCAACTGGATCTGATGGATATTGTCAATTCTCTGAGACAATTACCTTCCAAGCCAACTCTGACAATTATTTACCAATATTCTATGAGAAACTCTGAACTTTGTCTTCCTAAGGTATCTTATACTTTTTTATATAAAACAGTACCTTGCCTTTCCTACTGGTTGGATTCCTTGATAGACTATTTTGGCCATAACATAATCTGAAACTTCTATTTTTCTGGGCCCTATTTGTTTATTCTCAACAAGTACACTATATCCATTGACTTTAAACAGGCATTTGCCAGGTTCATTAGAGTGATGTGCAAATTATGCTAATTAAATGTCTAAATGCAAGTTAACTACCTCTTTAACTTCCACTGATGTTTCAGTTGCTGCTGAAGTATATATAGACTAGACTTACTGAAACAGAGCAAGAATAGGTGATTTTCACACTTGATTGTGGAGACATTGGCTTTGGTTCAGGGTTGTGTTGCACATAAAAAACAGGTGGAACTTGGATTGTGCTATCATGGTTGCCACATTTACATTTTTTACTATACCCTGTAGATACTCTTGCTTCAGTTCCTGATGAGCAGTAGAATATAGATAGTCCTTAGTTAACAACCACCCACTCAGTGACTGTCTGAAGTTATGATGGCACTGAATGAGTGGGACTTATGACCTGAATGTATTTGTTTGCCTGAATGTATAAGCTTACAATTACTGTGTCCTCTGCATGCCTGACACTGCTGTCAAATGGCTCTTGCTGGAATGTTTGGGGCATCCAGTCTCATAAGAGAAGCAGTTCCAGCCGTCGCAGCATCCCTGTGCTCACATGATTGCAATTCAGACATTTGGCAACTGATGCACAATTATAATGGTTGCAGCACCCCACGATCACTGAACCTCACTTGCAACCTTCACTGCCGGCTTCTGACAAGCAAAGTCAATGAAGAAGCCAGCAGGAGGTCTCAAATGGTGACCACTTGATGTCACGCTTAAGGATTGCATGGGATTGCTTAATGACAGTAACTGGAAGTGCTGGAATTGCTGTCATAAATCAACACTGTCACATGACCTTATGCTTTACAACTGCTTTACAACTTAGCAATGGAGTTGCCAGTCCCAATTACTGTCATTAAGCGAGGACTACCTGTACAGTGGGTAAAGTTGGGCTATTTATTTTTCCTTAAGTTCAACTACCTCCCACAATTGCTTCTTAGAGAAAAAGAGAACCTAGTGGTCTACAGAGGAAGATGGGGTAAATATGTAACGAATAATCAGAAAAGAATAGTCAGAAACCTATCTCAATAGTCAAGCAAAACCCAAATAAGGTGATTTCTTCTACATCTGACATTAACGACTTTCTAATAAAGAAAGAGATAAAACGTCTGCAAAACCACCACAAAAGTAAAAACATGAGTGCTTTCTTAAGACATTGATGATACATGATGTTGCTTCCAGTTGAGTAATATCTTGGTCAGCAGTGTGCACAAGATAACATCTTACTTTCTGTTTTAATATGTACACATAAAATTAATGCAGAGTAAGTTATGTTCCTCCCTTTAATTAAATCTATACATAGCAGTGTTTGACTCATCTTTGATTTATTATCTGGCTCTATTATCAGTATGAGCTTCTCACACCGAAGATGTTGTCTAGTCAGGCAATGAAACATCTGCAAGAAAACAACCAGGCTCAGAGACCAAGGACTCCACAGTTCGACCTTGATCTACAGATATTCTCTTCAATTGTATCTTTTACAGTATATTTCTTTCTACATTTCCTATTCTTGATTCTTTTATTTATATCTTGAAACATTTTTAATAAATATATAGTTATAAGAAACGTATCTCATGAAGAACTCCAAAATGGTTTAACATGTCATTGCTTTAGGAATATAGGAAAATGAAAATACTTGGTCTATGTGGGCAAATGTTTTTAATCAATAACTTTAGAACCAATCAATAACAACAACACCTCCCCCCACATATAAAACATATGTTCCAAAAGCAGCTTTAAATAGAATACTTAGCTGTGGTCTTTCTGTGTTTGAAGAACTTAGGAAGGTGCTTCCTTTAACCACGGCCACATATCAGAACAACTTCTGTTCCTTGTGAGGCCTCTACAGAAGGATTTCAGCCATGTGCACGCTGTCCTTTATACAAATCTTATACGTGCTCTGTTCTCTTCCAGTTGCTTTACCTGTCTTCCATACCATATAGCAAGAGTGTGCACCTTCCATTGGTCCAGAAGATGACATTTCCATAGGTCTGGCACACTGAGCACTGAGCTACTTTCCAAAAGTGGTCAGGGCCCGGTGGCATCTGTTTTAGCAGAAAGTAGAAAAGAGGCATTAAAGGACGTGACATGATAGTTAAGCTTGTACTGAAGTCCCATGAGACTTAAAGCTCTCATTTAACTCTCCATTTATTCACTTGATTTGTATAGTATGTCACCTCACTCTATAGCAACCTTTCTCAACCTTTGACCCTGGAGGAACCCTTGAAATATGTTTCAGGCCTCGGGGAACCCCTGCACATTCAGGCTCAAATATAGGCCAGAAGTTACAAAATTATTATATTTGTTTCATGTGTCAGCCTGTATATATGCAAGAACAGTGTTCTTAAACTAAAAATAAAGAATGAAACTTACCTCTTTAATGTGAAGTTGCCTGAATTTGAATTTTTTTTAAAAATAAATTGTCTCCCAGGGAACCCCTAGTGACCTCTTGTGGAACTCTAGGGTCCCACGGAACCCTGGCTGAGAAACCCTGCTCTATAGACTCCAGGCAGCTTGCACTTCTGTACGATGCACCAAAAATACACTGTAAAGACCAAACAATTCTGAAAATGTCACAGTTCCTATATAACTGCTGGCTAATTCCATCACATATTATTCCTGAAAGACCATGTGCAAGAGCAGGGAGGGAGCCATCCGGACACCAGGGTTGATTGTGACAAACAAGGCAAAGCGTCCATGTTACCTTGGGGCTCTGCTAAATGAGGGGATGGGATGGTTCATATGCTTGCTGCAGCATCTCCATATACGGTTTACAGGAAAAACAAAAACCACAAGCTAGGAGCTATATGTATTATGACAAATTTTGGAAAAATCGTTCAGAGAGCCCCCATTTATTCTTTTTGTTGGAATACTTATTTATTATTTGTTTGTTCATTATTCTGTTTAGTTAACAAGTTGGCCTCACAGACAGGTTTCATGAGGGCAGACGCATTGTTTCAAAGATGCCCCCCCCCCTCCAAATGGCTGTGGGGTTTCAGAGCTGCTCTTGAGCGTTAAATGGATTTTAATGGAGCAGAAAGCAAACTGAATTATCCAGTGGATAAAAAAGAAGGGAAGAAAGAAAAAAAACTCATTATCCAACTTGGGAAGCCCATAGGATGCTCAGACACTATTTCTTCTGCTTAAAATAGCAGAACCTGATCTGAAATCCCTCTGTTCGACAACATATAATCTCCCTCCTCAACCCCCCAGGACCCTTCTGATAAGAGAAGCTCAGAGAGACAATTGCCAGGATTCTTCAAGGCTGGCTGATTCGGTTAATATGCTGAAAGCCAGAGTAAACAAGTGTGTTGATCTGCCTGCCTGTCACAATTAAAAAAAGAACACCCAGCAGGCTTGAAGTCTGCTGCTCCAGGGTCACCTGCTGAGCCAGCTTCTGCATCTTAAAAGCCTCTACAGTTAGTTCAACTCTTCTCTTCTTCCTCATCTCATTCTCATTTTTGAAAAATGTGGCATCAAAGCCAGATGTTTGTGCTGGAGCTCCAACTGTTAGATGGCATTCATCTGTGGAGAAGGCTTGGAGAAGACAGTTGGCAGAGGTCCTGGTGGTTGAGGGTTGACTTTGGTGTAGGAGTTTGGAGACTGTTTTTGTTCTGCCATGGCAGTGGAAGTGGCAGCAATTGTGGCTTTGGAGACTAGCAGAGAGGGGTTCCCAAGGAGTGCTCAGCCAAGCAGCTGGAGAGTGGTCAGGCAGCAAACAGAAGACTAGAGACCAGCCCCAGACCTGAAGAAATGGCCAAAGAGTTCCTTGGGAGAGCAAGCAGCAGTGCAGAGGACTTAGCAGTGCTGCTGATCAGCTGTTTCCTGATCAGCTAGTGGGTGCACATACAGGATTTGGCCAGAGGTGTAGGAGTCTAGAGGCTTGGAAGACAACTCTGTGGGCTAGGACCTCAGTTGCAGCTATAAGACAGCAGGTGCTCTTACTGGCCAGTTTCTAGCAAGCTCTAGTGAAGATGGCAACCTCCGTATGCTCATCCCTGATGTGGTGAAGGGTTTTGGGCACCCAGGCTTGAGACAGCAGTGGAAGAGGGAGCCTGCTGGTGGTCCTGCAAGAGGACTGAGCTGCATCCTATGGCTGCTCTATGACTGGCCACGTAAGACAGCAACCATTTTGGCCTTTGTCATCTTTCTCCTTTCCCCATGCCATGGGCTTGGATTAGAGTTTGCCACTGCACTGCTGTTATATTTACAGCTTGTGGCAGCCCTGGTGTCTCTGAAGACTAGGGTAAGAAGACTGGAGTTTTGGGCTGGCATTCTGTGTGTGAGAAGGCTTTAGGAGGAGGTGTTGGGAGGAGCTGAGGTCATTTGCCTCTTTTTGGGTAGAGCAGTGGGGCAGTTATCTGTCTGTGTTTAGGGGAGGATGAGAGTATTTTTTTTTTAGTTTTTCTCCTCTGACCCCCACCAGCTGAGAGTAGGTTTGGTCAGAGGATGTGAAGTGGGGTGGCTCAATACAAAGTGGCAAATGGTTAGCTTGGCAAGGTACTGGGTGTCATCTGCTTGGTGTTGTCAGCCCTTTGAAGTAGGCCTGGTCAAGAAACAGAGACCACTAGAAATATTAGAACTCTACTTTATTGATATAGGCAATAACAACAGAATCTTGAAAGCCTGACAGTTCCCTCTTATACCAAAGATGTTCAAGGCAGGACAATGTTGAGTTTCTTTCTCATGCGGTCTTGTTTTCCTGGACTGAGCTCGTGTTCTGCTAACTGTCTCAGCATATCCTCTCTAATGTCATCTCTGTGTTCCTCTACAGGTGTGTAGTGATGTATGGAATGGCCCTCTGATCAGTGGGGGAGGGTCAGGGTGATGAGTATTGTAAGTTGGGTTGAAGGCAGGCAGTAGCATCACAATGGTGACAGGCATGGGAGACATGGTGGGACACAGGTGGTGGGGAAGGGGCCTCAGTGTTTCATACTGTTGCCACATTGTAGCTCCCTGCACTCAACATGAGCCCCAGTTATTACAGCTTCAGTGCCCCTGGGTTTTACCTGCTACTGCTAAATGCCAGGTTGGTCTGTAATAAGGTCTCCCTCATCCAAGATGTGATCATGGATGAGAGGGCCAACATGGCATGTAGTATTGAGACCTGGCTGGGTATGGAGGGGGTGGTTCCATCTCAGAAATGTGCCCATCTGGGTTTCAGGTGTGGCATCAGTTGAGATTCTGGGGCAGGGTGGGCGGTGTAGCTGTTGTCATCCATGAGGCTTCGGTGGCTTTCAGGGTCACTGCTCCACAGATAACTAGAGATGAGTCCCTATTTGTGTAGTTCGACTGTAGGAATCAGATGGGATTGCTGCTTATGTACCAGCCTCCTTGCTGTGCAGCTACATCCCTACCTGAGATGCTCAGTACCTTGGCCAGGTTGGCAATGTAGTTCCCCAGGGTTATGGTTCTGAAGAACTTCAACCTGCCTTCACTGGGTCCAGAGTAGGAGGTGACTCAGGGTTTCATGGCCTTGATCCAGATTACTGACAGCCCAACTCATAGTGGGGATCATGTATTAGGTCTGTTTTTATCTCAGAGCAGTGGCAATAGGACCTGGAGTTGAGGGATGTTGCCATTAGTCCCTTTTTATAGACAGATCACTTCCTATTAACCTTAAGAGTTCTCTGTGGCTAGCCCGCACTGGAAGGAGGAGGGACCTATTCAATCAGTCCACCCCAGGCACCTGATGGACCAGGTGAGGTTCCAGAGGGAAATTGAGGGTAGTTCCTGAAGTTCTAGTGCACAGCTTGACAGAAGCCCTAGTCGCTGCTTGGAATGAACAAGTGATGGCAGCCTTGAATCAGATTGCACCTGTATAGATTCTCTCTATGCGCGTGGATCCTGAGAGCTACCTGTTTCTTTAGAGGAACTCCAGTAGATGATTAGAGACACCTAGTGCATTGCTAAAGGAAGACAAAGAGTAAGCTTTTGATCAAGTACAGGTAAAAGCCTTTATTTTGTCCTGTTATCTGGGCTGAGTTTGCACCTGTTAGTCCTGAGGAAGTAGACAAAATCCTTGGGGTGTGGGGTCCCGCCATCTGTGTTTTAAATCTGGGCCCCTCCTGATTGATCAAAGCCTCCTGGGAGGTGACATGTACCTGGATCCAAGTGGTGGTGAATGCTTCTTTGCAGTAGGGGACAGGACCTTGAATTGCACTTGGAAGCCTACTGGGCATGGGGCCAGGTTACTTGTGGGACTACCTATCTCCCATGGCTTCTGCCTGTTCTACATGTTCCAAGTCCTCTTGGTGAATCAGTATCATCTCATGGGACTTAGGAAGTGTGTTTTCTCTGTCATGGTACTTACTTTGTGGACAACCTTTCCCCTGAGATTTGGACCACCCCCACACTGGTGGTCTTCCATAACCCTGGCTCTTCCATAATCCTGGCTTTTCCCCTGAGCATGGGGGCCAGAAGGTTAGTGGAGCCCAGAGCGTGCATTTGTTAGGTGGTCAGGGAGATTTTTATATGGGCTTCAACTTGGTTTTCTTAACTGAATTTGTTAGGTGCCCAGAATTCCACTGGTTAGATGGGCAGCCATATAAATTGGTTTAATATATACATTAAAAAATCTAAGCTCAGGAGAAAACTGGAATGCAATTCTGCACAAGCACCTTCGCTTTCAAAGAGAGCTGAACTAGCATGTATCTATTAAAAACCTCATGGTTTTTTTCATTTTTGATAATAGAGAGCATCTTTTAGTGTCCTAGGCAAGCTGTGACATACCTATTAACAAATCCTCACCTACTTAAATTTCTCATAAGATGCTTTTTTAAAAAAAGTAATTTCTATTTTTTTAAAAAAAGAAAACATCTGATGAATGCTATTATTTTAAGAATGTTATCCTTGCAAAGCTGCTCATATGGCCTGCATCTGTGACTAAATACAGACTTACTGAATTCTTCTTTTGTTTTCCTTATTCTTTTTTTTAATAGGAATTGCTTCTAGCTGATATAGCAAAAGAAAAGTGAAGCATAGGTAGCGAACTTCTAAACAGGACATGCCTCTTACAGTTTGCTTTCCCTGACGATATTGTTAAACAACATTATTTCCAACATAATTTAAGCACTATCTGGTTCTTTGCTTTGGTGGACAGTCAGGAGGCCCTGCCCACTTCATTCTACCACTTCATTCAGCAGCCCCATTTCAACCAAAATACACCTCCCCATCCAAAATACCTCCCTTTTGGCCTTTTTTGTTTTGGCCCCTCAGATAACTCACATCTCATACAGGTAGTCCTCACTTAATGACTGCCCTGTTTAGCAACTGTTCAAAGTTACAATGTTACAAGTTAAATGGCACTGAAAAAGAAACTTTACAACCCATCCTCACACTTAACGACCATTGCAGCATCCCCACAGTCACATGACCACCATTCAGATGCATCACAGTTGGAGCACATTTATGACAATTGCAGTGTCCCATGGTCACATGGTCACCAGTTGCAAGCTTCAGAGCCACTTTCCAACAAGCAAAGTCAATGGAGAAGCCAGCAGTAAAATCGCAAGTCGTGGTCATGTGATGTCTCACTTAATGACCATGCATGATTCACTTAACAACTGCAGCGGAACTCACATCGTAAGTCTGGCATGGTCACATGATATTTTGCTTAATAACTGCATTGCTTAGTGATGGACTTGCTGGTCCCAATTGTGGTTAAGCAAGGACTACCTGTATATAGTTTTAGCTGTATAGCTTGAATTCTTCTTTACAATCTGATGCCCTCCACAGGTTTTGAACTTCAGTTCTATTCAGCCCCAGCCAGCATGGCCAATGGCAAAGAATTTCTGGAATTGGTCCAGAAATCTGAAGGGTGCCAGGTTGCCTGTTTTCAGATAGCCTGCAGCTCTATTGCTTCTTTCAAGTCTCAGAGAAAAAATCATCTACATACTCATCCATTGTTTCCTTATCTGCATGATCAGCTGGATGTCCTTGTCTTCCCATATGGGTCCTCTATGGAGTTCCCAAGACAGTTGTCCATTTCTAGCAATCTCTCTTGGAAAGCCTTTTTACAATTTTCATCTATTGTCTTTGAGAATAAACAATTCACAAATGGGCTATTATTTCTGTTCCCAAATGGAGTCCTGCATGAACAAACAAATGTCTAGAAATACAGACAATTTAGTTCAGAAAAGATATCATTTATGTAGTTCATAGGTTAATGTGCATGAAGGATTTATAATACTCCATAGCTATTAAAAAACAGAAAACAAATCTGAGTAATCATTTTGACACCTATTGTTCTTCATATAGCAACTCATCTGTATCAGACTTAATAAGAGCATTATAAAGAGCATTATAAGCCCACCATCATTAACAGAAATATAACCAGAAGTGGGAAGTGCTGGGAATTGGACCTGCAGTCTATATTTCTTTATCTATAACCAACATCCAAGCAATGAACTCTCAAAGGGGCTGGAACTTAGCCATCATCTGTCTACATCTGATCTCTCTGGTAAACATTACAGCTGCCAAGAATGAAGCAAGCGAAAAGCACTTACAGATTAGAAAGGAACACATGGCATTAACTGACCTGCTCAAGTCATAAAATATATTGTAGAGGAAGAAAAGAAAGGAAACCAATCATTCTCCCAGGGATGGCCCATCTGCTCTCATAAAGTTTCAGTCATTACTACAAATAAATACATTCAGGCCAGAAAAATCTGGAATTAATTTTTGTGGTTTCTATTTTTTTTTAAAAATGTTCCTGGAGCCTTTTTGGAAGTTTTACTAAATAAGTATGATATCAGCAACCTAAAATTGTTAACATGTCTGTCTCACATGCTTGAATAGAAGACTTGAGGAGTACAAACCTATGCCCGTGGTCTTTTAATTGCAAAACAAACCAATTCTGGGACATGGGAACAAAGAAGATGATGCCAACTTTCACATTTAGCCTACTATTTAATAGCATATATACATCAAGAAACTTTTCAAGGAAGCCCTTGATACCTGGGATTTATGTTCCACTTCAGTACCAATTCTCTAATTGTAGAATATCATTCTAGCTCACTTTTTAAGTTAACTTCTAAAGCATTCATCCAATTTTTCCATATAAAGCTATGCCATATATAAAAGATAAGTACTTGTCCTGGCTGAGAACAGGAATGGCAGCAAAGGAGGGATCCAGGCTGAGCCCAGTGCTTGGAAGAAAGCTCCTCAGCCCTAAGAAATGCAAATTATATATTAAGAAGGCAATCCAAATATCCCATCTTATATACAGGCTGGGCATTCTGACAAGCCTCATGCCTTTCAGTAACAAAACAGCATTGAAGTTTCAGAAGTTTTAAAGCAGCCATAATATTTTTGCAAGCTTATTTGAAAGCTTGAAAAATGACAGACTTTTAAAAATTAATAGCACATAGGTGCTGGAGTCCCATCTGCTCAGGTTCCAAAGCAGTTTTTTAAAATTATTTTCAAAGCATACACAACCCTAAAAATTACCATGAAAAGCAGTTAAATTAAAAGCAGCCTCCAGAGTCTTTTTTTTGTAAAGTGGAGAGAGCCAAATCTCAGTTTTTAAGGGTTTGTGTTGCAGAGCTTGGAGAAGGCCCCCCCTGAGTATCTGACAAGCCGACTTTTCTGAGCAGAGATGTTTTTAGAATGACCTTGTCTGCAATTCCTATATATACAGAAGGTAATTCAGGTAAATTCTAGCTTTAGCACAATAAGGTTAAAGCCAACATCTTACACTGTACCAGGAAAGCAATTGTCCACTGGTGTAAAGCTTTCAAGACAATAGTAATACAATCTCTCTACTGTGTATCACAGATCTTATCTGTAACTTCTACCTTTTTTTCAAATCAGCTTAGCCAGAAATGGTATATTTGAGATTGATCTGTAATTTCCCAATTCTTCCAGTCAAGAAACTCCTTTGAAGCATCTGCTTTAAGCAAAACAGATTATGTCCCTTTTGCAAAGAGACAGTAATCACTTCTATGTACCATAGGGCCAGTTCCACCTTGGCCAATTTAAACAACCATAAAGGGTTGTTAAGGGATGTTGAGAAGGTTAAGTAAACATCACTAGTTGCACATCCATATACTTAAGCTGAAAAAAATTCAAAATAACTGGCCAAGTGAGGGGCAGAGTTGCTTTAAAGTTACTGCCACACTTCTGAGGCAGATGTGATTAACTTTATCCACAAAAACTATACCAATTTCATATAGCAAACCTCAATATTTCCCAACAATTCTGATGAATATGTTTCCATAACCATCTAAACAAGCATTGCCATTCTGTTCTGTGAGTGGTAAAGTCAGTGGAGCATCAAGAGGGCCATAGTGCTGGATATTCTGGGACTTTCAGTCTGGCAAAGGCTGTAGTAGAAGACAGACAGGTCAGTGGAGGAACTGGTATGAACTATGTCAAGAAGCATCATATTTTAGAAGCTCTAGCTGTTAGTATTAAAGACAATTGAGAATCATGGTTTGTCCCCCACCAACATACACCATTCATAGATTCCCTGTGAGATATGTTGAGAAAAAGTGTTACCCTTTGAGGTTAATAGATAAAAATAGCTTTGAAACCAAGGCTCCCCCATCATAAGTCAGCAGTCTAATTACCACATCACACTGGCTTCCCTTTGAAAAGGAAAATCTTTTCAAGCACTATATGCAGGTCAAAATCTTGCACTCTTTTTCAAGATCTTTGGCCACTAGCTACCTCCCTCATTGACAGCTGCTGCTCCTGATTTCAAACTCCAAGGACTGAAAGTTATGATCAGATAGTGAAGCTCATTTTTAAGCTTCTGGCAGTTCTCAAGCTACGCTTCATATCAATAAGAATTTTGACTGCTTAATCTACTTGTTGAAAAAGCAGAATGCAATAAAAAATAATTCTCCCAAGCATTTATTAGTGTATATTACTTTTGCAGGATTTACGAGCTTTCTAGATAGCATATGACTACATATTTATTATGTAACTTTAACATGAGAGACTCTGCTCGTGTTAAAGTTACATAATAAATCTATTTTTATTCCCTTCCAAAATAAATCAATCATTCCTTCATGCTTCTTTATCTTCAAATGGAAGTTTGAAAAGTTAAGTATACATTTCTTTGTGGTCAGCAGAATAATGTTTTTTAACATGCTTTTTACTGATCATATTTTGTTATGATATGAGTGGTTTTCAGGCATTATGACCTGAGGAAAATGCTATTTCAATCCAATTAAATAAACTCTTGCTATCACAGTAAGCAAGAACAGAATAGATGAGAAAATGCAACAGATTTAAGTATCCTTCTGATGTTTACTTGCTGGTATAGCAAAATTCACATTGACCTGTTTACTTGTTCTCAAATCATATAAGCTGTCTAGACTTTAGGGGTATACATTGCCAGACGAGGATAATTCTGTATATTTCCAAGGCAAAGGAGAGAAATCCAAACCTGTTCAGTTCTAGTTCTGGGCCTCTATGAAGCTTCATTCCTGATCTGTGACTTCAGAGTTTGAGCCTGCAATGAAGACGAACACTAGAAGGTTGCACCTGAAAGGGAAAAAAAATGTTTGGGTAGATGTGTAAAATGCCACAGTGGAAAGGATGGGTGGTGATTTGCCTTAAACTCAGTGATTCTTGCAACCAGGTTGCCATGGCTCAAGCTTGATGGAAAGTGATCCTTTAGCTTTATTATTTGCTCCACCTCCCTGTCACCCAATCTTCTGATGGCTTAGCTTGCCTTGAAATTGTCTCAATCTGCTGAAACACAAAAAGGTTATAGACATTTATGCTTTTCACATGCTGAACAGTGGAGTCCTTGGTGCTCTCTGAGCCTTGTTGTTTTCTTGCAGACGTTTCATTTCCAGACTAGGCAACATCTTCAGTGCAAACAACAGCCCAATCAAAGAACTCCCAAGGAAAGAACAACACCCCCACCAACACAAGCAGGGCAAGCCACAGTATATAAACTGAGAGCAAGGCCCACTCCCTCTTTGCACTGAAGATGTTGCCTAGTCTGGAAATGAAATGTCTGCAAGAAAACAACAAGGAAGGCTCAAAGAGCACCAAGGGCTCCACAGTTCAACCCTGAGCTACAAATATTTGCTTTGATTGGTACATGCTGAACAGCAGGAAAATGGAGAACTGTCTTTTCAAGGCTCATTTTAGATCCAGGCGTTGAATTATATTGGACTACTCCCTGGAACCATTGAACTTCTTCCTTTTTTTATCTTCTGGGAATAGTTTCAGAACATGGGGATTCAGGCTGTATCAACAGTAGCTGCTCATGTCATGTCATGTCATGTCATGTCATGTCACTGAAGATAAGAAAATGTCTAGAAACTTCTAAAGGTATATAAGAATAGATGTGGCCATTTATTGTAACCAAAGACTGAATTTTTTTAATTAAAAAAAAAGTCCATGAGCTATATGAAATGTGGCCTTGGACATCTCAGGAGCAGGGGGCAAATTTTGTTTTTTGTTTTTGTTTTTGTTTTTGTTGTGCAATTGGGAGGAAGATAAAGTACAACATAAATATATAAAGCCTCACAGAAGCTCAACACATTTCATCTCCCTTTATTTATTTATTGCTGAAAACTATAACTTTGAAATATAGAAAATTGGGTCATTTAAAATTGTAGAGTTTGCCCTCAGATTTCAGCTGTGAAACCATATGGCATTCTGGCAGCCATAAAAGTGGGTTTAACAGCCCCATATGATCTGTAGGCCCTGAGTTCCCCTCTTTAGCTAAGCAGGTTTTTAAAGGAAGCATGTTTACTGGTCTTCAGCAAAGGATCGTTACCTTGTCGTGGTGCTGGAGCTTGAGCACCTCAACGATGCCATGAGCTAAACCGTGAAGGGCCACCCAAGACGGGAAGGTCATGACAGAGAGGTCAGACTAAATGCGATCCCTGGGGAAGGTAATGGCAGCCCACCCCAGTATTCTTGCCGTGAAAACTAAATGGATCAGTACAACCAGAGATACGTCGGTATACCATCGGAAGATGAGACCCCCAGGTCGGAAGATGGTCAAAATGCTACTGCGGAGGAACAGAGGATGAGTTCAACTAGCCCCAGACGTGATGACGCAGCTAGCTCAAAGCCAAAAGGACAGCTAGTGGCTGACGGTGCTGGTGGTGAATGGCGAATCCGATGTTCTAAGGATCAACACACCATTGGAACCTGGAATGTAAGATCTATGAGCCAGGGCAAATTGGATGTGGTTATTGGTGAGATGTCAAGATTAAAGATAGACATTTTGGACGTCAGTGAACTGAAATGGACTGGAATGGTCCACTTCACATCAGATGACCACCAGATCTACTACTGTGGACAAGAGGACCACAGAAGAAATGGAGTAGCCTTCATAATTAATAGTCAAGTGGCTAAAGCAGTATTTGGATACAATCCAAAAAATGATAGAATGATCTCAATTCGAATTCAGGGCTAGCCATCTAACATCACAGTGATCCAAATATACGCCCCAACCACAGAGGCTGAAGAAGCTGAAGTAGAGCAGTTCTATGAGGATCTGCAGCACCTACTGGACAACACGCCTAAAAGAGATGTTATTTTCATCACAGGAGACTGGAATGCTAAGGTGGGCAGTCAAATGAAACCTGGAATTACAGGTAAGTATGGCCTGGGAGAACAAAATGAAGCAGGACATAGGCTGATAGAATTTTGCCAAGACAACTCAATGTGCATAACAAACACTCTTCCACCAACCTAAGAGACGGCTTTATACATGGACTTCCCCAGATGGACAACACTGAAATCAGATTGACTACATCATTTGCAGCCAAATGTGACGGACATCTATACAGTCGGTAAAAACAAGACCTGGAGCTGACTGTAGTTCAGATCATGAACTTCTTCTTGCACAATTTAGGATCAGACTAAAGAGATTAGGGAAGACCCACAGATCAGCTAGATATGAACTCACTAATATTCCTAAGGAATATGCAGTGGAGGTGAAGAATAGATTTAAGGGACTGGACTTAGTAGATAGGGTCCCGGAAGAACTATGGACAGAAGTCTGCAACATTGTTCAAGAGGCGGCAACAAAATACATCCCAAAGAAAGAGAAAACCAAGAAGGCAAAATGGCTGTCTGCTGAGACACTAGAAGTAGCCCAAGAAAGAAGGAAAGCAAAAGGCACCAGCGATAGGGGGAGATATGCCCAATCAAATGCAAAATTCCAGAGGTTAGCCAGAAGAGATAAGGAATTATTTTTAAACAAGCAATGCATGGAAGTGGAAGAAGACAATAGAATAGGAAGGACAAGAGACCTCTTCCAGAAAATTAGAACCATCGGAGGTAAATTCCAGGCCAAAATGGGTATGATCAAAAACAAAGATGGCAAGGACCTAACAGAAGAAGAAGAGATCAAGAAAAGGTGGCAAGAATATACAGAAGACCTGTATAGGAAGGATAACAATATTGGGGATAGCTTTGACGGTGTGGTCAGTGAGCTAGAGCCAGACATCCTGAAGAGTGAGGTTGAATGGGCCTTAAGAAGCATTGCTAATAACAAGGCAGCAGGAGATGACGGCATCCCAGCTGAACTGTTCAAAATCTTGCAAGTTGATGCTGTCAAGGTAATGCATGCTATATGCCAGCAAATTTGGAAAACACAAGAATGGCCATCAGATTGGAAAAAATCAACTTATATCCCCATACCAAAATAGGGAAACACTAAAGAATGTTCAAACTATCGAACAGTGGCACTCATTTCACATGCCAGTAAGGTAATGCTCAAGATCCTGCAAGGTAGACTTCAGCAATTCATGGAGCGAGAATTGCCAGATGTACAAGCTGGGTTTAGAAAAGGCAGAGGAACTAGGGACCAAATTGCCAATATCCGCTGGATAATGGAAGAAGCCAGGGAGCTTCAGAAAAACATCTCTTTCTGTTTTATTGACTATTCTAAAGCCTTTGACTGTATGGACCATAACAACGTGTGGCAAGTTCTTAGTGGTATGGGGATACCAAGTCATCTTGTATTCCTCCTGAAGAATCTGTATAACGACCAAGTAGCAACAGTAAGAACAGGCCACGGAACAACAGACTGGTTTAAGATTGGGAAAGGAGTATGGCAGGGCTGTATACTCTCACCCTACCTATTCAACTGGTACGCAGAACACATCATGCGACATGCTGGGCTTGAGGAATCCAAGGCTGGAGTTAAAATCACTGGAAGAAACATTAACAGTCTCAGATATGCAGATGATACCACTTTGATGGCTGAAAGTGAAGAGGAACTGAGGAGCCTTATGATGAAGGTGAAAGAAGAAAGTGCAAAAGCTGGCTTGCAGCTAAACCTCAAAAAAACCAAGATTATGGCAACCAGCTTGATTGATAACTGGCAAATAGAGGGAGAAAATGTAGAAGCAGTGAAAGACTTTGTATTTCTAGGTGTGAAGATTACTGCAGATGCTGACTGCAGTCAGGAAATCAGAAGACGCTTAATCCTTGGGAGAAGAGCAATGACAAATCTCGATAAAATAGTTAAGAGCAGAGACATCACACTGCCAACAAAGGTCCGCATAGTTAAAGCAATGGTGTTCCCCGTAGTAACATATGGCTGCGAGAGCTGGACCATAAGGAAGGCTGAGCGAAGGAAGGTCGATGCTTTTGAACTGTGGTGTTGGAGGAAAATTCTGAGAGTGCCTTGGACTGCAAGAAGATCAAACCAGTCCATCCTCCAGGAAATCAAGCCAGACTGCTCACTTGAGGGAATGATATGAAAGGCAAAACTGAAATACTTTGGCCACATAATGAGAAGACAGGACACCCTGGAGAAGATGCTGATGCTAGGGAGAGTGGTGGGCAAAAGGAAGAGGGGCCGACCAAGGGCAAGGTGGATGGATGATATTCTAGAGGTGACGGACTCGTCCCTGGGGGAGCTGGGGGTGTTGACGACTGACAGGATGCTCTGGCGTGGGCTGGTCCATGAAGTCACGAAGAGTTGGAAGCAACTAAATGAATAAAGAACAACAACAATCTTTACTGGTAAAAGGAGGGGTAGGAGAGTTGTGGCCATTGCTGATGACAACTCCCAACATTGCTTTTACAGAAGGAACATAGAGTGATACTGTTTCTCTAGACCTGATGTACAGTCCACTGGTCTCCAAAAAAAAAAATGTTTTGCACACTTTTCCCTCAACATGTTCCTACTTCTGGACATTGTATGACACTGATTAGTGGTTAAATATTAATGACATTAATAGATGTGGGTTCTTCTGCCTTTCAAGCTAAAGAAATGTTGGAAATATTATTAGTTAAAACTGTGATGGATAATATGTTGCCTCTTGTTCAGTAGCTGGACACATGCTAATATCTTTGGAATTCAGCATTTGTGTCTAGCTAAAACACAAACCCCAAGCTCCTGAAGTAAATTAAACTATGCAAAAGGAGCACATTTCCTGAAGGAGCATATTATCATTTTCAAGGAGGAAAGAATAAGCATCGGACCTGTGACTAGTCAGAGTAAGAAAAGACACCTCCTGATGCTGAATAGAGATGAACTGATCCAGAATTCCAATTACAAGACCTGTTTTAATGAATGTAATATTATTTGAAGATATTATAGAGCTTCCCAACTCCCACAATCACAATTCTGGGCAGTGTACATCCAATAAAAACCAAACAAAAAACCAATGATTACAAGAAGCAACTCAAAATTAAAAGAAACAACATCCATAAACAATATATCAGGCAACTCCTGTGGCGGATATCTATCTCTAAGAATATGCTGATTGTCACATCTTTCACACACAATCACAGACATAAATGGGTGGAATCTAGGTTTCCTGTTGATTTTAACTTTGTTTCTATTAATATTTCATCCTTTTTTATGTATGTAAGTCATCCCCGGAACATTTTTGCTGTTACAGTTCACTTACAAATATTTTAAATAAGTAAATTATCATATTACCATGACAAACTAGTTTTATCCACACCATCAAAAAGATAGAAGAGTTCTACATAGTTCTTGGTTTTTTTTTAGTGATTGTTCTCATTACTGCCTACCTTTGTTCAGAGTCCCTAACAATCAAACTCTCCCCACCTATGCAGAAAATATCATCTGTCATCTCTGGGCACCAGAGCATCTGAGGATCCAGGACAAATGCAACTTAATTTCTTAGCAACCAGAGGAAAGAGTTGTCATTCCCCCACTATCAGCAGGAATGCCCCAAATTTATGTAGCTAATAAACCTTCACCTACATTTCCAGTAGCTTTCTTTACAGACCGTTAAATGTGGGCAATGCCCTTTTGAGGCTCCATTCAGGATTTTTCCATTTGGGGACAAACCCAATGGAAACTGAGTTTAAGGGCTGTCCCCAGTGACTGCCACTAACAGTCTCATTATCACTGGAGGAAGTAGCTGACATACATCGCACATCGCAGTTATAAAGTCAGACGGTGCCAGAGTCCGTTGGCAATTTATGGGCTATTAAAAGTCCTTACTCACATAAAATAGACAGAAACAAAGTATCAAGAGCATGCTAAAGGCAGAACGTGTTCAAAGGAACAGGCCCCTTAGTCATAATTAGCACAGCTAAAAGCAAAGGAACAGCTGCAGAAATGTAAAGCTCATTTTACAAGTTATTCCCTAGAAGAAGCCAAATGGCACTCAAAGCTGCTGTAGGTCTGTGGCATTGAGCAAAGGGACAGAAGAGTCAGCTTGCCAGCAGCTTGCCATCGCTTTCTCTTCTGTATGCGGGGTTACTCAAAAGCCAAGCCAAGCTGCGGAGAGCTCAGTACCACACTGCAGGCTGTCAAGGAATCCAGCCGCCTCTGGTGACCTTTATTTTCAAGTGGCTCAAATTAGTTCCAAAGATTATAGGCATTCGATGACATAAAAAGCCAGTTGTGTTTTTCTACTTAATGGCAGGAAAGAGTAACCAAGCTATTCAATCAAAGCGACAGCTGGAGACAGAAACAATGGGTCGGTTCCTAAGACAGACCATTAGGTCTTGGCTGTGTAATAGGGTTATAAATTGCTTTGTATTGTGGGTTTTTTAAATCTGGTTTAAAGGCATTTTTTCTGGCCTTGTGGTGGAAAGAATCTTCCAGTTAATAAATGAGACCACATAGACCCAAATGTCAAACGTGAGGTGAAAAAAAGTAAAGATCTGCTGACTGAAGGTACATAACAAACACTGTACAGTTTTATAAAGACAACACATATCTCTTCCTGGACTTTTTAAACTGAAAGTTGAAAATTGCCTTAGACAATGGCAATCAGCTGGGCTGCAGTTGGACCCAAGAACCATGGATATAAGCTCAGTGGGTCCAGTATCACGGTGCTTCAATGGATAGCAGCTAAGTATGGAATTTGGGACAACAAGCATAAAATATGGGGGGTTTCCCCATGTTTTGACAGTTCCTGGTCAACTTAAGGGATTTCAGTAACCACCAGAATGATCTGGACTCTGTGTAAGTGTACATATTTTCTAGATATGACTTTTCAACATAGATTTAGGTATATCAGTATGCTCCATTCATTTAACTCCCCCCTCTCCCAAACAGAGTAGCAGCAAATAGATTTTACTCTCTTTCTAAAGTACATTTATGTGTGATGGATTCCATACCAATGTAGCAATCAATTAATATGGCTACAGGTTAAATAATCCAGGATTAATGGGTAAAGTTTTCTATGTTATTTCATAAAAGTTAGCAGCCCCCTCTGGAAACTGAATAAGTTTGCCCCTTGCTAGAAAGCCTCAATAAATCAGAACTTATCTTTTCTTCCCAAATACTTGTTTAAGCTTTTTTACACGCTCTTCAGATCCTTCAGTGCTTTTTGCCAGCTATATCAGCACAAGGGGCTTCTGTGCAAGCACATGAATGTATAGGAAATCTCAAGCAGCCATGAAGCAGTCACACTGAGCCTATGGGCTCATCCAAGTATCCTGCTTGTCATGGCATGAAGATGTCCCTTGAACTACTTCTTCAAGACATGTCCTCACCATTTATCATGTGCTAGCCTGCCTCAGCCTCAGTAGAAGGCCTCCTATGTGTCCATTCTGACATCTGGAGGTAAGAAATCAGCTGGGCTCCAGTTGGAATAAAGGACCACCCCTCCATTCAGCTACTGGTTTGTTTGCCTCCAAAACCATTTTGGCTTTGGTTACAAAAGAGGCCATACATCTTGCCTGCACAGCCTGTTTCTTTTGGAGGATAGGATTGGAGACAGGAATATTGAACTCATGTTGGACTGAATGCAGGTCTGTCTGAAGGTCAAAATTCCCATTGGTAAGCAACAACTATAAAGGAACATTAGATGGAAAGAACAGTGCTTTTTTTCAAATACAGTGAATGAGCAACACTGGCCATTTGGGAAGAAAAACTTCCTTCGCAAACACCAATGAAGAAAGAACCTTCCATTTTCCTGAGCATACTAATCATATTAATTTAACACAAGTATGTATTATGAACCCATTCAGAATGGGAGGCAATCAACAGCTGCTGGTGAAACTGCAAATGACCTGATGCCATCAGTTCTTTCAGCGACCCCAGAGTGATCCTTAAAAGAGCCTGGCTTTTGGACAGCTATTTTTTCTCAAGACCAAAACACAGGTCAACAAACCCACAAGATGGTCTCCTCAATTCTCCACTTGCTAAACTAATCCTCAATGAAGTGAGCCTGACGGAACATGTCAATCTCAGAAGCTGGGGATACCACCTGCCCACCATACCTACTAAGCCATCTCCATTTCAAGTTCAGGGGAACATCTGGTGACACAGGTGGCAGGGGGAAGAATGGCATCAAACTATCCTACCTTACATTTTGCGAGGATGGCCACTTTGATTGGCCATGTTGCAATAAAGTTTGGCTATGAGGGCAGCAGGGGCTGTACTTTTGATATTGACATACTTTCCTCCCATCTAACATACCTCCTTCCACTGCAGGATGGATGAGCCCTTAGAAAGGCTGTGGATTCTACATACCATAGATCCAGAGGGGGGCTTTGCCTCTTCAAAGGATCTGCACAGACTTATTGACCAGTTAATACTATCTAACTCTTTTATCATTCAAGCATACAGTCATTGAAAAAGTAGGTTCCAGCACTTTCTGATATATTTAATTATTTATTCAGTTTATATGTCTATTCACTGACACGCTGACTTTACTGGCTCGACCTAGACCTTGCCTAGCTATATCAGTGGAAGAGAATACCTCTTGATTGGGCCAAACAAGTCAGCTTCCCCCCAAAGACTTGCTTTACTTTACACTTAGACACTTTTAAGACTAGGAAACTATTGTTATGATGAGGGTGAAAAGAAAAAAAAATTCCCTAACCACATCCAGGGAGGAGGCCAAGATGCTTTCTCTCTTCTCTGTGCAATGAAGTCGCACCCTTCCCTGTGCAATGAAGTCTACCTATGATCTAGAACTCAAGATCCTACACAAGCACAAGATCCTACAGAAGATGTAACTAGCTTAGTTGGACTGACTTTATGGCTTTCATTGGACTCTACAGGAAATTATTGGCTTTCCTCCTATTCTGTGTAAGGTATTTAAGTTCTGGAATTGTGCTCTAGTTCAGCCAAGCTTTGAGAGAGTTAATATAGTTAATACTGAGCTAATATAGGCTCCAAATGACTCTCCAATGGCCTAATTTCTTGGCAGTGAGCATACAGATTTTCCATCCCATTTAACAGCTTCATTATCAATATTTGAAAGTGTTAATTGCTTACTTTCCTTGCCATAGAAGTGAACGGGTTTCTTCTACATTCATTCATGCGTGCATGTACACACATACATATTGTGAATGCGGCCCACATGGAGCACATATGGCAGAAGTGAAATAGTGCTCTACATTTACATATACTGATTGTAACTCTCAGGACAAAGGACATGCTTAAATGCTAACCCTGAAAGTCAGAGGCTTCACCTTCCCTCCATGGAAGTTGATCCTACACAAGCAAGGTCCTTCCCCCAGAAGCTGTCCCATAGAAATGTGTTATTATTGTCATTCACGGTGGTGGTGTTCAGGCAACCAAGAAAGCATCAATACAAAGAACTAACCATCTGTTAAAATAATACAACATTGCTTTTGGTTGTCACCAGATCCAGAAATAGTCCTAGCAAGTAAGATGGATTGCAAGTAAGTGAGAGTCCTGCATTCCATGGGTAGGATTCTAACCAGCCAATGGGGAAATACGAAAAATGACAGCACTCTATCCCCACCTTTGTTCTTCTATCACCAGCTTGAGTTTCCACGTTAAGGAAAATAAACAAAGGCCTACAATACAATGAAGTGGCAAAACCACCTTCAAAGCAACAGACACAATGAGGGAATAACTGCCATGAGGGGAAACTGAGGAGCCAGTGATAAAATGAGGCAGGAGTTTCTGCCAATGGGAAATTACCTGTGTGGCCCTCCTGAGGAACCATGGCAACACATTCCTGGCTGTTTCCTTTGGAAAGGCAGCTGAGCTGAAAATTAACTGGTCCAGCTGCAGAAGGCTTCCACAGACCCCATGGCATCATGGGTCACAGGGACATAGCACCAATCAGTGTAGATCTCACATGTGGAAGCAGCCACAATTTGCTGGGGTAATGCCAAGTGAGAAAATTGTAAGTTTGAGTTCTGGGACTCATATTCCACCCGCTTTCTATCCAATCACTTCCAGGTTACATGAATACCTGGCACACCCACTTGTCATTCTGTGGCTAATTGCATCTACCACAGTTGCCATTTTGGCAATTGATAACCCACTATAGCATTTGTTTGTGATGTCACCCTTGATCTTATTCCACAATTTCAAATACACCCAACAATATCCACTATTCCTATAACTTCATAAGTAGATTTATCCTAATATCAAGATTCAAAATTGTTTATTGTTTTTTTAAGTTCCTATGTTACATTTTTGCAGAGGTGAAATCATTTGTATGAACTTTTTTAATATGTAAATAAACATAATTGATGTGATTGAACAAAACGGGGAGTGCATTGTGGTCTCTAGCAAAGGTATATAGCAAAGCAATTGCAAACCTCATAGTTTCCCAATGGGCTGGAGCTCAAACCCCATAATGGCCAATCAGTATAGTAACTTACGTTGGCAGCAAAAATTAGGATTTGAAATCCAGCATGTCTAAAGGGTACCTTATTTGAAACTAGTTGCATGCATGCCATTATATATCTCTTAATACCATGCATTGCTCTGTGATCCAAAACTGGTGCAATACCAGCTTTAAAATCATTCTGGTCAGAATCAAGGCCCAGTTCATTTGTAGGCACGATCATGACAGTGAATTAAAAACTAGACTGTCTCCATTCTGGATCTTAGAATGGTGGGCTAAAGAGCTTTGACATAAACCGGAAAGGCAGCTAGTGGAAATGCTTTTGACACCAGACAGCATCATGGAGTGCTCCTGTGTACCTGAAGCGATGGCTATGCCAGCTTCAGAACTAAAAGACAATAGAGTATCAGGAAAACAAAGTATTAGAGTTTTGATATTGGGAACAAAGTGGGCAACCTGTTATTTCAATGTAGACCATTAGATAACACAATGGGAGGTGTGACACAATAATAGTATAGAAATTTGGAATTGTAAAGAGTTGTCATTTGTCATGACAGAACCAGCAGCAGGTTTGCTTAACAAGAAGTTGCTTCTTAAGGAAAGTAGAGCAAGTTGGCAAAAGCTCAGGGAGATTTGGGCAGGCCTGCGCCCTCCTTTCTAGTTCAGTGGAAGTTGGCTCTTTCATTGTCTGAGTCCATTAGCAGGGTCCAATTTTAGAAAGCAGGATTGGACAACTGGAAACTAGAGGCCAACTACTGCTAGCAGTCTGCCCAGGTGGTGATATTCCATGTTGGTTCTAGTTTTGTGTTTAAGGAAAAGAAACAATGAGCCTTGCCAAGCCACAACCCATCTGATATGCAAGCCATTCCCAACACACTATAAACTCAGGGGTATTATCCCAGCAATTGGTATTACCGGCATTTAGAGGTAGGGAATGAAAGTGTCCCTTGTCTCCAACCTACTTCTGGATCATGTAACTGCAGCCATCTGATTCCCGAGACAATGTGCATTTGCAAGGAAGCACTTCCACAGAGTGGTATGTGTTTCGTGTGATGTTGGATTGTCAGTTGCAGTGGGTCTGTGCACTGCGAAACCAGTTCCAATAAAAAAGAGTATCTGTAGCTCATGGTTGAACTGTGGACTCCCTGGTGCTCTCTGAGCTTGGTTGTTTGTTTGCAGACATTTCATTGACTGACTAAGCAACATCTTCAGTGCTAGAAGCACTAAAATTGATTCTGCTCTCAGTGGCTGTCCATCTATTGTCTCTGCCATCAAGAGTCTGGGTTGCCAACCTTAATCTTTGTATTGTGGCTATGCCTATGAATTTAAACACTAAATCTGCATGCCCTCTCCAGGCTGCCTCTTCTGCTTCCTGCAGGAGGATGAAGCCTTGTGATGGGTGTTGGAAGTCCTGACAAATCCAGCATGCCTCATTAGCATGTGAATTAGCATGTAAATTGAGCTGTCCCACAATGCAACTCTGAGGAAGCTGTTTCTTGCCACACCCACTTCCTCTTTCCCCTTCTTCACCCAGGGAGAAGCAAGCATGCTGCTCTGCTCTCCACTCATCAGGGCCGTGTGCTTGGGCCTAGATGAAGAATTCTGCCTCTTTCTTCCACACAGCTGTTAGCAGCTGTAGGGCTGAGAGTTTAGAGCAATCTATGTATTTAGAAAGAAAGAATAACAAAGGAACTTCATCTTTTCCACCAAAATGGATGTAACAGAAGCAACAATAAAGTCAGTAAGAAATCCTTTTATTTATCTTAACCTAATCTGTCTAAGCGTGTGATTCTTTATGCTTGGGAGGGCTGAATATGTAAGATCAATAACCTGAGTTTCTCTGATGTGCTCACTGAAGCTATTTTAAAGATATATTCTTTTTCTGTGCCAGCTTCTCTGCTGTGTTATAAGCTGTGCTCCATTTCAGTGATTCTAGCAGGCCACTAAATTGGCTTCAATGGGAGGCCAGTGATCTGTGCAGCTTGGAATAATTATGTCTTTATTAGGTTGAAAAACACATTTGAAATGTTTCAGGCCCCCATGTTTTTAAATGTGGGACAGGTGTGAGGAGGGAATGAGCCCTGTGGCTGGTGTTCTGTGCTTGGGAATGGGGAGAAGATAAGCTGGAACCAATTTTTGGAAGCCTCGTTACCTAATTTAGGCAACACCCATAAGTCAACTGGTCCTGCTTTTCCTTCTCACCTACTGCAGATCATAAGCAGCTTCCATTAGCTTACTATCAGTGGCTGAGTGAGCATGAAATGCAAGACTTGGCACAGGGGCAAGCTCTCCAATGAAAAAACAAGCTACAGGAGAAATAAGCTGGAACGCGTGTTCCACCTGAAGCAGAGGCACAGAAAAACGGTTGGTTTCCCAAGGATGGAGAGCAGCTATTGGCTGCTTAAGCATGCTAACTCTGGCTTGTTGCCAGCGTTGTGAAGTTGCTGAGATGGTGTCCAGTAACCCGTGCCAGAAAAAGTCTCCTGTGGAAGGGCTGTTGTGTTCAGGCTCTCTGTGAGGCAAAGGAGAACTTTCTCTGGGCCCTGCCATTCTGAAGTGTTTGAGGCCTCCTTGAGAAGGAGCTGCAGTGCGAGATTCTCAAATTTTAATGAAGCAGCCTTCCCCCTTGCCAAGAAATTCTAGCCAAAACAGGTTTGTTGTTTCCAGTCTTTCCATCTGGTTTCTGTCTGATTCCAGAGCTGCCTCATTTAGATTTCTCTACAGAGTTTTGTTTGTATCTAGATGGATGATGATAGCAATAGTGGTTTGCCTCACATGCCTTTCTTTTGAGCTGGTTACTGTTTGATTCCTTCTGGAACTCAGCAATATTATGATATCATGACAATTCTGCCATATGGTGTCTAAACCACACTCCCAAAGCAGGACACGCTACTTTTGCGTTTTTGGTGGGACAAATGCATCGGGAAAAGAGTACATGCTAGGATTGCCTATATAGAGAAAATCAGTACCACTGATTCAGTTCTGTGAATATAACCATTATCCAGCAAAATTTAACTGTAATTCTTTTTTTTAAAGAAAAGCAAAAGGTACTGAAAAATTCATGGAATGATCTAATTTAGCACAACATTACAACAGACACCAAACAGATGTGTATATATGAGGTAATCATTCTTGAATCTATCAATATCCAGCATACAGCCAAATGAAGACAAAAGTATATTGTTATCTGGCAGAATTTCCAAACAATAATTACTTAGCATAAAATATTATTGTGCAGAAGCCCATTAGATGAATCTTATTGGACACAGGCATTCAAACCCTCAGCCTCAATGTTAACTGTATATCTACCTACAGTTAGGTCCATTTCTGAAGATCAAACAATAAAAACAACCAGAGTCCTTTTCAGGACATTTCAGTTTATTATTGTTATTCCACCTTCATGATGCTTTACATAGTATAAGAGGAATGAACTCTATCCAAGGAGTTGTGTTGCTAGAAATCAAATCAAAACTTGATTATGGTAGTTTGAAGATTGTCCAAGAAAGGTGCCAAAACCAGAAAAGTACATAAATCAAATTCTATTAGTCTTTAAAAAGCTATGTGTAGCCATTGTGTCCAAAGTGTTAGGTACCTCATCCCTCTCCATCAAATGGCTTCTTTCAAGGTGCAGGTTAGGGGAGGGATCTCCTGGGGTCCTACTTTGCATCTTTATCCTGCTATTGTTATGTACCTAAAGAGGTTAAAGCTGGAATAACCAAAGGTCTCTCCCTTTGGGACTGTCCATGCTAATTACTTCCAGTCCCGTTTCCAGGGGCTCTGGAAAATTCAGTGCTGAAATTGTAGATCGTTACATTATTAAGCCCTCTGACCTTTTATCTCTTGCCTGTTATTCATGTCTCTCTTTCCCTTTTGTCCTGTTTTGCCAGTTAACTATTTTGATGTTTGCTAATGTTTAATAGAGAGACAGTTTGGGGTAGTAATTAAGGCATCAGGCTAGAAACCAGAAGACCGGGAGTTCTAGTCCTGCATTAGACACAAAGCCAGATGGGCAACCTTTGGTGAGTCATTCTCTCTCAGCCATAGGAAGAAGGAATGGCAAACCACTTCTGAAAAACCTTGCCAAGAAAACTGCAGGGACTTGCAGTTGGATACGATTGAACAGAAAAAAAAATTATCCATCAAAGATGTTATATTCCTGGGGAATTCTGGGAGTTGAAGTCCACACAGGTTGTGGACAAGTTGCAAAGGTTGAGAAACACTGGTCTATAGTAAAGTCTTATACTATATATTTTTGGGAATCTGTTCCTGGTTATTGGAAGAGGGAGTTAAATTGAAAATGTTGCTTTAAAACAGGATAATATAAGACTGCAGTCCTATATATACATTGTTGTTCAATCTGAGGGAACTAACTTGTCACCAGGTTGGTCATCTGCTGTATTCCTTCTCCAACTGTCCAAGAATTAAGTTTGAAAGGATTTTCGGCAACAATAAATACAACCCTGAAAGACAAAACTAGACAACAAATGAGAAAATGCACCATTGCTGCAGAATTACCTAAGGCATGGAAGGGCTCTGAATGTATTTAATTTTCTTTAGCAATTCAGTCCTGTACTTGTTGTTTATTCATTTAGTCGCCTCCGACTCTTCGTGACTTCATGGACCAGCCCACGCCAGAGCCTCCTGTCGGTCGTCAACACCCCCAGCTCCCCCAGGGACGAGTCCGTCACCCCTAGAATATCATCCATCCACCTTGCCCTTGGTCGGCCCCTCTTCCTTTTGCCCTCCACTCTCCCTAGCATCAGCATCTTCTCCAGGGTGTCCTGTCCTCTCATTATGTGGCCAAAGTATTTCAGTTTTGCCTTTCATATCATTCCCTCAAGTGAGCAGTCTGGCTTGATTTCCTGGAGGATGGACTGGTTGGATCTTCTTGCAGTCCAAGGCACTCTCAGAATTTTCCTCAAACACCGCAGTTCAAAAGCATCGATCTTCCTTCTCTCAGCTTTCCTTATGGTCCAGCTCTCGCAGCCATATGTTACTACAGGGAACACCATTGCTTTAACTATGCGGGCCGTTGTTGTCAGTGTGATGTCTCTGCTCTTAACTATTTTATCGAGATTTGTCATTGCTCTTCTCCCAAGGATTAAGCGTCTTCTGATTTCCTGACTGCACTCAGCATCTGCAGTAATCTTTGCACCTAGGAATACAAAGTCTTTCACTGCTTCTACATTTTCTCCCTCTATTTGCCAGTTATCAATCAAGCTGGTTGCCATAATCTTGGTTTTTTTGAGGTTTAGCTGCAAGCCAGCTTTTGCACTTTCTTCTTTCACCTTCATCATAAGGCTCCTCAGTTCCTCTTCGCTTTCAGCCATCAAAGTGGTATCATCTGCGTATCTGAGATTGTTAATGTTTCTTCCAGAGATTTTAACTCCAGCCTTAGATTCCTCAAGGCCAGCTTGTCGCATGATGTGTTCTGCATACAAGTTGAATAGGTAGGGTGAGAGTATACAGCCCTGCCGTACTCCTTTCCCAATCTTAAACGAGTCTGTTCCGTGGTCTGTTCTTACTGTTGCTACTTGGTCGTTATACAGATTCTTCAGGAGGCATACAAGATGACTTGGTATCCCCATACCGCTAAGAACTTGCCACAATTTGTTATGGTCCACACAGTCAAAGGCTTTAGAATAGTCAATAAAACAGAAATACATGTTTTTCTGAAACTCCCTGGCTTTTTCCATTATACAGCCGATATTGGCAATTTGGTCTCTAGTTCCTCTGCCTTTTCTAAACCCAGCTTGTACATCTGGCAATTCTCGCTCCATGAATTGCTGAAGTCTACCTTGCAGAATCTTGAGCATTACCTTACTGGCATGTGAAATGAGTGCCACTGTTCGATAGTTTGAACATTCTTTAGTGTTTCCCTTTTTTGGTATGGGGATATAAATTGATTTTTTCCAATCTGATGGCCATTCTTGTGTTTTCCAAATTTGCTGGCATATAGCATGCATTACCTTGACAGCATCAACTTGCAAGATTTTGAACAGTTCAGCTGGGATGCCGTTGTCTCCTGCTGCCTTGTTATTAGCAATGCTTCTTAAGGACCATTCAACCTTACTCTTCAGGATGTCTGGCTCTAGCTCACTGACCACACCATCAAAGCTATCCCCAATATTGTTATCCTTCCTATACAGGTCTTCTGTATATTCTTGCCACCTTTTCTTGATCTCTTCTTCTTCTGTTAGGTCCTAGCCATCTTTGTTTTTGATCATACCCATTTTTGCCTGGAATTTACCTCCAATGTTTCTAATTTTCTGGAAGAGGTCTCTTGTCCTTCCTATTCTATTGTCTTCTTCCACTTCTGTGCATTGCTTGTTTAAAAATAATTCCTTATCTCTTCTGGCTAACCTCTGGAATTTTGCATTTAATTGGGCATATCTCCCCCTATCACTGTTGCCTTTTGCTTTCCTTCTTTCTTGGGCTACTTCTAGTGTCTCAGCAGACAGCCATTTTGCCTTCTTGGTTTTCTCTTTCTTTGGGATGTATTTTGTTGCCACCTCCTGAACAATGCTGCCAACTTCTGTCCATAGTTCTTCCGGGACCCTATCTACTAAGTCCAGTCCCTTAAATCTATTCTTCACCTCCACTGCATATTCCTTAGGAATATTAGTGAGCTCATATCTAGCT